>NW_022681461.1:7408376-8116659 GCF_009764315.1 Trachypithecus francoisi
CTTGAAACTACATATCTAAAGACAAAAAGAACTGTACATAAACAATATGCTCTAACTGGTGAATAGTGTTTCATATAAGTGCAAAGATCTAGCCAAACAATCCTGAAAAAGAAGCTGGAGGACTCATATTTCCCGATTTCAAAAGTTATGACAAAGCTGCAGTAATCAAGAGTGTGGTACTGACATAGAACAGTCGTGTAAAACAAAGGAGTCAAATAAAGAATTCAGAAATAAACCCATACCTTTATGCTCAATTGATTTTTGATAAGAGTATTATTTAATGGGGAAGGAATAGTCTTTCTAAGAAATAATGCAGGGACAACTAAATATCTGCATACCAAAGAATGAAATTAGACCCCTGTCTCACACTGTATACAAAAACTAACTCAAAAGGGATCAAGACTTAAGTGTAAGAATGAAAACTATAAAACTATGAGAAAGAAACATAAATCTTTGTGACCTTAGTTTAGGAAATATTTCTTGTTTACAACACCAAAACACAACGCACTAAAGAAAAAAAAAAATTGATTTCCTCACAATTTTTAAAAAATTGCTTCGAAAGACACTCTTAAGAAAATAAAAAGACAAGTGTCACGGAATGGGAAAAAATATCTTATTTTCTGATACTATATCTGGTGAAAGACATGTCCAGAATATATACAGAATTCTTACAACTCAATAACAAAAATCAAAAGGGCTAATGAAAAGGGGCAGAAGGGCCGGGCCCGGTGGCTCAAGCCTGTAATCCCAGCACTTTGGGAGGCCGAGACGGGTGGATCACGAGGTCAGGAGATCGAGACCATCCTGGTTAACATCGTGAAACCCCGTCTCTACTAAAAAAATACAAAAAAATTAGCCGGGCGAGGTGGCGGGCACCTGTAGTCCCAGCTACTCGGGAGGCTGAGGCAGGAGAATGGCGTGAACCCGGGAGGTGGAGCTTGCAGTGAGCTGAGATCCGGCCACAGCACTCCAGCCTGGTCGGCAGAGCGAGACTCCGTCTCAAAAAAAAAAAAAAAAAAAAAGGGGGCAGAAGATTTGAATAGACATGACAGCTAAGAATATGTACAAGTTGCCAAAAGGCACATGAGAAGATGTTCAACATCATGAGTCATTCAAGGAAGGCAGATTAAACTGCTGTGAAGTACAGCCTGCAACCTCTAGATATAATCAAAAAGACAGATGGGAGCAAGGGTAGCAAGGGCATAGGGAAAATGGAACTGTCATACATGCTATTAGGAATGTGAAATGGAAAACAGTTTGGTAGTTTCTTAAAAGGTTAAGCACAAATTAACTCCACAAACCAGTAAATCCAGTCCTAAAAATCTACATAAGAAAAATGAAAGTATATGTTCACATACAGATTTACATATGACTGTTCCTAGCAGAATTATCTATATTAGTCCTAACTTGGAAAAAAAAACAACAACAACAAATGTCTATCAAATGCTGAATGGAGAAAATATATCCATTTGGTATATCTATATGATGAAATATTATTCAATTTTAAAATGCACAAAATACTGGCATATGCTCAAACACGGAAGAAGCTCAAAATCATTATACTAAGTTAAGGAAGATGGACATAAAAACTTACATATTATATGATTTCATTTATATGTACAGAAAAGGCAAATCTATAGAAACAGAAAATGGATGAGTGATTGTCTGGGCCTGGGACAGGATGGGAGGATTGGGGAGCAACTGCTAATGGGTAGAGACAGGGTTTCACCATGTTGGCCAGGCTGGCCTTGAACTCCTGACCTCAGGAGATCCGCCCACCTTGGCCTCCCAAATGCTGGGATTACAGGCATGAGCCACCACACACGTCTGCCTTTTTAACATTGAGTTGTGAGAGTTCTTCATACACTCCAGGTATGAGCCTCTGTCAGATGTGTGGTATGCAAATATTTTCTCCCACTCTATAGTTTGTCTTTTGATCCTCTTCCCAGGGTCTTTCTCAGAGAGGAACATTTTAATTATGATGAGGTCTAGTGTGTTGAGTTTTTAATAGATCATGCTCTTTTGGTGTCATGTCTACACTTTATCAAGCCCTAGGTCTGGAAGATCTGTGTTATCTTTTAAAAATTTATAGCTAATTCTTTAAATCTATGATCAACTTTGAGTTCATTTTTTTTTAAGTCATGAGGTTTATGTCAGGGCTGCTTTTTTTATTGCCTGTCTATATCCAGTTGCTCCAGCATGATTCATTGAAAGTACTATCCTTCCTCTTTGCAAGTCTATCGGAAACCAATTAGTCAGCTGGGCACGGTGGCTCATACCTATAATCCCAGCACTGTGGGAGGCCAAGGCAGGGGGATCACCTGAGGCTAGGAGTTTGAGACCAGCCTGGACAACCTGGTGAAACCCCATCTCTACTAAAAATACAAAAATTAGCCAGGGGTGGTGGCAGGCACCTGTAATCCCAGCTACTTGGGAGGCTGAGGCAGGAGAATTGCTTGAACCCGGAAGGCAAAGGTTGCAGTGAGCCGAGATCGTGCCACTGCACTACAACCTGGGTGACAAGAGCAAAACTCCATCTCAGAAGATCAACTAGCCATATTTGAGTTACTCAATTGCTAGGTTCTTTATAATGTCCTGTTGATCTCTGAGTAGCTCTCTCTACCAATACCATACACTCCTGGTTACAGCAGCGACAAAACGTCTTGAAATTGGTAGACTGATTCCTCACATTTTATTCTTTATTCTTTTTTTTCAGCATCTAATTTCTTTTCATTTTCATATAACTTTTATTTCCTTTTAATATTTTGTATTTGCCTTTTGATATTCCTGAAATGTCACTATGTAGCTTTTAAAATAATCTTGTCTATATCTACAAAATATATTTTTGAGATTTTGATAGAAATTGTGTTAAATTTGTATACTCATTTGGAGAGAATTGACATCTCTACCATATTGATTCTTCCAGTCCATGAAGGCAAAATGTCTTTCCATTTATTTAAATATTTGATTTGTTTGTCAGCATTTTGAGTTTTTGGTGTTCAGATCCTGCACATCTTTTATTAGATTTGCAACTGTTTTTTTAATGTTGTGTGCCATCACAATTATATATGCCATTGGCATTTTTAATTTCAGTTTCCACATGTTCATTGCTAGTGCATTCATCTCACATACAGACCATGTATCGTATAAAATTGCAGAACTCATTTGTTGTAGGAGACTTTTTTTTGTAGATTCCTTGTAATTTTCTATGTACATCATTATGCTATTTGCAAATAGGCTGTTTTATTTATTATCTGTAAGTAGAAAATGTTATAGGTCATTCACTTATTACCTAATCATTTCCTAAAGGCCCCACCTATTAATATTATTGCAGTGGGGTCTGAGCATCAACATGTAAATTTTTCAGAAACACATTCAGACCATAACAGCTAAAAAAAGAGAGACATCAATTTAAAAACTCTTGATAATAGAAGATTGAAGAGATATTATTTAACTTTGAAAAGGAAGTAATTCCGTGTCTGCTAATATTTTAATGAGGTTCACCAATTGTCTCATCCCTGGTTCCAGGTCAGAGGTAGGAGCTATTGGTCCAGTTTTAATTGTGTGAAATTGGCCAAGCACTTTCACTTTCTGGGCCTTAGATTTTTTATCTGTAAGTTTCTCTAAGATTGTAAGAATGTATTTTTGAGATTATAATTGGAATGTGTAAATTACAAAGAAAACATAAAGCAAGTTTATGTTACACCAGCAGCTTCTCTTTGGTAAAAAAGAACATTTTGATCAAGCTGTAAATACTATTATTTCACTATTCCTAAATGTCTTTCATAAGTTTGCATTTTACTGGTAAATTTCTTGTATAGGTTTGCACTGGCAAAGTGCACGTTAGTGACAAATCTACTGTACTTTCCAGGATAATGAAAGCTGTCATTTGTTGATGGAAGCCAAAATAAAAAAGGTTAAGCAGGGATTTTTGAGGTCATTCTATTCTTTCCTTGTTGAGATTGATTCTAATTTTAATGCATTCTCTGCCCAGCTTTAAATATGGCAAGGGATTAAACAAAGTAATATTGATTGTTGCATCTGTGTCCAGGACTTTTGCACTGAATGTCCTGGAACCGTGAAAACCACCTTGGGTTAGGACAGCTCACCAGGGACCTCCTCTCTTCTGTGTATGATTATTTTATCTTTTGAGATGACTCTTAATTTTTTTTTATGACAGAGTAATAACAATAGCAGGGACCTGTGACAAAGCTGCATGGGCAGGCAACCAGGGCCTCCCTGACAGTGACATTTTGTTAGACCCAGATGGTGTGCAGCCACTGTGATATGGCCCTTCTTTGTTTTATGAGCGTGGAGCTCAGTGCCTCACCCTCCCTGATGCTGCCCACCTGCTTCCTGATCGCAGATATGCTCCCTCACCTCTCCCTACATAGAGCATCTTAATGCTGAGTTTGCTTTGATTAAGTCATGCTTATGATTGAGCAGACACAGCCTCTGTTCTAATAGGGTGGCCCTTCAACTTTAAAGACTTCTGAGTTGCTACTATTCCTCGGCTCAGATCAAAATGAGTAAACTCAGCCTGTCAGCAAGGAGTTTAGAGTCTGATGGGGAAGAAGCAAGTGTTCAGGGCATGAAAGAGTCAGAAACAAAGGCCAGGACTCTGCCAGAAGGCCCACAGCACACTTGCCCAGTCTCTCTGCCACTGCTGGCTTCCAGGCAAGTGAACTCTGACTAGAGTTTCTTGGATGCTACTTGAATGTGGATTTAGCATCTTTAATTCAGAGCAGCCTCTGCTTACATGCTTCGCTCCACACTCCACCATCCACTTTCCAAATTCTTTTTTTTTTTTTGAGGCGGAGTCTTGCTCTGTCACCCAGTCTGGAGTGCAATGGTGCAATCTCGGCTCACTGCAGCCTCTGCCTCCTGGGTTCCAGTGATTTTCTGGCCTCAGCCTCCCAGGTAGCTGGGATTACAGGCACATGCCACCACGCCTGGGTAATTTTTGTATTTTTAGTAGAAATGGGGTTTCACTATGTTGGCCAGACTGGTCTCGAACTCCTGACCTCAGGTGATCTGCCCTAATGGACCTCATTTATTAGTTTCTGATCACTGGGCACCTCTTGCCGGAGGCAGTCAGGACCATCCTTCACACCCTGGCAGCTGGGAAACAGCCTCCATCCTCCAGCAGCCAGTAAGGACCTTAGTCATGGGAACCCAACAGGTATGTTAAATTCTGCATTCCGTCTTGATCCCAATTATCCAATTGTGTCTACTCCAGATGAAGAGATAATGTTTTTACCCAAAAGACAAGGGCACTGGCACTTTACTATGTTACTAGAAAAATAATTGACACTCAAGTCAGTTACACAATTTCTTAGAACTCACATTAAATTTACAACTGATGAAGCTCAGTGCATTTCCTTGAATGTTTTCATTCATTTTAAATTCTCATATTAAGCTATGATAGATGATTTTATTAAGAACTGAGTGAGCTTACATATTTGGAGGATCAAGATCTTTCCTCATCTAAGATCCGGTAGCAAAATAAATAAATAAATGAATAAAGTAAACATGCACAGCATCCATTTGTTAATGCAGGCTGTATGGTCCTTGTAGCAGGAGAGGATGTTATGGGAGGTCTTTTGTTTGACAGATGAGTCCTATGGATGTGGCAGAGCTATGGTCTAGCTAGAAGCAAAATTGTTCCTACAGCATTACATTCTTCCTACATAGTTTTAATCTATGTTGATTCTACAAAGCACATTTCCAAAAAAAATTCTACCATATTTTGAATAGTTATTTCTTTGTTTCTCCTACTGCATTGGACTATGTTATGAGGCTCATTTTCTCTGGGAATATGTGAACCCACCTTATTTCAGCATGTGAAATGCACAAATATAAAGGTTGTTCATTTCTGACAGCCAGTTGGTCAGCTAGCACTGGGTGCTGGAAGTTCTGTGTACCACTGCTGCATCCCCACGAGGATTTTGACACTGAAGCAGGCAAATGGGTACCAGCCAACATGTGAGGAGTCTTGCCATGAACATCAGCCACAAGGAATTTAAGTCTGAAATCACTAGGCTAATGTGTCTTAAATAACTTAGAGAAGCCTTTCTTAGAGCATTTCTCTGGGATCTATGCATGCAGGGGCATTCGTGATGCAAATGATACGTTCCCAAATACATGAGAATTTGTGTGCAAGTTAAGAAACCTCAGTCACAATCACTTCCTTGCAGATGGTTTAAGTCGAGTATAGAAAAAGAATGAAGAGGAAATGAAGGTAGAGAGGCCCGCATTTTGTCTGGGAATGGGGAGTGGCATCTGTGGAGGAGGTTTTGTGGTGGGAGAACACCCTGGAGTCCAAAGGTGAGCGAAAGAGACCCATCTGACTGGCAGTGAAAGAAATCAGGCACATTCCTCAGTCCTGGGCCCAGTACAAACACCATATATCTCTCAATTTCCTGGGCCCAGTACAAACACCATATATCTCTCAATTTCCTGGGCCCAGTACAAAAACCATATATCTCTCATATCTCTCAACTTCCTGAGCCCAGTACAAACAACGTCCCACCATATATCTCAACTTTAGAAAAAGACCACCTGGAAAAATCCCTGATAACGACACAGCTGTTTGTAGTGTTACTGAAAGCACGGGAACCAATAGATCACCGCTAAATGTATAACTTCATATGTTAACCAATTGTAATGCTGTAACCTAAAGAATTCCCTTGTTCCTCTGTAACCTTACAAGTCCCATCTACATCGGGCTATAAAAAGCGAGCGCACGCATTGTTCGGGGCCCTCTTGTATGTTGTGGAACGGAGGGACCAAGTTCGAACTTGCAGTAAAGATCCTTGCCGCTTGGCTTTGACTCTGGACTCTAGTGGTCTTCTTCGGGGAATAAACGGTCTGGGCATAACATCTGGGGGCCCGTCCGGGATTCCCCAAGCCCACCAGACCCCTGGTCAATGGATCTCCCAGGATCGATCTGCTGATAGGTGAGCCGGCTCGTCCCTGTTTGTCTGTCTGCGTCTGTTCTAAACCTGTATCTGAGACTCGCGAGGTCTGTAACTGAAGCTGAAAGCTGACATAGTCCTGGCGGACGCGCTATAGGACGGCCAGCGGAGACCAGTGGGAGACGTCCCCTGGCTCTCATCTGATTCTTGTCTGAATTTATTCTGACCCAGATTTCTGGAGCGCGCCTGCGACTGACATAACTTGTTGATATTCGGTAACTCACTTTCCCTTGCAGGACCTGTTCCGGCAGCTCACTTTCCCTTGCAGGACCTGTTCCGGCAACTCACTTTCCCTTGCAGGACCTGTTCCAGGCGCCACTCCAAGCGCTACCGTTCCCTAGAAAGGGAAAAAAAAAAACTCCCCTAAGATGGGTAATACCCAGAGCACTCCCCTATCTCTCCTTACAAGTAATTTCAAGGATGTTAGAGCAAGGGGCCATGATCTTAGTATGGAAATCAGGAAGGAAAAGCTAATTACTCTATGCTGCTCCGAATGGCCAGCCTTTGATGTAGGGTGGCCACCCGAGGGGACATTCCGCCTTCCTGTCATCAATAGAGTCAAGTCCAAGGTTTTCCTACGAGGGCGTGCTGGCCACCCGGATCATATCCCATATATCCTCATATGGCAGGACCTAGCTGAGAACCCGCCTCCTTGGCTGTCCCCTTTCCAATTAACCTCTGAACCCTGTAAGGCACTGGTTGCTTGGCCGCTAAAATCCAAGCAACCGACTGCCCCCCCATCCTGTTCTACCTGATAGCGGGGACCCACTGTCCACAGAACCCCCTCCGTACCCCTCTGGGCCTCAGGCCCCAGCCCCCCAGGCTAGGCCGCGGGAGGGAGCAGGCAGATGGGAGGTGGACGGGAGGCGGCCAGGAGGCGGACGGGAGGTGGACGGGAGGCGGCCGGCGCACCCGGACCCGCTGAAAGTGAAAGTAACTCTGAAGGGCCGGCGGGGCGGATGCGAGGGCGCACTTTGCGGGCTAGCCCCCCCCAGCCGCCTGACTCCACAGTGGCTCTACCCCTTCGGGAAATAGGACCCCCAGATGACAATGGAATCCCCAGGCTCCAGTACTGGCCATTCTCCACCAGTGATCTGTATAACTGGAAGACTCAGAGCGCCTGGTTTTCAGACAACCCCAAAGATTTAATGGCCTTACTGGATAGTGTCATGTTCACCCACCAGCCCACTCGGGATGATTGTCAGCAGCTCCTCCGAATCTTGTTCACAACGGAGGAGCGAGAGAGAATACAGGTAGAAGCTAGAAAGCTGGTCCCGGGGGACGACGGCCAACCGACTGCCAACCCTGACCTCATAAATGCGACTTTTCCTCTGACCAGGCCAGCGTGGGATTACAACACGGCAGAAGGTAGGGGATGGCTACACCTTTATCGCCAGACTCTAATGGCGGGTCTCCGGGCAGCCGCTCGCAAGCCCACTAATTTGGCTAAGGTATACTCTGTTTTGCAGGGAAAGACAGAAAGCCCAACTAACTACTTAGAAAGATTAATGGAAGCCTTTAGACAGTAAACCCGTAGTAGTCACCCAAGACGAAGACTAGGGAAGATGGGGTTCGGACCCCCTCCCTGAACCTAGGGTAACTTTGCAAGTGGAGGGGACCCCAGTTCAGTTCTTGGTCGATACGGGAGCACAGCACTCAGTCCTAGTTGAAACTAATGGAAAATTATCCTCCAAGTCCTCGTGGGTGCAAGGGGCCACAGGAATTAAGAAATACCCCTGGACAACACAAAGAACAGTAAACCTTGGAGCCAGAAATGTAACCCATTCTTTCCTGGTCATTCCTGAGAGCCCCTGTCCCCTATTAGGGAGAGACCTGCTGACTAAGATGGGAGCACAGATCCATTTCCTCCCTGAGGGGCCCATCGTGACCAATTCCCAAAATCAGCCCGTGCCCGTCCTGACTATAACCCTAGAGGATGAGTACCGGCTCCACCAGGAGCAAGCGGCTCACCAGGAGCAAGCGGCTCCTGACCAGGACATAGCAACCTGGCTCCAGCAATATCCAGGAGCTTGGGCAGAAACGGGGGGGCTTAGGACTAGCAAAACACCGTCCTGCCTCGTTTGCCGAACTCGAGCCTGGGACAGACCCCGTTCGGGTACGGCAGTACCCAATGCCCCTAGAGGCCAAAGAAGGAATTACGCCCCACATCCGTCGGCTCCTTGACCAAGGGGTCCCCTTCGGCCCTGTCACTCACCCTGGAATACTCCCTTGTTGCCGGTACGGAAACCTAATAGCAGGGAGTACAGACCTGTACAAGACTTAAGAGAAGTCAATAAGAGGGTTATGGACATACATCCAACTGTGCCCAACCCGTATACCCTCCTGAGTACTCTAAACCCTAAACACCAATGGTACACTGTTTTAGATTTGAAAGATGCCGTCTTCAGTTTGCCTTTAGCCCCTCAGAGCCAAATCTTTTCGCCTTCGAGTGGACTGACCCTGAAAGGGGCATAAGCGGCCAATTGACATGGACCAGGCTGCCGCAGGGATTCAAAAACTCTCCCACCCTGTTCGATGAGGCCCTCCATGAAGACTTGGATGAGTACCGACGCAAACACCGTGAAATAACCTTACTACAGTATGTTGATGACCTCCTGATTGCAGTCGAGACCCAAGAAGCTTGCCTCCAAGGGACCAAGGGTCTCTTGCAAGCTCTAGGGAATCTAGGCTACCGGGCATCGGCAAAGAAAGCTCGAATCTGTAAACCAGAAGTAACATATCTGGGGTACCTGCTAAAAGGAGGGCAGCGCTGGTTAACAGATGCCCGGAAGCAGACTGTTCTGCAGATCTCCAGGCCACAATCCCCCCGACAAGTAAGGGAATTCCTGGGGTTGGCGGGATTTTGTAGACTATGGATACCTGGGTTCGCAGAGCTGGCTAAGCCCTTGTATCAGGCAACACGGGGCCAGCAGCCATTTAATTGGACAGAAGAAGCCGAGTCGGCTTTCCAACAGATCAAAACCGCGCTACTCTCTGCGCCTGCACTGGGACTGCCTGACGTCACTAAGCCCTTCCACTTATACGTGGACAAGAGTAAGGGTGTCGCCAAGGCGGTGCTAACTCAGAACTTAGGCCCCTGGCGGAGGCCAGTTGCATACCTGTCAAAAAAATTGGACCCAGTGGCTGCCGGGTAGCCCCTTGTCTCCGAATGATTGCAGCCACGGCCCTGATGGTACAAGATGCTGATAAAATGTCATGGGTGAAGAATTACGGTCGTTACCCCACATGCCATCGAAGGTGTACTCAAACAGCCACCTAATCGATGGATAAGTAATGCCCGGCTCACCCACTACCAAGGACTACTACTAAACCCCCTCAGGATAACTTTCCTGCCCCCAACAACCTTAAACCCTGCCTCGCTGCGGCCCAACCCGGACCTGGACGCCCCGCTCCATGTTTGCACTGAGATACTAGCTCAGGTGCACGGAGTTCGAGAAGACCTGCAGGACCGCCCACTTCCTGACGCTGACCTCGTTTGGTTCACCGATGGAAGCAGCTTCATACACCAAGGCCAGAGGTATGCTGGAGCGGCAGTGACTTCAGAGACTGAGGTAATCTGGGCGGAGCCCCTGCCCCCGGGGACATCGGCCCAGAAGGCCGAACTGATAGCGCTCACCCAAGCTCTTACCTTGGGGGCAGGGAGGAAACTGACAGTATACACTGACAGCCGATATGCTTTTGCTACGGCGCATATACATGGGGCCATTTACAGGGAGCGAGGGTTATTAACGGCTGAAGGAAAAGAGATAGAAAACAAGAGATCCTAGCCCTGTTAACAGCCCTATGGAAACCAGAAAAATTGGCTATTGTAAATTGCCCAGGGCATCAGAAACCAACCACTCCAATTGCTCAAGGCAACTTTCTGGCAGACCAAACTGCAAGGAGTGTGGCAAAGGCTCCTAGTCAACTCCTTGCACTCCAGCTCCCTGATCCAGGCCCCCGGGACCTGTCATATCTCCCTGATTATTCAGAACAAGATATCCACTCCAGTGCAGTGGATCAACAAACTTCCCCTGAAACAGATCCAGAATGGGTGGTGGACTGATACTAATGACCAAACCATCCTACCAGAAAAATGAGGACAAGTGTTAGAACACATCCACCGAACCACCCACGTGGGTGCCCGGCGGATGATAGACCTGATCAGACGCTCCAAGCTCAAAATCAGACATATAGCCGAAACGGCCAGCAGTATCGTGACCAACTGCAGAGTCTGCCAGCTTAACAACGCCTACCCCCAATCCCAGGCTGCAATGGGAACAAGGCTCAGGGGGACCAGGCCCGGCATCTACTGGGAAGTGGATTTTACTGAGATAAAGCCAGGGAAGTACGGGTATCGGTACTTGCTTGTCTTTGTAGATGCTTTTTCAGGGTGGAATGAGGCATTCCCAACCAAGAGGGAGACTGCTCAGGTTGTAGCAAAGAAAATTCTGGAAGATATCCTTCCCAGGTATGGCTTCCCCATCCAGATAGGGTCACATAATGGACCTGCCTTAGTCGCTAAGGTAAGTCAGGATTTGGCTTCCATCCTTGGGGCAAATTGGAAACTACATTGTGCTTACAGGCCCCAGAGTTCAGGACAGGTAGAGAGGATGAATCGGACCTTAAAGGAGACCTTAACTAAATTGACTATGGAGACTGGCGCTAATTGGGTGGTCCTTCTCCCCTACGCTTGTTCTGGGCCCGTAATACCCCTTACAGACTGGGCCTTACCCCTTATGAAATCATGTATGGCAGACCCCCACCCCTGGTTCCCAGCCTAAAAGATGATCTGCTCAAACCTGAAACAGAAAATGTCTCTGAACTCTTATTTTCCCTACAAGCCTTGCAGAAAATTCATCAGGAAGTCTGGCCCAAGCTGAAGGAACTATATGAGACCGGCCCCCCCCCAGACGCCCCATCCATACCAGCCGAGAGACTGGGTCCTGGTTAAGCGACACCGACAAGAGACCTTAGAACCCAGGTGGAAGGGACCACTCCAGGTACTCCTAACCACACCCACCGCCCTGAAGGTAGACGGCATCGCGTCGTGGATCCACTACACCCACGTCAAGCCGGTGGACCCGACCTCTGACCTTCTCGGACCAATCACGACAGCGACTGAAGCTCCGACCACGTGGACTGTGGATAGAGTTAAGAACAACCCCTTAAAACTCACCCTGCGCCGGCAGCATAGCTCACTGCAAACATGCAGCTAGGTAGTCTAACCCTAACGTTAGTTGCCCTAGTGGCCGCTAGGGCAAATACGAAACCAGCTCCTAATCCCTTTGTCTGGAGATTCTGGCTTTATGAAAACCAAACCCACCCTGGGCAACCTCATAAGCCCGGGAAATTATTGGCCAGCGCCGATTGCCCCTCCTCAGGGTGCAATGCCCCAATCTTGCTAAATCTTACCACCGAGTTTTCTAATTTTGCAGTTTGTCAGAGAGAGGTTTGACACCGTACAGCTCATGGTCTTCAGAGCCCAATACCAACCTGTACACGCTGAAACAGAATCAGACTTATAAGACCCAAGATTGGCTCTAGAGATACCTGAGAAAAGGGGGAATGAAAGAAATCAGGCACATTCCTCAGTCCTGGGCCCAGTACAAACACCATATATCTCTCAATTTCCTGGGCCCAGTACAAACACCATATATCTCTCATATCTCTCAACTTCCTGAGCCCAGTACAAACACGTCCCACCATATATCTCAACTTTAACCATATATCTCAACTTTAGAAAAACACCACCTGGAAAAATCCCTGATAACAACACAGCTGTTTGTAGTTTTACTGAAAGCGCGGGAACCAATAGATCACCGCTAAATGTATAACTTAATATGTTAACCAATTGTAATGCTGTAACCTAAAGAATTCCCTTGTTCCTCTGTAACCGTACTAGTCCCATCTACATCGGGCTATAAAAAGCGAGCGCACGCATTGTTCGGGGCCCTCTTGTATGTTGTGGAACGGAGGGACCAAGTTCGAACTTGCAGTAAAGATCCTTGCCGCTTGGCTTTGACTCTGGACTCTGGTGGTCTTCTTCGGGGAATAAACGGTCTGGGCATAACAGCAGATGGAGCAGAAGTTATGGAAAAGGTTGAGTCTCGCCTCAGGTGCTGAAGAGGAACCAAGATAGTTGATCCCCTGATGAACTAGAAATAAAAGAGAGACATGGGAAAAATGAGACTGTGTTAGAAGTGAACAAAAGCCTCCAGGCTCCCTATTTGAGCTGTGACAGAATTCATTGCAGGGGATTTATAGCAGCTGATTTGCAGAGATACTGCCTGTGTTGGATACAGAAAAGGACTGATTCTTTTTTATTTTTATTTTTTTTAGAGACTGAGTCACTTTCTGTCGCCAGGCTGGAGTGCAGTGGCAAGATCTCGGCTCACTGCAACCTCTGTCTCCCTAGTTCAAGCAATTCTTCTGCCTCAGCCTCCTAAGTAGCTGGGACTACAGGCGCATGCCACTACGCCCAGCTAATTTTTTGTATTTTAGTAGAGACGGGGTTTCACCATGTTGCCTAGGCTGGTCTCGAACTCCTGAGCTCAGGCAATCTGCCCTCCTCGGCCTCCCAAAGTGTTAGAATTACAGGCGTGAGCCACTGCGCCTGGCCTGATTCCTTTTTAAATGGTGAGAAAAGAATTATGATTGAATGATGTGATTGCCAGTCTGCTGATAAAATTGGCTTGCAAGTCTACCAGGGTGGCTGTGAAGACAGTAATGCCTCAAATCTTATTTTCAGTCATTTAAATATAAAATGGGCATAGCAGAAGAGTCACGAAGCTTTATTATTTAGGGTAATAAAAAATTTTTACTATTCTAATTGTGACATGAATCTCTTTTGGATTTGTCCTTTTGGATTAAAACACAAAGCTTCCAAATTTCACAAGAGTAGCAACGCAATCACCTTAGAGACAGAAGAATGAATTGATAAGACCTCTGATTAAACATGGCAGACTGGGCTTCTGAACCTGAGTCTGCTTTGATCGAGTAAGGAGGGGAATGTGTAATGCCCACAAAGACAAAGAACAGGAGAGGAGACTACCCCAGGAAGGTGTTCGGACATTAGAAATCAGAGGGCAAAATGTTTACTATCCTACCTGACAGACAGGACTTGCAGAGAGAAGCCCCAAAGAAAGCTGACTCCAGGGACGGGTGCAGCAGCTCACGCCTGTAAGCCCAGCACTTTGGGAGGTCGAGGCGGGCGGATCACGAGGTGAACAGATCGAGACTGTCCTGCCCAACATGGTGAAACCCCATCTCTACTAAAAATACAAAAATTAGCTGGGCATGGTGACACAAGCCTGCAGTCCCAGCTACTCAGGAGGCTGAGGCAGGAGAATTGCTTGAACCCGGGAGGCAGACGTTGCTGTGAGCCCAGATCCTGCCACTGCACTCCAGCCTGGGCGACAGAGCAAGACTTCATCTCAAAAAAAAAAAAAAAAAAGTTGACTCCAGCCATGGGGCTGGAAATGCTCAGCAAGGAAAGCGACACTTCCCATGCCTTGCACTTACTTAACCAGGGAGATAACCAGAGATCAGCAGGCATTTGAGCAAGAAAGACCAGTCGAAAGGACCAGAGTGGAGAAACCCAGAGGAAACAAACTGCATGAAACAGAATAAAATGACTATTTAAAACTGTAACTAATATTCTCAAAGTAATAAGAACAGATTGAATGTATGAACGAAGAACATGTAGCTATAAAAACATTCAAAAATACGTATTTTTAAAAAAACCCATAAGTTAAAATAAAATCTAATTGAATGATTGCAAGCTAAAGTTAAGGAAATCTACCAGAAGTCAGGGCTAAAAGAAACAGACATGGAAAATATGAGAAAAGTAATAATATTAGATAATATTTCTAAGGGGTTCAACTAAACAATATTTCATAATGTTAAAAACAATGAAAAAGGAAAAATAGGAAAGCAAACATTAAAGAAAATTCTCCACAATAAAAGCATAGAAGTTTCCAGATTTAAAAGGATCCCTGAGGCTGGGCATGGTGGCTCCTATTTGTAATCCCAGCACTTTGGGAGGCCAAGGTGGGAGGATTGTTTGAGCTTAGGAGTTTGAGACCAGCCTGGGCAACATGGCAAAACCTCGTCTGTACAAAAAATACAAACATTAGCCAGGTGTGGTGGCACGTACCTGGAGTCCCAGCTACTTGGGGGGCTGAGGTGGGAGGATCGCTTGAGCCTAGGAGGTCAAAGCTGCAGTGAGCTGAAATCACACCACTGCCCTGCTGCCTGGGCGAGAGTAAGGCTGTGTCTCAAAAAATAAATAAAAAGAATAAATAATGAATAAAAGAACTGCTGAAAAACAGAACAAAAAGTCTACAATTGTTCCTTACAAAGTACCCCATGTATAATTTCAGACTATTAGTGATAATGACTAGATCATAAAATCTTCCAAAGAAAAGGAAAAGAAAGGCTCACATAACTTTGTAAGAATCTGAATAACACAGGACTTCTCAATAACAACTAAAAAAAACAATAGTTCAACATAACTATATGTAGGTCATTAATTACTCAGCTCAGTTGCAAATAATATTTAGAAAGCTTCTGTACTATAAACCTGGAATATTTACCTAGCAACAACCAAAGTATATATAATGTTGTATTAGTCCATTTTCATATTGCTATAAATAACTGCCAGAGACTGGGTAATTTGTAAAGGAAAGAGGTTTAGTTGACTTGCAGTTCCACAAGGCTGGGGAGGCCTCAGGAAACTTACGATCATGTGGGAAGGGGAAGCAGGCATTCTTACATGGCGGCAGGTGAGAGAGAGCATGTGAAGGAGGAACCATCAAACTCTTACAAAACCATCAGATCTCAGGAGAACTCACTCACTATCTTTTGAGAACAGCATGGGAGAAACCCCCTCCCCATGAACCAATCACCTCCCACTGGGTCCCTCCCTCTACATGTGGGGGATTATGGGAATTACAATTCAAGATGAGATTTGGGTGGAGACACAGAGCCAAACCATACCAAATGTGTTGCTAACTTAGGACCTTAGAACTAAGGCATACAAGAAATAAGTTTTTGGAGATGTATTTAGAGGCCTGGAGTATCTTCACCTCTCACAGGGAGGAAGCAGATGTCTTATCTACGTGGCTCAGCTTAGAGAGACCTGAAGTCTGATCAGAGAAATCTGAGTGGCTTCCTTGAGTCTAAATGGAGGCAACTGGCCAGTGTTGAACTTATACTTGAAAAAATTTCAGAGTGAGAAGTTATGGACATTCAGAGAAAATAAGCACTTTATATGGGATGTGTACACTGATAGATGCAGGTGATAGAATATAATTTTTAAAGGGTCCAAAGCATGACTTCCATAGAAACACATAGATGAATGCACATCAGAGATTTGACTCAAATCTGTGAAGGAACCAGTGAGATGATGAGGCTGGCACAAAGAACATTTAAGGAGTGGGGTGTACCTAGAAGGCATGATAAATGAGCATGTGGATAAGATGACTGGGTGGACTGAGGCTCTTTTGACATTGAGAGAACATGCTACCCACTTAAAAACAATAATTTCTATATTCTTAGTAGAGATGGAGTTCACCATGGTGGCCAGGCTGGTCTCGAACTCCTGACTTCAGGTGATCCACCCGCCTCGGCCTCCCAAAGTGCTGAGATTACAGGCTTGAACCACTGCACCAGGCCTACTAAAAATACAAAAAAATTAGCCAGAGATGGTGGCACATGCCTGTAGGCACAGCTACTCAGGAGAGTGAGGCTAGAGAAGCACTTGAACCCAGGAGGCAGAGGTTGCAGTGAGCTGAGATGGCACCATTGCACTCCAGCCTTGGCAACAAGAGTGAAGCTCCATCTCAAAATAAACAAACAAAAAACTTATTTCTAACTGTAAAACTGGTTTTCAAAGAGACAGAGACTCCCTCTGTTTCCCAGGCTACAGTGCAGTAGAGAAATCATAGTTCACTGTAGCCTCCAACTCCCGGGCACAAGTGATCCTCCCACCCAGCCTCCTGAGTAGCTGGGATTACAGGCGTGCACCACCATACCTGGCTAATTTTTAATTTTTTATAGAGATGGAGTCTCCTTTTGTTGTCCAGGCTGGTCTCAAGCTCCTGGGATCAAGTGATCCTCCTGTCTTGGCCTCTCAAAATGCTGGGATTACAGGCATGTACTATCACACCTGGCCTATTTTCCTAACATAAATGTACATTTCCAATGGATAAGATATGAGCTACGTAAGAAGAAGGAAGTCTAACGATGGTTTCAAGTGGGACTCGCCCAAGAAGAAAGTTATTTTAGCAGAATAAGCTGAGGGCATTAAATGTGGGTGAAAGGAGCTCTGAGCACAAAGCACCACCCAGGCCAAGGGGCTGAGTCAGTTATTTTTTTTTTTTTTCTATTTTACTTTATTTATTTATTTTTATTATACTTTAAGTTCTAGGGTACATGTGCACAACATGCAGGTTTGTTACATATGTATACATGTGCCATGTTGGTGTGCTGCACCCATTAACTCTTCATTTACATTAGGTGTATCTCCTAATGCTATCCCTCCATCCCCCCCACAATAGGACCCAGGGTGTGATGTTCTCCTTCCTGTGTCCAAGTGATCTCATTGTTCAATTCCCACCTATGAGTGAGTCAGTTATTTTCAATGGGAAAAGCCATGAAGAAGTCACCAGAGGGACTGACAGAGACGGGGACAGAGACAGAGACGCCTGCCAAGCTTGGAAATCAGCTGCCCTGCTCTAGCCATGGCAATACAGCAAGACTCTTATCCATCAATTAACCTTCTCCAAATGATTAATAATGTTTTACCCCACTGGGGAGCTGTGTTTTTTTCTGGTTGGAGGGAGGGGGGACAGAAAAAGGAGAGAAAGGACAAAGAAGAGAGGAAATGAGTCAGACCCTGTTTTCCTTTCCCACTGCAGTCTGGCTGTCCTGGAAGAGGAGGCATGGCCTTAACTATGTTGAAGTTCTGACTACTATACTGAACTAAACATTTTCATCATGAATTTTATTGGGTGACATAGAGTAACCAGAATTCTTTTTGTTATCTAAAAATGATGTGAAATATTTTGCAGTTACTCTAGATTCCAAGGAGGAGTAAATAGGAGCAAATTGCAGCGTGGGTTGAAGGAGCAGTGAGGAGTATAAAGTCATTTCCTCCTACCTTCCCCGGATGGAGGCCCACTCATTCCATACAATTCCCCTTCTTATGCCATAGAAATGAGAAGGTTGTGGGCAAAGGAAGAGTGAGGGTTTAGGGATGCACTGGGGTGAACAGTATCAGACAGCAAAATCTTCATCTCTAATGTAAGGAAGTCAGCTGATAATACCTACAACAAAAAGATAGGAAATGGTGAAATAAGAGAAGCAAATAGCAGATGAAACACTCAAGATTATTTCTGGAAAGTGAGGGTGACAGTGGGGGTGAGAGGAACCTCTTTCTCCTTGTAGGCTCATTTGACCCACCTGACCAAATAGTCCTGGCACTGCGTGTGTTTCAGCTGAAGAACGTCACATTTAGCACACAGAACGCCTGCAGGAGGAGGGGTGCTGGGGGTGGGTGAAACAATTTCTAATAGAAATGATTTTTTTTTTTTTTGAGGTGGAGTCTCGCTTTGTCGCCCAGGCTGGAGTGCAGTGGCATGATCTCAGCTCACCTCTGCCTCCTGGGTTCAAGCGATTCTCCTGCTTCAGCCTCCCAAGTAGCTGGGACTATAGGTGCCCGCCACCATGCCCGGCTACTTATTTGTATTTTTAGTAGAGATGGGTTTTCACCGTGTTAGCCAGGATGGTCTCGATCTCCTGACCTCGTGATCCGCCTGCCTCAGCCTCCCCAGGTGCTGGGATTACAGGCATAAGCCATCGCACCTGGCCTAGAAATGATATTCTTCTATCAGTCAGTTTTAAGATGTTAACTAAATGTCAAATCTTTGTTTAGCTCCATCATCTAAATCACCTAAGTTTAAGGAAGAAGGGAGAAGAAAGTGTCATAATATGGGAGGGGCAGGCTCTTGGATTTTGTTTAAACAGTCAGCTTTTTAATTTGTGAATAAAACGAGTTAGATGCAAACATAAATTTACTAATGTAATGTGACATTGGAAAATCGCTGAACACCTGTTAACTAAGTGCCATAGACATTAGCTAAACTATTTACCATTTCATTTCATGCTTTGACTTCTAAACTGTAAATCAAATTTTATGAAACATTTTGAGTAAATCTCCTCAACTCATCTGCAAAGTTTTGGTATACCAGGCAGCTTTTCAACGTAAATGATTTTAACATTTCCAGGAAAGATTTTATTTTAACTTTTTAAACTACCAGTCTTTCTTCTCTTCAGTCTTATAATGAGGTAGAACAATCTATTCAAAAGTACAGATATGGCTTTGTATAATGCTGATAATTCAGAAAGAAATTACCCAATTCATTCTTTCCAGTGCTGGACAAAGTTTAACAGGAAATAAACAGGGTATCATACATTGTAACAGTGGATTCTAGAACTATATGGCAGAAAATAATACATTACTGCCCCAAATGCCCTGTGTTCTCCATTTGGGTGAAAATAGAAAATAGCTATTTTATAGGGGGAATTTGAATGCTAAATCTGTTACTTATGACACAAGTTCTCACTCATTCTCTTCTGCTCAAGCACAGCTTAGGCCTTGCAGATGAGGTTACATTACACTCAGAGGCTGCCCACTGTAGATGGTGAAGCCACCATCACCAAGCCGTGTGTGCACAGCTGACTGACCTGCTGAAATCAGCCACTTCTCCCATTACAGTGGATACAAGAGCTTTGCCATGATCTGTTCTGCTGCTATGAACTGTTGCGGGCTCCCCGTTACGGGCTGTTTATGACTTAATTCTATGAGTACTTTGGCTCTGAGGTTCTGTTAATGCTTTTGGTTCTATTCCTTTTTCGTAAGCAACTGTGACCCAGCCCTTTGGAGACATGTAATGGAGCTGAAAAGATGCTGAAGATAGTATTTTCACCACTTTCCCCAATCCACGGAAATCAAAATAAAGCATTAAACATTTACTAGCTGAAGGATAGATTCTACCCCCACCAAGGTATTGAGGGAATCAACAGCTGCAGCACCAACAACATGGCTACTGTTCAAAGAGCTTTCTCTGCTTTTTATATAGATTACTTCCTTTAGTGCTCATAACCACCTGTTAGGTCAGCCTCGTCAGCTCCAACAAACAGAAATTAAGAGTTGCCAAAGTCACACAATTGAGGGCAGACCTGGATTTTTATTTAAATCTGTATGAAATCATGAGAATGTATGGCTTATACATAGTGCTATGGATCCCCTGGAAATCGCACGTCAAGACAGTCCATTTCAAAGAGCTAACCATTACTTCACCTTCCCATAGGAGGTCTACATTTGCACCAGGACTTCTAGGTATAAAGATTACAAGAGTAAAAGGGGGCCAGGCTTGGTGGTTCATGCCTGTAATACCAGCACTCTGGGAGGCCGAGGCAGGCGGATCACCTGAGGTTGGGAGTTTGAGACCAGCCTGACCAACATGGAGAAGCCCTGTCTCTACTAAAAATACAATATTAGCCAGGCATGGTGGCACATGCCTGTAATCCCAGCTACTTGGGAGGCTCAGGCAGGAGGATCACTTGAACCCGGGAGCAGAAGTTGCAGTGAGCTGAGATTGCGCCATTGCACTCCAGCCTGGACAACGAGAGCAAAACTCTTTCTCAAAAAAAAAAAAAAAAAGAGTGAAAGGGAAAAGAGAGCTGCACCTGTAGCTCAAAAAAATATATACCTCATACACAGTGGATGTTTCTTGCTATGCCTAGCAGTCAGGGTTCCTCCAGAGAAGAGGAACCTGCAGGGTATATGTATTTATGTACATGAGTATGGTAAAACATTAAGGAACTTACTACATCAACAGACTGATGACCAGAAATGAAACGATGCAGCTGTGGTCCCAGGACAGGCAGAGAGGGAATGCCGTCAGCAATCTGCACCCTGACAGGCACGTGCTACGTGTGTTGTTCACAGGCAGTAGTCAGCAAGGAGAATATGGAAGGATGAAGAGTAATTTCTTTTTTTTTTTTTTTTTTTTTTTTTTGAGACGGAGTCTCGCTCTGTCGCCCAGGCTAGAGTGCTGTGGCCGGATCTCAGCTCACTGCAAGCTCTGCCTCCCGGGTTCACGCCATTCTCCTGCCTCAGCCTCCCGAGTAGCTGGGACTACAGGCGCCCGCCACCTCGCCCGGCTAATTTTTTATATTTTTTAGTAGAGACGGGGTTTCACCGTGTTAGCCAGGATGGTCTCGATCTCCTGACCTCGTGATCCGCCCGTCTCGGCCTCCCAAAGTGCTGGGATTACAGGCTTGAGCCACCGCGCCCGGCCAAGAGTAATTTCAAATGCAGCTGCTTTTCGGAGTTGCTAGATCAAGGAGCTTAAACTCTCTTTTAAAGACTCCAAGTGATTCTGTCAGGCCACTCGGACGATCTCACTTTGGATTAACCTTCGGTCAAGCCATGAGAGATTGTAATGGCACTTGCGGAGTCCCTTCACAGCAGCACCTGGGTTCATGTTTGATTGAATGCCTGGGAGAAGATGCCTGCAGGCTACACGATGGGCTGCTTCCTCCAGTTCTCACAAGGGAATATTCCTTGGAGGCTGCCTTAACCAGAAACATAATAGGAAAGCAGTTCTGGGACTGTATTTTAGCTAAGCCAAGATGATACACCAAAAAGCCTGCGCATGATGTGCTTAGAGCTGTGTTTTGCACAGCTCACGTGTGACCTAATATTAACCTCAGAACATTCCATGAAGTAGGAGATATGTGCTCATTCAGTTTACGGGGGAGGAAACTGAGGGCTGGAATGATTACACAACTTGTCCAAACTTCCACCAACTGGAAATGATTAAGCCAGGAATAGAACAGAGCTGTGAACTCTTTTGGACAGGGATTGGCTTCTCAAGACCTGTCTAAGATTCACCATTGGTCTGTCTTCAATATCAGATTCATTTCAAGGCTACACACAATACTTATCTGGTTTCTATTTTCAGACCACCACTTATGAAAAAAGATGTACAGCCTTCATATAAAGAAAATAAAGATTTCTAGGATTTACAAAGGGGAAATAATCTAGATATACATGTTGGAGTTTAAATTACTTTTATCTAACTCTTAGAGGGTACAGGATCAAAGAAAAAATGTTTTCCACCTATTTCCATCCATTACTAGTCATTTTCTGTTTGTTTCAAAAAAACATTTCTTTTACCTGAGCATGCTTTTGTTTCTAGTAAACACTGTGTGGGAGTAAGGGCTCTGCAGAGAGACGTGCTTTACAGACTGAATTCCAAGGCCTGTTCTTTGCCTGCACTTCATTTTATAGCTCTGTATCTGTACTAATAGTTTTGTTCTGAGTGTAACTCGTAAGTGGAGAGTCAGGCAGCCCACTCATAGTACACACTGTCAGCCTCCTGTCAGAACACTACTACGTTTTATTTTTTATTAGCCACCAGCTTGACTTTTTCAAGTCCTGATGTATATTTTTAAAAATTCTGTAGATGGTCAAAGCCTGCAGCAACCATTTGGGAGTCCAAGTGTGAGGTTTTTGCTTTTTTTAATGAGGGGTTTAGGCTACAGCATCCTTCACTGAGGCTGTTAGTAACAGGGGTGATGAGAGATCGTTTTCACCATGGAGGTTTTACCTGGCAGTTTCCTCAGCTGCTCCTGTAGCCTGGGGTTGAACAAATGTCCTCAAGGCAAAAATGTCAGTGGTCTTGTCAGCATCTCCCAGCTATGTGTCCTGGTGACACGCAGCCTCCAGGCTGTTTGTTGATCCCGGGTGCTGAAGCAGCCCTGATTCTGGGAAGCAAAGCTCTTTTCTAGGATGTATTCTAACTCCAGTGTTCTGCAATGTGCTGCCTGCAGCTCCATTTATTGATGACTGTACAGACCCTGCTGTGTGCGATTCAGAACAGTCCCTTGTAACCACAGGAGAAGAGGCTAAATGGAAAAACGTCTGTATACCCCACCCCAAGCTGTTACTTCAACATTTTCCTAAGTGGCTCCTAATGGCTTCTCCCTCCAGCAAATCAGCCGCATGGAGCTGAGCCAGGGCTACTGCTTTGTCTGCAGCTGTTTGGGGTAATGCAGAGGTCACCACAGAGAGGGGATGTGAGAGGCAGCCAAACACCAACATGCATAGGTCAGAGCTGGGAAGCAGAAAGCTACCCCAATTCTCCAGTCCCCTTGGCACAGAGCAAGAGTGATGCCCCCTAGGCATCACCATTGGACCTGAGGACCTGCAGGCAGAGCTACAGCAGGAGGCAAAGAATAGAGCATTGCGATGGCTATGTTGACTGGCAGATTTCATCATTTCCCAATGCATGTATACATCAAAGCATTATGTTGTATGCCAAAATGTATACATTTTAAAAATTTGTCAACTATACCTTAATAAAGCTAAAAATAAGGAAATGGAATCCACAGTGCTTGCAAATGGCGTGGCTGTGAAGGGTGTAGTC
Organism: Trachypithecus francoisi; assembly: GCF_009764315.1. NCBI lineage: Eukaryota > Metazoa > Chordata > Mammalia > Primates > Cercopithecidae > Trachypithecus > Trachypithecus francoisi. The sequence continues at coordinate 7,431,856 of NW_022681461.1, forward strand.
AGGAGAAATCAGCGTTGACCTCTGGGCTCCTGCAATCTGATCTGTCTTTCCTGAGCCTCCCTCATCTCTTGCAGGGACTGCTCTTCAAAAATTCCAAGCTGGCCAGGCGCGGTGGCTCACACCTGTAATTCCAGCACTTTGGGAGGCCGAGGTGGGTGGATCATGAGGTCAAAAGTTCAAGACCAGCCTGGCCAAGATGGTGAAACCCATCTCTACTAAAAATACAAAATTAGCCAGGCGTGGTGGCGGGTGCCTGTAGTCCCAGCTACTCCTACTGGGGAGGCTGAGGCAGAGAGTTGCTTGAACACAGAAGGCGGAGGTTGCAGTGAGCTGAGATCACGCCACTGCTCTCCAACCTGGGCGACAGAGCCAGACTCTGTCTCAAAAAAAAAAAACAATAAAAACTCCAAGGTGGTCCTAGGTCCTATCTTCTGTCATTTCTCTCTCTATAATTCAGTTCCCACAGAGAAGCCAGGGTTACTGCTTACAATGTACACCCGATCCTGTCATGGACTTGCTGGAAATTCTGCAATGGCATATCCCCTGCAGCCCCACCCCCCTCTTCCCCTCACATTTCACACGTGCTACCTCCACCCAGCCACACGGCTTCCTTGGCTTCACAGGCTGCCCACAGGGCAGTACCAGGCTTGGCTGTGGGAGCCTCCAGCCAAGAGGAGATCCCTGTTGTTGGCAGCCAGGGGACCAAGAAGCGAAGGGTTCTGTGCTTGCTGCCCACCCATTCATGCCAGGTGACAGGGTGCCCAGGGAGTGTCCAGGAGAAAAGCAGGGAGGAAGTGAAGACAAGGGTGGCCCGAACCTGAAGCAGCATTATTTGAGGGTGGGGAAGAAATTGGAAAAAAATTACACTCAACCTCATGTCCACTCCTGGAAGTAGGTGGGAAGAGAGGTCAGGCCAGCTTCTGCCTGAGAAGGCTGCAGGGAGGTGGGTCCTCAGAGGAGAGTTGGAACCCGTGAAGGCCAGGAGGTGAAGCCTGGGAGGGGTTGGGAGCATGGGGGCGTTTGTTAATGACAGGAGTTCAGAGGTCATGGTGCAACAGTCTGGGAGGCACTGGAGAGCATGTGAAGAGGGAGGGCCTGTCATCTTCAGTTCTACCTCAGGCAGGAAAGGAAGTTACAGAGATCCCATGAGAACCATTTCTCCCCAGAATGAGGACAGCGCCAAGGGTGTCTGCTCCATTCTGAGGGTCGGAGTCCACACGATGTCATGGTGTCTGTGAGCTATACCTGAGGGTTGTGACAATGTGGCTTCAGCAGCGTCCGTGCAGACTACTGGGAGACGTGTCACTCTGAGCACCAGGATTCTTATCTCCGCTGTTCCAGGGAGCTGTGTTAGGTGATCTTTTTGGTTTGGTGAGCCTTGCAGTTCCTCTGTTTCAATGAGTTAAAATAATAAAAAATGAGTTGCCAACTCTGAAAAGAAAGTAAATATTGGTGTAGCAGGAAGTTTGCTTTCTGAAATGTGTCAGCTGTGTTTTCATGTCCTGTGAATATGATTTTCCTGAGGTGGGTTCCCAGCAATTGAACCATGGGCTTCATTTGGGAAACGCAGATACCAATGAGAATAACAGAGCCATTCCCCAAGCTTCAGAGATGGAGAATTTTGAGTGTCTAGCAGGACAGTGACTTAAAAATCAAGCAAGATTGGAAGTAAAAAAGAATTCTGTATGTCCACACTCTGCCTTCGCATACCTGAAACAAAGCTTTCACATTGGAGCAATATGTGCTGGATGTGCATTACGTAGGGGAATTCAGGATTTGATGTGAATGAGGAAGAGGAAAGTGGATGATATTTGACATAGAGCACACAGCAGATCCATGTGTCCCTGACACCACTCTCTGGGGCAGAACCCTGGATCCACGAAGTAACGGAAACATCAAGGAAGGCTTGAAGAAATCGGGAGCTTCAGGATCAAGGCCATGTTTCTGCCCGCATGGCCTGGGGAGGCTTGGTGTTTCTCAGTGGGTGCCTTCACCCAATGCCTCCACTTTCTGCCTATCCAGGAGCTGTAGAGTAACGATGCAGGAGCAATGTCCCTAGAGAGCCTGACAACTGGACTGGCTCCCTGCACATGGTGTCCCAGGCACCCAGAGGTTTCCATGTGCCACCTGAGGGTTGTGCTAATTATCAATGTTGTGTAACTGCCTCCAAACTTAATGAGCTAAAAAGACAATTGAATTTCTTTTTCTCATAAATCTGCAATCCGGAAAGAGCTTGGTGGGGACCGCTCATCTCTGCTGTGGTGGCTGGGCTGATCTGGAAACTCCCTTGCTCATTCGTGAGGAGCAGTGGGGTTGGGTCAGTGGGTACCTTGGGTGCCCCTCCTGTCTCCATGTGGTCTCTCCTGCCTGGTGGCTCCAGGGTGGCTGGACTTCTCACATGCCAGCTCAGGGCATCCAAGGCACATTTCCCGAGAGAAAGAGAACCATGTGGAAGCTGTCTCACCTTGGTCAGTCTAGCCTCTGAGGTCACATCGCGTCATCTCCTGCACATTCTGTTGGATGAGGCACGTATAAGGTGCACCAGTCCAAGGGAAGGAACACAGACTTCATCTCTCAGTGGAGGAGTGTCACAGGCTCTTCGTCAACAAAGAGCTATGGGCTGGGATATATACGGACATGACCTTTTTGGGAAAATACAACCTGGCACAGAGTGGTGGGGTGGGATGTTGTGGTGCTGGCACAGGCAATGGACAAGAGAGGTCTGGGGTTAAACTGACAAGTTATAGGCAGGGCAGAGCTGTGACAACTGGAGGCAAATGACCAGACCATGAATTTCAGCAGAAGATGCGAACCACAAAAGCCAGTCAGTCCCTTAGGGAACATTGACCCAGTGACAGACCAGCAGAGCCTTCCTGGCTCTCCATAGGAACCAGGCCTAAAGTGAACTCCCTCATCTTCCCAGAGACGATAAAGGGAATGCATGAAAATGCTTTGAAAAATGGAATTGTTACCTTAAGATGAGGCGCCTTTACTTGAAATATCTGGGCACGGGAGGGAGCTTGATGTGGCCGGTGCAGTTTCCTGCTTCCTATGGTTACGAAGGAGCGCATACGTACAAAGGCTAATAGTAACTGCATGTAACAAAGTACAGACAGAAATACAAAATAAAGGGCTCCACTCTCCTGAGCACTTGGATGTGGGTGAGCATCACAATTTTTATGTATGGCAGGAAGAACTGACATCTCTCTCCCATCCACAACTGGAAGACACAAAAAGTCAAGAGAGATTAGTGAAGACTGTCCCCATATGACTCTGGCCACAAAAACAGAGTCCTTAGAGGCCACATGGTTTCCAGGTGGCTGTGACATCCCAGGTGGTCCATCGGCAGTGGATGAGGACCCACGGTCTCAGCACAAATGGAAGCTCCACTGTTCCTCGAGGTCAGGACAGAGATGGAAAATAAAACACTATTCCTTCTTCAACACATAAATAGTTTTGATTACGCCTGTTAACGACAAAACTCATAAACCAATAAAAGTAATCAGATATAAGAGTGCCATGGTTAGGGAGAGAACCAGCTGGAGAGACAAGAGCTAATTTCAAGAACATATGAGGCACAGGATAGGATAGGAAGGTCTTAAATAAGAATGTGAAGTTACTTAAGAGACTGGTTTAACTTCTGCAGGACACCGACCCCGTAGCAACCTTACAGACCCCTTCTCCACTAGCCTATGAAAGACTGATGACTCACCAGCCTCTGCATCCACCTCTGCCCTGATGGGCCAGTAAAGCAACTGTGCTTTCTGGTTGTTAATAGTCAAATACACTTGTAGTTCAATTGTCTGTTCTCAAAGTCCCACCAACTAAGTCAAAAGCTGTATGAAAAAATAGGTCCACTCATTTTAATGGGAAAAATTGTGAGATATCCTAAACAATTTCGCATAGAGGAAACATACATTGATTGACAATGGAAAGAAGCTCAGAGACATAACAGACTCCAGTTACAAGTAGTAAACGGCAACGCAGAGTCTGTTCAGTGCTGTAACTGAATGATGGTTGATTGTATTCTACACAGTGAAGAAGGCATGACAGTGAGTGGGGCATGATGGAGAAGGGCATGGGGAATTTTACCCTTTGGAAGGTAAATTCTTCTTTTTGCACCATTTCTTCAATAATTTCCCATCCCCATGCAGTTTATGGTTGTCTTATACCCAGACAGCATTAAAAATAAAGTTAGAGCAGAGAAAAATGTCTTCAGTGCCTGGAAACATGCAAAGAATACACTTTGTACACATATTAGAAATCGTAGGGGATCCTCCCCCTCCATCACTCTCTGGGCTCATGTAGGCAGAGCAGAACACCTTGTGTTCATCACATTCATCACACATGGCACAAACGCAACCATGTGATGCTCTCTGGCCAGAAAATGCTGGGCGGGGTAAATTCATAAGTGTGTCCTTGCCTGAAACTGTTGTGTTGAAATAGTACTTTATAAAGTATTCGTTTAGTGTGCTTTTGTATGAAAATACCATTGTATTCCCCAAAAAGCAGTCTTCCAGAAAGTGGTATAATTTTTCAAAAGCTGCTATGCTAAAATGTGGTTATGTAATCTGGTCTTTATTTAAAGGCTTTTGTGTGCCCTGACAGCAGAGATATTCCCTAGGTGTGTTCAGTGAGAGTCAAACAGGCCTAATGAAAAACCATGGAATACTATGCAGCCACAAAAAAGAATGAGATCATGTCCTTTGCAGGGACATGGATGAAGCTGGAATCCATTATCCTCAGCAAACTAACACAGGAACAGAAAACCAAACACCTCATCTTCTCACTCAAAAATGGGAGTTGAACAGTGAGAACACATGGACACAGAGAGGGGACCATCACACACTGATACCTGTCAGGGGTGGGGGGCAAAGGGAGGGACAGCATTAGGACAAATTCCTAATGCTCTAGGGGCTTAAATCCTATCTGATGGGTTGATGGGTGCAGCAAACCACCAAGGCACATGTATAACTATGTAACAAACCTGCACAATCTGCACATGTATCCTGGAACAATAAAATAGAATCCTGGTACAATAAAATAGAATCCTGGTACAATAAAATAGAATAAAATAAAATACAAAATAATTTTAAAAAGAAAGAAAGAAAAATGCCCCCATGGCAGGGGTCCCAGTTTTGCTCAGGAGGAAGATGGTCGTCTGACTGAGGAACATCCAGAAGGGGTCCTGACCAAGGCTCAGGATTTTGAAGGGTCTTGCAGTGGTGGAGGCTAAATAAATAAATAAATAAATAAATAAATGTGCCTTTGCTAGAACTTCAAACTTTCTTCTTCATGCCCATAGGAGGTGGTGTCTCTGGAGCCACGTAGCAGCAGCCTCATTGCTCAGAAGATGAAGATGCTGACAAAGATCCAGACAGGAAAAAAGGAAGAAAAAGCATCCTGACTGTTCCATTAGCAAAGCCACAGTCCCGGAGAGCAAAGGGAGGGGCACAGCAGGCAGCTGCACCCATGGGATGCATCTGCAGCTTGTGAGCAACGCATGAGAGAGGAATCACACAACAGCATTGCCTTCAGCTTCCTTGTGCTACGGCTCACTCAGCACCAGCTCTGCAGGCTGCCTAAGCCGAAGTCAGTCTCTGCCTTTAGACTTGCTCACTTCGTTTGGGAATGGAGATACCCTCTGATCCCTTGTCCTACAACCTCGATTAATGTCTTTGCAACAGCCATCTGTCAAACTCAAGAAGACCCTGCAACAACCTAATTGGGAAAGTTTCTCTCTTATCCCTTGGAAAACTATAGAAAAGCAATGTCACACAAATGTTTAATTTCTGATTTCTACAATTTCAGATACTAGAGTTGATCCGTTACCATGACAACTAAGAGCTTTATAAATGTTTTCTAGCCTCTGCTATTTTCTGGAACTTACCTACATGTCAGTATTTGCTGGATAATTTTGAGCTGACACTAGTAGCATGACTGTGTCTGGATTGTGTATGTCTTGTGTGCATTGGCAGGGGGTGGGTACAACGTCAGTGTTTTTCAATGTGAGCAATTTTTAGTAAACTTTTATATTTAATGGGAACATTAAATGTCCCATTCCCTCTGTCTGGATTCCAGTTAATTCATTGCCTACCCCTTTATTACTATTCCCTCCAAGCTGAGAAATCATCACTAATGTGATTGTTCACTCCAGGCATTATCAGGCCATGGACACTTGTGGGGAGAGGCATTGTCAAAACGACTACCAAACTGAATTTAGCAACACTCGCTGGGTTAATGACAACTTGTGGGAGACAGTACAAGCAGTGCTTTAGGTGACATTTACAGCCTTAAGTATTTATAGTAAGGAGTAGTAAAGCTAAAAATTGATGGGCAAAATGACTAAACTATTAGTAATGAAAAGCAAAGTAAACTCAAAGCAAAAAGAAGGAGGTAAAATTGTGAAAATAAAAAGCTATAATAGAAAATCAACAATCAACTTTCAAAAAAGTAATTGTGTGTTCTGACTTGCCCAGCATAGTCCCAGTTTCCCTGCCGTCTGGTGTCACATTCCAATTAACTTACCTTGTTGATTATTTGTTATTGAAATACTATTAAGAGTTGAATTCTGCATTAAGGATGAATTTGGTAAACCTCTCTTTTGTATTTCCGGCTTGTTTCACGGTCTCATCTCACAGTGTGTGCAATTAAACAGAAATCTCATTGTAACGTGTGTTTAAGTCTGAGAGACGACCTGTGATAAACTGCCTTTTTACAGTCTTTTCCAGAGGGGAAATGGCTAACACCTCCTCTAGAGGAACAGCATGCATGCAGGGTTAGCTGATCAACCGTGTGTGCCGAGACACAAACAGGGACAGATAACTTCTCCTGATGGTGGGGACATGCTTGGCCCTGCCACTTTTGCCACACATTTGGTGTACCAGCTAGTTGGTACACCAGGCTGCTTCCTAGTGAGGACAGTCATTAAACATGGGAAATTAAGGGTCAGGTGTCTGTGAAATATGCATGGGAAATGGAAGCAAACCAATTCTTTTCTAGAGTGTAAATAGCCTGAACATGCTTTTTTATGGCATTCTTCTCATCTTAGGTAGGGTAAATCTATAATTATTTATTTTATTGTTTGGCAACACTATCTCCTTTTGCAATTAAGTACTTTGTTTTGCAGCAATGAGCTAACAACTCCAAACTTTTATGTTCAATTAAAAAATACGTATAGAAATTCTATTCCTCAAGAAGATTGATGATGGATAGTTAATTACCTTGCACAGAACATTCAGTGGCACAGACCTCCTGCCATGGGGTTCATGGTGAACACATGGACATGAGAAGTGACAACATGGGAATCAGAAGACATAAATAATTTAAAGGTTAAGAGTTATTATAAGAAGACCATACCTGAAAGTGAAAATGGAATACATCTTCAGAAATGTGTTGATATAGCATGCTATGAGGGAAGACTTTTCATTTAGATCAAATAGCTGTTTTCACTTTCATGTTCAAATTTTCATAGCCTCTATAAAAAGTGAAGCTATAGCTGTAAATGTTTTTTTTTTTTTTTTTTTTTTTTTTTTTTTTTCCTGAGATGGAGTTTCGCTCTTGTTGCTCAAGCTGGAGTACAATAGCACGATCTCAGCTCACTGCAATCTCTGCCTCCCAAGTTAAAGCGATCCTCCTGCCTCAGCCTCCCAAGTAGTGGGGATAACAGGTGTGTGCCATGACGCCCGGCTGATTTTTTGCATTTTTAGAAGAAACGGGGTTTCACCATGTTAGCCAGGCTGGTCTTGAACTCCTGACCTCAGGTGATCCACCCACCTCGGCCTCCCAAAGTCCTGGGATAACAGGTGTGAGCCATCACGTCCAGCTATGTTTTGTCTTCTGTTAGCAGAAGAACATGGTCAACAATTGAATAATGCCAGATTTCTATCAGTGAATTGGATTCCTCAAATAGATCACATATTTCATTCCAATACTGGTTTTATCATTTAATCTATGGAATCAAAGTAGGCCTTTGGAAGTTTATTTTGTTAAAGGTGAAACATCTGATATTATGTGAATGTTATCAGGATTTTAGTTAAAAAGTTCAACCATGAATATGCAAGTATTTGTATCTGTGATAATAATAAAATTTTGTTGATGCCAACGTTCATGGAAAAAACAATTTGTTGAGTTAAATCTTTCAGCAGAAATATACTAGACAGTGACTGTAGACATAAAATTCATAATTTGTTCCAAATAAATTGCAGTGTTCTGCCAATTGGAATAAAAATGTAGTTCACAAAATTTACAAATATTTTACATATCCACAGCTCAGAAGCTGAACAACAAAATGTGTGAAAAAGCTGACAATTAAGTTAAAAATAGCATAATGGAATGTGATTTATTTGTCTTCTTCACTCAACACAAATCTTATTTTAAATCATTGAACCTTTGAAATAACAATTTTATGAAGTAATCCAAGTAATCAACAATGATAACTAATTTTTATAAATGAGTCTTTCAAATTTAGTTTTGTATTTTATTCCAAATGAGTGAAAAATCTTAAAACACAATAACATCTACAAAAAACACTCAAAGAAAATGGTTTGACAATTTTGCAGCATCTAAATTTGGCAAAATACTCCCAAAATTGTATAGAGACAGTTTGGTAAGTTTATCTTGTAAGATATTTGTCAATAAAATATGTTCTGAGGGAAGGCACATCATAGTACTGTATCTGTAAAAATATTTGAGCTAAAATATTTACATTTTAATTTAGAAATTGGAACTGCAAATAACTCCTGCCAAACTCTGCTGACACTCTGATTTTAGCCTGTGAGAACCTGAACAGGGAACCCAGCCATGCCCTGCAGGATTCTGACCCACAGAAACTCAGATGAGACATTTGTGATGTTCTAAGCCGCTGAGTTTGTAGTAATTTGTCATGTAGCAAATTAAGCAATAAAATAACATGATTTTAAAACCCTAGAAATAAATACTTAAAGAAAGTGTAAAGACAAAATGGCTCCCAAAGACAAAAATGGCATTTCATAAGGAGAAAGACATACATGGCCAATAAATATATGAAAGATATTTTTAAATTTAACCTCTAACAAGCAGTGCAAATGAAGCTATGATGAAATAATATTTTACATCTATTAAACTGCCATTACTTGAGAAAACCATCAACACCAAGATTTGGAGATGATATGAATCAATAATCTTGTATATACTGTGCATAGATAGAAATGTAAATAATGTAAGTACTTTGGTAAATAATGTAGCATTATATGGTAATGTGGAATATTTGCGTATCTTATTATGACTAGGAAATTCTCTTCCCAGGAACATTCCCAAGAATGTTGCCAGTGTGCATTAGGAATGATGTATAAGTTCAAAACAGCACTGTTTTTGTTAGAAATACCTTGGAAACAACCAAAACGCCTGTTAGTGGAAGAATGAATAAATTAACTGTGGCACAGTCACACATGAAATATTATGCAGTACTCAACATGGCAGCCACACAGAGCCGTATGGGTCAGTCTTAGCAATATATGGTAATAAAATGGAGCACACTTCCCAAGGCTAAATATAGCAGGATGTCATTTTGATAAAGTTAAGCAAATTAATTGTCATAAGAACCTTTAAAAAGGTTTTTAGAAATGCTCAAATAGTGTTTTGCGAAAGCATCAGAGTGATAAACACAAATTTTAGGAGAGTGCTTACCTCAGATGGCGAACAGCAGGAGTTTGGGTAGGGAAGGAACACGGGAAGACATAAGTTGCAACTGGATGTAAAATTAATGTGGCCTCTGGGAAATTTCTAGTAAATAGGATATTCAATTTAGCTTTCATTTTTTTTCTATCTAATTTGCTTACAGTTCATATATAGCAATATAAAAACATTCAAGGAAATAAAAAATCACTTATCCCACTATGAAACAAAATACTTAATTTTCTTAATTTTTCCATGTTTTTTTCATTATGTCCATCCTATGTCAATAGATATTTTTTCACAGTTTAATTATGTCAGTAATTTATTGCACATTTTCTCCCTCTTTATAATGGGCTTTTGGATATAAACTGAGCGCCATAACCTCTGATGATTTATAGTCACAGATGCTCTAGAGGATTAATGCAGTATCATGCTGTGCGCCAAATTTCTTGGAAGAAATCCACGAGGAAATCACTGAGCATTATTAGGGGATCAATCATGTGGCTGAGTCTAGCTTTTAGCACACTGTTACTGCATCAATCAATTGAAGAAATAAAACTAGTATATCACATTTGTGTTTGCAAAGATGCTGGATTTGTCTGTACTGTGCGTGGCTCAAAATACTGGGGAAAACCGGCCTGCGGTCATCTGCAGCGGCCCAGCTGTGTGCACTGAGACTGACCACGAGTCTTCCGGGGCAAGGGCTTCCTTGTGGATGAAATGAGAAACTGGATTTGATGAGCTCTAATCTTCCAACATCTCAGATTTTGTAAACCTCAGAGTGAAAAAGAGCACTTCCAAGCAAGTTAATGCAAATACTGTCACTTGGAGACGTTTTACTTTTGTGCTAGAAAAACAACACACAATTCTAACTCACTGCATTTTGGAGGCACAGAATATTCAACATTGATAGTAAATGGAAGCCTCTGTTAGTCGCTTTTAAAAATGAAAGAAGGAAAGGCTAAGACAATATTGGCAAACTGGACAGTTACAGAAGGAGTGTTTCACCACTAAGACAAAAATATGTGGACATTGTATGAATAAGGGACCTGGGTGTACTCCTCCAAAAGAAGCAGTGGTTGGGGCAGAGACGTGCAGAGTCTGCCTTCAAACATTTGAAATGTTCCCATAACTGAACAGGTTTAAACCTTCCCTATGCAATTACAGAGACAGAATTAACACAAATAAATAGAATCAGACAGGCAAATAACAAATATCCAAATAAAAAATAATCTTTTAAATATTAAACATTCAAAAACGATTTAGTTTCTCATGAAGCAATGTAATCAGTTGCATAATTATCAGAATTTATGGAGAAATATTCTAAAATTGGCTTTGGAGTTTAATAATATGACCCCAAATTCCTTCCAATGTTAAGATTATGTTATTCTGAACATATTATTAGAACATTATAAAACAGTACATAATCTTTTAATCCGCTTTATTTTTGCATATGAAACTTAAGCAAACACATCTTTATGTAATCTCACAGACAACATTTATATTTTGTGTTTGAATTTTGAATGCCCATCTATTTTCTGGAAAAAAATCCGAAAGGGTAAACATTTCCCTTCAATGTAACACTGAAGCAGAATTCGTATGTTAAACAAACGTGTGTTCATTTGGTTCGAGATATTTTCTAATTTTCCTTGTGACCTCTTCTTCAACCCATTATTTAAGAGTGTGTTACTTTCCACATATTTGTGCTTTTTTCAGTTTTCCTTTTACTATTGATTTCTAATTATAGTCCATTGTGGTCAGAAAAGATACTCAGTATGATTTTAATCTTTGCAAATTTGTCAAGACCTGTTTTATGGACTAAGATGTGGATAATCTTGTAGGCTTATTTGGAAACTATAACAAACTCTTACAACTTAATAATATAAGGACATATAACCCAATTAAAATGGGGTAAATAATTTAAATAGAGATTTCTTTAAAGAAAATATACAATGGGCCAATAAACCCATCAAAAGATGCTCAACATCATTAGTCATCAGACAAACGCAAATCAGAAACACAGTTCTATACCACCTCAATCCTACTAGGCTAACTATTAAAAAACAAAACAAACAAAAAAAACCAAAAAAACAAAAAACAGAAAATTGAAAGTGTTGAGAGGATGTGAAGAAGTTGGAATTTTCATACATTGGTGATGGGAATATAAAACCGTGCAGTCACTTTGGAACACAGTTTGGCATATCCTCAAACAGTTAAACAGCGTTACCAAACGACCTAGAAATTCTACTCTTAGGTTTACACCCAAATACAAAAAAATTTGAAGATATATGCCCTCACAAACACTGGTGCATGAATGTCCATAGCAACATTACTCTTATTAGTCAAAAATTAGAAGCAACCCAAATTTCCATCAATGAATGAATTGGTAAAAGGTGGCATATTTATATAATTAAATATTATTCAACAATAAAAAGAAATGACATACTGATACATGCTACAATGTGGATGAACCTTGAAAACATAATGCTAAGTAAAAGGATGCAAGCCAAAAAAAAAAAAAAAAAAAAAAAAAAACCTATATATGGTATGGTTCAATATATAAAAAATATCCAGAATAGGCAAATCTATTAATAGCCACTTAGCACCAAGGAGAGGGGTTGAGGAAAATGAGGAGTAACTGCTAATAGGTTACTAAGTTTCTCTTCAGAATGATGAAAACATTTGAAAATTGATCATGGTAATGGTTGCAAACCTGTAGATATCCTAAAAACGATTGAATTAACAACTTAAGTGGGCAATTTATGTGTTATATGAATTATATATCAATAAAACTGTTACATAAATATTATGTACAAAAATATTCAGAGGGGCATTGAGAAAAAAATGAAAAATCAATAAAAATGTCCATTAGTGACAACTACATTGAAGAGCATCTTTTTAATGGAATATTATGTGGTCTCCCAAAAGTGGCAGAGAATACACACACTGATGTATTCTGAACACACTCACTGATGAGAAGCAAGCTCTGTGCAATGAAAAGCCAGTTTTCTAAAAATGTATGCATACCATATTCCAATTTTTAATTTAAAGTGTATATATTTAGGCCAGGGACAGTGACTCGTGCCTGTAATCCCAGCAGTTTGGGAGGTCAAGGCGGGCAGATCACCTGAGGTCAGGAGTTCGAGACCAGGCTGGCCAACATGGTGAAACCCCATCTCTACTAAAAATACAAAAATTAGTTGGGCGTGGTGGCACATGCCTGTACTCCCAGCTACTTGAGAGGCCAAGGCAGGAGAATTACTTGAACCCGGGAGGCAGTTTGTGGTGAGCCCAGATTACACTATGACACTCTAGTATGGGCAACAGAGGGAGACTCCATCTCAAAAATAAAAATAAAGTGTATATATTTATTAATTATTTGTGTAAGAACACTACAAAATAAAAGACAGATCTATTTGCCAAAATCGTCTTTGGAAAGTATGGTGAAAAAGAAGAAAATATGAGAATGGGAGGCCATCTGAAACTTTTACTGTTTATTTTACATATTCTGAAATTGCTGGAATATTTGTGGATGAAAATGCATTTTTGTATGATGTGGATAATGAGTTATAAACAGATAGTTAAGTAGAAACACTGAGTGTGTGGAAATTAAGAGTTTGACAAAGACCTGCCATTCATTCAGTATCCTCTGACCCAGCCAAGCAGGGCCACTGCTGCCGGTACAAATGGCTTCTGCCAGGGGCCGTACCTGCAGGCTAGTCATAATCGTGGTTTTGAGGAGGACAGAGTTTTTACTCTGAGAAAAGAAAAGAGGGACTATCCCAAAGGTTTCTATTTTTTTGTTCTCTTTACATTTTATTGAATTATTTTCTTCTTCCTTTTAATTTTTTTCATTTCTTATCATTCATTTCTAATTTCTATTTTCATAATTCATTTCTATTTCTTGTGATTTATTTCTGTTTTTTTGTTTGTTTTTGTTTTTTTGTATTGTTTTTGGTTTTTTTTAAGACAGAGTCTCACTCTGTTGCCCAGGCTGGAGTGCAGTGGAGCAATGTCGGCTCACTGCAACCTCCGCCTCCTGGATTCCAGTGTTTCTCCTGCCTCAGCCTCCCAAATAACCAGGATTACAGGTGCTCCACTACACCTGGCTAATGTTTGCATTTTTAGTAGAGATGGGGTTTCACCATGTTGGTCAGGCTGATCTCAAACCCCTGACCTCGTGATCCATCCGCCTCAACCTCCCAAAGTGCTGGCATTACAGGTGTGAGCCACCATGCCCAGCTCTATTTCTGTTTTTAATTGTTTATACCTGTTGATAAAAGAGAACATGCCGAAGTGTATTAGTCAGGTGCCAAATTAGAATTAGTTAAGGAGGATTTATTCCTAAAGAGAGCCTTTGATGTATGCAAGAAGACTGCAGGGTTGCCTCACCGATAGTGCAGCTGTATTGTATATAAATATGTACATTTATCTATATGTTTATTTTAATATATTGGCTTACTTGACTACGATGGCTGAGAAGTTCCATGATCTACCATCTGCAAGCTGGAGACCCAGGAAAGCTGATGGTGTAGTTTGAAGGCCTGAGAGCCTCAGAGCAGACGGTATGGATCCCAGTCCAGGTCTGAAGGCCTGAGAACCAGCTGAGTGCAGGACAAGATCAATATTCCAGTTCAAGCAGTCAGGCAGAGTGAATTCAACCATCCTCTGCCTTTTTGTTCTATTCACACCCTCAACAGATTGGTGATACCTATGCAAATTGGGGAGGGCCATCTGCTTTACTCTTTCCACCAATTAGAACACCAATCTCTTCCAGGTACACCCTCACGACACAGCCAGAAATCATGTTTAAGCAGCGTTCTGGGCATCCTGTGGCCCAATCAAGTTGATTCATAAAGGCAATCATCACAGCAGCATGAGAGCTATGACCACCCTTAGATCTAACAGGACTCAAGGAAGAGCTGGGTCAGAAACTGAAATGAGAGTTTGAGGAACAGTGGTGTTCAGCAGAGGAATCCAGCCCTCCAAAGGTTACCTCACTTTGTGAACACTAGAGAAGCACCTGACCTCTCTCTACTCTCCCTACAATCTCTTGCCAGAGGTCTCCACTGGGAAATTCATGGGAATCCCACAGACATTGGCCTAGCCTCCTAGGGCAGAGAACAGGATAAGAAGAGTCTGAATGGGGAAAATAGTGTAAAGATCTGCACAGAACATTTTGACCTCTATTTGCTGTACAACATACTAACTTGCTGTGTGAACTTGACATATCTTGCAATTCTGAATTGCAATCTATTCTGATTGGCATTTTAAATGTCAAGAATAGCCTTAAAACAGGTTCAGCCCAATTGCTCCACAACAGACAGTTGTATTTAGTTTAGGCAAGGTCTCTCATGACTACAATTTGCACAGTACTTTCTTATCCCAAATTACTTTTGAGAGAACTCTTGTAGGCTTAATTTAACCTTTATCTCAATAGCTTTAGAACTGAAGCACCGTCTTTCAAATACTGCCCACAATTCATTTTTAATTACTCTTTCAAAAGCAGTACTTGAAAATAGTCCCACAGCAAAAACCAAATCACTTTCTTTTTCCTTCTCAGAAGATGGAGAAGGGAGGAGTCCATTGGCAGAAGGGACACGTTCAGTCAGCCACGTGATTGTGAGTCTTCAAGTGTATTCCTTCTGGTGGGCAAAACAGGGCTGTGCTTTAGCCCACATGGAAAATAAACATCCTCCTCATGGCCCCCACACAAGCAATCCAAGAACGGTTTACAATGTCTACTTCACGTCCACGTAATGCATAGGTGCAAATCTAATTAATTCTGATTAGATTGTTCTGATCTTTTCGGATTTGAAGAGCTGGTTTCATTTTGCCCATTCGCCAATGCCAGCCATGCTTAGGTTATGCATATATCATTGCCTCACATATAAGTACATTTTAGGAAAATGCATATCTCTTTAGAGCCAGCATGTAACTCATGTGGTCAAGGTAACGCTTGACTGTGATTCAAGTTATGTGAGTCACATACAGTGTGCTTTTATGTTACCATAAACACTGAAATCCACTGCAGAGTCCCTTAAGGCAGGCTTTTCCAAAGCAGAGGACTTGTCAGAATCACCTGAGAACCAGATTTACTCCAGGCTGATTGAGCCAAACTGAACCTAGAATCTGTCTTTTTAAGGAGCTTGTCATTTGATTCCAATGTGCAGCATGTTTGGAGCCCTGCAGTACAGAATACTTGTTTTCATCAGTACAGAAGACAGTCTATTTTCTACATGATTAAGAACCATGGAAGTATATGTGTGCATACACACACACAGATTCTATTTTCTACATGATTAAGAACCATGGAAGTATATGTGTGCATACACACACACAGATATTATGTCGGAGCAGTAATTGGTGAGGCTTCTGTTAGGAAAACTTGGGAGGGTATTTTTCTGGTGCTTCCTCACATAATGACCTAGGGCAGGTAGAGAGATGACTGGCAGTAGGTGGGTCACTGCAGAATAATTTTTAATATTCTTCGTTAAATGACTAATTTTAATTTCAGGAACCTGAAGAAAACGCATTGACCCTATTTAAGTCTTCAAACTTTTTCTCTGGTAATTAATCATAACTTCCAATGTTATTTGAAATCAATTTGCATTTTGCCCCAAGATGATTACGGTACCCAGAGACTGCAAAACAGGCAGGGCAGGATGGTAGATTTAACCCCCGAATATATCACTAATTTCATTAGTTGTAAAGAGGATCATCTATTATATTAAGTGAAAAGTGAATACTCCAACTAAAACTAGGAGATTTTCAAATGAGATTTTTAGAAGTACCTAGTTATATCTGGCTTCCAGAACGTACGCTTTAAATACAAGGCTGTAAGTAGTATCTGTTAATGGGATGCCACATTGATAAATGAAAAGATTTTCTCCAGAGGAAATGGGAGTGTTCCCTTACCCCCTCCTCACAGGGTGTGTGACAGGGGTATGGCTTGCTTCTGTAGTGCCCCTGCTGCTCAAACCCCTAGGGGGAGCATGCAGACAGGTAGGTGGTGGGGAGTGTGGGCTTTGACCCCACGGCAGCGTCTAGGGTTGAGTTTACAGCTCCTGAAGCCCCAGTGTGTGTGTGTTACACTGCACTCTTTCGGCTTTGCTGTCTGCAGGTGGTTTATGTTAATCTTCTCAATTAGACCCTCTGCCTTACCGCAAAGACAGAGGGCTTTCTATATTCTAGGTTCTTGCCCTAGTGTACAAGAAAAATTGGATCACGTGTGGGCTTGGAGGATGGGTGCAAGGTTTTATTGAGTGGTGGAGGCTGCTGTCAGTAAGGTGGATGGGAGCCAGAAGGGTGATGGAGTGGGAAGGTGGTATCCCCCTGGAGTTGGGCCATCCAGTGGCCAGACTCTCCCCCAACCGCCCCTGACCAAATTCCATGTCGTCCTGACGTTGATGGCCTGCCAGTGTGTGCTGGTGTCTGTCGGTGTGGTGTTCTGCTCCTCTTGACATCCAGCCACTTGTGCCTGTGCTCGCTAGGGTTTGGGGATTTTATGGGCACACAATGGGTGGCATGGTGGACGAGAGTGGTCTTGGAAAATGCAACTTTTGTGAAGACAGGAGTGTCTGTTCTCACTTAGGTCTGTGGACACATGTCCAAGGGTGGAGCCCTTGCCATGGACCCTGACTTTCTCTATGCAGCACTTCCCTGCCTTCCTGCCATATCAAAAATATGTAGAAAATAAAATCAAATCAACATTCATTAATGATAAGCACTTTTAACAAACTAGAAATAGCAGGAAACTTTCTTAATCAGACACAGGATATCTAAAAAGCAAAACAAAAATTCAAGCAAACATAATTAGAAGGTTTAAAACTTTTCCTGTAAGATCAGAAACAAGGATCAAAATGCCTGCTATTTCCATTTTTATTCAATTATATAGTGGAGATACCAGCAAGTACAATAAGAGACATAGGAAAATAAAAAAGAAATAAAAAGAAAATAAAAATTGAAAAGGAATAAATAGAATTGTCATTATTCCATATGTGGATTACTCCATGCAGAAAGTTCAAAATAATCTATAGTCTACTCAAATTAATACGCAAATCTGTTAAGGTTGTAATATGAATATATGCAAATCTGTGTTTCTATATACTAGCAACAAACCATTAGAAAATAAAATGTAATGAAAAGAGGCCATTTATAAAATTATATGTTTGTAACCCCTTAGCCTGGGCTGCCGCCAAAAAGGAACAATCTCACTTAGGCTCCTCCAGTGGTATTTCTTTCCTGGATCCCATCACTACAGCCTCTTAAACTGGTGCTGTGGACTTAGTGAGCCTATTTTCTCCCCAGCTGAAAGTCCCCAAAACACCATAACCTATTGATTTTCGCCTAGCTAGGATAGCAGTTTGCTTTTCTCATACCATTTTCAAGGATATGTCGCCTCTTTAGCTTGGTGTGACCTTGATTACAACATCCCAGTTTATCATGTTGACACCCTACGCTGATAAAATTGAAGTTTTTTTTAAGAGGGAGCATCTAAATCACATGAGAAGAGTTAGTGAGTCTACTGGGAGTCCTGTGGTCTGGGACTTAGACCAATATCCTCTGCCAAGGTAAGAATCTTGTGTGCTTTCCGCCACAGAGAAGGTAGCCCCAGCAAAGCCTCTGGATTTACTAGGCGGCCAATTCCACCTTTGCAGGCTGCGCTCTGGCCTGGCTGGCTGAAGGGTTGGAGCGTCTCCCTGGGTAAGAAAGAGCTCTCCAGCTGGTCAGACTGCAGTGCCACTCAGCCCTGTCAGTTGGCCCAAGCAGACCCCGAGGGAAAGAGTTCTAGTAGAATAACATGCTGTCTGTAGCTGGGGCAGGCTCTGATGAGAAAACACAGTCGCGGACCCCAGAATTTTTTTTAAAACAAAACTCATTGTTATGGCTGTTTTCCTTTTGAGAAACGCCTCTTAACTTATCTAGTGGAGAGTGTGTGTTTAACTATGACACATGAGGTGACCAGCGGATGAGCTGCATTCTGCCTGACTCAGCTGCCATAACGTCAGTAGGCTCAGAAGCATTCCAGTGTCAGGTGGAGGTGTCTGTTGTGTGGGGGACCTGCCTCAGGCTGGCCCTGAAGTGCTAGCATGATGTCCTTACAGCACTGCAGGCTGCCCTTAGCCCACCCCTGAGCCTCCTGGGGGTTCCCTATGACGGCTTCACAGAGGAACTGAAACTTCAAGTCTCTTTTACAAATGGTTCAGGTTGCTATCCAGAACAGCTGGAGAGCATCCTGATTCTGCAGCCTTCTCATTTCAACTCAATGTCACACCCCCTTTTCTTAACTTTTCTATCCAAAGAAGCACCAACCCCGTACCTTTCTATCATACCACACTATTTACTCTCATCATACAACTTAGTATATTAAATGGTCTAGCTTGTTAATTTCCTTTTTTTTTGTCTGTTTCCTTTGTTTAGAATATAAAACACCTAAATGTAGGGAGCTTATTTGTCCAGGCACATAGAAAAGTGTTTGAATTCACACTGTCCAACCAAAGTAAAATGCAGGCCAGATACGTAATTTTAAGGTTTCTACAAAGTATTTTTTAAAGGTTTTTAAAAAAAATCAAATTATTTTAAATAACATATCTTATTTAACCTAATATGCATTAAAATATTATCATTTTAACATGTAATCAATATTAACATTTCTTTAAATGAGATCCAATGTGTATTTTACACTCACAGCTTATCTCAGTTTGGACTCTCTACATTTCTGGAACTCAAACGCTGCAGGTGACCTGTGGCTGCTGCAATGCACAGGGCTGATGGTCGATACTCAGTAAAACTTGCTGAATGCATTAAGTTATGAAGCGTTCAGCACGGTAACCCGAATCAGAAGAAGCCTTGAGGCAATGTGACAACTGATACCCTAGTTGGTCCATATTTTATAACAACAGTTATGCTTCGTTTCCTTTTTTTCCTCCCATTCCATACTTTCGCTGGGTTCATTGTGCTCTTTTCCCTCCTCCTTTACATTTTGAATCTAACTCTGCTTTTCAGTTCCACTAGTGTTAATATTTTCATTCTTGGCCTGGCCCAGTGGCTCACATCTGTAATCCCGATCACTTTGGGAGGCCGAGCCAGGATCACCTGAGGTCAGGAGTTTGAGACCAGCCTGGCCAACATGGTGAAACCCCATCTCTACTAAAAATACAAAAATTAGCCAGGCGTGGTGGTGGGTGCCTGTAATCCCAGCTACTCAGGAGGCTGAGGCAGGAGAATCACTTGAACCCAGGAGACGGAGGCTGCAGTGAGCAGAGATTGTGCCACCGCACTCCAGCCTGGGCGAGACAGAGCAAGACTCTGTCTTAAAAAAAAAAAAATTCTTTACAGTCCATTTCTTTATAATAACACAAAATTAAATAATTATCAGACCACTCACTAAGATGCCTCATTACACATTTCTGTCTCCACCAAAAGGCAGCATTCACACTCTATCCCTTCTCTATTCTTCCCCATGCAAGAACTCTGATGAGGAGCCCTCACTTATCCCATCATGTACATTTGTAAATCTTGAGATTGAAGAGGTATATTTCTGTGTCAAGCCACTATTAAGATTCTTTTATCATATAGTATATTTCACTTCAGAAATCCACAATGAACCTTTCCACCTCAATCCCAGCCTCATCATCACCATTTACTAGCTGTACAGTCTGTGCTCATCACTGCTTGCTAATTAACCACTGCTGTTTCGACATATTTGTTCTGCTCCAGTTAACATTTGGGTTAAGAGCTTCAAGCATCTTTCTCAGATAAGATTCACAAACTGAATTCTCTCTGAATCCCTACATTAATAAAAATGCCTTCATTTTGCCCTGACAGCTAAATGGTATCTTTTTCAAAAAGCTCCATTGAATTATAATTAACATAAAATTCATCCTTAAAATTACAATTAAATTGATTTTATTATATTCACTGAGTTGTGCAACCATAACCCCAGTCAATTTTAGAACATTTTTGTCACCTCAAAAAGAAACCCTATATCTGTTACCGGTCAATCTCCATTTCCTCAGGCAAACGTTAATCTACATTCTATCTTAGTAGATTCATCTATTTTGGAAATTTCATATACTTGCAGTTATACAATATGGTGCTTTTTGTGACTGGCTTCCCTACATGGCACATTTTTCAGATTCACCCATGTTGTAGCAGTACTTTTTCAAATTGACGAGTAATGTCCACTGCGTGAATGTACCACATTTTCTTTAGTCATTCCTCAGTTGGTAAATGTTTTCTACTTTGCGTTATTATGAATGATGCTACCTTGAACATCTGTGCATAAGTTTTTGTGTGGACATAATTACATTTTCCTTTCTCTTAGGGATATACCTAGGAGTGGAATTACTGGGTCATATGGTAACTCTATGTTTAACCATTTGGGAAAGCACCAAACGGTTTTCCAAGGTGTTTGCACTATTTTACATTATAAGAAGATTCCAATTTCTCCAAATCCTAAACAACACTGGGCAACAGAGTGAGACCTTGTCACACAGACATACACACACACAAACCTCATTATGGTTTTGATTTTCATTTCCCTGACAGCCAATGATTTGAGCATAGTTTTGTTGTATATATAGGTCATTTATATACCTTCTTTGAAAAAGTTTCTATTCAAATCCTCTGCCCAGGCCGGGCGCGGTGGCTCAAGCCTGTAATCCCAGCACTTTGGGAGGCCGAGACGGGCGGATCACGAGGTCAGGAGATCGAGACCATCCTGGCTAATACGGTGAAACCCTGTCTCTACTTAAAAATACAAAAAACTAGCCGGGCGACGAGGCGGGCGCCTGTAGTCCCAGCTACTCGGGAGGCTGAGGCAGGAGAATGGCATAAACCCGGGAGGCGGAGCTTGCAGTGAGCTGAGATCCGGCCACTGCACTCCAGCCTGGGTGGCAGAGCAAGACTCCGTCTCAAAAATAAATAAATAAATAAATAACAAATCCTCTGCCCAAAATTAGATCATTTACATTTTAGTATTGACTTGAAATAATTCTTCATATATTCTTGATTATAAGCACCTCATCAGATAATTTGCAAAAATTTTATTTCATTCTATGAATAATTTTTCCACTTTCTTGATGGTATCATTTGCAGTACAATTTTTAAAATTTAATAAATTTAATGTATGTAACTGTTTTCCGTTAATGCTTATGCTTTTTATGTCATATGTTGCCTAAACCTAAGTTATTAAAATTTGCACCTAAATTTTCTTCTGAGGGTTTTACATGTTTAGCTTCTGCACTTAAGTCTAGGATCTACTTTGAGTAAATTTTTGCATATGATGTGAGAGAAGAGTCCCAAATCTTTTGTGTGTGTGTGTGTGTGTGTGGATATCCAGTTGTACCAGCACCACTTGTTGAGAAGACTGTTTTTCCCCATTGAATTTTCTTGGCACTATTGTTAGAAATCAGTCACCAGGCTGGGCACAGTGGCTCATGCCTGTAACCCCAGCACTTTGGGAGGTCAAGGCTGGCAGATCACTTGAGGTCAGGAGTTCGAGACCAGCCTAGCCAGCATGGTGAAACCCCGTCTCTACCAAAAATTCAAAAATTAGTCAGGCGTGGGGGTGCGCGCCTGTAATTCCAGCTACTTGAGAGGCTGAGGCAGGAGAATTGCTTGAATGTGGGAGGCGGAGATTGCAGTGAGCCAAGATTGCACCACTGCACCCCATCCTGGGAGACAGAGGGAGACTCCATCTCAAAAAAAATCAATCACCCATAAATGTAAGGCTTGATTTCTAGGGCTTATTTCTCTCAGTTCAATGATATATGTACCTGTTGTTATGCTAAAACTACAGTCTTAATGACTGTAGCATTGTAGTACATTTTAAAATTGGAAAGTGTGAGTTCTCCAACTTTTTTTTTTAATTTTCAAAATTGTTTTGGCTATAAGTGCATCTAGCATTTTCATGTGAATATTATTATTATTTTTTTTTTTGAGATGAAATCTCACTCTGTTGCCCAACCTGGAGTGCAGTGGCACAATCTTGGCTCACTGCAACCTCCACCTCCTGGGTTCAAGCGATTCTACTGCCTCAGCAGTAGCTGGGTCTACAGGCATGTGCCACTATGCCCGGCTAATTTTTTTTGTATTTTTAGTAGAGATTTTTTTTGTATTTTTTGTATTTTGTAATTTTTTTTGTATTTTTTTCACTATGTTGGCCAGGCTGGTCTCGAGCTCCTGACCTCATGATCCGCTTGCCTTGGCCTCCCAAAGTGCAGGGATTATAGGCGTGAGCCACCGTACCTGGCCCATGTGAATATTATTATGAGTTCATCAATTTCTTCAACAAATATTAGCTGACTGGAATTTTTATAAGGATTATAATAAATCTGTAGAACAAATTGAGGAATATTGCTACATTAACAATTGTTTTCAATCCATGAGTTCTGAATATCTTTTCCATTTATTTAGATCATATTTAATTCTTTTAATAATGTTTTGCAGTTTTCAGTGTGCGTTTGGCTCTTCCCTTTAAAATTTTTTTCTAAGTATTTTGTTCTTTTTGATGCTATTGTGAATTAAATTGTTTTTTCAGTTTGATTTTCAGATTTTAAAAAATTGTACAAAAATGTAATTGAATTCTATAAGCTGATTTTATCCTTCAACATTTATAACCAATTATAGTCAACATAATATAATATCCTTCAACATTTATAACTAAGTTACTCACTGTTATATTTTTGGTGGATTCCTTAGGATTTTCTATATACAAGATGTCATCTCCAATTAAACATAATTTTGTGTACTTTTTCCAATCTAAATACATTTTTTCTTGCCTAATTGCCCTGAATAGAAATTTCAGAACAATGTTGAATAGAAGTGGCAAGAGGGCACATCTCTGTCTTTTTCATCAGAGTAAAGGGAAAGTATTCAGTTATCCACCAAAAGCATGGTGGTGTTTGTGAGTTTTTCACAGATACACTTTATCAGGTTAAAGAAGTTTATTTTTAATCCTAGATTGTTGAGGGTTTTTACCTTGACAATATGTTGAATTTTGTCAGATCCTTTTTCTGCATCTACTGAGTTGATGTGGTTATTTACGTCTATTCCATTAACATGGCATATTTCACTATTTTAATTGTGATAAAAACACATAAAATGTATTATTTATAGATTTTTTAAGTGTGGAGTTCAGTGGTATTTTTTCACATTGTTGTGCAACCAATCTGTAGATCTTTTTTATCATGAAAGACTGAAACTCTGTACCCACAAAGCAACAATTCCCCATTCCTCCTCCCTGAGCCCCCTGCCACCATCATTCTACTTTTGATTTTTATGAACCTGACTCCTCTAGATGCTACATATAAGTGGAATCATGCATTATTTGTCTTTTTGCAACTGGCTTATTTCACTAAGCATAATGTCCTCAAGATTTATCCATGTTGTAGCATGTATCAGGATTTCCTTAGGTATGTACACATTTTTGTTTACCCATTCATCTGTTGATGGATACGTGAAACCTTCTGTTTCTTGGCTATTGTGAATAATGCTGGTATGAAACTGGGTCTACAAACACCTCTTCAGAGCCCTGTTTTCAATTCTTTTTTATATGTACCCAGAAGTGGGATTGCTGGATTATACCAGCTTAATTTTTTGAGGAACCACTATACTGTTTCCCACAGTTGCTACACCATTTTACTTTTCACCAAAAGTGCACAAGTTTCCAATTTCTACGCATTCTCACCACCACTTGTTATTTTCTGAGTTTTTTGGTGTGTGTGGGTGTGTTTGTTTGAGATAGCGTATCACTCTGTCGCCCAGGCTGGAGTGCAGTGGCGCAATCTTGGCTCCGCCTCCCGGGTTCAATCAATTCTCCTGTCTTGGCCTCCTGAGTAGCTGGGATTACAGGCATGCACCACCACACCCAGCTAATTCTTGTATTTTTAGTAGAGACAGGGTTTTGCCATGCTGGCCAGGCTGTTGTCAAACTCCTGACCTCAAATGATCTGTCCTCCGTGGCCTCCCAAAGTGTTAGGATTACAGGCATGAGCCACCACGCCCGGCCAAGTTTTTGGTTTTCTGATAGCACCATTTTAATGAATCTGAGGTGATATCTCATTGTGGTTTTAATTTGCATTTCTCTAATAATTAGTGATAATAATCTTTTCATGTGTCTATCAGCCATTTGTATATCTTCTTTGGAGAAATATCTATTCAAGCTCTTTACCCATTTTTTAATCAGGTTATTTGCTTGTTTTGTTGTTGTTTAGTTGAAATTCTTTATGCATTCTGGATATTAACCCCTTATTTGATATATAATTTGCAAATATTTTCTTCCAGGCCATAGGTTGCCTTTTCAGGGTACTGAATGAGTCCTTTGATGCATAGAAGTTTTTAATTTTGATGTAGTCCAGCTTATATATTTTTAGTTTTTTTGTCTGTGCTTTTGGCTAAAATAATTACTGCCAAATTCAATGTCATGTCACTTTCCCCCTATGCTTTCTTCTGAGTGTTAAAGTTTTAGGTCTTATGCTTAGGTCCTTGATCTATTTGAATTAGTTTTTGTATATGATCTAAGATAAGGGTCCAGCTTCATTTGTTGATTGATTCTGTAATCTCATCATTAAATGTCTGTTGTTTTTAGTGTGCCTGAGTCCCTGGATTGTGATCTTCAGAGACACTTCCTAGTCTTTTTATCCCCTTATGTAAAATAGAAAGACCAAGGCTGGGGAGTGCAGTTGGAAAGTGCAGAGAGTGCTTGAGACGTCCTTTCCTGCTGCACTCCCCCTAGGCGAGTAAGGTTCCAGCAAAGTATTTTCCCTGAGGGCAAACTCCTGCCTCTCAGAATAGGATGCTCTGGTGTTATTTCAAAATGGTTTCTTTTCCTCTGTGCCCTGCTGGAAGCATAAGAGGATTTTTCTGTCATCTTTACCATGAGAGCTTGGTCCCAAGAGTGCTGTGCCCCTCCCTACCCCAGGAATGGTTAATTCCCAAGCTAGTCTTTGTTGCAGCCTCTTGCAATTTTCCAGTTGCCATTTTAAGTGCCCTTTGCAGCTTCTGGCTCCAATGATGTCTCTCGTCCTGGTAAACTATGACTCTCCGTATCTCCTGTCTTTTCATCTTTTGACATGCAGTAGACCTTCTGGTTTCTAGAACATTTATGGAGAAGTCTTGTTATTCCATTTTGGAAGCTTTTTCTTGATGTGAGGATTGGAGTGAGAACTTCCACACTCATATTGGAGTAGAAAGAGGAGGATAATTTTAAACATTTCTATTTCATGATGTACAAGAGTAAAGCTCATTCAAAATTATGATCTTTATGTTAATTATTTACCCCCATAGGTAAATTAAAGGTAGCCTGGTGTTCAACCTCCACTTCTCTCTTTCTGTTGTTCCTTCTTGAACTGCAGAGGGTGAAAAACCAAAAAATGTTATTTTTCTAGGCTTCCTTGCAGTTAGGGTGCTGTAGGCGATTTAGGTTCAGCTAAAAAATGTGCTCACTTCAGGTCTGGAAGGGGAAAGTGAAGCTGTATTTCCGTTGATTCTACTGTTTTGACTGCGTTTGGTCATGAAGACATCTGTTTTTTTGTGTGTGTGTGTGTGTGTCCTTTTTTCCCTACATTTGCAATGCCATCATGCCCTGCATAGTAACATTTTAGTCAACAACAGACTACATATATGACTGTAATCCTGTAAGATTATAGTCAAGATAAAAAAATTCCTATCATCTGGTAGTAGTATCTTGATGATCCTGACAATGTATAGGCCTACGCTAAGGTAAGTACTTATCTTGTAGGGTTTTTCTTAAGTTTAAAAACTAAAATGAAAAAATTCAGAAATAGGGAAAAGATTATAGAAAATGACACAAGGAAAAGTTTGTGTTTCTAGTTAAATGTTATTACAAAAGTAAAAAAATTTTAAAAAATAATGTATAAAGTTGAAAAGTTACAGTAAGGTTAATTTATTATTGAAGAAATTATTTTTATTAATTTAGTGTGGCCTAAATATCTAGTTTTTATAAAGTCTATGGTAGTGCACAGTAATGTCCTAGGCCTTCACATTCACTCACTGCTCACTTACTGACTCACCCAGAGCAACTTCCAGTCCTGCAAGCTCCAGTCATGGCATGTGACCTATATGGGTGGACCATTTTTTAATTTTTTTTTTTTTTTTTGAGATGGAGTCTCGCTCTGTCGCCCAGGCTGGAGTGCAGTGGTGTGATCTTGGCTCCCTGCAACCTCCGCCTCCCGGGTTCAAGTGATTCTCCTGCCTCAGCTTCCCGAGTAGCTGGGACTAGAGGCACCCACCACCATGCCCAGCTAATTTTTGTATTTTTAGTAGAGACCAGATTTCACCATGTTGCCCAAGCTGGTCTCTAGCTCCTAACCTTGTGATCCACTCAAGTTGGCCTCCCAAAATGCTGGGATTACAGGCATGAGCCACTGCACCTGGCCTTTTAAATCTTTTATACTATATTTTTACTGTAGCTGTTCTAGGTTTAGATATGTTTTGCTACACATGCAGTTACTATGGTGTTCCAGTTGCCTACAGTATTCAGTACAGTCGCATGCTGTACAGGTTTAACCTAGGAGCCATATATAGGCTCTATGGCTATACGGGAGCCAGGTTTAGCCATATAGCCTAGGTGTGTAGTAGGCTACATCATCCAGGTTTGTATGAATACACTTTACGATGCCCACACAAGGACAAAATGGCCTAAGGGTGCCTTTCTCAGAATGTATCCCATCCTTAAGCTATGCATGACTGTAACTGAGTTCCACTATCCATTCAGTAGCTTTCAGATGTCAAGACGCATGAAATCTACTCTACTGGTTCAGTTCATGCTGGAGCTAGTGATAGGATCAAAGGCTGAGAGCTGCGTGAGGCTGCTCATGATGATCGCATGATATGGAACCATCAATGCCGTCGTGTAGAAGCCGCAGCAGCACCCCTGCTGGCCTGACTTGAGTGTGGTTCTTGGAATCCTGAATATTCAACCTAGAGCAGTAGTTCTCAGCCTGGCTACCAGAGTTGCCTGGAGGAGCTGTATGAATCCCACCATCTGTGCCCCAGGTGGTTACTATTTTACACTCTGGGAGTGAATTCAGCACCTCTCTTCAGTGGATACTCGTGGAGAGTGTTGGAGGGCTTCTGATCTAGGATCTGTCTCTTGGGCCCTCCCAACAAACCTGTAAGCTATTTGTTTTCCTGTAATACTGATTTTCTTACTGAAACTAGCTGAAGTAGATTCTATGTTCTGCAACTAAACCCTGACTAATACACATATTTGGCAGACTTCCAGGTTTTATATAATGACTTATTTTCTCATCTAGACAATTGCTGATTTAAATAATGCTTCAAGCTTCAAACTTAAAGGACTTAAAACATGAGAAGTTACAAGAAGGCATTAATATGAAGAAACAGAGTGTTGTCATTCTTCCCCTGGTCAAGGATAGGACTTCCATTAGAGTTTTACATCATCGTCTTTCCTGCAGTTTCACTCTGGTGTGGCTTACGGATAATGGCACGCTGCAGTATTAAATAACAGCACTACAAGGCATTTTCAGCATTTTCAGTGCAATGATACAGTTCCTACCATAAACAAGAGCAATCAGGTCTAACCCTCGGTCAAACTGAAGAATGGTCCCAGTGTCTCTATGTCATTCCTCAGTGGTCCTTCCTGACTCCAGGAGTTAATTTGCTTTCCTTCAGGAGTCATCGATTTATCCACTAAATTGTTAGCTAATGATGCTCTCTGAGTCTTGGCCTTGCTGAAGGCCTTGAGGGAACATTTCTAGAAATAAAGTTAAAAAAGAATGATTCTTGACTTAATAGAATTGTGTACCTTGGCAAGCCAATGAAGGAAATTCCTTTTGTGTGATTGAGGGTGAAAACAATACTTCAACATTTCCACTCCCTTTTCAGTCTGTTTTGACAGGAGCTTCTCCTTCCAGCCGTTAATTAAGTTGTCCCTAACAATGAGTGGTCCTTATAACATGCTGGGAAGTTTTGGATACATGACATGAATTTTCCAAAAGAGTAGTTCATAGGATGCAGCTTCTTTGCTCAGCATACAGTGTACATAGTAAAGGACCTTTGCCACCTGTCACTTGCCTACATTTCCAGGATTATCAACATGATTTTAGTTAAATCTTAATGAAAAGTACCTATCTTTGTTCTTTTACCCCTTTGTATGATTGCACATTCTATTCTCACTCCTTGAAATATATGTATATTTTTAATATTTGAACACCCAGGACTTTCTTGCATGGTTCAAGTTCTAGTCAAAGGTGACCAATGTTGCGTGGCTCCTCCAGAATGTCCATCTTTCATGGTGGCAGCTATTAAGTTTTGGGGTTGGATGGATGCTGAGTACACTTGTGGAGCGCAGACATGGGGAGTTGTCAGGCAGCTGGTGCCTCTCAGCTCTCCCTCAGAGCCTTCTCCAAAGTGCTGGCTTTGTGGTGGCCGGTAGGCATGTACACACCGGGAGGCACAGCTTCCTGACCCAGGCCTGCCTGCACTGACCTTTCTGGGGGCCTCCAGCCAGTTGGTGAATAGCCTTCAAAGAATGTACTGATGACCTCAGTGGCTTGCAAAATTCCATTGCTGCTGCCAGGGAGCCACATCACCTTCCCTGTCTGCCATCCTGCATTCATAACCAGTGGGCCTTTCGAAACAGGCTCAAGCCTGTAATCCCAGCACTTTGGGAGGCCGAGACGGGCGGATGACGAGGTCAGGAGATCGAGACCATCCTGGCTAACACGGTGAAACCCCGTCTCTACTAAAATATACAAAAAATTAGCCGGGCGAGATGGCGGGCGCCTGTAGTCCCAGCTACTCGGGAGGCTGAGGCGAGAGAATGGCGTAAACCCGGGAGGCGGAGCTTGCAGTGAGCTGAGATCCGGCCACTGCACTCCAGCCTGGGCGACAGAGCGAGACTCCGTCTCAAAAAAAAAAAAAAAAAAAAAAGAAATAATGTGGAGGCAGCTCAACCTGCAGCGGCGATGAATCTGCATCTCACACCAAGCAGCAGATGCTGAGTGAACTATGCTAAATTTCCCTTGTTTTTCTACACTATGCTGTGGCAGAATAGAAAGCTTGGGTTTGCAAATTACTGTTGGTTCCTCGGTTACATAACTCACTTGAATAAGGTAATGTAGTCAGAATAATTTTCTCTTTAACATTAAATACTTTTTAATGCGTTTTTAGTGTCAGCATGGACCAGCTTCTCCCCCACAAGGATTCAGGGAAGAGGGACAGAGGTGTGCGTGAGGCTGGAATTCCCCACTGATGACATGGACTACCTCACCAGCAGTGCAGGGACTGTCCTAGTACCGTTGCACTAGGATGCTTCCCTCCACTTTCCTCTCACATCTACTCTATCTCATCTATGTTGAACGTGTCTTCCAAAGAGCATACGTAAGACAGAGTCACACACACACACACACACACACACACACACACACGTGCCTGGTAAAGGGTAGGGCGTGGGAGAGGCAGGGAGAGCCATTGGCGTGATGTGGGTTGGACAGCCCTGAAAGGAGAGTGGGAAGGAAAGAAGATGGGAAAAGTCTCAGCCCACAGTGGAGCTCTGAGAAAGTCCTGGCCAGCTCAGTGGTGAGCTCCAATGCAAAGGCTGTCTAGAGAAGAATGCCACATTGCATAGAAATAACCAGACCCAAGGACACAGACCTGCTAAGTCACCAGGCTCCTTTGGGACAGTATGTTCTCAGCTCCAGTGTTGCAGCCAACAGCTCTCCTACCAGCTGAATGGCAGGTCATTTCTTGATGGTGAACCCACAAGGCACATCATGCCTGGGGCTGCACAGCCTCCTGGGGAGTCCCCCGTGGAGTGAATACAGCACTTTCTGCCCGCTTCCTGCTTCCCAGAGCACCTAGGATTCTCTAAGGTACTCTGCACTTGAAGTGTTTGTTTTTGCCCCTTTTCTTCACAAACACTAGAATAGCAGTTCCATAAAGGAAGAATTTTTTTTCCGGGTTACACTTTCCCCTGCATCAAGAACTGTTCTTGGCAAACAATAGGTGCTCAAGAATTACTTGTTAAATAAATACAGAGAAAATGCCCGTTACTCAGTTCCTACAAGGTCCCAGGGCACGTGTTAGGTTCTCCATACACATTTCTTATGTTCACAAGTACCATGCAAGGAAAGCATTGTATCCATGAAACAGAGGAAAAGAGAAGGTCATAGAGATTACGTCCTCTGCCCAAGGCCACACAGTCCTGGATCCGAGGTGAACACTGCCTCTGAGGCTGGCATATTTCCCATGTTCCAGGCTGGCACACCATCAATCTGCATCAAGACAGCAATTTGGGGAGAGATTTTTCTCTCCATGGCACATTTCTTTGGGAGAGAAGCTATGTTAAGTATTCCTCACATCACACATTGAGGAAACACTTAGTTATTTTCTTTTAATTTTACAGGCTAGTATTTGTTCTCAGTATATTCAGAAGCCATGGAAGCAGTTTGCCTGCTGAATCCAGAATGCTGTCTTGTGTTGTTATTTACTTGCCAATGGTCTACGAACCACACTTAAGCGGTTTAGTTTTCTGCCACAGTTTTAGCTTGCCTCTGGGTAAATCCTCTAGATTCTAAACATCAAGAGTTTTCCAATTTTCAGACCTGCCAAATCCGCATGACTTATTTTCTCATCTAGACAATTGCTGATTTAAATAATGTTTCAAGCTACAAACAAGATAAAAAATGTATTTAATATTGATTTAAAACTTCAAATCTAAAACGCTTGTGTCAATACCTGCCTAAAGAGATTTTTCCTTAAACATATCATCATGCTCCACAGTTACATAATAAAATGAACTTTAAGAAGTAATTCAAGGCTAGTTACAAACATTAGCCTACACGTGACCACACAAGGTGAATGTGACTATATTCCAGCAAGTGTAATAATTCATGAATCATCATCATGGTCTATGAGGGGTAGTCTGGCATCAAGGAATATATTTAGATATACTCTGGGAAGGAGTCATTTGTTTTCTCTCAAGTCTTTTAGTAAAAAATTTCAGTTAATGATTCCTCATCTTATTTCTTGCTTTCCCACATATATTTCAGTCTCCAGCTCCCCAAATATTTTTACCACCTTCTAGCACCTTTAAATTAAAACTCTCTTACACAAAGAGGGGAACACTAGCCACCTGCTGGAGGATGGAGGTTGGAAGGAGAGAGAGGATGGGAAAACGATCTAGCGGGTACTGTGCTGATTACCTGGGTGACAAAATAACCTGTACACCAAACCCCCATGACACATAATCTACCCATGTCACAAACCTGCACATGTACCCGTGAACCTCAAATAAAAGTTAAAAACAAATAAATAAAGGTCTCTTTATCACTATTCCTCAGATGACCAGCCTTTAGGGGCCCCTCGCTTCTATCGGACATTGGCCTGTCCGGCAGTAAGAGCCTGAATGAACATATGCCCATGCTATGACTTACCATGTGCATCAGCCATACATCATAACAACACACGTTAGCCATAGTAGCCCCAAAACTCAAAACCACCGAAATGTCAAGCAAAAATAACTAGGCAATAGACTGTGAAGTGTTCATACCGTGGAATTCTATTCTGCAATGAAAACCAACAAGCCGCTGCCGATACCACAACACAGATGAATACAAAAAATACTGAGTGAGCAAAGGCAGAGCAGAAGAATGCATATTTTAGGTTATCATTACAAAGTGGGTAAGAAGACAAAACTAAAATGCAACGTTTGAAAATGCATGAATGGTACAAAGACTGTTGGTTTTAAAATGTGATCATCAGTAGCAAAACAGAGAGAGTAGTCACCTTAGGAAAGAATAAGTAGTCCCTTTTGTGTTGCTACAGAGGAATACCTAAGACTCGGTGATTTATAGAGAAAAAAGTTTTACTTGGCTCACAATTCTGATATCTGGAAAAGTTCAAGATGGAGTGTCTGGTGAGGGCCTCGGGCTGCTTCCACTCCTGAGGGGAAGCCGAGGAGGGTCAGCATGTGCAGAGATCACACAGCAAGAGAGGAAGCCAGAGAGAGGGGAGGTGCCAGGCTTTTGTCTTTTGTCTTAAACAGCTAGCCCTCATGGAAACTGCGTGGGAACTCACTGACCCCAAGAAAGACCATCAGTCTATTCACAAAGGATATGCCCCATGACCTAAACGCCTCACATTAGGCTCCACCTTTCACATTGGGGGTTGAATTTCAACAGGAGATTTGGTGGAAACAAGCAAACCATATCCAAACGATAGTAGAGAGCAAGAGTGGCTTCTTCTGCCATGCCGATGAAGCTTATTTCCGGACCAGAGGCTGTGGCTACATGTGCACACTCACTCTGTGATAACTTGTGGAGGTCCATACTCACAGTTTGTGCACCTCCACAAGTTATGGAGGTGTGCATGTTTTCCTTTCTGTATGCAGAATTTTACAAACTCTGACACTTGCGAACTCCACTGTGCTCACTCTCTCACTCTCCCTCCCTCCCCTCCCTCTCCCTCTCCAGTTGTTTCTGTAACAATTTCCTCATCAAGACATAAAGGAGGTGGATTAGATGATTTCCAAACCCAACTCCAGTTTTAGCATCTTATGATTCCAATATGCTGATGATTACTTGTAAGATATTACTCTGCAAGAAAACTGCATCTGTTTCCTAATAGATATTTTAACTTTTCTGGGGATTTATTTTCTTTATTTTTGTCATGATGCTGCTGAGGCAGTTCTCAACTGCTCTGTCAGCTTGCTTGACAATTGGTGAGACCATGCACAAAGGTGGTGGTGACAAGGCAGAAAAGCTATTTGCTACATTTTCTTCTAACCAACTGTCAATTGAGACAGAAACTGGTGGCGAGGAGAAAGGAAGAGGGTGCTCTCTCCTTTCAGTATCTCACGTGCACCAGGACTGTTGGGAGAGGGAACAGGAACAAGGGTCAAGTTTAAACGGTGTCCTGAAGAAAGTAGCTAACAAAAAACAGATGGGAAAGTAGTTTTAAATTTTGCTTTGTTCTTTAATTCACTCATTTATGTATTTTGAGTTCAAGAAATACTCTAGTTTTATTAAGGAAAGAGTCTGCTGCCATTTGATGAAGACAGAGAAAGGAACAGACTAGGGGCCATCAGGAAGGTCTGAGGGTGCTGAGGCTGAGGCTCCTTGGGAGGAGCCACAGTACAGGGGCCCAGCCTTGGATTTGGTGGCTCAGCACCGATGGTCTGCCTGGCTGCATCTCCAACAGAGGACTCACACTAACATGGCTTTCAGAGGCTGACACGGCAAAACCAGAAACCTTCCCTTCCCTTCCCTTCCAGTGAGGACTGCAAGTTGTCAAATGGACCGAATGGCCACATCGACAGATGCCACGTGGAAAATCCAACATCAGCGCATTAGACACAGGGATTCAGAGAGACTTCAGAAGTTTTTCTCTGTTGTGCTACTTGGAGGACCTGCAGTGACCTTGGAGGCAGGTAGGCAAGCTATTTAGGGAGGTGTCAGCTTTGATGAGGGGCTTACTTCTGAGACATTCTTGTTTCTCTGCATCTCCTTCTCTTGACTGTCTCTTCCCAAACAAGGATAATGCAACTGATCAGGCCTCCACTTCGTCACAGCCACATTCTGGTCTTGGCCCCTCGGCCTCCTCATTGGCATGACTGGACTTTGGGTCCCACCTTATAGTAGGGCCTTAGCTTGGGCTACCAAAAGAAAATATCTTAGACTGGGTGGTTTACACCACACACTTTTTTTTTTTTTTTTTTTTTCACAACTCTGGAAGCTAGAATCTGACGTCAGTTTCTGGTGAGAGCCCTCTCTCACTTATAGAGAGCTTCCTTCTTGCTGTGTGCTCACATGACAGAGAAAGAAGGAGCAAGACTTTCCTGTCTCTTCATAAGGACACTAATCCAGTCATATCAGCCTGGCCCTCACAACTTCCTCTAACCCCATTGCCTCCCAAAATCTTTGTCTCCAAACACCATCCCACTGGGGATCAGGGCTTCAACACAGGAATCTGGAGGGGTGGATACAACTCAGTCCTTAACGAGTAGTTTAATTTTCAGAAGGCCCTGGAAAGGAGAGTGGGAGGCACCTCGCTGTCCAGTTCCAGCCCCCGTCATCCTGACCTTGGGCTGCTCTTTGCAGACAGCTTGAGGAGCGTGCTGGGGATGCAGTCCTGACCCAAGGAGATGGGGCCAAGGGCTCGTGCTGACATTTTGAAAAGGGATGACCCTTCATGGAGAGAAGTCAGGGCTGGCTTCTTTCTCCCAGCCAGAGCCACCGATGGGGTCCTGGTCCACCAACCCACCTGGGGGCCCCCTCCTAGGGAGAACTCCCGGGGTCCTTCTCAGCTCATGCCTGAGGACAAGCCCAGTGAAGAGGCACCTGTCTAGTGAAGAGGCTGCCCTGCCACTGTCCTGGGCCTGCTGGAGAGTGGCCAGTGCAGCCACTGAGGTTGTCTGTGACCTCCTACAAGGGAGGAGAGGGCGGGGGGGCGGGGGTTAGAGAAAGCACAGGTGAGGAATTTCTCTTACGTTTTTCTGAAAGTTTTACAGTTTTGTGTTTCATATTTAAGCCCTTGATTCATTTTGAGTTTTGTTTTTGTTTTTGTTTTTTTTTATAAGGTGTGAGAATTAAGTGAAGGTGTTTGTTCTGGTTTGTTTTTTTGCCTGAGTATGTCCACTTCCTCCAGCACCATTTGTCAGCAATGTTATCTTTCCCTCTGTGAATTCCCCTGTCAATTCTTGTGTACGTCTGTCAAAAATCAGTTGCCTCCATTACTGACTACCCTAGTTTTACCCTAAATTCTGTTTCTGGATTTTCTCATCTGTCCTTTCAGTCTATGTGTCTCTCACTCTTCTTTTTTTTATTATTATTTTTTATTGTACTCCAAGTACCCACAAAAGGAAGCCCATCAGACTAACAGCAGATCTCTCTGCAGAAATCCTACAAGCCAGAAAAGAGTGGGGGGCAATATTCAATGTTCACAAAGAAAAGAATTTTCGACCCAGAATTTCATATCCAGCCAAACTAAGCTTCATAAGCGAAGGAGAAATAAAATCCTTTACAGACAAGCAAATGCTGAGGGATTTTGTCACCACCAGACCTGCCTTATAAGAGCTCCCGAAGGAAGCACTAAACATGGAAAGGAACAACCAGTACCAGCCACTGCAAAAACTCTCACTCTTCTAATAGCCACACCTTCTTGGTTGCTGTAGTTAAATAATAAGGGCTGAAATTGCATTGAGTGGTTTCTTCCACTTTACTCTTTTTCAAAAACATGCTTTAGCTATTCCAAGTCCTCTGCCTTTCTATATAAATTTTAGAATAATCTTGTCTATATCTACAAAAAATTTTGCAAGCATCTGTATAGGAATTACATGAAATCTGTTTATCTATTTGAGGGAATTGGCATTAGAGGAGAGTCACTATGTTGACTTCCAATGCATGAACACTTATTTTGACCTCCTCTGATACAGCTCCAGTGGGAGTGTTAGGCACCTCCTTCTGGCCTGGCAAGGCTGAAAATCTCTTTGCTGGGGCAGGTGGGGTCGGGGGCCACAGATTATTTTGTGTGGTATTTGGCTGGAGTAGAGTGCTTACCATCTAAAAGTGTTCTGTCTTGCTAGGCTGCCCTTTTTATGGTCCTCTGGCTAGAGAGGGAGTGGGCTTTTCTTGCCTGCAGCTGGTAACATTTCTAGGTTGCTGAATTCTCTATTATCCAATCTAGAACATATGAAGCAAAAGAAGAAAAGAAGGAAGGAAGGAGGGAGGGAGGGAGGGAGGGAGGGAGGGAAGGAAGGAAGGAAGGAAGGAAGGAAGGAAGGAAGGAAGGAAGGAAGGAAAGGTGGGAGGGAGGGAGGAAGGGAGGAAGGAAGGGATGGAGGGAAGGAAGGAGGGAGGGAGGGAGGAAGGAAGGGATGGAGGAAGGGGAGGAGAGAGGAAGGGGAGAAGGGAGGGAGGGGAGAAAGGGGGGACTGAGGGAAGAAGGGAAGGAAGGAAGGAAGGAAGGAAGGAAGGAAGGAAGAAGAGGGAGGACTCACTGAACTTACCACCGAGTCGTTCCTCAGGTCCCAATGTCCTGCCTTCTCTCCACCTTTCAGAGTCTTCTTAAGTTGATTAAAACACCCAGGTTATTTATTTGTACTTAGTAGGAGCATGAGGGAAAAGTACATCTACCTCATCTTCCTGCGTAGTTAAATTTTATTGTTTAAATGGGGTGTATATAATTTAGCTCAAAGACAGAGACTGAAATAAAACTTGCTTGAGATAGGCAAAGATGTACAGAAAGAACTGCAAATAATTTATCCAAATTAACAGGCAATCATAATGCACATTAAAAGCTATGATAACTTTCTCTGGTCTGAGTCACTTTTCTCCTTGAATGTGCTTGATGTTTCCTATTCTGATGAATTTGACAACCGTAAATCCCTAACTGGATATGATATACACTGTCGGAAAATCACACAGTGAAAACGTGATCACAACTGTCTTTTAAATGGAATGCAATTGGCTTCACCACTCATACATTTTGGTTTGTTTAGAAAAGGACATTTACAAACAGAAATATGAACTTGAAAGCAAACTTGTCTTGAAATCAAGAATTGTGTTCATTGAAAATCTTCAGTTGATGTGTTCAGAGGCGAGTTTTATTACAAGCCAGGAATGGAGAATGGGGCATGAAGAACATTTCCACCACACAGGAAGAGGGGCCACAAGGGTAGAATGGCATGGGGGATATTTGGAAGGTTATCAGGGTAAGGATGGAAACTGGGTCCCTTCAAAGGGATCACAGACCCAGTCATCTTCCATATTTTATTGAAAGCAGGGGTAGTGAAAAGCAAAAGCTCTGATAGAAACCTCAGAGAGATTAAAAAAGAACCCAAGAATCCTGGCCAAAGGATTGTGCTTTATTGCTATATCTAGCCTGGAGCAGGAATAAGGCAGTAAATAAGGGAAAATCTAGTTCCTGCTGTCATGAAACTCATGTTCTAGTGAGGAGCGAATCCACAAATGACTAGTAATAGATGTATAACATTTTAAGACACATGATAATATACACTACATGAGAAAAAGAAATTATAATGATTAGAAGGTAATGAGGAGTGTGGCAGGGGGAACAGGTCAAATTTGAGCAAAAGACCTGACAAAAGTGTATAAATAAGCTAAGTGAGGACCCACAGGAAGTACAGCAAGTGTGAAGGTGCTGTGGTAGGAATATTCTTAGACATTGGAGGAATAACAAAAAGACCAAGGTAATGGGTACAGTGTAAGTGATGGGGAGAGAGACAGGAGCTGGGGCTGAAAAAATAAGCAGGGGTGAGTCACATCGGGCTGAGCGGATCACAGCGAGAAGGCTGATGATTTTCGTTTCACTATAATAGGAAATAATTGCAAAGTTTTGGGGGGAAGAAGTAGATAATCATATTTGCACTTTTAAAAGGCCACTCTTTCAAGAATATAGAATGAATCAAAAGGTTTAAGTAGTGCCCTTTGGAGACTATTTCCAAGCCCAAGTGAGAAAAAATGTAGGCTGGTTAGGATGAGAACAGTAAAGTTGGTGAATGGTAGTTGGGTTTGAGACATATTTTGAAACGGGAGCTACTAAGGCTTGCTGTTGGATTGGATGGGTGTGAGCCTGGACAGCCAAGTGAAAATGATGCCATTAACCAAGATATAAAGAAATGGGTTGTGGATAAACCAAGAAACCATCCAGATGGAGCTATTGAGTGGTCACTTGGCAAAATGAGGAGAGGCAAGGCAGTGATAAAATTTGGGAGTCATCAGGGCATTGTTGGTTTTTAAAGGCATGAGACTGGATAAGATCACCCAGGGAATGTATGTCAAGGAAAAGAGAAGAAGACAAAGGGTTGAGCCCTCAGGCCCTCCAACATTCAGATGTGAGATGAGGAAATGTGTAGGCAGCAAAAGAAGCTACTAAGGAGTTCTACCTCAGAAGCCAAGAGCGAATATATGTCCAGAAGAAAAGCATGATCCATTTGCTCCAGGTCTCATGGTACAGCTTATGTAAGGTAAGACCTAATAACTAACCACCCACGGGTCATGGGCTAGTGGCGAGGGGCGATTTCAGTGATCTGGTGGGAATTCCTTACTGGAGTGAATTTAACAGAGAATGAGAACAGACAATGGGTATGTAGAAAAATGGACAACTCCTTTGAGAAGTTTTGTTGTAAATATGAGTATTAAAAAAAGGGTGGTGGCCAGGAGGAGATATGGAAATCAAGGGAAAGTTTGAGAGAACTACTGCATGGGAGGACTACTGCATATTTTATGTGAAAGTCTCCAGTGGAGACTGAACAACTTATTTCAAGTGAATAAGGAGAAGATGCAAGAGCAGAGGGTCCTTGAGAAGGCAGGAGGGATTAGAGCCATTCCCATGGGTAATGGGGCTGGCCTCAGGGCTAAGGTTTGTGGGAGGATGGGTGGCACATAGGAGTGCAAATGGAGAGGAAATGTGAGAATGAGAGATGATTCTGCTCTGATTGCTCCTAATTTCTCAGCAAAGTAGGAAACAATGTGGAGAGAGATGAGGGGAGCAGTCATTGGAGATGTGAGCAAAGAAGAGAAGGCTTGAAATAATTATTTCAGCAGGGTAGCAGGGAGAGGAAAAATGTTTAGGGAAATATAAGTCTTGTTGCTGGACAGAAGCATGCTTTATTAACATTTGGTGATAAACAGAATGTGAATTTGATCAGCATGGGGTTTGTGCTTGTCTTTCATTATATTCACTTGCTTGAGTGTAGACTAAAGTGGGTGGGAAATTGCGTCTAATCAGGGTTGAAGTTATGTCAGGGAAGTTTAATAGAGGTTTGGAGGATCTTGAGATTTGAGAGTGTATTTAAAGGAATGATTAGCAAAATAGATTAAAAATCTCCTGTGGTTAAAAAATTGAAGGTGTAGTGGCAGAGATGAACAGTCAAAAAGTAGAAAGAGGCCTATGAATTGGAAGTCTGAGTGTTTTTGAAAATTGTTGGAGTAGAGGTTTTAGAAACAGTGAACTTGAAATACATTGAGATTTTGAGGTGATTAGATGATTGTAATGACAAGTTTTTGTGGTATTTCTAAGGGAGTGGATGGTTAAGGTGGTGCAGAGGGGAAAAATGATTAAAAATAAAGATATCAAAATGTCTGGTGAATTCTCCATTGGATTTTTAAGGCACCAAAAATGATTTTCAAGAAGAGGCCCGACCATGATGATATGTTTATAGATGACTCGTGAAATAGCAAATATTTATAAAATAACTTGCAAAGTATTAATTATATAGGATTGGAGCTTTCTTACACTTGACATTTAATAAAATACTTCTATCATTTTGGATAACATAATTGCCCCAAGTGAAACCACATTTGCAAAATTACAACAGTGAGAGGAATCTAACATAAATGACTCCATTTTGCTTCTAGCCTCACAAGCTAACTGTACCTGCTCATTCTTGGGCATAGGCCAACCTAACTATGGGAGACATTTTGTTTATAGTTTAACTCTAAAGCAAGGACGATAATAGATTTTCCTGAAATTCACACCCTTCTTGTTTGGGGACAGAAACTACCTTTGTAAAACAAGTGAAAGACCAGAAGGTTAGAAATATGGCAGGGACCTGAGTTCTGCTAAGATATAGGAATAGTTGAGTGACAACCAGCCGTTGTTTCCTAGCTTGCTTTTCTATAATCACTTACTGCTCAGGAGTCATGTACCCGGAGGTCACAAGATTTATAACTTCCCCAATTGTTCCTATAGGTAACATCAGTACTGTGAAACCTAAGATTGGTCTTTGGGCTCTTTTTCAGACTACGGCATTCTGGCAGAAAACAGACAGCACCCAGGCCTGTGACTCATACTGAGGAACAGACTCAAGCCCTCCTATGCCCCACCGCACCCCACCCAGAAACTGACTCAGCACACAAAGACAATTTAGACACTCGTATGAGTTCATCCCCAACCAATCAGCAGCACCTATTCCCTAGCCCCTGCCTTAGATTCCAAGTTCTTGGAGAGGTGGATTTGAGAAATATCTCCTGCAATTCCACTTAGCTGCCTTGTGATAATTAAACTCTTTCTCTGTTGCAACACTGCTGCCTCAGTGTATTAGCTTTTCTGTGCAGCAGGCAAAAAGAACCTATTAGGCTGTAATGCAAGTAAATACTGAAACCATAGGTCATGTTTTATTTTTATTTCCAATCAGTCTTCCCTATGATCCCAAAAAAGAGTGTCTCATATAAAATTAAGAAGGATATAAACACATAAATTATTCATTAGTATTCTGACAAAAGCCACAATATTGATATTGTTGAGCATCCTTTCATCATCTTAACCAGCATGGGCTCACATAGGAGAGATTCTCCATAGAAGACAAATGCTGAAACACCACTGAGATACTCAGAACTGAACAAAGTGGATACAGAAAGATTTCATGAGAAGGGATCATCTGAAGACCTTTCTCAGGGGCTAGAAGAAAGCAAAAACAGAGGGAAGAAGAGAAACAACAAAGTTGAAGATTCTATAAAACCACTCCCAAAAAACCCCGAATGTTGGCAAAGGCACCCGTAAGCCTTTTTGTTCTCAGTACTTTCATGTTTCCATCTGTGGACTTACGGGTAGATTTTTCTTACCCTTCTTTTATTATTATTATTATTATTATACTTTAAGTTCTAGGGTACATGTGCATATGTGCAGGTTTGTTACATATGTATACATGTGCCATGTTGGAGTGCTGCACCCATTAACTCATCATTTACATTAGGTATATCTCCTAATGCTATCCCTCCCCCTCCCCCTACCCCAGGACAGGCCCCAGTGTGTAATGTTCCCCTTCCTGTGTCCAAGTGTTCTCATTGTTCAATTCCCACCTATGAGTGAGAACATGCAGTGTTTAGCTTTTGTCCTTGCGATAGTTTGCTGAGAATGATGGTTTCTAGCTTCATCCACGTCCCTACAAAGGACATGAACTCATCCTTTTGTATGGCTACATAGTATTCCATGGTGTATATGTGCCACATTTTCTTAATCCAGTCTATCATTGATGGATATTTGGGTTGGTTCCAAGTCTCTGCTATTGTGAATAGTGCCACAACAAACATACATGTGCATGTGTCTTTATAGCAGCATGATTTATAATCCTTTGAGTATATACCCAGTAATGGGATGGCTGGGTCAAATGGTATTTGTAGTCCCAGATCCTTGAGGAATCACCACATTGTCTTTCACAATGGTTGAACTAGTTTACAGTCCCACCAACAGTGTAAAAGTGTTCCTATTTCTCCACATCCTCTCCAGCACCTGTTGTTTCCTGACTTTTTAATGATTGCCATTCTAACTGGTGTGAGATGGCATCTCATTGTGGTTTTGATTTGCATTTCTCTGATAGCCAGCGATGATAAGTGTTTTTTCATGTGTCTGTTGGCTGCATAAATGTCTTCTTTTGAGAAGTGTCTGTGCATATCCTTATCTTCTTGTTCTATAGAAAGTCTTCTGTGTTCAGGAACTATGTCCAGCTGTGCAGAGAGCATGTGGGTGCTATCCAGATTTCTATAGATGTGGAATAAATATTATAGAGTGATAACATCTCACATCCTGTGCACCCCATTCCTGGACAATAGTTCACAATCTCCTTCTGGAATTCTGGCCTCATGGGCTAGAAACACCTAACTGAGAAAAGAGGCAGTGATGGTTAGCATAACAAAAGACCTCAGTCATGTGAGAACAGGCAACCCTGGTGATAGAAAGGTACCATTGTCTTTTAGCTTCTCCACTTTGAAGCTGGCCTTGAAAGGACTACTTCCTTTATCCCTTTTCTTAGGCACTGGACTTGAGGACTCACCTTTCCTACACCCTCAACCCTTACTTCATTAAGGAGCAAACCATGCACCTAAATGATCTTGTTTCTCTCTACTTTTCCGGGTAGCCATTGCTGACCTTCTTCAGTTTCCTAGAACAGGTCAAGCTATTTGCCACTTTTGGGCCTTTGCTGATTTTCTTTCCTCTTCCTAAGACATTCTTCCTGGTGCTCTTTGCTTATCCTCCAGCTTCTTCTCACTTTCTGATCTCATTCTCGATCTCAGCTTCCGTGTCACTTCTTAGAGGAGTCTTCACTCACCCCCAGTGTAATGAAGACAGCCCTGTGTTAGCCTTTTCTCCAGCACACAGTTTGTTTCCCTCATTGTCACTCACTGCTTCTCCAATTGTTTCCTTGTGTATGGTCCTTCTAACCAACTGGAATACCATAGCCATGAAGGTCAGGCTCACATCTGTTTTGCTCATGTTAGGATCTCACTTGAAACAGAGCCTGTCACACAAAGTCAACCGTTGATAAACATTCGTTTGGTGAATAAGTTATAGGTTTCCAAAAGAAGCTCCTTCTTTTAATGATATTATACCCACATAACTCAGTTTTTCCAAGGCAGAAACTTTTCCTCCCCAAGCTACTTCACTTTCTTTATAGCTGAACTCTACAGTCCACAACAAATCTCGGTAACTTCCAGTGTGACTTTCTAATCTGTCCAATCCTTCACAG
Organism: Trachypithecus francoisi; assembly: GCF_009764315.1. Taxonomy (NCBI): domain Eukaryota; kingdom Metazoa; phylum Chordata; class Mammalia; order Primates; family Cercopithecidae; genus Trachypithecus; species Trachypithecus francoisi. The sequence goes on from NW_022681461.1 coordinate 7,474,988, forward strand.
TCTTCTTTCATTTCACACCACATACGTCCACCCCCAGAGAAATTCTAAAATATCAAGAAAGCTACATGATATATACTTTAGACTGAAAACCCATGTCTGTGGTGACAGGGACCGTAGAAGTGCATGCTTCACGTAAGTGCCTTGCATGGTTAGTGATCAACACCGGTGTGGCTTTAATGTGTTTCTCTATGTCACACCCTTGTGAAGAAACAGATGAAAGAGAATGCAAACATCAAAAGCTTTCTCTTTCCAGATGTTCAAGAACTACTTTTTGTTCTCTTTCAAAACTGCATTTTAAAAATACTCTGTATTATTCTCTATTTCAATGCTCTATGTTCTTCACATGATTCTTAGTTTCATTCACGTCGTGTGAAGAGACCACCAAACAGGCTTTGTGTGAGCAATAAAGCTTTTTAATCGCCTGGGTGCAGGTGGGCTGAGTCTGAAAAGAGAGTCAGCGAAGGGAGATAGGGGTGGGTCCGTTTTATAGGATTTGGGTCGGTAAAGGAAAATTAGAGTCAAAGGAGGTTGTTCTCTGGCGGGGACGGGTAGGGGGGTCACAAGGTGCTCAGTGGAGGAACTTTTGAGCCAGGATGAGCCAGGAAAAGGAATTTCACAAGGCAGTGTCATCAGTTAAGGCAGGAACAGACCATTTTCACTTCTTTTGTGGTGGAATGTCATCAGTTAAGGCAAGAACCGGCCATCTGGATATGTACGTGCAGGTCACAGGGGATATGATGGCTTAGCATTGGCTCAGAGGCCTGACACTTAGACTAAGCCAATGTTGTACATAAAATTATCCTATTTTTGGCAGGAAGGAAACTAAAACTCAGAAGTTAAGTAAATTACTCAAGATCAGAAAACCAGTAAGTGACACAAGATTTGAAACAGAGCCCATCTGATTCTAGTTTTGAGACTCTAAACCTGCAATGCACTTTTAGTCACTTCATCTTTTGGGGTCAGGTGAAAGGAGACATTCCCATAAGCCAGTGCACATCACAATCTCTCTGCTCACGAGTGTGCGTGTGATCGCTGACATCTTCCAAGCCCACATGGTGTATTTCAAAAATGGTTGGTTAAGTGAGGCCCTATTCCCTCTGTTCCAAACTGGAGCACAGAAACCTTTAGCTCAGGCTCCTTGACAATGATGTTTAAAGGGCTCAGCCCTCCCCAGGCAGCTCACACAGCAATCCTTCCATCCAGATTGCTGGGAGGCAACGATGCTGAGGTCTAAACTTTTTTGGTCTTGGGCAGGCAGCACACCCTCTTACCATACATTGGGCCATGGCCATCTCTTATCCTCTAAATATTTACATCTATCACATTCTCATTTGGAGTGATCCATTAAATTTTTCCCAGGAGAATGGGATGCAAAAAGCTAAAAGGGGAGGAACATAAAGAACTCCAATATTTTCAGGCGTGACATGGTGGCTCACGCCTCTAATACCAACACTTTGGGAGGCTGAGGTGAGCGGATCACGAGGTCAGGGGATTGAGACCATGGTTCACATGGTGAAACCCCGTCTCTACTAAAAATACAAAAAATTAGCCGGGCATAGTGGCGCATGCCTGTAATCCCAGCTACTCAGCAGGCTGAGGCAGGAGAATCGCTTGAACCCGGGAAGTAGAGGTTGCAGTGAGCCCAGATCGCACCACTGCACTCTAGCCTGGGCGAAAGAGTGAGTCTCTGCCTCAGAAAAAAAGAAAAAAAAAAAAAGAACTCCAATATTTTCAAGGAGTGTAGGTGCTCTGTTCTGGAAAAAGTGTGGGAAAAGAAGACATGCTTTATTTTGACATAATAAAGACACAGTATTAAAACTTACAGTAGTAACAGTAAAGATCTCAGATTACCATAGTAGGTATGATAATTAGGAAAAAGTGCAAAATATTGCCCAAATTACCAAAATGTGACACAGAGACACAAAGTGAGCACATGTTGTTGGAAAACGGTGCTGATAGACTTGCTTGACACAGGATTGCCACCAACCTTCAATTTGTAAAATACACAGCATCTTCAAAGTGCAATAAAGTGAAGTGCAATAAAACAAGATATGTCTGTATCTGCCCAAAGTTCCTGTACTTCTTTTCCTTTTAATCGTTTGTCAGCTTGCCCCAAATAAGTTTCTGTTTCCACCACTCAACCTAGAAGAAATTACTCTTGTCTGAAGAATGTGTCTATGTCACAGATGATGTCCATGCAACTAAGCGCAATGGGCCTTTCTCCATTGTTATTTTATTTGACCCTCAGAAACATTTGTCACACTGACTACTCCCTCCTTATTAAACTTTCATTATATCCCCAGGAAGCTACCAATTCCAAGGTGTCTGATTTCCCCAACTGCCTTTATTTAATATGTAAAGCTGTATCATTCGAACTCACTATCTATGTGAGTCTGAAAAACATAAAAGAGAGAGATTTTATTTTTCTATTGTTTTATGTTATGATGAGCATATCACTAATTTGAGAGGACTTTTGCCCATAAATACTACATATTTCTTGATGACCATCTTAAGGAAAACCTTATTAAATGCCCAGCTCCAGTTTGGGTTCAAATCCCAGGCCTATACCACTTTTTCCTCATGTGTGAAATAATAGTAATAATTATCTACATCTTAGTGTTGTTTGAAAATGGAAGGCATCCATACAGATAAGGATCTGAAGTGATGCGTTACCAAATATGAGCTCTATAGTTATGACCAGTTTTCCTCAGCAATTTTATTACAGTAATTGATTTTGTACCAGTGTCTCTCGACTTCATGATTATATGAGGAATGCACAACCATAGTTTTCTCCATTGGAAACAGGTTCTCATAACTTAAAAAAAGGAGATTATGGTGAACTCCAATTTCCGCAGTTAGTAAAAAGATAAATCAAAGAGATTAAAAGTGCTCGCCAGTATTGTTAGGTGAGTATCACAAGTCACCTTTATTCATGCACATTTACTACCAGGCAGTGTTGACTTTTTAGTATTTAAAGAGGTCTTTAGATAAAGCAGCACAGAAATCAAGACCATCAAAGAAACTGGGTGTGGTGGCTCATGCCTGTAACCCCAGCACTTTGGGAGGCCGAGGTGAGTGGATCACTTGAGGTCAGGAATTCAAGACCAGCCTGGCCAACATGGTGAAACTCCATCTCTACTAAAAACACAAAAATTAGCTGGGCGTGCTGGCATGAGCCTCTAATCTCAGCTAGTCAGTAGGCTGAGGTGGGAGAGTTGCTTGAACCCAGAAAGTAGAGGTTGCGTGAGCCCAGATCATGCCACTGCACTCCACACTAGGCAATAGAGCAAGACTCTGTTAAAAAAAAAAAAATCAAAGACTCTCTTCCATACATAAAAATATATCCGTTGATACATCATATACTAGGTGTACAGCTGCATCAAAGAGACAAGCTAATTGCTGCATATATAAGGTTTTAACGTTGCCATAAAAAGAAAATGCCTATCTTCTTATATTTTAATGATAATAAAACAATAAAAGTTCGGGCACATTGGCTCATGCCTGTAATCCCAACACTTTGGGAGGCCGAGGTGGGCCGATCACCTGAGGTCAGGAGTTTGAGACCTGCCTGACCAACATGGAGAAACCCTGTCTCTACTAAAAATACAAAATTAGCTGGGCATGGTGGCACATGCCTGTAATCCTAGCTACTTGGGAGGCTGAGGCAGGACAAATGCTTGAACCTGGGAGGTGGAGGTTGCAGTGAGCTGAGATCGTGCCATTGCACTCCAGCCTGGGCAACAAGAGCAAAACTCCATCTCAAAAAAATAAAAATAAAAATAAAATAAAATATACTGAATACTGTCTGCATAAATAATATGGAGAAATGAGCTGATGAGAAGCAAATGTTGGCAGAGTGGGCTGTAACATATATTACACATCAGTGGGTTATCTACTGTAGGTGTCAAGTTGAGAATTCTGCAGCAAGTACAAAACAGCAGACGACGTCTCACAGGCCCATAAGCCTCCAGGCTGCACTGCACTGTTCCTGGTGGGAAATCTGACTTAGTGTTTGCTGTGGAAACAGATGCCTGAGCTCTGCCCTCCTCCTCCTTCACCTCCTCTTCACTATTTCACCATGTTCTGCTTGTCAGTGTGATTCTCTCAGACAAATGAAGCCACAGAAAATATAGAGGGCACAATTTCATGCCTGACATTGAGAAAGCAATCTTCCTTATGATTCAATAATAAAGGGTTTAATTGTAAAGCTAAATGAAAATAATAACTCTCAGGACAGAAAACCTCAAGTGCATTTCTTAAACTTATAGATGGCCAGATTTAAAATAACACACATTTCAGACTGGGCACTGTAGCTTACACCTGGAATCCCAGCACTTTGGGAGGCTGAGGCAGATGGATCACTTGAAGTCAGGAGTTCGAGACCAATCTGGCCAACATGGTGAAACCCCATCTCTACTAAAAATACAAAAAAAATAGCCAGGCGTGGTGGCACATGCCTGTAATCCCAGCTACTTGGGAGGCTGAGGTGGGAGAATCACTGGAACCCAGAAGGCGGAGGTTGCAGTGGGCCAAGACCACACCATTGCACTCCAGCCTGGGTGACAGAGCAAGACTCCATCTCAAAACAAAACAAAACAGAAACATTTCAAGTCACTTTTTTTTTTTTTTTTTTGGCCATGAACACACATTTTTTTTAAATAAGAGGGAAAACTTTGCTTCTCCCCCTCAGAAGCTGCAACGTGTGAGGACCGTGACCTGAGAGTCCACCACCGGCTACCTATTTAGCAATGGGATAAATGGTGACACCAGTTCCTTCCTGTGTGATACCCTTTGAGGAAGAAAGTCAAGTTAAAGTAAAGACTAGTTGAGACTGTGCATTATTAATGCTGATAAATTTTAGACCCCACAAAGTCTGGAGCCACCACTACTGGAAACAGACTTCTCAACAACCACATGAAAGTTCAAATGCCATTGAAATGTCTTTGATATTGGAGACATTACGCTCCACGTAAGAACTGTGCCCCTTGCCTATCTATCTATAAGTAAATTTAAGTATTGTTTATATACAATAAAAAAGCAATAATGACATCTAATCCATGGAAATTAAAAATATAGAACTAAGCACTGTAAAATAGTATGCATGTGAGGAAGTAGTTGGAATCAATTTTTGTCTAATGTTCTAGTGCTTTAGGGCAGGGTTTATGGTACTGATTAATTTTAGAATAGCTAAGAATGCCTGATATAATTTGAAGGATAAGCACTAAAGAATAGAAATAATATTGGGTTACCTTCCAGATGAGAAAAGGGAAAAAAAAGCTAAAACAGAATTCTAGTTGTATTAAAGACTTAACGGTTAAAATTTTAAAACTTGCCAGTATTTAGTGGAAAGCATAGGAGAATATGATAGTGGGGTAAGGAAAAACTTCTTAAATGAAATACCAATAATAAAAACTGTAAAGTTGATTAAATTCAATTTAAAACTTACGTTCTTCAAAGACAGAATGGGCCGGGCGCGGTGGCTCACGCCTGTGATCCCAGCACTTTGGGAGGCTGAGGCGGGTGGATCACGAGGTCAGGAGTTCAAGACCAGCCTGGCCAAGATGGTGAAACCCCGTCTCTACTAAAAATACAAAAACTAGCTGGGCATGGTGGCTCACGCCTGTGATCCCAGCACTTTGGGAGGCCGAGGTGAGTGGATCATCTGAGGGCAGGAGTTCAAGATGTGGCCAAGATGGTGAAAGCCCATCTCTACTAAAAACACAAAAATTAGCCGGGTGTGGTCGTGGGCACCTGTAATCCCAGCTACTCGGGAGGCTGAGGCAGAGAATCGCTTGAACCCGGGAGGCGGAGACTGCAGTGAGCTGAGATCACCCCACTGCACTCCTGCCTGGGCGACAGAGCAAGACTCCGTCTCAAAAAAAAAAAGAAAATTCACAAATAGGGATATGTTTGCAACATGATAATTCGAAAATAAAATTTTTAAAAGTTTATGACTCAATAAGGAAAAGAGAAACCCAATAAAAATTGCACAACCACAAACAGTGATATAAACAATGAAGAAACATCAAGAAATGCGTAGCCTTATTTTTACTCAAAGTCTTACTAATGTAAATCACAGTGAGATGCCATTTCTCATCCATCAGAGCAGCTAGATTAAAAGGCCAGTTAATAAGCCTGAGAACGATAATGAAGCAATAGAAACCCTTGGGCCTAAGTGGTAGATGTAAAAAGGCCTGATCCCTTTGGAAAACAATTTGCATTGCATAATCATCCCACTCCTGAGTTTTTGCCTTGGCAAACTCTTGCACATTCCCACTAAGATTAAGTACAAAAATGCTCATATATCTGCATATCTTCTGAAGAAAAACAGAATCTGCTCTGGGTAATTTTGACTGAAGGAAGATAATCACAGAATATTTTGAAGCTCAGTGAACCTAGGAAAGGCCTTCAGAAGCAGACTAAATCAAACTTCCAAAAATGTCGGAGAGAGACATACTGCAGAAGCAGTCTGCGGAACCAGCCAAGGCAGAAGCTGAGCTGGCTGCCACAAGCTCCAGAAACCCACAGCAAATGGTCTAGGGAAGGGCTGCTGCAGCCTGCACTCAGCCCCCACAGTGACAGCAGAAATTGCTACCTTCTGCAGAACTTGCACCTTAGTTGTATTAAAGACTTAATGATTAAAATTTTAAAACCTGCCAATATTTAGTGGAAAGCACAGGAGAATATGAAAAACTGCATGGATGTCTTCTTGACCTGCACTTTAGCTGCAAGACATATTTGCGGAAAACAAAGCTAGCAATGTGAGAAATTTCCAAAATATGAAAAAGCAAGAATGTTATTAACAACATTAACAAAATGAGAAAAAAATCATATGATCATCTTAATAGATGTAAAGAAACATCTGACATAATCCAATATCCATTAATAATAAAAATTTTCAGCAAAGTACTAGAAGGGAACTCTACCTGAAAAAGAACATCTACATGAAAAGCCCAGAGCTAAAAATCATACTTAAAAGTAAAAGGGTGAATGCCTGCCCCTTGGGATTGAGGCATGGATATTTGCTGCCACTGCTTTTATTCAGTGTCAATGAAAAGAGTCAAACTCTGTCAAATATTTGAAGAGATTTATCCTAAGCCAAATATAAATGGCTGATGGCCTGTGGCACAGTCCCAGGAGACCCTGAGAACATGTGCACAAGGTGGGCAGGCCACAGCTTGGTTTTATACATTTTAGGGAGATATAAGACATCAATCAATACATGTAAGATGTACACTGGTTTGGTACAGAAAGGCAGGACAACTCAAAGCAGTGACGAGGGAGCTTCCAGGTCATAGATGGATTCAGTAATTTTCTAATGGGCAATTGGTCAAAAGAGTTAAGTTATTGTCTATGGACCTGGAATCAATAGACAGGAATGTCTTGGCTAAGATAAGGGGTTGGGGAGGCCAAGGTTTCCATTATGCAGATAGAATCAATAGAAGGGAATGTTTCATAAATAGCTCTTATTATTTTGAGGTACGTTCCATCAATACCGAATTTATTGAGCGTTTTTAGCATGAAGGGCTGTTGAATTTTATCAAAAGCCTTTTCTGCATCTATTGAGATAATCATGTGGTTCTAGTCTTTGGTTCTGTTTATATGCTGGATTACATTTATTGATTTGCGAATGCTGAACCAGCCTTGCATCCCAGGGATGAAGCCCACTTGATCATGGTGGATAAGCTTTTTGATATGCTGCTGAATCCGGTTTGCCAGTATTTTATTGAGGATTTTTGCATCGATGTTCATCAGGGATATTGGTCTAAAATTCTCTTTCTTTGTTGTGTCTCTGCCAGGCTTTGGTATCAGGATGATGTTGGCCTCATAAAATGAGTTAGGGAGGATTCCCTCTTTTTCTATTGATTGGAATAGTTTCAGAAGGAATGGTACCAGCTCCTCCTTGTACCTCTGGTAGAATTCAGCTGTCAATCCATCTGGTCCCGGACTTTTTTTGGTGAGTAGGCTATTAATTATTGCCTCAATTTCAGAGCCTGCTATTGGTCTATTCAGGGATTCAACTTCTTCCTGGTTTAGTCTTGGGAGAGTGTAAGTGTCCAGGAAATTATCCATTTCTTCTAGATTTTCTAGTTGATTTGCATAGAGGTGTTTATAGTATTCTCTGATGGTAGTTTGTATTTCTGTGGGGTCGGTGGTGATATCCCCTTTATCATTTTTTATTGCGTCTATTTGATTCCTCTCTCTTTTTTTCTTTATTAGTCTTGCTAGCGGTCTGTCAATTTTGTTGATCTTTTCAAAAAACCAACTCCTGGATTCATTGATTTTTTGGAGGTTTTATGTGTCTCTATCTCCTTCAGTTCTGCTCTGATCTTACTTATTTCTTGCCTTCTGCTAGCTTTTGAATGTGTTTGCTCTTGCCTCTCTAGTTCTTTTAATTGTGATGTTAGAGTGTCAATTTTAGATCTTTCCTGCTTTCTCTTGTGGACATTTACTGCTATAAATTTCCCTCTACACACTGCTTTAAATGTGTCCCAGAGATTCTGGTATGTTGTATCTTTGTTCTCATTAGTTTCAAAGAACATCTTTATTTCTGCTTTCATTTCGTTATGTACCCAGTAGTCATTCAGGAGCATATTAACTGGTTATTTTGCTCGTTAGTTGATGCAGTTTCTTTCTAGCCTCGATGGTCTTTACATTTTGGCATGTTTTTGCAATGGCTGGTACCCGTTGTTCCTTTCCATGTTTAGGGCTTCCTTCAGGGTCTCTTGTAAGGCAGGCTGGTGGTGACAAAATCTCTAAACATTTGCTTATCTGTAAAGGATTTTATTTCTCCTTCACTTATGAAACTTAGTTTGGCTGGATATGAAATTCTGGGTTGAAAATTCTTTTCTTTAAGAACGTTGAATATTGGCCCCCACTCTCTTTTGGCTTGTAGAGTTTCTGCCGAGAGATCTGCTGTTAGTCTGATGGGCTTTCCTTTGTGGGTAACCCGACCTTTCTCTCTGGCTGCCCTTAAGATTTTTTCCTTCATTTCAACTTTGGTGAATCTGGCAATTATGTGTCTTGGAGTTGCTCTTCTGGAGGAGTATCTTTGTGGCGTTCTCTGTATTTCCTGAATTTGAATGTTGGCCTGCCCTACTAGGTTGGGGAAGTTCTCCTGGATGATATCCTGAAGAGTGTTTTCCAACTTGGTTCCATTTTCCCCCTCACTTTCAGGCACCCCAATCAGACGTAGATTTGGTCTTTTTACATAATCCCATATTTCTTGCAGGCTTTGTTCATTTCTTTTTCTTCTTTTTTCTTTTGGTTTCTCTTCTCGCTTCATTTCATTCATTTGATCCTCAATCACTGATACTCTTTCTTCCAGTTGATCGAGTCGGTTACTGAAGCTTGTGCATTTGTCACGTATTTCTCGTGTCATGGTTTTCATCTCTGTCATTTCGTTTATGACCTTCTTTGCATTAATTAGTCTAGCTGTCAATTCTTCCACTCTTTTTTCAAGATTTTTAGTTTCTTTGCGCTGGGTATGTAATTCCTCCTTTAGCTCTGAGAAGTATGATGGACTGAAGCCTTCTTCTCTCATCTCGTCAAAGTCATTCTCTGACCAGCTTTGATCCATTGCTGTCGATGGGCTGCGCTCCTTTGCAGGGGATATGCGCTCTTATTTTTTGAATTTCCAGCTTTTCTGCCCTGCTTTTTCCCCATCTTTGTGGTTTTATCTGTCTCTGGTCTTTGATGATGGTGACGTACTGATGGGGTTTTGGTATAGGTGTCCTTCCTGTTTGATAGTTTTCCTTCTGACAGTCAGGAGCCTCAGCTGTAGGTCTGTTGGAGATTGCTTGAGGTCCACTCCAGACCCTGTTTGCCTGGGTATCAGCAGCAGAGGTTGCAGAAGATAGAATATTGCTGAACAGCGAGTGTACCTGTCTGATTCTTCCTTTGGAAGCTTCCTCTCAGGGGTGTACTCCACCCTGTGAGGTGTGGGGTGTCAGACTGCCCCTAGTGGGGGATGTCTCCCAGTTAGGCTACTCAGGGGTCAGGGACCCACTTGAGCAGGCAGTCTGTCCCTTCTCAGATCTCAACCTCCGTGTTGGGAGATCCACTGCTCTCTTCAAAGCTGTCAGACAGAGTCGTTTGCGTCTGCAGAGGTTCTGCTGCCTTTTTGTTGTGGTTTTTTTTTTAGCTGTGCCCTGTCCCCAGAGGTGGAGTCTACAGAGACAGGCAGGTTTCCTTGAGCTGCTGTGAGCTCCACCCAGTTGGAGCTTCCCAGCGGCTTTGTTTACCTACTTAAGCCTCAGCAATGGCAGGCGCCCCTCCCCCAGCCTCACTGCTGCCTTGCGGTTAGATCGCAGACTGCTGTGTTAGCAATGAGGGAGGCTTCGTGGGCGTGGGACCCTCCCGGCCAGCTGTGGGATATATTCTCCTGGTGTGCCCGTTTGCTTAAAGCGCAGTATTGGGGTGCACAGCTAATATCATACTGAATGGGCAAAAACTGGAAAAATTCCCTTTGAAAACTGGCACAAGACAGGGATGCCCTCTCTCACCACTCCTATTCAACATAGTGTTGGAAGTTCTGGCTAGGGCAATCAGGCAAGAGAAAGAAATAAAGGGTATTCAGTTAGGAAAAGAAGAAGTCAAATTGTCCCTGTTTGCAGATGACATGATTGTATATTTAGAAAACCCCATCGTCTCAGCCCAAAATCTCCTTAAGCTGATAAGTAACTTCAGCAAAGTCTCAGGATACAAAATTACTGTGCAAAAATCACAAGCATTCTTATACACCAGTAACAGACAAACAGAGAGCCAAATCATGAATGAACTTCCATTCACAATTGCTTCAAAGAGAATAAAATACCTAGGAATCCAACTTACAAGGGATGTAAAGGACCTCTTCAAGGAGAACTACAAACCACTGCTCAGTGAAGTAAAAGAGGACACAAACAAATGGAAGAACATACCATGCTCATGGATAGGAAGAATCAATATCGTGAAAATGGCCATACTGCCCAAGGTTATTTATAGATTCAATGCCATCCCCATCAAGCTACCAATGAGTTTCTTCACAGAATTGGAAAAAACTGCTTTAAAGTTCATATGGAACAAAAAAAGAGCCCACATTGCCAAGACAACCCTAAGTCAAAAGGATAAAGCTGGAGGCGTCACGCTACCTGACTTCAAACTATACTACAAGGCTACAGTAACCAAAACAGCATGGTACTGGTACCAAAACAGAGCTATAGACCAATGGAACAGAACAGAGTCCTCAGAAATAATACCACACATCTACAGCCATCTGATCTTTGACAAACCTGAGAGAAACAAGAAATGGGGAAAGGATTCCCTATTTAATAATGGTGCTGGGAAAATTGGCTAGCCATAAGTAGAAGGCTGAAATGGATCCTTTCCTTACTCCTTATACGAAGATTAATTCAAGGTGGATTAGAGACTTAAATGTTAGACCTAATACCATAAAAACCCTAGAAGAAAATCTAGGTAGTACCATTCAGGACATAGGCATGGGCAAGGACTTCATGTCTAAAACACCAAAAGCAACGGCAACAAAAGCCAAAATTGACAAATGGGATCTAATTAAACTAAAGAGCTTTTGCACAGCAAAAGAAACTACCATCAGAGTGAACAGGCAACCTACAGAATGGGAGAAAATTTTTGCAATCTACTCATCTGACAAAGGGCTAATATCCAGAATCTACAAAGAACTCAAACAAATATACAAGAAAAAAACAAACCACCCCATCAAAAAGTGGGCAAAGGATATGAACAGACATTTCTCAAAAGAAGACATTCATACAGCCAACAGACACATGAAAAAATGCCCATCATCACTCGCCATCAGAGAAATGCAAATCAAAACCACAATGAGATACCATCTCACACCAGTTAGAATGGCAATCATTAAAAAGTCAGGAAACAACAGGTGTTGGAGAGGATGTGGAGAAATAGGAACACTTTTACACTGTTGGTGGGATTGTAAACTAGTTCAACCATTATGGAAAACAGTATGGCAATTCCTCAAGGATCTAGAACTAGATGTACCATATGACCCAGCCATCCCACTACTGGGTATATACCCAAAGGATTATAAATTATTCTACTACAAAGACACATGCACACGTATGTTTATTGCGGCACTATTCACAATAGCAAAGACTTGGAATCAACCCAAATGTCCATCTGTGACAGACTGGATTCAGAAAATGTGGTACATATACACCATGGAATACTATGCAGCCATCAAAAAGGATGAGTTTGCGTCCTTTGTAGGGACATGGATGCAGCTGGAAACCATCATTCTTAGCAAACTATCACAAGAAGAGAAAACCAAACACCGCATGTTCTCACTCATAGGTGGGAACTGAACAATGAGATCACTTGGACTCGGGAAGGGGAACATCACACACTGGGGCCTATCATGGGGAGGGGGGAGGGGGGAGGGATTGCATTGGGAGTTATACATGATATAAATGATGAATTGATGGGTGCTGACGAGTCGATGGGTGCAGCACACCAACATGGCACAAGTATACATATGTAACAAACCTGCACATTATGCACATGTACCCTAGAACTTAAAGTATAATAAAATAAAATTAAAAAAATAAAATAAATAAAATAAAAAAAATAAAGGGAATGTTTCTTATCAGAATTAACGAATCTGTTCTATTAGTCTTTAGATCTCCATTTTAAATGTTAATGCTGGTCAGCTATGCCCAAATTTCAAAGGAAGGTGGGTATAATGAGGCATTTCTGACCCTCACTTCCCATCATGACCTGAACTAGTTTATCAGGTTAACTTTAGAATGTCCTTGGCCAAGGGGAGGGTCCATCAGTTGGTTGGGGGTGCTTAGAATTCTATTTTTGGTTTTTATCAGTATTGTGCTGGAAGTTCTAGCCACTGCAATAAAGCAAGAAGAAAAAGACAAAAAGATTGAAAAGGATAAGATAAAATGTTTCTATTTGTGAGTGGCATAATTGAGTATGTAGAAAACTCTAAGGGCTCTTTGAGGCAGCTACTAGAACTAATATGCAAATGTATCAAGGTAACAGGATACAAAATCTACATACAAATAATAATATTTCTACCTACTAGCAACAATGAACAGAAATTGAAATTGTAAGAAATATCATTTACAATAACAACAACCACCACAAAGCCCTAGGATTGAACTTAACAGAACATTTGCAAGACCTGTAAAATAAACACCACAAAGTATTGTTCAGAGACATTAAAGACACATAAATGGAAAGATATAGTATGTTTCTCGTTTGGAAGATACAACATTATTAACAGGGGTTTCAATGATGATTGGGGTTTCAATCACCCCAAATCAATCTATAGATTCATTACAGTAGTTATTTTAGGGTAGAAATTGGCAAACTGATATACAGATTTGTGTTGCAAATGATCTAGAATAGCCAAGATGATCTTGAAAAATAAGAACAAAGTTGGAGAATATGCCCTACCTGATTTCAGACTTAAAGAACAAAGTTGGAGAATGTGCTCTACCTGATTTCAGACTTAAAGAACAAAGTTGGAGAATATGCCCTACCTGATTTCAGACTTCCTGTAATGATAAAGCGTGACAGTGTGACATTGGCGAAAGGTTGGGCAAGTCGGTCAGCAGAATAGAATAGAAAATTGAGATACACAGGATAGCCAGCAAGTCTTGGAAAAATAAGTAAACATATAATAAACAATTTGTTAGTACTGTATAACTGTACATGATAAAATAATTATATATGTCAAAACTTTATGGAAACCCTACAAGTCTACACATGTGCAATGACTGGATTTTCAACAAATATGACAAGCTAGCTAACTAAAAGAAAAAGATATTTTCAAAAAGCTGGAAAAATTAGAAATCCACAAGGAACAAAAAAACCCTAAAGTATAAACAAAAGATAACTTCAGATCAATCATAGATTAAATGTTAAATAAAAAAAATGCAGTTGTTAAAAAATAGAAAATATAACTTTACAATCTTGTATGAAGTAAAGATTTCTCAGATGAGAAAACACTAATCATAACATTAAAAAAAGAATTTAAAATATAACTTTGCAATCTGTTATGAATCAAGGATTTCTCAGATGATAAAAATCTAATAACATTAAAAGTAATAAATTTTAATAAAATTAAAATTACTGCTCATCAAAAAAAAATCATCATTGAAAGAATTAAAATATGAACGAGAGTTGGAGAACATACTCTCAATACATGCACTAGGAATTGTATCCAGAAAATATATTCTTATAAAGCAATAATCAAATAAAAAACAACCCAATTAAAAAATGGCACAGGGAAGTGTGAACAAGAACCTTAACCAGCCATTTCACAATATAATCAACATCATTAGTCATCAGTAAAACAACAATTAACATTACACTGAATAACCACTTCAAAGGTACTAAAATGGCTCAAATTTGAGAGATGAATAATCCAAGGTATTAACATGCAAGATGAAATTTTCATGCAAACAGATGGAATTTATACACCACTGGTAGATTCCACAACCACTTTGTAAAGCTAACTTTATAAAAACATATACTCCTCTTTTATAAAGTTAAACATATACTCATCTTTGAGTTAGAAATTTCACTCCTGGATAAGGCACCTGTCCAAAAAATAGTTTGTACAGACATTTGTAGGAGTCCACAACTGGAAACCACCCAAATGTCCACCGACAAATTAACATATATATAATGGAATATGATTCAGCCATCAAAAGAGACAAATTGCTTATACACACGTGTTAGTCCATCAAGATATTACCAGAGACTGAGTAATTTATAAACAAGGGAGGTTTAATTGACTCACAGTTCCACATGGCTGGGGAGGCCTCAGGTAACACAATCATGGCAGAAGGGGAAGTAGGCAACTTCTTCAGAAGACAGCAGGAGAGAGAAGAGTGTGTAGGAGGAAATGTCAAACATTTATTAAACCATCAGATCTCATGATAACTCACTATCATGAGAACAACATAGGGGAACCACCCACATGATCCAATCAGTTCCCACAGGGTCTCTTCCTTGAAACGTGGGGATTATAATTTGAGATGAGATTTTGGTGGGGACACACAGCCAAACCATATCAACACACGGATGGATGAATCTCAGGTGAGACATGCTAGCTGCAAAAGTATTTATTCCATGTATACATCATTCTAGAGTAGGCAAGACTAAGTGGTGAAAATTGGAATTGGAGTAGGGGTTGTCTGTAGATGGGCTACTAGGATTGATGGAAAAGGCAGGAGGGAACTTTCTGAGTGACAGAAATGTTCTACATCAATGCTGCAGTGATTAAATGGTGCATACCTTTAAACTGTGTTGACTTTAGTGCTTTTAAAACTATATCAGTAGATGTAAGGTAGCCACAGATGATGGATTTGCATTACAGAAAACTGGAAACAACCCAAATGCCAGGTGACAGACAATGACTAAATAGTGGTGTGCACAATTAATGGAATCATGCATCGATGAAGATAAACTATTTGAGGTACACACACCAACGTGAATGGATCTGTCAAACATAATGAACCAAACAAAAAGCAATTTCAGAAGAATACATGTGCTGTGAATCCACACTTTTTGTTTACAATGAAACAAGAAGTAAGCAAATCAAATCAGTCTGTTTGAGGATATACAAAAAAAGTATAATAGACTTAAAATGTAAGAGTGTGGTTTCCCTGTTATGTGGAGGAAGATGATGGGGTATGAGCGCATCCTTCAAGGAGCTTCAAAACTATTGGTAATAACCCATTTCTTCAGCTGAATGGTGAATACACTGGTGTTTTTGTCACTTACTTTCCTTTGCAGATTATTACTCATATATAACATCTTGTTCTTATGAAGTACACAATAAAAAGGTAGAAAAATAAAGTATGAGAGTACCTATACAGCATATGCATAACAATGGCATACATATCCATAGGACCAAAAAGTAGGGTACATGTAGATTTTGATGAATCTCATAGTATCTGTGGAAGATTATATTTTCTAGAGCTGGCATTACCTTTCTTTCTTTCTTTCTTTTTTTTTTGGAGATGGAGTCTCACTCTGTTGCCCAGGCTAGAGTGCAGCTTGGTTCACTGCAACCTCCGCCTCCCAGGTTCCAGCAATTCTCCTGTCTCAGCCTCCCGAGTAGCTGGGACTACAGGCATGCACCACCACGGCTGGCTAATTTTTGTATTTTTTAGTAGGGACGGGTTTCACCATACTGGCCAGGCTGGTCTCGAACTCCTGACCTCATGATCCACCCGCCTCGGCCTCCCAAAGTGCTGGGATTACAGGCGTGAGTCACTGTGCCCGGTACATTATCTTTCATCTTACACATTCTTTTATCGTTATGTCTGGTCATTTTAATTTGCATGTGGAGGACCCATTCAAGTCAACGAACCTGCATCTCAATACCTCAATTTTCTTAATGCCAATTATATATTCTGTCTTCAGAGCTACTAACTACTAAATCAGTCAATAACTTTCAAAATCCTCAATTTCAGGCCTGCAATTTTCTGAACATCTTCTCTCTGCTTTCCAGCTCACTCTCTCCAAGACGGAGGCGCCAGCTATCCTTTGAACTCACTGGGCCCTCTCCATGCCTATGAGCCCTCTCACAGCCATTCTCTCCATGTCGTGTCTACATTCTGAGATATTTCATTATAATAAATCTTGTATTTACCTTGCTAATATCTTCAACTTATTTGCCTAGCAAAATGATTACTCTGTTCTCCATTGCCTTTTCATTCACACTCAAGCAGCTAAATATAATTGGAATATATGTGTGTGTGTGTGTGTGTGTGTATATGCTAATGTATCTCCATTTAAATATATGACCCTAAACTTAAGGGGATCTTAATGCTACCCTACGTCACATTTGATCACCACCAAACCCCCCAGTCTCATTTCACCCGTACCTTCCCTTCCCTCCTGGAACAATAGATGAACTCTCCTGCTTTGTCCTGAGGCCAATGGCCGGTTTGTTTAATGGGGCTGATCCCTCTTGCCTTCTTGTAGCACTGGCTCCACCAAATACCTGCCCTCCCTCTGGCATCATTATTTTTCTCTCCCTATTAGATCATTACTGTGGACATACAAATGGACTTTAATATATCACGTCTTTTTTTAAAAAAAAAAAAACCATTGTTTCAACATCTCCTATCAGCTAATGGACCCATTTCTTGGAACTCTGGAAAAATGAACCCTTTCTCATGAGTCCTTTGTAGCTGCTGTTTTTACTTCCTCTTCTCACATTGTCTCCTGAATCTGGAACATTTGGACGTCTGTGCCAATGCTCAGCAGAAAACACTCTTTTCAAGATATACTATAATTTTTACATGGCCAAACCTCAATGAATATCCCACATCCTTATCTTACTGAACATCTCAGGAGGCTTTGAAACAGATTTCTAAACAGGTTTCTCCACAAATATTCAATACTACCTTCTTGGAACACTTTCTCTATTGGTTTCTGAAACAACAGACTCCTGATTTTCCTTCTATATCAGTAGCCATTCCTCAGTCTCCTCTGCTGGACCACCTCATTCTTCATAACCTCTGAATGATGGTGTGGCCAAGAGCCCAATCTCTGAATCCCTCCTCTGTTTACTCTTCCTTTCTGTGTGATTTCATCAAATCCCTTGGCTCCAAAAACCTATAAAATTGCATCACACAGAAATAGTTATCTCTACCTCTGATTCCTCCCTCTGAGACACCTCTGGGATGGCTTTATCCAAAATAAGGCCGACTATTACTTTCTATTACCTTTTTATTTTTAGTTTTTCTTATAGCCCTTATAACTATCAGATAGTGTGTGTGTGTCTGTGTATGTGTGTGTGTGTAAGGGTTTAATATCTGTCCCTACCCTACAAATATATGCTGCATGAGAGTAAACCTGTATTCACCATGGTATGTTCCTACTGCCTAAAATCATGACTATTAACTACATAGAATAAATACGAACATATATTGAGTGAATGAGTAAATAAGTGATTGAATCTATAAATGACAAGAAAAATGATCTGGAAAAATAGCCATGATGAGAGTAGTTACATCTCACAAGAGGAATCAAACTTAGCCCTGGTTACAGTTGGAATTGGGTAATGTTCAACAAAGGCATGGTGCTGGTTACAGTTGGAACTGGGTAATGTTCAACAGAGGCATGGTGCTGGTTACAGTTGGAACTGGGTAATGTTCAACAGAGGCATGGTGCTGGTTACAGTTGGAACTGGGTAATGTTCAACAGAGGCATGGTGCTGGTTACAGTTGGAACTGGGTAATGTTCAACAGAGGCATGGTGCTGGTTACAGTTGGAACTGGGTAATGTTCAACAGAGGCATGGTGCTGGTTACAGTTGGAACTGGGTAATGTTCAACAGAGGCATGGTGCTGGTTACAGTTGGAACTGGGTAATGTCAACAGAGGCATGGTGCTGGTTACAGTTGGAACTGGGTAATGTTCAACAGAGGCATGGTGCTGGTACAGTTGGAACTGGGTAATGTTCAACAGAGGCATGGTGCTGGTTACAGTTGGAACTGGGTAATGTTCAACAGAGGCATGGTGCTGGTTACAGTTGGAACTGGGTAATGTTCAACAGAGGCATGGTGCTGGTTAAAGTTGGAACTGGGTAATGTTCAACAGAGGCATGGTGCTGGTTAAAGTTGGAATTGGGTAATGTTCAACAGAGGCATGGTGCTGTACCTCTAAGGCTGAACTTTACACAGTGGTTACATTTTCATGTAACTGTTATATTATAAAACAGTGACTCCATAATATTAAAGAATGTATTAGTTAAAACTCTTCAAATTTCTGAGAGTAAATATCTTCGATATTAGATTCTCTAAGCAACCAAATCATCTTTCAGGATGGGAAATGATTATTATTTTTTAATACAAGCAGTCAGAAATGGGAACCAATTTGTGAACTGCGTGGTAGTAAAATTGAAAATAATCTCATAGGTAGATTTCAAATACAAGTAACAGGGGTAAAGCAAAAAAAGAAGTAAAACTGAAGTTTAAGTAAATGTGAACTTAAATGCAAGTGAATAAGAACCAAAATCAATAAAAATTGGAAAGTGGTAACAGAACTTTACGACCTTCACAATAGCTTCATGACAAGTGGCTCCTGTAGAAGTGAAGGATTCCCTGGCTCTTTTCTCTTAAAGGAAGGGATGATAAATACTGAAGAGCTAGAGAATTTTGGACAAAAATTGCAAGTTAAATATGTGCTAAAATTTGAATGCCATGACTATAAAATGAAATATTATATGACATGGCCAAGACTTTTAAGAAAAGAGTAAAACTCAGAAAACTTTAACAATTCAATAAAGTCCAGTCAAGGAAAAAAAAGAAAGAAAAGAACAAGAAAGCATGGTAAGTAGAAAACATAAAATAAGACGATGGGAATAAATTATATATAGCTACAGTCTAAATAAACACACTTGGGTGAAGAACATTTCTCAAAAGACAGATATTCTATGATTAAATATTTTTTAAAAATAGCTATTTCATTTACAAAAGACAGGCCTACAAAAAAACAACAAATGCATGTCTAAAGAAGGGGACTGAAAAAAGTCACTAAAAAGATAAAAAGATATTTCATATTGATAAAACGCTACAATCTACTCATAGGTACAGGAGCTATAAATATATCTGCACCTAACACAAAGCTTCAGAATATATTTTAAAAATTAAGTTCAGTGAAAATAAAAAATGTATAATTCTAGTGAGATAACCCTTTTAGTCTGAAATGAACAGATGAGAGAAACAAAGTAATTATAAAGTACAGAGACGTCAATAACACAATTAAAATACTTGATCATAAGTACTGTTTTGATAAACCATGCATACTTATAGTCATCAATCAACTGGAATACACATTATTTAATAAAATTATGTTATTATTTAATAAAATATATTACATAATACAAATTATGTAATATAAATAAATTGTGGCAAAAGCAATGCTTTGCATCAATATCAACTATGTAGATGATTAATGAGTTAGTGTCAATTTCATGCTCATGTAGGGGAAGAGTTATATTCCTACATTGTACTCTGCACAAAATTAAAATCAGATGTAAAAATATCATATTAGTAGAAAATACAGGAAAAATTTTATGGTCTTGATGTAAGAAATGCCTTCTTAAGCAAGACATAGACATACAACAACACAAGTAGTTAATGGAAAGATTTAAATTAAAAACTCCCTTATGGAAAGACATGATATACATAAGAATAAAAGAAGAGTCACATGTCACAGACATTAAAATATTTACAACAAATAAACTATCAAAATATGAACTCTGAAAATTTGTTTAAGATTTCATTTATTCAGCAAATACTGGGAGATTTCCATATGCAAAGCAATGTCTGAGGTGGTGAGCAGTTAGTAGTCAATGGGAAAGCAAACTTCTTGCTTTACTGCAGCTTTCATGCAAGTGGGAGAAATAAGAACCAAACAGAAAAGCAAATTATTATAGTATATTCTTAGGAAGTTATGAGTGATATAAAAGTAACAAAGTGGCTGGGCACAGTGGCTCATGCCTGTAATCCCAGCACTTTGGGAGGCCAAGGTGGGTGGATCACCTGAGGTCAGGAGTTCGTGACCAGCCTGGCCAACATCGTGAAACCCTGTCTCTACTGAAAATACAAAAAAGTAGCTGGGTGTGGTGGTGGGCACCTGTAATCCCAGCTACGTAGGAGGCTGAGGCAGGAGAATCGCTTGAACCGGGAGGTGGAGGTTGCAGTGAACCGAGATCACACCACTGCACTCAGCCTGGGCAACAAGAGCAAAATTCCGTAAGAAAGAAAGAAAAAAGGAGAGAGAGAAGGGGAGGGGAGGGGAGGGGAGGGGAGGGGAGGGGAGGGGAGGGGGGGGAGGGGAGGGGAGGGGAGGGAAGGGGAGGGGAGGGAAGGGGAAAGGAAAGGAAAGGAAGAAGGAAGGAAGGAAAGGTAAGAAAAGAAAGAAAAGAAGGAAGGAAGGAAGGAAAGAGAAAAAAGTAATAAAGTAGGGCAGGACAAGACAATAGCAAGTGAGAAGAGATACAATTTTAGATAAAATGCATCTCTAAGTATTGATAAAAAATAAAAAAAAGCAGAGCCACTGGATGATTTGTGATAAGAGGCCTTTATAGGATTGGACCCTGTGCAATTGTGCAAAGTGGAGGAGAAGTCCAGACAAGACCTGTGGCTCTGGTGTCAGGACTAAAATCAACAGAGGCCAGTTGGGGTAACCTGGACATGGAGTGGGAGAGGATAAGGATAGACTAGAATTCCTGAGGACAAAGTGAGACCCAGGAGGACAAAGCAAGTGTCATTACCCCCAACCTCAATGAGGCAGATGGTTTGCAGGAGAAGCTGAAGCTCCTCACCATAGAACTGCAAAGTTACAAAGCCCAGGACCTGCACGAGCTAAAGCACCGGCAGTGAGGACACTGCCTCACCAATGAGATCAGAGACAATGTGCAAAACCTGCAGCAGCACCTTCAGAGCATTGAAATGGCCTCTGCTTCGCTTCAGCCTTCCACACTTTGCATACATTTCTAATGTATGTAACCACAGCCTGGAAGACTACAGGGAAGAGAATCTGGAAAATACAGCTCCCGCTTATCTAAGGTGACACAGTGCACAGTCACCATGCAGAGTATCTTCCTTCCTGGGAAATCTGATGTGCCAGCAGAAACCTGGATGAACAGAGTAATTTATTCTGAGGTCTGAGAGAAGAGAGCAGACAGAGGCTGAAGGCCTGAGATGAGGCATGCTGATAAAGTATCCAGGACAGGAAGGAGGTCAGTGTAGCGGCAGTAAGATGAGTGGGAGAGAAAGATGCCCCGGGGATCAATTATTTGGAAACTTTGATCAACATCAAACTCCAGTTTCTGCACATAGAAGGCACCCAATAAACAGATTTAAGTAATGAATACATAAATAAATAAACAATTATCTTCAACGACATTGGGAGCTAAAGAAATTCAGCAAAGCTCTAATGTAGAATATTCAAGTTCTTGAATTGTGACTTCAGGTGTTTGTATGTGGCAGCTACAATATATTTTCAGTAGCATATGAGGGTTGCCTTATTTGTTTCTCCACAAAACTTAGAGAGAGAAGGGTGCAGATGACAGGGCCAACTTCTATACACTAATCCTATCCAAGACCAACATCTTAGATGATATAGACAAGGACTATATGAGAAGGGTTGACATCAGATGATTGATTCAATTCAGACCTAATTCAAATCCCAGGTAGTTTCGGAGATGGATATTTACAGGATGGAGAAGCAGAAGTTAACCCCAGACAACAGCTCAATGGCTAAACCATGAGAAGACTATAAAGAAGCAAAATAACGTATGTAGTAAAGAATGAGAGCAAGGGCCTATACTGATTCACATGTAGAATATAAGTAATTATCTGACTTATGTGTGGGTGATATTGTTGTTAGAACCCATATAAAGGCAGCACCTCTCCAGGAAAGAGCTACACTGATTGGAGCACCCAAGACTGCCATTAAATAAACTACTCAAAGCAGTCGAAACCCTAGAGGAATGTTCATTACATAGAAAATATAAATTAAAAGTACAGGTGAAGCTGGGTGTGGTGGCTCATACTGTAATCCCAGCTCTTTGGGAGGCCGAGGCGAGCAAATCACGTGAGGTCAGGAGTTCGAGACCAGCCTGGCCAACATGGTGAAACCCCGTCTCTACTAAAAATACAAAAAATTAGCCGGGCGTGGTGGTGGGCGCCTGAAGTCTCAGCTACTCAGGAGGCTGAGGCAGGAGAATTGCTTGAACCCAGGAGGTGGTGGTTGCAGTGAGCCGAGATCATGCCACTGCACTCCAGCCTGGGTGACAGAGTGAGACTCCTTCTGAAAAAAGTAAAAATAAAAGTACAGATGGGAAACTATCATATTCCAAGCAATGTGAACCAGGATAAATTTCTACTTTTAGGTCCTTAAAAATTTGATCCTAGATGGCTGAGGATTCAGTGAGCTGCAGAGAAAGCTCTTAGCTGATAAAATAAGTGAATAAGTAGGACAGCCCACTACTTTTATTGTATTTGAACAATGGGAACACCTGCCATGTGGACAGGTAAGCCCCATGAGACAGAAACACAGACCACACCTGGATAAATAGCACAACTCAGGTCATACACCAACTAACCTCCAAAACAGAGGCAAAGGGAGGAAAAGAGACTCTGTCCACCAAAGAGAAGTTTCCCAGGCTGGTAACTGAGAACCCAGGGCTTTGCATGAGCAGGTAGATGGCAGATATCCCTGATGGACTGAGGAAGGCAGGCAAGTCAGTTATGTCAAAAGTAACAACCAAGAAAGAGGCATCACATGCAGAAAGGCACTCTGAAATTATCAATTATTGTTCCCGTGAATAACATTCAATGCCCTAACAATTTGGTCCTCAAAGTGAAAAATAAATAATAGGCTAATAGACAACCAATGTGGAAAAAGCTAACAGGAGCAGAAATACACCAAATAGAACAAAGTAACCTACCAATCAGACATGTTTCAATGCCCCAGAAAAGATGACTCAAAAGTCAAACTAGAGAACTAATGAAACTAACTAGAGTTATACATTAACCAATTGGTAGAAATACTAACTAGATAGGTCCATCCAAAATTGGACATTTGCAACAAACTTACCAATTGCATGGTCAAGGGACAGAAGTGTTCATAACAACAAAGCGTGTCATAGAAACAGTGTGAGATACAGCCACTCTCCAAGGAATATGTAATAGAAAAGGTACCACAAGGAAGATACGCTGGGGGAAATATGACGGATAGACTCATTTTAACCTGTGATTGAATCACAAAGACCAAAGTACATACTATGAATTAAGACTAGGATTTGCACACCCGATTTCACCCCAAAACACTACAGTCATTGCTTAGAACGTCAAAGAAGCAGACCAGGAAACATTTTTATAGCTAGGGAAATGAAGGCATGAGCCTATTAGAAGGTATATTATGGAAATTTCACAGTCCTTAATCCGGCTACAAAAGAATAAAGAATTGAAAGATTTAATGGCTATAAAAGAAAAACTACCCGAAAAACCAGGAATTGAAATAAATGGAAAATGGAACAATGCCAGAGCCTCTCCACAATCATAAAACTATGAACATATTCAGAAATAGTCCCATACCTTTGTTGTATGACATCAAAATTGCTTATAAAGGTAAAAGGGTAGGGATTCATTAACCCAAGCAAAGTTCAAAAAATGGACAGAAATGTATAGAAATGAGGGATACAATTTTCTTGTTACCTCACAAATATCTCAAACTAAAGAGACTTGGAGGAGAATGATAATGTATGCAGTGACAAATTGTTAGCAACTGTCTTGACTTACATTATCAATTTTTATTGTAAATTGAATTAAAAAAACATAGCATGGGCAGGAAGTTTAGTGCTACGACCTGCTCTCTTGACAGTAGAGGACACCATGTGGATTATGGGGACCCAGCTATCCTGACATGGCAGGTCACTGCACTAGCAGTAGACCCAATAAGAATGATAAGACCATTTAATGTCCCAAGGACATGAAAGTCCTGCTAAAGCAACATTGCTGAGAGCCATTATAAAAGCAGAAGAAAAGAACAGAGGTAACGAAGAATATCTAAATCTTCATAAACATTGAACAAGAACTTATCAAGCTGACAAGACACTTGGAATGACTGAAACAGAGATGCAATGTATAAAGTGAATGCCTTTTTTCAGGTTTAGGGACTGGGCTGGGTATATATGGGTCTCTTTTCTCTTCTCCTCTCCTCCCCTCCCCTCCCCTACTTTCCCCTCCCTTCTCTTCCTCTCCTCTCCTCTCCTCTTTGAGACAGAATCTTGCCCAGGCTGGAGTGCAGTGGCACAATCTTGGCTCACTATAACCTCCGCCTCTTAGTTTCAAGCAATTCTGCCTCAGCCTCCCGAGTAACTGGGATTATAGGCACGTGCCACCATGCCCGGCTAATTTTTGTTATTTTTAGTAGAGATGGGATTTTACCATGTTGGCCAGGCTGGTTTCGAATTCCTGGCCTCAGGTAATCCACCCATCTCTGCCTCCCAAAATGCTGGGACTACAGATGCCCTGTAGTCCACCAGGGCCCTGCCCATGTGGGTCTCTTAATAGGAGTTGAGTCCCTGGACAGGTTAGAAAATTAGACACATCTAAAAAGTATGTGATTATGACAATATGGATTTGGGTCTAGGGTACGGCATAGCATACTGGATTGACTTCGAGGCAGGATTGAGTTTTAACTGTGAGTCTGAGTTCCAGTGTGTGGCAGCCACAATACTTTCTCAGCATCAGCATGTGGGAACTGTCTAATGTTTATTTCTGTAAAAGCTAAAGCCAGTTCAGTGAGAGAGGCAGAACTTTGCAGTAATCATATCTAGAGCTGACACCAGAGGCTCACTAGATTGCGTATTGCCAGTCACAGTGAGGGCACTGAAGGCAAGGTGATCAGAGAAACAAACCCCCAGGAAAGGAGCTCACCACACAGCCTAGAAGGACCTAAGCCTTTACAACTCAAAACTACTTGCCCAGCTGCAAGGAGACATGCAGCCCCTCACCTCTCCTAATGCCTGAAGGTTGCATTTATGGCCGGAAGCTGTCTAGATTTTGCTCTTGACAAGAGCTCTTATAATAGAATCCTATCCAGAGCGATGCCCTTGGCAGACCACCGGGAGAGTGGCAATCAATGGACAAGCACAGACACCGCCGAGAAAATACAGCATTGTGGCTTAAAGAGGCACATGCGTGGTGTATGTATTATTAGTTTCTATTCAAACCATCTTTTTGGGGGGTTCCCTTTTTTTTGGTTCCATTTAGATTTAGGTATATTTACTTTAGAGAGCAAACATATTGGTAGAGACGTGACTTATTCTTCACAGTCCTGCTTCAGACCACATTGCCTGGGACTGCATGATTTGTGTGATGGAGCCTGATATGACTCACCTTTCAAAGACAAAGCAAAGATCTCACAAAGTTTTATAGAGAAACAGGAGGCTGATGACGCTTTTACTAAAGTGAGAAGTCAATACGAAGAGAAATTGTGTGAAAAGTATCATATTATTCAGACTGAAAAAAAAAACCTACATAAAAAAGCGCCTCTAACATGTATTTCAGGATTAGCTCTAACATCTTTGAAACTTTTAATAAAGATGGAAGTTTCCTGCCATGTCATCTGATTGCCGTTGATTGCCTTATGTTTGCAGAAGAGCAAGCCCTCTTTGTAGAGGAAAATGAACCTTTAATTTTATTCGCACTTCATCAAACTCAGTGGGGATTCTAAAATCCTTTCACATTTCCTGCCAGTAGGAATTACTTTTTATGCTAGAAACACCTTCTTAACAGAAGTTACAGGCTGCAGAGAAAGAAAAGGCATGAACACAAATCAAAGTAAGGCCATGAGAAAAAATAAGTTTCATTAAAGGAGGGAACATCACTTTGAAAGATGAAAGAAAGAGAGAGTACATAGACCATGGCCAGAAAGGAGAGATAAGAGAAAAATAAGACAGAGGAACAGGCATTTT
Organism: Trachypithecus francoisi; assembly: GCF_009764315.1. Taxonomy (NCBI): domain Eukaryota; kingdom Metazoa; phylum Chordata; class Mammalia; order Primates; family Cercopithecidae; genus Trachypithecus; species Trachypithecus francoisi. Next base: position 7,501,492 of record NW_022681461.1, read on the forward strand.
GGAAGACTATGGAAAAAAATAGCGTGTGGGTGTGAATGTGTGTGTACACCCGTGTGTGTGAGGTTTGCTGTGTTTCAGCAGCCAGATGCCAGAGATGAGGCTGGAAATCCCTCACCGTGAACGTCAAGTGTTTCCGTGCTGGATACATTTGCATAATGTACTCTGATTGTTCCAAAGGGAAAAAGATCTTATAATGACAAGTGTGTCTGAATCAGAACACTGAGAACAGACATGCAGTCGCAACAGACACTCCCTTAGGGCTACGGAGGCAGTTATATGAGAATGTCAGTAGGATGGTGAGGTGGGAGAAATCTCCAATGGAGGCAAGACTCAAAAGAGGTTCATGTCATCGTAGGGCCGTCTTCATGAGGGAGCCTCTACTAGACACGGTGGATGTGGAATTATACGTGGAAGCAGAATGGGAACAAAATGCACAGGAAGGCTCTCACAGCCATGGATTTGTTCACATACTCTCAGCAGTGCCATTACTTTATCCACTAACAGATGCCATTCTCATGCTGCTTGAGGTCCATTTCCAGAAGGGTTGACATCTGTCATTTACATTTGGGACTTGTTGGGTTAAATACTATAGATAAAAAGTCTACAAGGACCCTGCAACTAAAATCTCAGGCAGGGAAAAGAAATGAGACACATGCAACAAAGTCTGATGGCAAACTCAACTCCCAATCTTTTTAGTACTTTGATGTTACAAAACGTATATTAACAGACATGTACTATCCTGGGTGGATTCACCTACTGTAAAAGTGTGGTAATGGGTGGAATTCAATAGCTGCCTTTACATGTATGTGGCATGCGTATCAGTCCTGCTTCCTACATCTCATAGAGACAGCAGTGATAGCTGCAGTGTGGGCTCCATAACAGACTCGGACTCCTCAAATTCCAAGCAGCTCTGATCCACCCTGGGCAGTACTTCAGACACTCTGATCAAAGAATCATGCCAATCATTTCTGTGAAATATCTTAAATCTACTTTCTTCAAATCTACAGAACATGAGAAGACAGTCCAAAATGTCCCTATTTTTTTCTGATGTGTTATAAGATCCAAAGTGCAAAATCATTGTGAACTCCAGAAACTCCTCAGCACTCTCTAACTCTTCTTAACATGAGAATGAAGCACAAGATCGAAATTTTCCTTATTTTTCAACTACTTCATGCAATATATATATATATATATATATATATATATATATATTGTCATTTCAAGGAGTAAAGAGTATAATAGATTTTTCTGGCCGGGCATGGTGGCTCAAGCCTGTAATCCCAGCACTTTGAGAGGCCGAGGTGGGCAGATCACTTGAGGTAAGGAGTTCAAGACCAGTCTGGCCAATATGGTGAAATCCTGTCTTTACTAAAAATACTAAAGTTAGCCAGGCATGGTGGCAGGCACCTGTAGCCCCAGTTACTGCAGAGGCTGAAGCAGGAGGCTGTCTTGAGTCCGGGAAGCAGAGGTTGTACTGAGCCAAGATTGTGCCATTGCACTCCAGTATAGGAGACAGAGCGAGACTCTGTCTCAAAAAAAAAACCAGTATCATAAAAGTTTCTGCCACATGACTATTCTGCTATTTCTTCCTCTTTGAAACCCCCCTCTTTCATTACCTAACCGTGTTTCAAAGTCAGGTTTATAATCTGTAAAGAAGGCATTATCCATCATGCTTGGCCTTCTCTTACCAAGAAACCAGCTCCTCATCCTTCACTCTAACAACTCTTTTCTCTTTCTACCCTCAAGAATGGGATTAAATAAAAGTTAAATATCTGGAAGACTATCTATTCCAAATATATAGAACTACTTTCACTAACCTTTGATGAGAAGTGCATTTTTCTATTGCCTATAGTTCTAGTGTAATATTCAGCATAAATCCAACTTTATCAGATATTTGAGATCTTAGATTTTATTTACTTCTCTGAGTTACCATATTGATTTCACTTTATTACTCTCCACCCAATACCAGTACATAGAGACCTAAAGCCAAAATCAATGTGTTTGGTCCACATTCCTGTGATTTTCTACTGATGGTTACTGACAAACTAAAGAAGAATTAAAAAAAAAAAAAAAAAAAAAGACAGGATAGCTTTGAGCAACAAGGTTCCCTTTTATGAACTTTTCCAAATATTCCTATAAAGGCCCCAGAATGAAAGCATCAACCTCATGACAACATGTTCTGACCAATTTTTGTGATTCACTGTCCTCCTCCTGAGAACCTGTTATTCTAGCATGGCAAACTGTCAATCAGAAAAGGAAATCCCATTCTAGACAATCCAGTAGCTGCAGAATCAGTTACTACATCCTCCTTTCATTCATCCAAAAACAACACTTCCAATTTAGAAAGAGAAAAAGCCTACAACTTTTCAATTCTTGAGATTTAAAAATATCTAGAAATATACTTTAAAGTGTTATTATTGTGTTTATTCTCATTGAAATTTCCAGAAATAAGTAGCAATGAATTTGTCCCTGTTTGTCAGTATAATGTGGAGTCTATTGGGGATAATTTTAAGGGGAACATAATAAAGCATCCAACAGTCTTGTTGGAAAAAAAACATGTCAGTCCTATAAAAGAAAAGAAGTAGAATCATACCCTTAATGAGGCATCCAACAACCAAGGCCGTAGGCCTGAAATTATGTTATAGAAAATTTTAGGCCCTATTATAATTGAATACATGGTTTTCTAGCATAAGTCACAGTGTTATGACACATTTGTTAAAAGAATGTTGTCTGTAACAGAGGCTCAGAAAATGGGGTGAATACATTGGAAATTTTTTCTCTATAGGGACAAGACATAAAACTCAAATGTGGAGTTCAAATGGAAACAGAAATGTGAACTCGCCCAGGCGTGGTGGCTCACTCCTGTAATCCCAGCAATTTGAGAGGCTAAGGCGGGTGGATCACATGGTCAGGAGATCAAGACCATCCTGGCTAACACAGTGAAACCCCCGTCTCTACTAAAAGTATAAAAAATTAGCCATGCGTGGTGGCAGGCGCCTGTAGTCCCAGCTACTCGGGAGGCTGAGGCAGGAGAATGGCGTGAACCCGGGAGGCGGAGCTTGCAGTAAGCCGAGATCGCGCCACTGCACTCCAGCCTGGGGGACAGAGCGAGACTCGATCTCAAAGAAAAAAATAAAATTGTTTCTAGCTTTGCCTCTATTAACTTCAAAAAAAAAGTATAAATTTAGAAAAAGAGAGGAGACATTATTTCTTATAAAAGGTGACCATCCCTCAGGCTAGAAAGTGGGCCTCCAGCCAAGACCAGAGACAGGCACTCTGAAGAAGGAGGGGTTAGGGCAGGAGTTTTATGCTGAATGGGTGGGATAAATATACATACTCAACAGATTACAGGAGGAGCTATGAATATTCATGAGGGTAGTCCTTACACATGTTTATCAAACAAACATGCATGTAACATATAACCCATGTTCACTTTGGGGTGGTGACTTAATATTTAAATGTGTTACAGTAAGGCCCTACACATCAAAAGGTCTTTTCAGAACACAAATGCACGCAATAGCACAGGCTCTGTTAAGCCAGCCAGAGCCGGTCCATAGTCAGTGGTCTTCGTATCAGGAGAAAGTTACTGAAATCAGTCTCTTGTCCAAGCAAAGCTATAGTTATGGCTGGTGGAACTGGTGGTAAGTTAGTCAGCATCTGGTACAGCTACAAATTGTTTTAATATTACTTATCTCAAGAGCAGTGTTTGTTCACCTGCTGGAGAAAAAGAAAAACCTTGTGGCAGCTAGAACATAGTTTAGTAATTAGGTACAGAGATGTATAACTTAACCCTTGCCTGATCTTGTTTATAATTTGATATCTTATTGACACAAGGAGTCTGTTCTGTCAGTCTTATGCTCTCTATTTTAACATTAAGGCTGGTCACTTGTTGTGTGCAAACCATAAAAGAGAGGAGGTAAAAAGAGGCCTATATGACCTCCCATCCCATTGTGGCTGAAAACTAAGTTTTTAAGTTTTTTCTGGGGTCCCCTTGGCCAAGTAGGGGTCTGTTTAGTCAGTGTGGGCTTAGAATTTTATTTTTAGTTTATATCTCTAAAATTACTGAGAAGTGATTTTAGCTATTACTTGTGCTCAAAGAAAACAATCTGATCTTTTTTTCCACTAAATGAAAAGTGTAGCTCTGTGAAAAGATTATAGGCATTTCCACAGGCAGAAAACATCAAGTTGAGGCTAGACATCTTTTTATTGACAGAGTGATAACAGTTTGAAATATATCCTACATAATGCTGGAACAAAGATGCTGCTTGAAGGGGCTCTGCCACCAAGCTCAAACCATTTGAGCAACACAGAATAATAATCCCATGAAAATCCATGAACTTATAAGAAGATTTTAAAAGATCAACTACTATAAAACACTCCAAAGGGCAAGTATGGAAGGATTTTTAATTTACAGAAATATGACATAATGATCAACTCAATCATGTGTATATTGCATAAAGATTTTGGTAAATAACTAACACATCAATGAAAATCAATCATTAAGAGATTTGTTGATATACCAGAATCTCTGGGACACAGCTAAGGCAGTGTGAAAAGGGAAATTCATAGTAGTAAACACCCACATCAAAAAGTTAGAAGGATCTCAAATTAACAACCTAATATCACAACTGAAAGAATTACAGAAGCAAGAGGAAACCAACTCCAAGGCTATCAGAAGATAAGAAATAACAAAAATCAGAGCTGAACTGAAGGAAATTGAGAAACAAAAAAACAACAAATCCAGGAGTTGGATTTTTGAAAAACTTAATAAGATACTTAGGCCACTAGCTAGACGAATAAAAAAGAAGAAGAGAAGATCCAAATAAACACAATTAGAAATGACAAAGAGGATGTTGCCACTGACCCCACAGATAGGAAACTAACCATCCAAAAGTACTACAAACACCTGTATGTACAAGAACTGGAAAACCTAGAAAAGATGGCTAAGTTCCTGGACATATAAACCCTCCCAAGACTGAAACATGAAGAAATCGATTCCCTGAATAGAACAATAATGAGCTCTGAAATTGAATCAGTAATAAATAGCCTACCAACCAAAGAAAGCCCAGGACCAGATGGATTAACATCCAAATTCTACCAGATGTACAAAGAAGAGCTGGTACTATTCCTACAGAAACTATTACAAAAAATTGAGGAGGAGGGACTCCTCCCTAACTCATTCTGTGAGGCCAGCATCATCCTGATGCCAAAACCTGGTAGAGACACAACAAAAAGAGAAAACTTCAGGCTAGTATCCTTGACAAACATTGATGCAATAATCTTCAGCAAAATACTTGCTAACTGAATCCGTAGCATATTAAAAAGTTAATCCACCACAAACAAGTAGGCTTCATCCTACTTGGCTGAAGGTTGGTTCAACACATGTAAATCAACAAACATAATTCATCACATAAACAGAACTAAAGACGAAAACCACGTGATTATCTCAATAGACTCAGAAAAGGCCTTTGATAAAATTCAGCATTCTTTCATGCTAAAAGCTCTCAGTAAACTAGTTATTGAAAGAATGTACCTCAAAATAATGAGAGCCATTTATGACAAATCCACAGCCAACATCATACTGAATGGGCAAAAGCTGGAAGCATTCCCTTTAAAAAACAGTACAAGACAAGGATGCCCTCTCTCACTACTCCTATTAAACATAGTATTGGAAGTCCTGGCCAGAGCAACCAGGCAAGAGAAAGAAATAAAAGGCATCCAAATATGAAGAAAGGAAGTCAAACTATCCCTGTTTGCAGATAACATGATTCTCTATGTAGAAAACCTCAGAGTCTCAGCCCAAAATTCCTTCAGCTGATAAACAACTCCAGCAAAGTTGCAGGATACAAAATCAATGTGCAAAAATCAGTGGCATTTCTAAAAACCAACAACAGGCAGGCCGAGAGCCAAATCAGGAAGCCAATCTCATTCACAATTGCCACAAAAAGACAAAATACCTAGGAATACAGCTAACCACAGAGGTGAAAGATCTTTACTACGAGAAAAACACTGCTCAAAGAAATCAGAGATGATGGCCGGGTGTGGTGGTTCATGCCTGTAATCCCAGCACTTTGGGAGGCCAAGGTGGACCTGCACAAGTATCCCTGAACCTAAAAGTTAGAAAAAAGATTTGTTGAACTTTGTTCGGAGTACGTGTATTGAGAGTAGGTTATGCGGCAATAATGAATAGTACCTAAAGTATGAGTAGATCAAAGTACAAAAAGTATATTTCTTTTCTTTTCTTTTTTTTTTTTTTTTTGAGATGGAGTCTTGCTCTGTCACCCAGGCTGGAGTGCAGTGGTGCGTTCTCAGCTCACTGTAACCTCTGCCTCCCAGGTTCAAGCGATTCTCCTGTCATGGCCGCCGTAGTAGCAGGGATTATAGGTGCCTGCTACCACGCCCGGCTCATTTTTGTACTTTTTAGTAGAGATAGGATTTCACCATATTAGCCAGGTTGGTCTCGAACTCCTGACCTTGTGATCCACCCGCCTCGGCCTCCCAAAGTGCTGGGATTACAGGCGTGAGCCACCACGCCTGGCCTTTCTTTTTCACATATCAGTTGCAAGTGGTTTTCAGGTTGCCAAGGCACCTCTCACGCATATGATCATACAGGAACTGATGTCTGCTTTGCCTCCTTTTTTATAACTTCCAGCAATGTGTTACATTTCCCAATCAGCCCAAGGAGGAAAAGTTGAACACAGACATATCACTCCTGCTCACCTGGCACTGGCTAGAATTTAGTCACATGGTCACCTCTAAGGGCGAGAGAAGTGAGGGAATGTAGGTTATCTGTATGCTGAGGATGCAGAGAAAGTGGGTTTGGGGTACCAGCTAGCCACTCTGCCTCAGTGCAGAATAGCATCATTTTAGTCAGGAAACAGAGTTATAAAAGGGGTTATGGGTGAGCACGGTGACTCATGCCTGTAATCCCAGAACTTTGGGAGGCTAAGGTGGTTGGATCACCTGAGGTCAGGAGTTTGAGACGAGCCTGACCAACATGGTGAAACCCTGTCTCTACTAAAAATACAAAAATTAGCCAAGTGTGGTGGCGCATGCCTGTAATCCCAGCTACTCAGGAGGCTGAGGCAGGAGTATCCCTTGAAATTGGGAGGCGGAAGTTGCAGTGAGCCAAGATTGTGCCATTGTACTCCAGCCTGGGTGACAGAGCAAGACTCTGTCTCAAAAAAAAAAAAAAAAGAGGGAGGGTTGATTATGGTAAAAATCTGTTAGAAGTGGTTTCAAAAGAAAAGAAAAGATTGTAAGAGAACAATTTATGATGTACCATGTTGCAAGAAAATTAACTTTGAAATATCCATTAAAATAAGAGCTAAATCCAGTGTAGGTCAAGGAAGTTTTTATTTTTATTTTTTTTAACAAGTCTCAGACCCTTATTCCAAATTTCCAGTTGATTACCTAAATATTTTCTCTCAGTGGCTCTAGAAGCCTGAGATGGCAATTCTCGTTCTCTAGCTTGGGTGAGTAAAAGTGTGTAAACCTGAGTGAAGAAATGAGGCAAACCCATAGCCCCAATCCTGTTGTGTATCATGTATTCCACTGATAAAACAACAGCTTTCTAACCCCGGTGCTCTTTTCTTGCAGGCTTTGCTTTTAAGATGTTTGAAGCACTTTATTATATAAGTGCAATTTCTTAGAGTTCTAAAAGCTGCTTAAGTGATCAATAAAGTTTTGTTACATTTGTAAGCCTAGGTAGGTGTTTGAAGGTCTTTAGAGAATCATATGTGTTACCTTCGTGGTTTTAGGTTTGTGAAGTCACCATCAGAAGAGAATGTTTTTAACAATATTTCTTAGCTAGATTTAAAAATGAACTATTAGTTGAATACAAAAGTTCATTACCCCAAATTTGATAAATTAAGTATTAACTAAAAACACTAGTACCAATAATTATAATTTTCTTTGGATATACGTTTTCCTAAGATACAAAAATTCCAATTGGGACAGAATCTTTTTTTTTTTTTTTTGAGACAGAGTCTTGCTCTGTTGCCCAGGCTGGAGTGCAGTGACGCTCTCTCGGCTCACTGCAAGCTCCGCCTCGCGGGTTCACACCATTCTCTTGCCTCAGCCTCCTGAGTAGCTGGGACTACAGGCGCCCAGCACGATGACTGCTATTTTTTTTGTATTTTTAGTAGAGATGGGATTTCAACGTGCTAGCCAGGATGGTCTCAATCTCCTGACCTCTCAATCCACCCGCCTCGGCCTCCCAAAGTGCTGGGATTACAGGTGTGAGCCACCACGCCCAGCTCCGGGACAGAATCTTAGACCTGTTACAAATGTCCTCTAGTCTTAAGTAGTCAGTTCAATGACTGAATCCCCCATACTATGGAGACACCCACTGTGAAAATGTGCACCTGATAACAGAGAAGAAACTACTCACAAATACTCTGAACACAGAGAGATTTCTAGAATGACACTTGTGGGATGTGCCAGAGAACAGGCTCTACATGGGAGGGGACACAGTGTGCACACCTTCTAAATTGGGTTGGAAGGAGGGAAAACTGGATTTTGTTTTACCCATAGGACCATCCTTGTGATGGAAATAGGGGATATGTTAGTCCCAGAACTGATTGCAAGAGGTCAAAAGAGCTACTAACTCCCCCGACTCTCTTTTCATGCTTTGGAGACTCTGATCATAAAATAGCAATTACTCATCTGAATAGTGAATATTGCTTAAGTTCAGAAGATCCAAAGGTCCTACTCTAGACAATGCTGTTCTCTAAGCACAGGAGTGTGACTTTTGGGCCACAGGGCATCATTTGTCTGGGAGCAGGTGAAGGGCACCCGGCTGGACAGGAGGAGGATCTGTCCCTCTCACGAACTCCCAAGGCCTCGCCTCTGGTCTCAGGGGACAATAGCATTCTTGTCTGTGGTTGCAGCGTGGGTTCATACCAATGCTCTTTAAAAAGTCACCTGCTAATGCACCACCAACCTGGTGGACAGTAATATTGAAAACTCCTTTGACATTTGTGAAAAAACCTTTCTGGAATATCAAGAATTAGGGAAACATGCCAAAGAAATGGATACAGAAGAAAATGTTCTTGGCTTATTTCTTGTCCCATCATTTCTATCTCAACGTTTGTCTTATGCCTGCTTTATTTCTCCATTCTGTCCCCATTTCAGCTTCCTGTAGAGCCTTCACTTCTCTTTGGTTTTTTTAATGCTACCAACAAAGTTGCCGTGCAAATGTCTGCTGTGGTAACTAACCAAGCAGAAGGTTAGTTCTGCTCTAAACTAAGCTCTGATTATCCACTCCGGATGCAGGCTTTCCAACTTTCCTCTATAGTATTTATTTATTTGAGATACTCTCACTCTGTTGCCCAGGCTAGAGTGCAGTGGCAGGTTCTCAGCTCACTGCAACCTCTGCCTCGCAGGTTCAAGTGATTCTCCTGCCTCAGCCTCCTGAGTAGCTGGGATTACAGGTGTGCACCACCACGTCTGGCAAATTTTTGTATTTTTAATAGAAATGGGGTTTTGCCATGTTGGCCAGGCTGGTCTTGAACTCCTGACTCAGGTGATCTGCCCACCTCGGCCTCCCAAAGTGCTGGGATTACAAGGCATGAGCCACGGCACCCAGACAGTTTTTTCTATTTTTAGTAGAGACGGGGTTTCACTGTGTTGGCCAGGCTAGTCTCGAACTCCTGACCTCAAGTGATCCCCCTGCCTTGACCTCCCAAAGTGCTGGGATTATAGGTGTGAGCCACCACGCCCAGCCCTCTAAAGTATTTATGAATGTGCAGTGGAGGTGAAAATTTACAACACTGAAAAATAAGCCCGTCAGGCAATAATTTGCCAGAATCTTGCAGGCATTTCCATTGGCTAAGATGTCAGTATTTCTTCACTTAGCAATAAATCAGAGTCTTGCAGAAAAATTTTACACAGGGGTCTCCCAGAGGTAGCCTTTATTTGCACCTGGCTGAGGTGATGGCATTGGATTTAAAAATTTAGGCAGCAGGATACGGTTGATGTGGAAATTAAAATAGAGCACCTCGCCAGCCCAAAGTGAGGCGCTTCCAGAAAGTTAGAAGTATGGTACAGAAATGCAAACTCCACACCTCCCATGCTTCCCGCTGCCTTCAGAAGTCAGCCTGCTGCCTGCTCTCTCCCCAGCAACACTCACCTGCTCTCCCCATTGCTGTCAATCAAATGCTCTCCATAGTCATATGGAAACTGCACCAGACAGAAGACAGGCAGACAGTCGGTGAAGAAATAATGTAGAGGCAAATTGTGCCCTAGGAACTGCCGTCTCCACAAAGGAGCTCCCTAGGAACAGGGAACCAGGGAAAGAGGCTCGATGGATGTATAAATTTTAGTGTAGTCTGACATTAATTGTTTCTCCATAAAGTGTGCTTTTGGTCTCAAGACTAAGAACTCTGCCTAGCTCGAGATCCTGATGACTTTCTCTTGTGTTTTTTTCTTTTTATGTTTTACATTTAAATTCATCATATAATTTTTGTAAAAAATTTGAGAATTAGGTTGTATTTTATTTTTTGCCTATAAATGTCCAATTGTTTTAGCACTATTTGTTGAAAGGTTATCTTTCCTCTTTTGAGTCTTTTTTCAACTTTTTCAAAAATAAGTTGGGCGTAATTGTGTAATTCTATTTTTTGATTTTCTATTCCATTCAATTGGTCTATGTGTCTACCATTGTCTATTGACATGCATGACATATTGCAATCATTTTTATACCTCCATCGCTTTCAAGGATTGATAGAACAACCAGAGTGAAGATGTAAAAGGAAACAGAGGACTTAAACAATTCCAAGACCAGTTGAATCTAATAGAAATACACAGAACATTCCACCCCATAATAGCAAAACAGATATTATTTGCAAGTGCACATAAAATATTCTCCATAACTGACCACATGGTAAGCAAAAACAACAAATTTTAAATTATGATAAATATTAAAAAGTATGTTTTCTGACCACAATGGCTCAAAATTTCATGTAATTTTAAAAGAAATTTTTAAAATGCTAAAATTCACAAGGAATCTAAAGGTACTCTGAAATAGCCAAAACAATCTTGAAAGGAACAAAGTTGAAGGCCCTACACTTTCTGATTTTAAAACTTATTACAGAGCTACAGTAATCAAAACAGTATGCTACTGCCATAAAGACAGATCTACAGACAATGGAACAGAATACAGTCTAGAAATAACTCCTTATGTATATGACTAAACAATCTTTGACAAAAGTGCCAAGACCACACATAGGAGAATTAACAGTCTATTCAACAAATAGTGTTGGGAAAATAGATATCCACATGCAAAAGAATAAAGTTGGATGTTTACCTTACATGATTTACAAAAATAAACACAAAATTAACTACAGACCTAAAATTAATACCTAAAAGTATAAAATTTCTAAATGAAAAAATGAGAGAAAACTTCATGGCATAGGATTGGCAGTGAGTTTTTGGACATAACATCAAAAGAAGAGGCAAAAAAGTTAGAATAGACAAGTGTGACTACAGCAAACTAACTTCTTCTCATCATAAGAAGCAACAAAGTGGAATGTCAACCTGTGTAGTATGAAAAAAGATGTTTGTGTTTAGTCAAGAGGTTTCAGCAATCCAATTGTCCATCAGTGAATGAAGGGATAAACAACATGTGGTATATACATCAAGCAGGATCAGAGGAAAGAAACAGAAAACTTGAATACAGGTTCTTTGAGAATTCTGTGTCAGAGGAATAAAAAGAAAAAAGAAAAGTGAAGGAACCTAAGGCATTTATGGGACACCATCAGGCAGACCAACAGATGTATTATGGAAGTCCCAGAAAGAGAAGACAAGCTAAAGAAAAAAGGAAAAATATTACTACTCAAAAAATGAATACTGCAAAAAGAACAAAGCTGGAGGCATCACGCTACTTGACTTCAAACTATACTATAAGCTACAGTAAGTAAAACAGCATGGTACTGGTATCAAAACAGATATATAGACCAATGGAACAGAACAGAGGCCTCAGAAATAACACCACATGTCTTCAACCATTGGATCTTCAACAAACCTGATGAAAACAAGCAATGGGGAGAGGATTCTGTATTTCATAAGTGATGCTGAGGAAATTGGCTGGCATCTGCAGAAAACAGAAACAGGACCCCTTTCTTACACCTTATACAAAAATTAACTCAAGATGGATTAAAGTCTTAAATGTAAAACCCAAAGCCGTAAATACCTTAGAATAAAACCTAGGCAATACCATTCAGGACATAGGCATAGGCAAAGACTTTATGACTAAAACACCAAAAGCAACTGCAACAAAAGCCAAAAATAGACAAATGGGATCTAATCAAACTAAAGAACTTCTGTACAGCAAAAGAAACCATCATCAGAGTGAACAGGAAACTCACAGAATGGGAGAAAAATTTTGCAATCTATCCATCTGACAAACAAAGGTCTAATATCCAGAGTCTACAAAGAACTTAAACAAATTTACAAGATTAAAAAAAAAAAAAACTCCATCAAAAAGTGGGCAAAGGATATGAACAGACAATTCTCAAAAGAAGACATTTATGCAGCCAACAAATATATGAAAAAAAGCTCATCATCACTGGTCATTAGAGAAATGCAAATCAAAACCACAATGAGATACCATCTCACTCCAGTTAGAATGGCAATTATTAAAAAGTTAGGAAACAACAGATGCTGGCGAGGTTGTGGAGAAATAGGAATGCTTTTACACTGTCGGTGGGAGTGTAAATTAGTTCAACCATTGTGGAAGACAGTGTGGCGATTCCTCAAGGATCTAGAACCAGAAATACCATTTGACCCAGTAATCCCATTACTGGATATATACCCCCCAAATCAGAAATCATCCTACTATAAAGACACATGCACATGTATGTTTATTGCAGCACTATTTACAATAACAAAGAGTTGGAACCAACCAAATGCCGGTTAATGATAGACTGGATAAAGAAAATGTGGCACGTATATGCCATGGGATACTATGCAGCCATAACAAAGAATGAGTTCATGTCCTTTGCAGGGACATGGATGAAGCTGGAAGCCATCATTCTCAGCAGACTAACACAGGAACAGAAAACAAACACCGCATGTTCTCACTCATACGTAGAGTTGAACAATGAGAACACATGGACACAGGGAGGGGAACATCACACACTGGGGCCTGTCAGGGGGTGGGGGCAAGGGGAGGGAGAGCATTAGGATAAATACCTAATGCATGTGGGGCTTAAAACCTAGATGATGGGTTGATAGGTGCAGCAAACCACCATGGCACGTGTATATCTGTGTAACAAACCTGACGTTCTGCACATGTATTCCAGAACTTAAAGTAAAATTAAAAAGAGAGAGAGAGAAAAAGGAGTCTGACACCTCCTTGCCCTCTCTCACTTCCTCTCTTACTATGTGATCTGTGCACAGGCCAGTTCCTCTTTGCCTTCTGCCATAAATAGAAGCAGCCCGAGACCTTCACCAGATATAAGTATCCAAACTTAAACTTTCTAGCCATCACAATTGTGAGCCAAAGACCCTATTTTTTAAAATAAATTACCCAACATCAGGTATTCCTTTATAGCAACAAAAAACAGACTACAACAGTGTCTTTAAGAAGCAGACATAGACTTACTACATGACCAAACAATTGCACTCCTGCGTACTTATCCTGAGGAAATAAAGACTTTTATTCACACAAAAACCTGTACACGCATATGTATTATATTCTTATATGTAATACCTAAAAACCGAATATAATCAGATGTCCTTCAGTAGGTAAATGGTTGAATCTGTGGATGTACTTGTAGTACATCCACGCCATGAAATACTACTCACCAATAAGAAACAATGAACTATTGATATATGCAGCAATGCAGATGAATCACCAAACTATGCTGAGTAAAAATGCCAATTTCTGAAGGTTGCATACTACAAAATCCTATTTACGTAACATTCTTTAAATGAGAAAAACATAAAAATGGAGAACAGATTCGTAGTTGCCAAGGGTTAAAGAGAGGGCAGAGAGGGACAGGCAGGAAGTGGTTGTGACTATACAATAGTAACATGAGAGATCCTTGTAGAGATAAAATAATTCTGTATCTTGTCTATTTCAAGGCTAAGATTCTGGTGTGCTATAGTACTATAGATTTGCAAGATGTTACTATAAGAAGGAACTGGTTAAAGAATACACAGGATCCATTTGTAATATTTATTACAGGAAAATGAATCTATGGCCTCTTAAAATAAAATGTAAAAAAGAAAAAGAAAACTAATTGTACTAACAAGAATAAACATCTTTTAAATTTATCATCCATGTAGTTATCCTTTCTGGTGTTCTCTATTAAATTTTGTCAATCCATATATCCAACCAACATCATCTCTTTCTGCCTGAAATATTTCTTTCACTATTTCTTATAGTAAATATCTGCTGATGATGAGTTCTGCCTCTTGCATATATCTTTATTTTGCCTTTGTTTTGAAAGTATTTTGCTAGACATAGAATTCTAAGTTGTGAGAGTTTTCTTTTTTCTTTCAGTGCTTTAAAGATGTTGGATTTTGTTTTGGCACATTTATTGATTTCTATAAGAAATCCACTGTCACCTGTGGATTATCTGTATCTTTGTGGCACTATATGAAGCATGTCATTTTTTTCTCTGCCTGATTTTAAGAACTTCTCCATACCTCTAGTTTGAGCAATGGAAATATCGTATGTTAGGTTACTTGGAAATAGTTTAATCTTTTTTGGCTCTTGCTTTTAAAATTTTGTAGGCAGGACAGAAACAATGATCAATTTAGGCCTAGTAATTCCCATTTCCCCAGGCAAGATCATTTGTGTACTCCATCCAGTGTCCTTTGGATAGTGATGTTTTCTGCTCTGATTTTGGTGAGAACAGATACTTTTCTAGTCCTTATGCGAGCACCAGCCACCATGACCTGTAATCTTTTCAGATAGGTTTTCCTTAGCCTTCCTCACATGCATCCACTGAGCAATACTCAACTCAATATTCAACAAGAATCCTTGGCTAATGTACACAGTTCTATCTTTGCCTGCTGTTTTGTCCAGTACTCAATTCTGTGGGATCCATATGCCTTGGCTTTCTTAGAACTTCAGATCCTTCTCCTCAAGTCAGGGAGTTGGATGGTCTCTGCCTGGGATCCCTCTCCTGTGTGGTGGCGATAGCTAGGGCAATTGTAGAACTAATCTCATTTTCTTTCTTTCACTCAGAAATACATGTCTTTGTTATCTCACTTCTATCTCCTTGCATATTTGTTTCATATATTTTATTCATATTTTGGGTGTTTCAGGCAGGAAGGTAAATCCAGTCCTTGTTAGCTCCATTTTGACCAGAATGTAACAAAAACAGATGGCACAAACAGGTTGAATAAAAGACCACATTTTTGCTTCCAACAAGAAACGCCCTTGAAATATAAAGCACAAATAGGTTGAAAGAAAATGGATGGGGAAAGACACATCATATGAACAGGAATCAAAACAAGTCTGGAGTGGCTGTATTGGTACCAAAGTAGATTTCAGAACAAAGCATATTGCCAGAAATAAAGTGCATCATTTTAAAAGTGTCAAATAATTAAGGAGACGTAACAGTCCTAAACATTCATGCACTCACTAACAGAGCCTCAGAATACCTGAGGAAAAACTGATACAACTGCGAAGACAAATAAACTCACAAACGTCAGATTTTCAATACTCCTCTCTCAATAATTTATAAGTTAAAGGAACTAGAATATGAACAACCATTTTATATAAAACAAGTAGACAGAAAATCAGTGAAGATCTGGAAAACTTGAATAGCACTATCAAACAACTTGACCTAACTGACATTTACAAAAGACTCCCCCCAAACAGCAAAAAAAAAAAATTCAATTGCACACTAAAAATTGACCAATATAAGACCATATTTTGAACCATAAAACTACTCTTGATAAGTTCAAAAAGATTCAGGTCATATAAAATATATTCTCAGCCACAATGGAATTAAATTTGAAAGAAGTAACAGAAAGACACTGTAAAATCTGCAGGTATTTGAAGATGTTTAAATAAGACTTAAGTCAAAAAACAGATTATGATAGGTAATAGCAACTTGGAAGGGTTGGGGATGGGAAGGGGGTGCATGAGGAGAACTTACCCAGTGGGTACAATGCATTTTATTCAAGGGATGGATACCATCAAAGCCTTGACTTTGCCGCTATGCAGTCTATGCATGTAATAAAATTGCACTTGTACTCATAAATTTATACAAATGATAAAAAAGAAAGAATATGCTTATACACACACACACTATAGAATACTACTCAGCCATAAGAAAGAATGAAATCATGTCTTCTGTAGCAACATAGATGGAGATGGAGGCCATTATCCTAAGCGAAATAACTCAGAAACAGAAAGTCAAGTACTGCATGTTCTTACTTATAAGTGGGAGCTAAACAATGAATACATGTGAACATATGGGGTGGAATAAGACATTGGAGACTACAAAAGGTGGGATGGTGGGGAGGGGCGTGAGAGCTGAATTACCTACTGGGTACAATGTTCACTCTCTGTGACATGGGCTAAAAGCCAAGTTTACCACTATGCAATATATGCATGTACAAAACCTGCACTTGGACCCAACAAATATGTAAAATTTTAAAAACAAAAATAAATAAAATAAATAAATAAATACAAATTTGAAAAAGAAATTAAAAGGGCAATCTTATCCAGAGTAATAGGTTAAGGAAAGTTTAAAAAAAAAAAAAGCAGAGAAACTAAAAGCTGTTTTTGTGGGTGGTGTGATTCTCTAAATCCTGATGAAATATGATTAAATCAAAAATCTGGGTTCTACAACTAATAAATCACTTTAGCAAAGTTGCAGATAAATACGCAAAAACTGATTTTATCTATGTAAGCTGATGACAAACAATTGGACGCTGAAATTTTTTAAAAGAGGCAATACTGTTGACAATAGCATCTAAAAAATAAAATATCTACAGACAAATGTGACAAAATAAGCTAAAGACTTATAACACCAAAGACTATACTGTATTGATGAGAAATTAAAGATGACCTAAATAAATGGAGAGATGTATATCTTCATGTGTTGGAAGAGTCAATATTGTTAGCATGTCAATTCTCTCCAATTGTAACTATATATTCAACACAATCCCTATCAATATCCCGGTAGGCTTTCTGTATAAATTAATCATCTCATTCTAAAATCCATATGAAAATAGAAAGGGCATAGAATAACTAAAACAATTTTGAAAATGAAGAATAAAGATGGAGGGCTAATGTTCCCCAATTTCAAAACTTACTATGAAACAACAAGAATCATGGCAGTGTAGTTTTGGTATAAAAATGCACAAATAAATCAATGGAACAGAATACAGAGTTCAGAAATAGACTTGCGCACACACACACAAACACACATACGTATAAAGGATTTTTGACAAAATTTCTAAAGCACTTTGGTAGAGAAAGGATAGTCTTTTCAATAAATGGTGCTTAAAAAATAGTCTCTGGAAGCACAAAAATGAACTTCAATCTGTATCCTTTGCCATGTACAAAAGCTAACACAGAATGGATTATATACCTATATGTAAAACTTAAAATTATAAAATTTCCAGGTAACAACACAGGAGAAAATTTTTTGAAACTGGCTTAGGCAAAGATTTTAGATCTGACATCAAAAGTATGATCCACGAAAAAAAAAACACACACTGGTAAATTGGACTTCATCAAAAGTAAAACCTACTGCTCTTCAAAACACACTCTTAAGGGAACAAAAACACAAGCCACAGACTAGGAAAAATATTTGCAAAGGATATATGTGTTAAAGAACTTGTATCTAGAATATGTAAAGCAATCTCAAAACATAACAGAAAGAAACAATCCAATTCAGCTCACTAAGTGAACTGGTGAATTGGACAGACACTTCATCAAGAAAGATGCATGGATGGCAAACTGGCACATGAAAAGATGCTCAACATCATTAGTCATTAGAGAAATACAAATTAAAACCTGAATGAGAAACTACTACACTCCTGTAATGGCGGCTAGATTATAAAAGTCTAACCACACCATGTATTGATGAGGATGTGGAGGAACTGAATTCTCACACACTGCTGGTGGGAATGTAAAACGGTACAATCATTTTGGATAACAATCTAGCAGTTTCTTAAAAAGACAGATGCACACCCGCAGTACGCTCCAGTCTACTCCTAAGTGTTTACCCAAAATGAAATAAAGCATGAATCCATACAAATATTTCTGCACTAATTTTCACAGCATCTTAATTTGTAATAACCAAAAGGTGAATGGATATACAAACTATGGAATAACATTCCATAAAAAAAGGAATGGAAGAACGGTAATTCCTCAGCATGAATAAATGTCAGAATAACTATGAAGAGAGAAGGAAATCAGGCAAAAAAGAATACATCGTGTATGATTACATTTATATAAAATTCTAGTCAATGCAAAATAATGTATAGTAATAGCAGATCAGTGGTTGTCTGGGGCTGGGTGAGAGTCACAGAAAGAACAGGATTATGAAGAAACCATTAGGAAATGTGAGGGGATTGTTGGTTATCTTCATTATCTTGATTGTGATGATGTTCTTGCAGGTATATACATATGTCAAAGTTCATCAGATTATATTTTTAAGTATGTGCACTTTATTGCATGTCAATTTTATTCCAGTGTAGCTGTTAGCAAAAAGTAATGTGGGTTTGTATTGTCCTAATAACAAAAATCCCCTTATCCAGCCACACAGTCCCTATGAGTAAACTACAATTATGAAATGAAATTTCTTGTTTGATGAACGTAGGTCCAAAAAGCCACAGATTTTTACTACTGCTGAAATGTTAATAGAGTAAACATAAAAATCTGTGTTCTAAACTAGCTTTGGGCTTTTACACAAGGGTTCTTTGAAGAAGTGTGACAGTTTGCTTTTTAAAGTGAACTTTTGTTTATTTTAATGATGCCCTTAACCTCTTCAAAAGAAATCGATGGCCTTTGAGTGTAAGAAGTTAATAAAAACATTGATAACAACAAGTACCTGAAATTGACATACTTAAACACCACTTGGGTTTTTTGCAGATTTAAAATAGTACCCAATCATTATTTGATGCTAAACATATGTATTAATATATTTAAGTTTTTAAAGGTAGAAGAGGCCAATACTTTTTAAACTCAATGGCAGTTTAAATTCTGGGCTCCTAAAAAATGCACCAGTCTCCAAGAAAAAAAAGGAGACCTTTTAATCAGACCTCTGCTGTCTGATTCCCCTAACCAGCATGTCCTGGCCTTCTTGAGGTGTACTGATCAGCAGGAGCACGTTAGCATTCAGCCCTTCCGTGGGAAGATGAACTGCAGTGCAGAAAGACGAGAAGGAGAATGTAGCAAGGGGAATATATTGTCTTGTGGCAAAATGGGTACCGGGCTGCCAGTATTTAACACTGCCAACATTGTGTATGCTCACAATGTGTGCTGTGTGTGTTTGTGTGTGTGTGTGTGTGTGTGTGTGAGAGAGAGAGAGAGAGAGAGAGAACTCTTGAATACAGGTACTGGTGACCTTCAGAGTAGACCAGAAAACATCATTTATTAAAAAGCAAGATCACTGAACAAGAAGTAAGGAGACAGACCACACAGGGAATGGAGTGAACATTTCGGAGTCAGAGCCAACTTCCTAGTCCAGGGCCTGGAAACCACAATACTTTTAAGGGCTCATGAAAACATTTTATTTTTAATTTCTCTAAATATAAGAAGAAAATGAATATATAACAATGAATTTAGCCTAAAAATATTTGATTTTCCACCAACATAGCCATGATTTTTAATTTTTTTCCATAAAGGAAGGTGCTCACAAAGGCAACAGTGTCTCAGTGCTGCTGAAGTTATAATGTGGCCCTGAAAGAAGGAACCTACTAACAAAGTTTCATGTCTTATGAAATGCCAGGGCTGAGGACCTAGACAATGTCAGAGGTTTATGGACTGTGATGAGATTTTTCCTGGGCTAAGAAGCAGAAGCCAAGGATGGAGTAAAAGAGATGTGTTTGGTGTGGAGTCCTCAAAAACTGCTGTCACACCCACTCCCTGGAGCAGGTGCATAGCTGAGCAAGGCCAGGTAAGAACTGGCAGTATCTGTTCTAAGGTGGCCTGCAGTATCTTTTTAATATCTCACTTGCTAAACTAAAACTTGGATGTCCCCTCCACTACAGGCTAAAGTTGTTAAAAAAAGAACCCCAGGAGGACTTGTAATATCCAACTCTAGCTTATCATTTCTTCTGTAGCTCCAGTGGAAAAAACCAGAAGATAATTATGTCTAGAAAAAAAATGACAGTGTTATTACAAAACTCATTAGGGAATGAGGAGGTGGACTGTGACATGATGAGAGAGAACAATGTCAAGGTCCACAATAAAAACAAATTTCACAGGGAACTCCAACCAAAATACACTATTTATCCAACTTTTAGAAGGTTTTCTTGAGAATTGCAAAATAGCAGTATCTACAGAAAATATTCAGATAAAGTTCTTTAAGTCTCTAAACCCACTTAATGCTAAAACACAGTGTTTGTGGCATATTCAACCCTTTTCCAATTTTCCTGATGTAATTGCATCTCCCAGCCTTGATTTTTGCTGCAACTGATAAGAATGCTGTATTGTGCCCCTACAGTTGTCTAGAGCTAATGGATTCATTTTCTGTGAGGGTCTCAATGTGGGCAGAATTGGAACACGGGTTTGTTAGTGGATTACCCTCTGTAAATTGAATGTGAATGTAGAAGCTACTGCCTTTGGAATTCAGCTCCAACACAATCTTACAAAGGTTTTCACTGACTTTTGCAAAAAAAAGTAAGTGATTTTAAAAATAAAAAAAGCAAAATACAAATTTCTGGTGGAATGAAGCCCAATGTACTCAGTGACAGAGATGAAAATTCCAACAGTGGTAACACTATTATTGATGTCTGTCCATCTTCACAGTAGAATAGGAGGTGAGTGGCCAGGGACAGAACCAGCATTCCCTGTCTTCTGACGCCTTCCTCCTTTGCCAAGGGCATGGACTGATCTATGAGACATGGACCTTAGATATTTAAAACAGTCAATGTGTGTTTTCTAAATTGGAGACACTGGTAGCTAGAGTGGCAGATGTGCCTTATACTGGTGTAGTTGGCCCTCCCTGTTGGTGGTTTTGCATCTGTGGGTTCAACCAACCGTAGATGGAAATAACTTCCAAAAAATTGCATCTGTGCTGAACACATACAGACCTTTTTTCTTGTCATTATTCCCTAATCAATACAGAATCAAGCAAGATCACCAAACAAGAAGTAAGGAGACAGACCATGTAGGGAATCGCGTGGACATTTCGGAGTCAGGGCCAACTTCCCAGTTCAGGGCCTGGAAACCACAATACTTTGAAGGGCAATAACAATTAGATAGCACTTACATTGTATTGAGTATTATAGAAATGATTTAAAGTATCATTTAAAGTCATTTAAATGATGAGTCATTTATTCAAATAAATGATTCATTTATCTGAATCCACAAGAGGATGTGCATAGGTTATACGCAAACACTACAGTACTTTCTAGAGGGATTTGAGCATTCATAGATTTTGGTATCTGCAGGAGTCCTAGACCCAATCTCTCACAAATACCAAGGGACACCTGTATTTTATTTGAATACTTCTTTGTCCTCTACATTGTGCTACCTGATCTTTCTTTTCCCTAACAATATACACAGTTTGTAAACAGACTTTTTAGTCTTTTTTGACCACTTCAGTCGTCCTTAAAATGCTGGAGTTCTCTCCATGTCAGTGGAATGAAGACAGAGTCTTTCAGAACACCTCCCTCACCCTTCGAGCCTCTCCCCTGCAGGTGGCAGGCGAGGTATCTATGTTAGGGATATAGCTGTGGCTTTAAAACTCATGCCCTTGGGGGGGTGCTCTGAAAAATATATTGATCTTAAACTCTTCTGTATTACACCTGGGCAACAGATTTAATTTTAATTGAAAAGTTGTAGATTTTATATTTTTATGTGATTCAGCGGAGACAACTAGAATTCAGGGGCCATGTCCCTTTCTGTATAGCTGCTTGAATTGGGCAGGGTTTATTCAGAACACCAGGGTTTACCAAAACACCAGGGGTTCCGTCTAGGTCCTGCTCCATGCCACACCAGAAGCCAATGACTGAGACAATCAGTATTGCCAGAGAAGACAGCTTTAATCGGGTGCTATAGCCAAGGAGGTGGGAGATCAGTCTCAAATCCATCTTCCTAACCAACTACAATTAGGGACTTACATAGCAGAAAAGAAATGTAACTACATGCAGGAAAACAGGAATTAGGGAGGAATAAGGTAGAGGAACTGGTCAACAGGAAGCAGGTACTTAGGTAATCATGGTGGGTGAGGACTGATGTCTCATTGTCCAGAGGCAGTGATCTGGTGAGTTTTAGTTCCATGATACTATCTGGGAGCCCTGACTGTTGGTTTCCTTAGAAAGGAACACAGATAAGACAAATATAACTTTCTAAAGATTCAAGACTGGGAGGGTCAATTTCTATGTTTATTCAAAAGAATAGTAAACATTAGTTCTATGGGAAAATTGGATCCGTTTCAGGGTTATTGGGCAAAAGAGAGAAAATGGATAAAAAAATTTATGTTAGGACTTCAAACTACCTCCTGTTTCTTATGTGTATAACTATTTCCTAAAGTATGTCACTTACACATTATTCTGTATAAGTTACCATAAAGTTTTCTGCCAATACTCATTCTGTTTTATTCACCAATAGCATAAACACACAATTTTTGCTAGAGTTATTAGAAAATTAAAGTACTTGGCAATTAAATTAGCTTCTTTGGAGCATTAGTATATTATTTCTATGCAGTGTCATTTGGAAAATAGTAAAAGACAAACCAAAATTATAGGACCATTTGTACAATTTATATAAGCTTTGATAAAGAAACAGTGAGAAAGAGCCTCACTGCAATTATCTTCAGACTTCAGTATCTACATCTTTGTGAAAAAGAGAATGCCCGAGGGCTTTAAGTTATCATAGAAAGGATAGTTCCTTTGCTTCCATAATGATTTAAAACTCCTACCTCCAATTCCAGTAATATTACGGCACAACCAATGGGTCTTTTCTTTTATGATTTCCAGCAGTTCTCATTGCCAGTTAGCCCTTTGAATGCATAAAACACCCATTTACAAATTGCACATTTAAATTACTTGGCAGGCGGATGTCAATGCTAGATCTCTGTCTGTGCTGGTTGCAATAAAGGAAAGAGAATAGTAAACAAAGGGGGATGTTTAGTTAGGCATAAAAGCATTTTAATAAAATGATTGAGGCAGGTGCACTGAAATATGAGGACATAGGAAAATGTAGCTAAGCATTTTATAAAGAGGTGAAACTCTGAATCAAACAGAAAACCATAGCTATTTCCTGTTCTCTAATTTATTTTTATCTATCTATCTCTATATCTCTCTCTCTTTCTGTTTTTAGAGTGAGGGTCTCCCTCTGTTGCCCAGGCTGGAAAACACCGATGTGGTCATAGCTCACAGCAGCCTATATTTTTTAAAAAAGCTTTTTTTTGGTAGAGAGAGGGTTTCACTATTTTGCCCAGGATAGTCTTGAACTCCCGGCCTCAAGCACTCCTCCTGCCTTAGCCTCCTGAGTAGCTGGGATTACAAGCCCAAGCCACTATGCCCAACCTTTTCCCCAGAGACTTGCTCATGGGTGGATTTGCATCACCCACCGGGGATTGCCAGGATGTCGTATTTTTTTTTTTTTTTTTTGAGACGGAGTCTTGCTCTGTCGCCGGGGCTGGAGTGCAGTGGCCAGATCTCAGCTCACTGCAAGCTCCGCCTCCCGGGTTCACGCCATTCTCCTGCCTCAGCCTCCCGAGTAGCTGGGACTACAGACGCCCGCCACCTCGCCCGGCTAGTTTTTTGTATTTTTTAGTAGAGACGGGGTTTCACAGTGTTCGCCAGGATGGTCTCGATCTCCTGACCTCGTGATCCGCCCGTCTCGGCCTCCCAAAGTGCTGGGATTACAGGCTTGAGCCACCGCGCCCGGCCGGATGTCGTATTTTACTGATGTTACAACTTCAAAGTGTTAGAGATTGGTTGCATTTCATGAGTCTGGACTGGTACTTTGCCAGTTATGCTTTTTGACTCTCTCCTTTTTTCCTTGATGTAACAAGCAAGTTGTATGGCATCCATGTAGATAAAAAGTAAAGGTTAACTTTTCTAGGGAGCTCACTGAATGGTTCTGAAGGAGCTTCTGGAATGGCTTATAGGTGTACTGAGCTCTTACCACCCCTGACAGCCACATAGCATACACCACTGAATACCTGGCATCTGCTCTTTGGAGATGGCCAGTAGTTGAAATGTTATCCATTACCAGTCAACAAAGCCAATATAAAGACTCAGAGAGATTGTGTAGTTTTGCCTGCAATATAGTTGTGCTGTCTGTCAGCAGCTTTGAGAGAATGTATATAAGTACTAAAAAATAAACAAAAACATAGCTGGTTATATATGAAAAAATATATATAAGAATCAACAAAACTATCAGCCTCCCTGCTTATGCTGCCTCTCCTTAGAAGCCTGCTACTGTTCACTTGTACCCTTAGATAAAAATCAACCTTTAAGTAATGAAATTTTCTGCTGCTTCCCTATGTGTCTATTACTTTCCCTTGGGACATGGATTTTGTTTTACATCTTCTTGATGGCAAAAGCTTCTGCTGAGGAATCTTCCAGGAGGCTGACAGGCATCTTTTCTTTTTGAGCCAATACCTTGGTCATTTATGTAATGATGAGAATCCTAGAGATTCAGCAGATGGTGTTCAATTTGCACTTATTTGCATATCTGTTTCGCGATCATAAAGTTCTAATGACATAGTCATGACAACCCAAAATGGAAGCACGTTTGTGTGTTGGTAAATTGGACAGGGTGCTGAGTGAGGCAAGGCCTGTGAGATGCAATGGGTGTGTCTGAGGTGAGAAGAGATTTGTTCAGATGGCCAGAGTCATGCCTTTATGAGGACAATTGTATGAATCCTAATTCTGGGTTTCTGGTATACATGTTAGGAGCGTCAGATATCAGAGATCTGGGTAGATAAGAGGACCAAATCAAAGAAACGCTTTAAGTCATGGGTCAAGAAGTAGCTGAACCAAGGTGAGGGAAGCAGGGGCTGCATTTTAGGAGACTGAAGACTTAATGGGCAAGGCACATGCACAGGGAAACCCTAGGGAAGAGTTCCAAACATACACAGTAGTGTTCAGCCCTCTCTCTCCAGATGGCCAGCCTGGGCTGACAGCTTGTAGGTGTTCTTTTGTCCACGAAGACTGAGCACTCTTGACTGAGGGTATGCTCTGGAGGTCTATTTTGCGTCACTCACCACAAAGCACTGATGTCGTCCTGGGAGGAGGTCCCCTGACAGGATAGCAGAAAGAGCCCCCACTGCTGAGTGTCTCTAAGTGCACTTCAGCTACAATCAGAAACAACTGAGAAGCTCATCGCAGATGTGAATTCCTAGGATCTCATCCTTGACTCACGGAATGTGACTTTCCAGGGTTGAGCTTGGGGTGATTGCCAGTTCCACATAAGTTTGCAAGCCACTGAGCTCCATGTGGATGCCGTGCTCAGCTTCCTATCTAACTCACTATTTGACATTGTGCTGCAGTTGCTTCTCCAGTCAAACAAGGATGATAACGTATATTCCAGCTACTGGTTAAAATAACAGGAAATTCCTTTTTAAATTTGAACGTCCTACCCAGAGATGATTATTCTATTTTTTAGTGAACCAAGGTAAGCTCGTTTCTGGCCTCCAGCTGGAAATGTCGTCAACATCAGTATTCTTCAACGTATGGTAGATACGTCAAACAATGGCTTCGGAAGAGAGATCTGGGTTCATTCTCTCCACCACCACCATCATTACCACCACAAATTATGGAGTATTAGATAAAAGACACTGTGTTATTCACTATGCAGGATCAACATGTGAGCAAAATACACTTCTCCAGGAACGTCTGTCTAATAAGATCTCTTAAAGCACACCATATAATTGCAGGCAGGGTGTGTTCATGGACAGAACATAGGCTTTGAACAACACAAGACAAAGAGAGCACCTCTGTGACAAAGGAAGTCGGGAAGTCTCCACAAAAGAGACAGGGATGGGCTGGGCCTTTCATGGTGTTCAAACATGCGGAGTAGAGAGGGGAGCAAAAGGCCTTCTAGGATGGTGTACATAAAGGTTTGCTAGTAGGAAGAGGCAGATGTGTGTTCCAATTATTCATAATGTCCAAGGCAACAGTTGTATAAAGTGCAAGGTGGCTGGTAAGACGATGCTATGGTTTGAATATGGTTTGTTTGATTTGGCCGAGTCTCATGTTGACACATATTCCCAACGTTGCAGGTGGGACCTACCAAGAAGTGTTTGGGTCACATGTCGGATCCCTCATGAATGGCTTGGTGCCATCCTCATGGTAATGATTCTTGCTGTATTCATTTCTGCAAGAATGAATACAGAAGAGCTGATAGTTAAAAAGAGCCTGACACCTCCCACCATCCCCTCTTGCCTCTTCTCTCATCATGTGATCTGCACGCTGGCTCCTCTTCACCTTGCACCATGAGTGGAAGCTTCCTGAAGCTCTCAACAGAAGTAGATGCCAGTGCCATGCCCCTCGTACAACTTACAGGACTGTAAGCCAAATAAACCTCTTTTCTTTGTAAATTACCCAGCCTCAGATATTCCTTTATGGCAACACAAATGGACTAAGACAGAATAGCCTTTCTTTGAAGAGAGGTGGACATACCATATACTTTCACAATTCATAAATGTTTTGCCTTTAATTATAGCTCAGTTTATTAAATCAAAATAAAATAAGTGAAATAAGATATAAACAGAAAACATTGCAGATTATTTTTATGTGAACAGAACTGCAACTAAGTTACCTGTGCTTGGGTTTTCCACAAGACTGACAAGATTTCACTTAGTCAAATGCAGGAGTTCAGTCCCATTCCTGGGTGCCTCCCTGAACCAGCCCATACTGGCCTCAACAACAGAACATATGCTCAATACGCATCATATATGACTGTGCTAGAGAATGAGCAGGTAGCCATGGCAAAGCAGACCAGAGCTCATAACTGCTTATGAGACCACTGCAATCTCCAGAGAGGACAGCTTCTCACATCATCCTCACCTGCAATGGACGCCCACCTTCACCTACCACATGACCAGAAAACTCATGACCAAGCCAACCTTAAGAGACTAACAGCAGAATCTGCCCCCAGCTATATGATCTGGAATTTGAGCTACATTTTTCCAAAAAGAACAACCAAGCCATACTCCTCATGGTTTCAGGTTCTATTTATTTTCATGGGAGCATCTCCAAGGCAACAAATGGTTGGTTGCACCCAATTTATAAATAGTATTTTAATAATTCGTTGGAGAATTAATCTTATACACACTCTGCGTTTGTCCTTAAAATCCTGGAAAGAGAATAGAGAGAGAAGGTGGAGGTAGAATACAAGCGGAAAAACTGTTCAGAGAGAGAGAACACCATCTTAGTCTCCTGCCAATGAGGCCTCACATTGCAGAAGAGCTTCAGCCACAAGCCTGATTGGTCCTCAGCAGTATTTCCCCCACTCAGCGCAAGGTTTCTTTCCTTCCGAAGCCTGGGATTCTGAGACCAGAGTCTCTGCACTGTTTACCCCCCCACACTCATCCACCCCTACCCACCAGACTCACCCATCTCCCCATCCCCCAGACACTCCCAACTCCCACCCTCCAGGTACACCCAATCCCTATCTTCCAAGGCTCATCCAACCCCAACCCTCAGGCACACCAACCCCATCCCTCAACCCAAGGGCAGATGGTTGAAGTAAGACTGAGGGATGATTACTCTATGTATCATTGAATAAGCAATGTAGAGCTGTGCGAAGTTTGCTGCCCCATCCTCCTCCTTGTGATTAGAAAGAACAGGGCATATGGAAGGAGCCGGAGCTGAGTTGGGGACACTGCCAGGGTCAGCCAAGAGAGAGAGAGCAGCAAGGAGAGGAAAGGAGCTTCCCAGTGTGGAAGAGATGGCCTGTCCTGTACTGATAATCCAAGGAGAGAAATTCTAATGAAGACTTTGCTTTAATAAAAATTGCATTAACTTTAGCAGCTGTCAAGCATGGGTGGGTAATAGAAAAGTAAATTAGAAAGAAGTTAGGTACCTGATGAAGTGATGTTTACATCTATAGCATATTTCAGGTTTCCTGACTTTTATCCATCCACACGCCCCTGATATGTTCACCCAGTGTGGACTATCAGCGATCCTGAAACTGAGAGCCATAACTGTGACACCTCAAGCCATCAGGCTGACAAGTGAGTAAAGGCTCTGCCTAATCTCTCTTTGGTTGGCGAGCACCTTCAGAAGGAAGCAGGAGGTGGAGGCCGGGCATGGTGGCTCATGCTTGTAATCGCAGCACTTTGGGAGGCTGAGGCGGGCAGATCACCTGAAGTCAGGAGTTCGAGACCAGCCTGGCCAACACGGCAAAACTCCGTCTCTACTAAAAATACAAAAATTAGCCGGGTGTGGTGGTGCATGCCTGTAACCCCAGCTACTCAGGAGGCTGAGGCAGGAGAATCACTTGAACCCAAGAGGCAGAAGTTGCAGTGAGCCAAGTTTGTGCCACTGCACTCCAGCCTGGGTAGCAGAGCAAGACTCCATCTCAAAAAAAAAAAGAAAGAAAAAAAAAGAAGTAGGAGGTGGTGCTGGCAACTGCCTGGAAGTGCCTACATCTTGACAGCCATCAGCTCCAGTTCCTCTATGCACAGGGGTAAACACACCTCTGGACAGAAGCTCTAATCTGTAGAAATGACAAAGGATATGCATATGCTATCCCATTTCTTCCAGGAATTAAATGACCATCTTTGCAAACCTCACTTAAAAGTGCGTGCATCAAAAACTTGCGGAGAACAGATGTCTGAATACAGCCAGCCCACCTCTCTGCCCACTCCACCACCCACCAAGCAAGAAACTCTGGAAGGACTCTGGAGGCCAGCTTCATGGCCATGATGAATCTTCTACATAGCAATAAGCATACACTGGTGGCCGGGCGTGGTGGCTCACACCTGTAAACCCAGCACTTTGGGAGACTGAGGTGGGTGAATCACCTGAAGTCAGCAGTTCAAGACCAGCCTGGCTGACATGGTGAAACCATCTCTACAAAAAATACAAAAAAAAAAATAGCCAGGTGTGGTGGCACACCCCTGTAATCCCAGGTACTCGGGAGGCTGAGGCAGGAGAATCACTTGAACCTGGGAGGCAAAGGTTACAGTGTGCTGAGATGGTGCCACTGCACTCCAGCCTGGGCAAGAGAGTGAGACTCTGCCCCCCCCCAAAAAAGAAAAAAATATATACTGGCTTCTCTTCATATCATATTCTACATCACATATAACCATTATTTTCTAAAGTTCTGATTAGAACAAGTTTCTAAAGGAATTTTCACATCCATGAACGAATTGAAAAGTAAAGTGGCAAAGAAAACTGTTTATACTGCAGGAGGGTTCAACTTATTTTCTCCTGGATCCAGTACCTAAAGTTTTATAAGGCAGTCTCTGTGTGGTTCTGAGACTTCTCTGAAAAAAAAAAAAAAGTTGGATCTCCCTTACATACTACTTTGAATTTCATGTTTGCTTTTTATAATCAGATTTTAGATGTTTCTTTTCTCCTTTGAAAGGATTTCTCTATGAAAGTCTTAAAGGCAATTGGCCAAGATTGAACATATCAAATTAACCAATACCCGCGTGGTTGATCAGCCATCTGGAACTAAGTAGGCCCTTCAGAGAATCATCTTCCAGTGGAAACATCAGGCCTGCTCTGTGCTCCTAAATGCTGCATTTATCTAGGCAGACAGGGCTACTTTGAAGCCTAGATAGCTCTTGTCAAGGATGCATCTTCTACACAACCATTTTAATCCAATATCTGAGTGCATAATATTAGGGCAAGAAATCGGAAATAAATGTTTCTTCTTAGTTAAACAAGTGCCCTTTTCATTCACAGACAGAAAAAAATATTTTTATTGTTTTTAAATATTCATGATCTGGGCATAACATATCTAGGTCATTAGACTAAATATGTTAATCAGGTTATTATTTGGCCTTTTGTAAAATTGAAGGTCAGGCTAAAAGGAGTGCTCTACAGTTGTATTTATCACTGGATGTCTAACCCCAGGCAGGACACAGATGGGGCTCAAAAAGTCTCATGTAAAGTTACATGAGACTCTGAGAGTCCTAAGCCCCATCCTGAAGCTTGCTGCCAAGTAATAAAAGAGCAAAGTCTGGAACTGGAATCTGACTCCTCTTTGCCAGGTTTGA
Source organism: Trachypithecus francoisi (assembly GCF_009764315.1). Classification (NCBI taxonomy): domain Eukaryota; kingdom Metazoa; phylum Chordata; class Mammalia; order Primates; family Cercopithecidae; genus Trachypithecus; species Trachypithecus francoisi. The sequence goes on from NW_022681461.1 coordinate 7,531,821, forward strand.
CTTAATGGCTCCGTAAGCCTAGCCCAGTAGACTAGAAAGTCTACCAGGACCCAAGCTACCCTGCCTGTCTTTGAATCAACATGATTGTTTACTGACCATATGGATACATTGTTTTATTTTACTGATTCCTCAAAGTAATTTTTGTATATTTCTTACTTCTTTCTTTGATTTTCATTTAAGAGCTAACCACTATTTTTGTAATGTTAGCCTTGTATTTGAAGAGTAGCTTCAATTTTTTTTAACTGCACTAAAACAAGACCTTCCCCAGGTATTTGCTGAGGTCCATACCTCTCTTACCTCATTCAGGATCCATATTTCATTGTATTTCAGAGTATAAGGATGTGTTACCATGTCAAGTATAAGGATGTGTCACCATGTCAGCTTAGACTCCATTCTTTCTTCTGCCCGCCAAAAGATTGAGGAATACATTGCCCTGACCAAAGATAGTCTTTTACTCTACCAGAGCGTCTTCTAAAATGTTGGCAGCCAGACTTATTATCAGTTTTACCACTACATACAAAAACACACTTCAAGAAAAAGTGATGAAACAATGGAAAGAAATCCCTGTAGATGAAAATATCTGACCTGTCTCATTACTGCCACAAACAAAAGGTCAGCAATGACAAACTCACCCATGCCCATAGAGTTAAGGATTGATGTTTTAGTGCCCTACCCTTAAATAAAAACCAACAAATAAGAGTCACCAGGACTTGAGGAGAACCTTTAACAAAACCTCTAACAAAAAATATGGAAATGAAGACAAACAGAAAAAAAAATAGAAAACTCAGAAGAGAGATATTGTAGGGAGCCAAAGAAACCTCCAAATTAACAATCATTCTACTCCTAAGGAAGGCAAAATAAGATAATGTGTCCTTGGATAAAGAAAGATAAAGACAAGGGTTTTGGGAACCAGATTCCAATGTAGGAGAGAGGAAAAGGGAATTCCCAGGATGAAATTGGAAGGATGTCCGGGATTGAATCTGTGCAGTAGGCCTGTGACATGAGAGAAGGGAACAGGGACTTTTGAAGAAATGTCTCCAAGGGGGAAAAGTAATCTGACAGCTTAATTAATATGTTTGACTTTATTTGAAGGAGCTTTTCGGTTTAATCAGAGGGTTTAGGAATGATAGACACATTGGGATTCATAGATTCTAAGTGTTTCTGTTATCTACAGTTGTGTAACAAACCCCAAAGCTCAGTGGTTTAAAATCATAACTTATTGTTACCTCTCAAGCTTCTGTGGGTTTACAGGGCTCAGCAGGGCTCACTTGAGGGCCTCTCCTGTGATTATAGGCAGATATTGCTGAGGCTAGAGTCACCTGAAGGGTTAATGGCTGAAGGTACCAAATGATTCACTCACATGTCTGTGCCTGGGTGCTTCCTGGAACAGCCAGAGAATGGCCAGTCTTCTATTTCTGTTCACACAACTTCTCCACATGCTGACTTGGGCTTCCTCACAGCATGGCTGCCAGGCATCTCTTTCCATGCCCACAGTCTCCGCATATGCTAATCTAGGCTGCCCCACAGCATGACTGCCAGGCATCTCTTTCTGTGCACACAGTCTCTGGACATGGTAACTTAGGCTACCTTCCACTACAGCTGTAGGTGGGAGGGTAGTCTCAAGGCAGTCATAATCCCCCATCAGAGCAGCTTCCTCCAGAGTATTCAAGGCACCTGCAAAGTGCCTTGTGATGTAGCCTCAGAAGGCCCGGAAGGTCACCTCCACTACACTCTTTGGTCAAAATCTAGCCCTGATTCAAGGGGCAGACTACACAAAAGCAAGAAAACTGAAAGATGTAGTTCACTGGGGGCCATATTTGTAAACAAGTTCCAATATTAACCGAATAATCAAAGAATACAATTACCTCAAAAAACGTAATGTTAATGTGAAAGAATATGTACACATGATTGCATAGATTAGAACAATGTTTACAGGAACTAAGTAAACACTAAATACTGATTTAACTCAAGATGCTGTGGTTATACTGACAGAATGGGGTTAAAGATGACACGTGTGAGGGAGGGGAAGTGGAGTGCAGCATGGAGGACCCAGAGAGGACAATGCCAGGGAGACCAGCAGGGCCCAGAATGGAGGCGGCTCATTCTCAGGTTCACACAGGGGCGGGGCCAGCACTGAGTGACCCCTCCTTCCATTCTGCTCCCTCCACACCGTCGCTGCCTCATACTAGTCCCTGCACAAGCAGCAAGAGAGGAGTTTATTTCTGATTTTCACATTCCATGTAAGAAATCAGTAAGCCATAATGAAATTTAAAAATTAAGGAATATGGGTACAGAGTTTCAGTTTTAGAAGATGAAAAAGTCCTGGAGATGGAGGGTGGTGATGGTTGCACAACATGTGAATGTACTTAATGACAACAGGCTGTACCCTTGAAAATGGTTAGTGACCAATTTTATATTATGCATATTTCACTCTCTATATAAATAGCATCTTCTCTAGAATTAAGTAAAATATTAATATATTTGAATTTTTTTAATGGTTTTAAAAACTTTCAACAGAAATAAAGATACCATGGGGAGAGGAGAATTAAGGAATATCTACTAAGGTATGTTATCTAAGTAAAAAATAAAAGGTAAATAGCTGACATAGTGGAAAATTGCCTTCCCGAGAAAAGAGAGAATTGGTAGTATAGCAAGATATTACTATTTCCTGTTCCAACATTTGTGGCACTATTTAAGAATTTAAGCCGTTTTCACGCATTACTTTGATAAAAAGAAGAACTTACGATGCAAGTTAAAACTAAACCATTTGAATAGTAGGATAAATCATCCTCATTTCTATACTTTATCTCTAGGAAAAACAAATGACCTGGATAATCTAGAAAGGGCTAATTTAAACTTGTGACTCCATTATCTCCACTATTTACTTTCACTTACATGGATGCTACTTCAAGAGCCTACTCCAGAACAACGACCTTCACTCTCTGGAAGACACACCTTGGTAGATGTATAATTCACAGAAACAAGTAAGTGTTAAGAGCACAGTACACAATTCATAGGAGCAATGGGCAGCACTTAGAAAAATAAGTAAATCCTTCATGGTAAAATAAGATGCTTTTCCTCATGAATTTCAAGTTAAATTTGATTTTTTTTATGACAGTTACAGTGGATACATGCATTTTACTAAGAAAAAAAGATGAATCTTCATAAACTTGCTGAAGGAGACACCAATTATTGTGATCAGTCGCATGCCATGACTCAATCCCTAAATATCATAAATCCACTCAATAAAATGGAAGTTTACCCTAACCTAGTTGGATTTTACAACGTTTGTGTGGCTTGGTGAATTATACCCGAAAGAACTGTGGAGAGTTTTATTACTAACAATGTTTCTAAGTGTCACACTGGGGAAGAGTACATTCTTTCTAGAGTTGGTTTACCTCATAAAAGTCTATTATCTGGGAAGAGGATTGTCAATCACAAGTTGCACTTTATTAAAATAAAGTAAGTCAAACTGACTTTCTTTATTTACTTAATGTGGTCACAAAAATGTATTCCTACCTGAAATTGAAAGGATTTAAACAAAATATAGCATCCAAATATATACATTTCGTAATATTCTATTACTATTTATTGTTGTCAAAAGGACATATTTCCAGGGAGACATATAAACAAACGGTACTAAACTAAGTTATACTTGCCTGGCTTGAGTATCTGTATAATCTATTTACAAGCCTGTGCAAATTTTCAATTCCAAGAGCTATGCGGTTTTGATGAATAAAGGGAAAATCTACTCTTTTTTTCCCACAAATCTTAATTAGTAAATCTCAGTACTGTTCTTCCCCTGATTAAAATGGGGCAAACACATTCCAGTCTGTCTCTTCCATTGAGTATAACATTGACAATAGCAAAGAGGTGGAAGCAACTCAGATGTCCATTGGGGGATGAATGCATTGCATTCATGTGCAATGTGGTATATACATGCTACAGAATGGTATTCAAAAAGAGGAAAATCCTATTCACTTTCTCCAAAATGAATAAACCTGGAGGATATTATACTAAGGAAAATGTACTAATCACAAAAAGTCAAATACTATGTGATTCTACTTACCCAGAGTATCTGAAATAGTCACATTTCTAGAGACAAAGTAGAATGGCCATTTCCAGAGGATGGAGAGAGGGATGAATGGGGAGTTGGTGTTTAATGGGTACAGAGCTTTAGATTTGCAAGATGAAAAATTCTGGAGATTGCTGCATACTTATGTAAATATACTTAACACTGTGGAACTATACACTTTATTATGTATGGTTAAGATAGTAAATTTAATGTAATGTGTTTTTAACTAAAATAAACAAATAGTAAAGGGTAGATGACAGATTGAGAAAGTAGTCCAAAATTCCAAGTACCACAAAGCCGGTGGAGAGTGTCCCATTTTTTCTCTAACATTCCCCAGCCTAAACTCAAAGGATCCTTAAACTCAGAAGTGGGAGCTAGAGCATGGAAACAACGAGCTCCAGGAAGTGCACAGCACAGTGGTATAATTGACACTCCAGTTTCTGGCTAGGTTGCAAGAGGACTGCTGCAAAACCAGAAATTACCAGGGAGACTGTGGAGAGGAAGTAGCATGAGAAAAGATTCCATAAACTTGTTTATGAACTCTTGGCTGCATCCTCAGTAATTGCGCAAATGTGGATCTGATCCTAATTGGCAGAACAAAGCCTTTGAGAACTAAACTACAGGATAAAACAATACAACACACAGGTCCCAGGCTGGTCCCTGGGTGGTGCATGCACAGGAAATGTCTGAATATAATGCAAAGTCTCTGATAACTGGACTGGCATAGGAATCAAAACCCAGAGGAGCCTAGCAGCCTGAGCCCAAACATGTGTAATGTCTACTAGAACACATACATGAACAATCCTGATAAGATACAAACAAGATCCAGAGTTTCATAACATAATACCCCAAATGTCCAGGATACAATAAAAACTTACATTGCCTAAAAAGAGTCAAGAAAATCTCAACTCGCATGAGAAAAAGCAATCAACAGATATTCATGTCAAGATAATAGAAACGTTGAAATTATCTGGCAGTTACTTTAAAACCATTAATACAAATGTTCCACTAAGAAAAGGTGAACATTCTTGAAACAAATGGAAAGGGAAAATGGTCCAGCAAAGGAACAGAAGATATAAAGAAGAATTAAATGTAAATTTTAGAACTGAAACATACGATAACCAAATTTTTGAAATATATTGGATGTCAAACAACACGGAAGTCAGAAAGAAGTTGATGAACTTGAAGACAGAGCAAGACAATTACAAATCTTAACAACACCAAGAAAAAAATGGAAAAAATAATAGAGCTTCAAAAACTTACAGGACTGAAGGGGGCCAGCCCCTCCACACCTGTAGGTATTTCTCGTCAGGTGGGATGAGAGACTGAGAAAAGAAATAGGACACAGAGACAAAGTATAGAGAAAGAACAGTGGGCCCAGGGGACTGGCGCTCAGCATACAGAGGACCCTCACCAGCGCCAGCCTCTGAGTTCCCTCACTATTTATTGATCATTATTTTTACTATCTTAGCGAGGGGAGTGTAGCAGGGCAACAGGTGGGGAGAAGGTCAGCAGGGAAACGTGTGAGCAAAGGAATCTATATCATGAATCAGTTCAAGGAAAGGTACCTGGATGTGCACGTAGGCTAGATTTATGTTTTTCTTTACCCAAACACCTCAGTGCAGCAAAGAGTAACAGAGCAGTATCACCGCCAGCATATCTCGCCTCCAGCCACAGGGCGGTTTTCTCCTATCTCGGAATAGAACAAATGGGAATGGTCAGCTTTACACTGAGACATTCCATTCCCAGGGATGAGCAGGAGACAGAAGCCTTCCTCTCATCTCAGCTGCAAAGAGGCTCCCTCTTTCACTCCTCCTGCTCACCACAGACCCTTTATGACTGTCGGGCTGGGGGATGGTAAGGTCTTTCCTTCCCCAAGAGGCCATATGTCAGGTTGTCTCAGTGGGGAGAAACCTTGGACAATACTCAGGCTTTCTTGGACAGAGGTCCCTGCGGCTTTCCGCAGTGCATTGTGTCCCTGGTTAATCGAGAACGGAGAATGGCGAAGACTTTTACCAGGCATACTGCCTGCAAACATATTGTTAACAACGCACATCCTGCACAGCCCTAAATCCATTCAACTTTGATTCAGTACAGCACATGTTTCTGTGAGCACAGGGTTGGGGCTAAAGGTACAGGTTGACAGCATCTCAAAGCAGAAACAATTTTTCTTAGTACAGATCAAAATGGAGCTGCTTATGTCTTCCTTTTCTACACAGATACAGTAACAATCTGATCTCTCTTTCTTTTCTCCACCCAGGACAATAACTAACAATCTAACAATGGAGTCATTGAAGTCCTACAAGGAAAAGAAATGGAGTGAAGAAAATAATATTTGAAGAGATAATGTTTAAAAATTTCCCAAATTGAGCCAAAGATTTGAAAATTACAGATGTAAAAGCCCAGCAAACACCAAACCAGATGAACTCAAATAGTTCCACATCTAGACCTATCATAAAAAAAAAATATTGAAAAATAAACACAGAGGAAATGGTCCTAAAAGCAGCCAGAGAAAAGTAATGCATTAATATTTCGTTTGTATGACATTGGATTTCACACCCAAAATCAGGAAGGCCAGAGGGAGAGGAATCGTTTTCGTTAAATGTGTTGAAAGAAAAAAACTGCCAGTGCAGAACCTATGTGCAGTAAAAATATTCTTCAGGAATGAAATTGAACGTAGACACTGTCAGATGAAGGAAAATTACCAAAATGTATTGCCAGGATCCTGCTGTAAAAGAAGTACTAATGTCAGAGGTTAGGGATTCGGCAGGAGGGAAGTGGGTAGGATTATAAAAGGACAACATAGGGAACCCTTGTGCTGTGGGTTTGTATCTTGACTCTGCCCGCGTGAACCTATAAAGACAGTAAACTTACACACTCACACAGCCACACAGATGCGTGCAAGTCAACTGGGGAAGTCTGAAGAAGACGAGTGGCTTGCATCATTGTCAAGCGTACCACACACACACACACACACACACACACACATTATACACTGTCTCCCCACTTCCCTGTCTCAGCAACCACGAGAAAGACTTTGAACCCTGCCCTCAGCAGCCATGAATGCACCCCACCAAATCCTTCACTCACATCCACCCACCTTATTTTCCATTTGATTGGTCCTTCAGTGGGAACAATGGCCAAAAAGTCAGCAAAATGTTACACTGGAGGAAACTGGGCAAAGTATACAAAATATTTCTCTGTACTACTTCTTCCAACTGCATTTTAATCTACCATGATCAATAAAATGTTACTTTTAAAATGTAAATTTTTTTGAAAAGTGAAAGAATAGTAACTGTCCAAGAGGCTGTCCAAAAGGAGCATGCAGAGGCATGATAACTGAATACCAGACTGCCCTGGATTCAACCCTGTGACAACAACACAGGCAGACAGAAGTTAAAACAAAGGCATGCTGAATAAGTTACAGATATTAATAATTATGTGTCATATGGACTCATTAAGTGTAACAAATCTACCACACTAATGTATGACATTACCGATAAGAAAAACTGTGTTTTGGAGGTGCATATGGGAACTGTCTAATATCTTAGCAATTTTTCCATAAATCTGAAATTGCTCTAAAATAAAAAGTTTATTTTAAAAAAAAATGGATATATATGGGCCGAGTACAGTGGCTCATGCCTATAATCCTAGCACTTTGGGAGGCTGAGGTGGGCAAATCACCTGAGATCAGGAGTTTGAGACCAGCCTGGTCAACATGGTGAAACCCCCTCTCTACTAAAAATACAAAAAAATATTAGCCAGGAGTGGTGGCAGCACTTGTAATCCCAGCTACTCGGGAAGCTGAGGCAGGAGAATTCCATGGCCGGGCGCGGTGGCTCAAGCCTGTAATCCCAGCACTTTGGGAGGCCGAGACGGGCGAATCACGAGGTCAGGAGATCGAGACCATCCCGGCTAATACGGTGAAACCCCGTCTCTACTTAAAAAATACAAAAAACTAGCCGGGCGACGAGGCGGGCGCCTGTAGTCCCAGCTACTGGGGAGGCTGAGGCAGGAGAATGGCGTAAACCCGGGAGGCGGAGCTTGCAGTGAGCTGAGATCCGGCCACTGCACTCCAGTCTGGGTGGCAGAGCAAGACTCCGTCTCAAAAAAAAAAAAAAAAAAAAAAAAAAGCAATATGCTAAAATTCATGGAATCCTACATCCCATAAAGGTCAATGGTACTATGTAATAACTCAAACGTTTTTAAAATGCTAATACAGTCAGACAGAAACTGCCTTCATACAGTAATTCTAAATTTTTTGCCCTGCCTGGCATATAGTAGGCACAGAGTAGAGGCTCAATGAACACTGGTGGACTCACTACTCACTCTGCCCCTTCCATCAAGGTCAATGAGATATTAAGGTTCTTTCCAGCTTCTTTTGCTCTCGCTAGGGGACCTCTCTCACTCCTGGGCGTTCAGTGCCATCCACATTAATATTACGTATAATAATAAAATACTATGATTCTGCAAGAATCGACATTCTTAGATTGGGTCCGCTTATTCTGATTCAAAGAGTGGGGAAGGAGACAAAGTGAGGAAGCCGCCACTGGGTTAAGAATGAGTTCCCTCCCCTCTTCCCCTCCATTCCCCTTCCTTCCTCTCGCCCGTCTTCCCCTCCTTCCTTCCTCCTTTCCTCACGCCCTTTCTTGTTTCCTTCCTTCCTATATTTATTTTCGTAAAGATAACTGACTTTCTGGCCATTGTTCTCACTGCAGAAGGCCCAATCAAATGGCAAATAGCATGGGTGGATGAGTGAAGGATTTGGTGGGGTGGAGCCATGGCTGCTGAGGGCAGGGTTCAAAGTCTTTCTCTTGGTTGCTGGGACAGGGAAGTGGGGAGACAGTATATAATGTGTGTGGGGGTAGGTATGTGGTGTGTTTGTGTGTGTGTGATGTGTATGTGTGGTACATGTAGCATACATGTATGTGTGTGGCATGTCTCTGTATGTAGGATTTGTCTGTGTGTGGCATGTCTGTGTGGTGCACATTTGTGTGGGGTGTGTGTGGTGTGTGATATGTGTCTGTGTGTGTTGTGCATGTAGGACACATGTGGTGTGTGTGTGATGTATATGTTTGTGTTGTGTTTGTGTGTGCTGTGTTGTGCAGTGTATTTCCATGTGTATGGTGTGAATGGTGTGTATGGTGTGGTGTATGTGGTAAGTGTGTTTGTGGTATATGTGTTATGTTTGTGTGTGGTGTGGGTGTTATGTGTAAAGTGCAGTGTGTGTGGTGTGTGTGGTATGTATGTGTGTGGTGTATTTGTGTACATGTGTGGTATGTGGTATATATGTGTGTTGTGTGTGTATTGTGTGTGTGTGTTGTGTGTAGTATGTATGTGTGTGTGGTATATGTGTGTGTGGTTTGTGCATGTGTGTGTGTGTGGTATGTATGTGTGTGTGTGTGTGTGTGTGTAGTATGTATGTGTGTGGTGTGTTTGTGTACATGTGTGGTGTGGTGTGTGTGTATTGTGTGTGGTGTGTTGTGTGTAGCATGTATGTGTGTGGTGTGTTTGTGTACATGTGTAGTGTGGTATATATGTGTGTTGTGTGTGTATTATGTGTGGTGTGTTGTGTGTAGTATGTGTGGTGTGTTTGTGTACATGTGCGGTGTGGTGTGTGTGTATTGTGTGTAGTGTGATGTGTGTAATATGTATGTGTGTGGTGTACATGTGTGGTGTGTGTATACTGTGTGTGGCGTGTGTAGTAGGTATGTGTGTGGTGTGTGGTCTGTGCATGTGTGTTGTGTGTGGTATGTTGTATGTAGTATGTGTGCATGTGTGTCTGTGTGTGGTGTGTGTGGTATATGTGTGTGTGGTTTGTGCATGTGTGTTGTGTGGGGAGCGTGTGTGCTATGTGTCTGTGTGTACAATCCTGTGGAGGAAGAGTTGGACCCATGAACTCTGGGGATAATCCTCTAGCTCACGGTTGGCTTTTTGTTGTGCTTTGCGGTGTATTTCTCTTCCGCTGATGCCAAAGCCCCATTAATGTTTTTGATCAGGCTTTCAGTCAGGTGTTAGCATACAGCGGAGGGCTCAGGAAGGGGCCTGTGTCCACTACTGACGTGGTGCAGGAGGCTTCCCTATGTCCGGCACCCTCCTCTACAGCCAGTGTAGGAAGACAGGAAGTGGAGGAAACACTTGCAAGGCGATGGTGCTCCGGGTGTCTCACGACTCACATCAAGACTGAGGAGAGGGCCAGGGTGCACGCCATGGTTTGGGCAGCTGGAGTAAACGCATGACTTCCTCCCATGCCCGCCTCAGATACAGGAAGGCGGAAGCAACTGGTGAGACTGGAGACAGGCTATAAGGGTCCAGCCAGCGGACTATGAGCTGCCCACATGGGAAAACAGCAGCTCGGAGGTGATTAAACCTGCTTGGGTTCCAGTGCCTGTCTTTGCTACTTACTAGCTGAAGGATCTTGGCCAAGTTAACTTCTCGGTGCCTCAATATATTCATTTGTAAACAGAGATGGTAATGAGGGTCCACTGCCTTTTTAGGTAGTCATCAAAAATAAGTGGGTTAACGTGCAACAAATGGGTCAGAAGAGTCCTGACACTGTATTACTTGTATTATTGCTTAGCAATCATCACGCTGATTTTCAATCTTTTTTTTTTTTTTTTTTTTTTTTTGCCAGAGTCTTGCTCTGTGGCCCAGACTGGAGTGCAATGGTGCAATCTCCACTCACTGCAATCTCCGCCCCCCCCAAGTTCAGGAGCTTCTCCTGCCTCAGCCTGCAGAGGAGCTGGGATTACAGGCATGTACTGCCACGCCTGGCTAATTTTTTGTATTTTTAGTAGGGACAGGGTTTCACTGTGTTGCCCAGGCTGGTGTCCAACTCCTGAGCTCAGGCAATGGGCCCACCTCAGCCATCCAAAGTGCTGGTGTGTCCGGAGTTTGTTCCTTCCAGTGGGTTCCTGGTCTCGCTGACTTCAAGAATGAAGTCACGGACCTTCGCGGTGAGTGTTACAGCTCTTAAAGATGGCATGGACCCAAAGAGTTAGCAGCAGGAAGATTTATTATGAACAGTGAAAAAACAAAGCTTCCACAGCAGGGAAGAGGACTTGAGCAGGTTGTCACTACTGGCTGTGGTGGCCAGCTTTTATTTCCTTATTTGTCCCCACCCATGTCCTGCTGATTGGTCCATTTTACAGAGCACTGATTGGTCCATTCTATGGAGTGCTGATTGGTCCATTTTACAAACCTCTAGCTAGCTACAGAATGCTGATTGGCGCATTTTACAATCCTCTTGTAAGACAAGTTCTTCAAGTCCCCACTGGACTCAGGAAGTCCAGCTGGCTTCGCCTCACAATGGGACTACCTTAACTCTTCATTTATAACTCAGTTTCTCAGCCTCCCCTTACTAACTTGTGAGCTCCTTAGAGGAGGAAACAATGTGTTCTTTTCCTTTGTATGTCCAGACTTTTAATTATTGCCAGTATTTGGAAGGTGATCAGTAGAAATAGACTGTCAATTGTATTATTGTAATATGGATTGTATGGGCATCTATGTATATGTGTAATGTGTGATGTGTACATATTACATATATGGAATATGTGTTGACTGTTATATTTCAATAAGGGATGATTGTCAACAAATTAATCTCACACTACTTGACTTTGTCATTTTAAATGACAGGCTCTGAGTTAGCCAGTGCGGTGGAAATATACTCCCACCTCCAACATCCTGCTGTCGCCACCACAGGGGTACTCACTTTCTGAGACAGGATGGGCTGGTCTGGCCTACCAGTTTCCCACGAATGATGAGATTTGTGAATCCTTCATTGACGTTTTCTGTGTTCCAACCCAAGATCGATATCTCTCGTGCACTGCAGTTCATCCCTCATTTATCAGAACAGCAAGGACTAAACCAAGAAGCAGCAAAGACAATGAGCCAGGCAGTTCTCTCTCTCTGAGATGATGCTAGAACCTTGGGTGCAGTGTGCACGTTTATTAATCATATCTAAATGTTTGTAGGTGTGCAGCTGTTTTTTCTTACAAAAACGACAATGAGATTTAGAGCTTACCACTCCAATGCAGCTGTCATTGTTCCCTTAGCTCTTTGTAGACTCCCATGTTTTAAAGTCAGCCTCATTGACTTTTCCTTGCCTACCACCTGCTAACAAATTCTTTAGGAGAGATAAGAATCCATTGTGGTACTGCCTTGGAAATCAATCCAATTAGATCATTCAGCAACTCTCAGAGAATAAAATGCTGAATGCTTTTCTAAAATTTATTTTGAATAAATAAACAAAGGTTTTATACCTTTACAGTATACAATATGATGTCTTGATACATGTCTACCTTGTGGAATGGCTAAATCAAGCTCATTAACATATGTGGCTCATATATTTATCTTTTCCTTTTGTGGTGAGAACACTTAAAATTACCCTCAACCATTTTCAAAAGGTATAATTTTTATTAGCTATAGTCACCATAATGTACAGTAGATCTCTTAAACCTTACTAAAAATTTGTTATCTTTTGACCATCTCCCCAATCCCCCCAGCGCTTGGAATTTTTGCAATTCACATTTTTCATTACTACTTTTTCTTTTCCTATGCAATAAAATGATTACAGATTTTTAGACAATCATGCACGTGTGCGTTTGGCTCTAGTTCTTACAGAACTAAAAAAAATCAGAATCTCTGAGGATAGAACTGAAGGTGGATGGATAGATAGATAGATAGATAGACAGACAGACAGACAGTATGCTCATGAGTGACTTGCCTTAAAGTCTGGGAAGGAAGAGAGAGAATTCATGTGTTGAAAAGACTCTTGCAGTCCCTGATGTGGAATTTAAAATTAATTTCCTACACAGATACTTTTCCTCATTGAAACAAGGTTTTTTCAAAAGTCGTTCAGGTCAACTTAAAAATCTTGGTTTTCTATTCATAAAACTAGTAACTGTTTAAAATAATAGTGATTTATTTTTCTGACTAATTAATTTATATAGCTACTTAAGAAATTAAGTTCCCCTAAACAAGTAACCTTGATTATGAAAGTTTTTAATTAAATTTTCTTAAAATATTAAAAGCATATGGAAGAGTACTTTGACCCCGTAATAGTACACCCAGATAGTTCATTACTGGTATCTTGGTATGGTATCTATGGTTTTCTGTCATTTAGGGTTTTTAGAGATGTCATTGCATAATATAAGATTCAGTTCTGACCATTTCTAAGGCACCACGCTGCCCTCCTATTTCATTTCAGACTCTTCCCCAAACCCCTCACTGGTGTAGATGGGGTAGGGTTGCTCTGAAGTGGCCAGTCCTTCTCCCTCTAGGTGCCTGCTCCTCCAGGCTGGGAGCAAGGAGGAGGGCTCTGGAAGGAGGCAGTGAATGCCTCCCATGGCTGCTCACCTGCTAGGGGATGGAGGTGGTCCTAGTCCTTCTCTGCTTCCTACTGGGTCTGTGTGATGCCATAGGCATCTGCTGATGTGCAGTCTGACAGCACACTGCTGACCCCCCTCTCCACTAGGATGCCCTCCAGAGAGGCAGTTGTGGCTCTCTTTGGCCTGACCAGAGCACACACACCCCAACTCCTTCTCCTTGTTGGATACCCCATTTGTGTGTTCAGTTCTGAGTTTCTCTTCTGCACTCTCCTATGGTTTCACAGAACTGGGAAGGGGAAGAGTGATGCCCCCATCTTCTTCCCTGCCACATATTGATCATCCTTCAGACCCTCCCAACACAGCCTACTCCAGAACACTCTGACCTTCAGCAATCTTGAGATAGTGCTTTGTCAGCAGTCTTAGTGTTTGTGTTGAATGCCACCAAGCCCCAAAGTATGCAGGTCAAGCTCTCCCATGAACTCCATTGCCAGGTTACTTCATGTCTTGGCACCAGAGACTTACAGATCCTAGAAGTCAGCAAGAACTCAGCTGAGGATGGAGGTGCCAGTCTCTGCTTCTTGCAGAACACTCCGACTTTGACAAGTGATTTTCTCAATGTTCCAACAGGGCCACAGGGAGAAAACACTTCCCTTTCTCCCCTCCCATGACATGAAGAGGAACAGGAATGGCCTCCAACTGTGAACACAGCATGCCGCTCACTGTAGCCCACTTCCCAGTCTCCCTTTTATTTTATCCAGAAACCAGGCCATGAAGCTCTGATCTATAATCTGTGAATAAACTCTCAGGAAAGTGACTGCTTCCACGCACTGGCTGTTCTTGAGAAATACAGAGTGGTTTGTGCCTTTAGCCTCAGCCTTATCTATTATTTCAAGATAACATGAGAAATCCCAGTAGACGTTATGCTAACAAATTGAGTCAAATTCTTTTATAGTTTTCAAACTGATATCGCAAATCTAATATCAATTACACAGTTTACATTTAAGTCACAATTCTAATTTGACAGATTATCCAGTAGCTTTGATACATTCAAATAATGTAAGTAACAATTACACAAATAGTATCCCAATGGAGATCATGCATGCCCCTAAAGTTAACACAGTGGAAACAATGCCTTTAATTGGAATAACTTCATCAATTCTATATTCTTATGCCTTCTGAGAGTTATAAACTAAAAAGAGACTTGCCATCTTATGTGGGCTGAGGTTCCTACTCCATGGGGTGATGGTAAGGTTATTTACAGACAGATTTTGGGCTGCGATGAACTTGAAAGCTTCTCACTCTCAGTATAATTCTTCCTAAGCTGCAGATGGACGTGCCCCTTCTTATAGCTCACCCTTCTGTTCTGTCAAAGGGAAACCTTCAGCTCATGCCTTTGCTCAGGATTTAATTTCACAACCCAATGCATTTTGTATACCAGGTAACATTTTCAACTTCGTGCTTATCCAGTTCTTATTGTAATCTCTCCTGAATTTGGATAGATAAAAACATGCACCTGTATCTCAGGTGCGGTTATCCTCCATGACTCAATGCAATTCAACTGACCTCTTTACCGCAGTAATTACAGGTTGCATTCCTCTTTCTAATTTCTTGTCTGGTATCACCCATTGCCATCTTGTCTATTGCTTGCACACCACAGTTTGATAGAAATCACGTTAGGTATCTTGTGTACCTATTAAACCATTGATTAAAACTGATATTTAGGTAGTAGCAATCTGAAAATATCAGTAGCCCTTGGTTCACCTTCTTACCCAAATTAATTCTATTTAGTCAGAGTGTGATGCTAATGTAGACAGGCCCATGGCCAGATCTTGCTGCTACACACAGCTTCCTCTTGAAGAAAGTAGTACAATAATTCAGTCACAAATCTAGCCTGTAAATATGTTTTCTTTCACCCACCTACTGCTTTGAACATGTCTAAACTGGACCCCAGGTGACCACAGCTCCCTTCATGGCATTTTGACTCTTTTAAGTGTCTGTTAGCCTGCTACTTACAGAAATTTCACTTTGTAACTCTGATTATGATGGAAAGTAGACATTACTGTTTTTCACACTTCAATGTATGCAAGAATGACTTTGAAGAGCTTTTCATATATAAATGTTCTGTATTCTAGGGCAGTAGATTTGGAGTGGGGCTTGGGAACACATTTTTAAACTACAGTCTCAAGGGATTCTGATGCCAGTTGTCAACAGAGCAAACTGCAGAAAAATTCTGCAGCACAGGCTTTGGACTTGAACAGACCTGATTAGAATTGTTATCTTCTGAGTTATTTGCTTACTGTCCTAGTGTCCTTGAGTATATTATTTCAACATGACACAGAAGCCACCAATTTCTTGGGAACTATGTAGGGGAACATGACCTCTCCATCCTCATTCTAAGAGGATGATGCTTGCCATTTTACAAACAAAGTAGGAGCAATTTTAGGAAATGTTCTACCTCCTCCCCATTGTACCCACTGTTTTCTGCTGCCTTGGAATTAAGTTCCTGAAAGACTTAATTATAAATTCAGTCTTGCTTTCCTCTCCTCCTGTTCTCTCCTAAACCCACCATGATCATGTTTATTTGATCATGGCATCACTAAAAATCTAAAGAATGATTTTTAGTATTCTTTTACTGTTTTTAAGATGTATTTGACACAATCGTTTCATTCTATTTTTAAGTATAATTTGGAGGTATATATTTAAGTATATATGTCAATATACTACACACGCATATATATATCTTTTCTAGAGATATACATCTTGTACATAAACATGTTTTAAAGTATAAAAGAATGTATAAAGCACAACTACCTTGGTTTTCTTTTAGGAGTGGTTAGCACTGACAATTCGGGGAAAAGGCACTTTGGCTTATCTGTAATTTTACTTTGGTAAAGAGAATAGGCTCATACGTTATTTCTGCAATTAAAAATGCTTTGTTGCTGAGAAACTCTAAGCTTTCCCACTAAGACCAGAAACAAGGCAAGGATACTCCCTTTCACCACCGCTTCTCAATATCATACCAAAAGTCCTAGCTAATGCAATAAAACAAGAAAAGGATAAAAGATATACTGATGGAAAAGAAAGAAAGAAAACCATCTCTGTTTGCAGATGACATAATCATTTATGCAGAAAGAATCAACAACAAAAAAAAGCCTGGCGATAAGAAGGTTGAACAATGCAAGATTAATGTATAAAAGTCAGTCACTTTTCTATATATCAGCTATATCAGCAATAAATACATACAATTTGAAATTAAAAACATATTACTATGTACATTTGCACCCCAATAACGAAATTCTTAGGTATAAGCTGTAAAAAACAATGTATAAGATCTATATGAGAAAGACTACAAAACAGTGATAAAAGAAACCACACAAGAACTAAACTAATGAAGAGATATTCTGTGTTCGTGGAAAGAAAGAGTCAATATTGTCAAGATGTCAGTTCTTCCCAACTTCTTTCTAGAGACATATATTTTGTACATTAACATGTTTTAAAGTATGAAAGAATATATCAAACACAACAATTACCTTGGTTTTCTTTTAGGAGTTGTTAGCATTGACAGTTTGGGAAAAAAGGCACTTTGGCTTATCTGTAACTTTACTTTGATAAACAGAATAAGCTCATACATTATTTCTGCAATTAAAAATGTTTTCTATAGATTCAATGCAATTTCCATCAAAGTCACAGAAAGTAATTTTGTGACTATCAGCAAATTAATTTCATAGTTTATTTGCTTTAAATTTAAATTTTAAAGTTTAATGTTTAATTTTAAAGTTTATAAAGTTTATATAAAAAGGAAAAAGACTCAGAATATTGAAGGAGGTAAATAAAGTTGTGAGACTGACACCACACAACTTCAGGACTTACACTCATCAAGACCATGTGGTATTAGCAAAAGAAGATCGAAATAGATCAATGGAACAGAATAATAACAAGCCCAGAAATAAACCCACACAAATACAGTCAAATTATCCTTCACAAAGGGCCAAAGACAATAAAGCAATGGAGAAAATACAGTCTTTTCAACAAATGGTGCTGGAACACTTGGACATTTACATGCAAAAAAATAAATGATGAGTCTTGACACAGGCACCCTTCACAAAATTAACTCAAAATGAATCACAGAAATAAGTATAAAAGACAAGACTATAAAACTTCTCAAGGGTAACATAGAAGAAAATCTAGATGACTTTAATTTTTCTGATAACTTTTTAGATAAATCACCAAAAGCATTATCATTGAAAGAATTTATAAGCTGACTTCATTAAAATAAAAAAGTCTACTCTATAAAATACACTGTCAAGAGAATAAAAAGACAAGCCACACACTGGGAGATAATACTTGTAAAAGAAACATCTAATAAAGGACTGTTATCCAAATACAGAAAGAATTTTTAAATCTCAACAATAAGAAAACAACCCTGGTTTAAAAATGGGCCAAAGACCTTAACAGACACCTCACCAAAGAAGAGAGAGAGATGGTACATAAGCATATGAAAAGATGCTTCACATCGTATGTCATTGTAAAAATGCAAATTAAAACAACAAGATACCACTATACACATATTAAAATAGTTAAAATCCAGAACATTAGCAAATGCTAATGAGGGTGTGCAACAAGAATTCTCATTGCTGGTGGGAAGGTAAGATAGTATAGCCACTTTCAAAGACAGTTTGGCAGTTTCTTACAAAACTATACACACACTTACCATAAAATCCAACAATCATGCTCCTTGATATTTTACCAAATGATCTGAAAACTTATATCGACACAAAAACCTGCACACAGACGTTTATGGAAGCTTTATTCAAAATTACCAAAACTTGGAAACAACCAAGATGTCCTTCAGCAGATGAACAGATAAATAACTTGTGGTATATCTAGACAATGGAATATTATTCAGCACTAAAAATAAATAAGCTATCAAGCAATAAAAATAGATCGCAAAACCTTAAATACATATTACTAAATGAAACAATCCAATCTGAAAAGGCTACATGCTGTATGATTTTAACTGTATGGCATTCTGGACAAGGCAAAACTACAGAGACTATAAAAAGATCAATGCTTGCTGGGGTTGTGGGGAAGAAGGGATGATGAATCAGCAGAGCATAGGGAATTTTTAGGGCGGTGAAACTATTCTGCCTCCTAATGGTGAATAAATGTAATTATACATGTATCAAAACTCAAAAATATACAATAGCAACAGTGAACTCTAATTTAAAGTATGGATTTCAGGTGATAACGATGTGTCACTCACTGTAGATTAACCCATAGTAACAAATATACCACTTTTGGTGCAGGACTTTGATAGTGATAGTGAGGATGCAGGATATTGATAGTGGGATATTGATACAAATATGTGGGGAGGGGTACATGTGAAATCTCTGTATCTTTTTCTTAATTTTGCTGTGAACCTAATCTGCTCTAAAAATAAAGTCTATTTTAAAAATATATACATGGAGAAATCTTAAAAACATATGCTAAGTGAAAACAAAGCCCATGTGGAAAGGCAATGCACTGTATAATTCCAACTATATGACATTCTGGAAAAGGTGAAACTATGAGGACAGTTAAAAAAAAAAAAAAAAAAGTTCAGCCTTTGCCAGAGGCTCATGAGAGATATAAATAGTGAAGCACAGGGAATTTTTAGGGCACTGAAACTGTTCTATGATATTGAAATGATGCATACATGTCACTGCATATTTGTCAAAGCCTATAGAATGCACAACACAAAGAGTAAACCCTAATGTCGTCTATTAACACTATTTAATAATAATGTATCAATATTAACTCATCAACTATTTTTAAAAGTACCACACTAATACAAAATGTACATAATAGAGAAAACTGAGTGGGGGAGGGATTAGGAACTTTCAAGACATTCCACTTATTTTTCTATAAACTTAAAACTTCTCAAAAAATTAAAGTCTTTTAAAATTATCTACAAAAATAAAAATAAGAATAGAAAGAAGCAGATAAGCATGACAGATAATGAAGAGAAAAATCAACCAATCAAAACTGATGCAGGTATTAGAATTAGTAGAAAAGGACATTGAAACACTTATTATAAATGGATTGTGTACATTCAAAATGTTACAAACATGAAAGACACAAGAACCACCCAATCAAACTTCTAGAGATGAAAACAGCATTGTGTAATGAAATTGTACTGAATTAGGCGAATGTGGATTAGATGTTGTAGAAGATTGACAGGTGAACTTGAAGAAATGAAAACAGAAATCAGGCCAGGTGTGGTGGCTCATGCCTGTAATCCCAACCCTTTGGGAGGCTGAGGCAGGTGGATCACCTGAGGTCAGGAGTTCAAGATCAGCCTGGTCAACATGGTGAAACTCCATCTCTACTAAAAATACAAAATTAGTTGGGCACAGTGGCACGTGTCTGTAATCCAGGCTACTCGGAAGGCTGAGGTGGGAGAATCAGTAGAACCTGGGAAGTGGAGGTTGCAGTGAGCAGAGATCATAGAGGTCATGCCACTGTACTCCAGCCTTAGTGACAACAGGGAAACTCAAAAGAAAGAAGGAAAGAAAGAAAGAGAGAGAGAGAGAGGGAGGGAGGGAGGGAGGGAAGGAAGGAGGGAAGGAAGGAAGGAAGGAAGGAAGGAAGGAAGGGGAGGAAGGGAGAGAAAAAGAAAGAAATCATACAAAATAAAACACAAAATGAAAGAAAAAATAGAAAATGTATAAAGCATCTATCAGCTATAGGAGTGTCAACTAGCCTAGTATACATGTAACTGGATCCCACGAATTACAGAATAAAGTGCAGAAAGAGACAAAAATATTGTTTAAAAATCCCTTAAAATATTATATATATATGATAAAAACTAAAATTCCACAGAAGCAAACAAACTTCAAAAACAAGATATGAATAAAACAATAGAGTTTCAGTTCTTCAACACCTTTTTTGAGAGGCCTGAAGGCCATTTTCCAAGGAAGGATCTCAGATAAAACAAATAAAAGTTTCAAGCTTTAAGATCAGGGAGTCAATTTCTGTGACAAAACAAACAAACAAAACTATCTATGGGGCTATTGGGTTTCAAAATCATGCCAAGACAGGCATGTCCACATTCACAACTTCTATTCAACATTATACTTGAGGTTTCAGCCAGTGTAGCAAGATAAGAAAAATAAATAAAATGTATTTATATTGGAAAGAAAAACATAAAACTATCATTATTCA
The DNA here is from genome assembly GCF_009764315.1 of Trachypithecus francoisi. Taxonomy (NCBI): domain Eukaryota; kingdom Metazoa; phylum Chordata; class Mammalia; order Primates; family Cercopithecidae; genus Trachypithecus; species Trachypithecus francoisi. Next base: position 7,552,428 of record NW_022681461.1, read on the forward strand.
CAGAAGCATGATTATCTATGTTTAAAAAGGTAATGAAATATACAATTCTACAAAAGTAATAAGTGGTTTAACAAGATTCAGGATACAAGATACAAAAATCAATTGTCTGGAAATACAAAGAACCTAGACCATCCAAAACAGCCTGAAAAAAGAATGAAGACAGGAATCACAATAAAGAATTCGCAGAATTATTATAAAACTTCAGTAACCAAAACAGTGTGGTTTCAGTGAAAACATGAATAGTCTTTTCAGAAAATCATGTTGGAGTAAGTTTAGATCCATACGTGAGAAAGAAAAATTGGCCCATACTTTGCTCCATAAAAAATGAACTCAAAATTGTTAATAGACCAAAACTGTACACCTAAAATTATAGAACAATTTAGAAAAAAAATAGGAGAAAACCTTGTGACTTTGGCTTAGACAAAGATTACTTAAATATGACACCAAAAATAACATCCATAAAAGAACAACTTCATAAATTTGCTTTCATCACAATTAAAACTGTCTGTTCTTCAAAGGATACTCTTACAGATACTGTCAAGAGAATGAAACGACAAGCCATAGACTAAGAGAATACATTTTCAAAACATATATACAATAAAGAAGTTTACTCAGTAAATATAAAAAACTCTCAAACTCAATACTAAAAACCAAATAACCTAATTTTTTTTTATGGGCAGAAGATTTAAACAGATCCTTCACCAAAAAAGATGCATGTTTTGCAACCAAACAAATGAAACACCATTAGTCATAGGAAAAATCAAATTAAAACTACAGTGAGAGGGTACTATGCACCTAATACAATGTAAAAGCACTGACCACACCCCATATTGGGAGCCGTAAAGGAGCTGGAACTCTCCTGCTGGTGGAAATGTGAAATAGCACAACCGTCATCAGAAACTTTCTGTTGATTTATGAAAAGGTTAAATGTTTCACGTTGTTAAAAAAATTCTACATGTAAGTGAGATGTCATGTTTTTCTATCAAAAAAAAAAAAATGCAAGTATACAGAGACAGAGAACAAAATAGTGCTTGCCAGGCGCAATGGGTGGGGGGTAGGGGGGAAGGGAGACATGGGGGTGGGGGGAGTGGTAATGGGGAGATGTAGGTCAGAGGATACAAAGTAGCAGATATGTAGAAGGAACAAGTCTACAGATCTAAGGTAGAACATGAGAATTATAGGTTATAAAATCGTGCTATGTATGGAATTCACGCTAAATGAGTAGATTTTAGTTGTTCTTGCCATACACACACAAAAAAATGGGTAACCTGTTACTTTGCTTTAGTACAGTACCCTTTTTACTGACTATATGTGCCCTGCAATGTCATGTATATCTTAAATATACACAATAAAATTTATTTTTTAAAAAGTTGAATGTGCACTTAATATATGATCCCATGCCAAAGCATTTCCCCCAAGAGGAAAAAAAAAACCTACATGGGTTTGTACAAAGACTTTCACGCAAACACTTACAACAGTTTTTTGTAAATGCTAAAAACATTAGAAGCTATCTAAATGTTCATCAAAAAGTGAAAGGAGAAACAAAATGTGCTCTATCACACAATGACACAAAGGAATGAAATATTAATACATATAACCATAAGCAAATCTCAAAAGTAGAAGACGACATAAAAGTGTCTACTGTATGATTCCATTTATGTAAAATTCTAGAAGAGCAAAATTAATTCATAATGAAAGAAAACAGATCAGTGGTTCCTTGGCCATGGAAGCAGGAGAAAGGAGGGATTACAAAGAGGTACAAGGAAAGTTTTGGGGGTGTAGTTATGTCAGCAGTCTTGATTATGGTGATTGAGTCATAGGTGTGTACTTCTGTCAAAACTTTTTCAATTGTACCCTTTAAATATATGCAGTTTCTTGCATATCAATTATACCTCAAAAAACTAGAAAACCACAAAAAAGCAAGCACTGGGAAATTTTCATTTGCTAGTTTGTAATAATCAAATTTTGAAGGCAAGGGTACTCACCAACAGGGATTTTGTAAAACAGCCACAAAAGAGAGCACTATGAAGCTTTAAAGAATGATAAATATGTCTAGACTTCCACCTGTAACTGTGATAAAATAGGTTTATCAGATCACCATTGCCACCGGGAACAACGAGAAAACCTAGAATGAATATGTGTGGTTCATATATTACACAGATGTTGATATACAGATTCTATCCGTCTATCTCTATATATCTCTCTCTAGACAATGATGATCTGATAAAACTTATTTTATCATGGTTACTAGTGAAAGTCTAGACATATTCATCATTTTTAAAGCTCCATAGTGCTCCTTTATTAGATTCTACCATACCTTTAAGAAGGGAAATTGTAATTTTAATACCTGTACTACAGAGAAGACATATTGTAAGCACAGATCTTAGATTTTCTACTTAGTATATGTATAAGCCCTGGGGTTATGGTAGGAGGAACAATGCCTCACAAAAGACAGAAAATACGAGACTGAGGAGGCCTGACTAGGAATAAAGACCTCCACTCATCACTGCTCTCAGGTCCTCACTAAGAAAGCATTGAAACTCCTACCTAAGCCGGCAAACATAAATATAGCACAGCCAAGTGTTCAATTTTGAACATTTTCAACTTTGTGTACTCCCATGGATGGATTCCTGCTAAACCATTGCGTTTTCTTAACTCTGAGCATTGGCTGTTTTAATTCTTAACAACTTCCTTACAGCACACTTATGTCAAATCCAGTCATTGCTTAGAGAGAAATCATGGCAAGAAAAATCAACATTTCTTCATCTACCGCTGTTTTTATTCTAGGGCGCCATCTGCTGGCCAATACCTTTCTTCTTACTTTTAAAAATTGTTCTGATTAATGACACTTGGCGAATTCACAATGAAGAAAAATTACTTTGGCTGAGTACCTCAGCGTCCATCCAGGAATCTGGCCAAGCTGTTTTACCATTACGCCTTTGGAAGTAAAGTCAGAAGACGAAGACTCCTTAACAAGAAAAGGACGCTGATCTAGACTTGGCGAGGAGGGTGGTGGGGAGAGAGCGGGTGGGAGGGAGAGGCAGGACCTCTCAGATAAAGCTGTGACAAGCAGATATGTGCTTCATCCATTTTGTAAACACTGCAACAGATCAAGAGTCCTAAAAATGTCCATTCCTTTTGATCCTCAAATAAAATCCTGTGAATCTGTCTTTGAAAGGGCCAGAGATGTGGGCAAACACGTACATGTATGACTATAAATGGCTTATTTATAAAACTTTTGCTATATCTATGGAGATACAGAGGCATATACAATATACATCAATTATAATTTTATATTACAATTTTAAATTCTTGAGAATAATGTAGAAAAATGTCTAGGATACAGTGGTAGGTAAAATAAATTAGGAAACTAAACGGTTTTTTAAGTGTGATGCCTATTAACTACAAAATATATGAATTTAAAATACATTTCAGAGAAAGAATGGTTAACTATGAAGGTTTTGATTTTAGTTTCTTTTTCTGACTTTTGCTATTTCCAAAAGGATATATAATAAATATCTTCCACTTTTGTAGTAAGATAACACATATTTAATATGAGCCAGTTTACATTTGAAACATGTCGCAATGCTATGGGAAAAATAAAATCGCATACTTTAGTTCCACCTAGTGGATTTAGGAGAAATTGCAATCAGAAACCCAACGCTTTCTTTAAAAGATAAAATATTTAAAAACAAAACCAAAGGTAAGAGGAGAGAGGAGAGGAGTGGAGAAAAGGGGAGAGGAGGAGATGGAAAGGGAGAGGAGACTCGAGGTGGGCAGGGGAGGGAGGGGAACAAAAAAGGTCACGTGGGCAGCAGCTGTATAGAAACATGCAAAATCTAAAAACTAGTATTTTAAGCAAAATTCATCGCTAGCATTTATACAGAAAAAAACAAGCTCTGTTTAAATAACAAACCTCAATACATCTTTTTAAATTTGATACTGGATTACCTCTACTTGTTCCATCTGCGATTCCCCAGCCCCTACTATCCAGCAACCGCTCCCTACTGGCTGCCCCAGTCTGCCCAGACCTAAACAAAAATACCCTGCTGGCTGTGTCCTGACCTGTCACTTTTTGCTGGGGTGCCCGGCCTTCGTCACATCTCCTTTAAATATCCTGCTGCCCGAATGAGTTTTCTTTTGAGAGTTCTCTGTGCCCCTAAAAAGATCAAATCTACATTCTAACGTGAATTCTTTCAAGTCGTTCCCTTGTTTAAAAATCCTCAAATGGTTCTTGTCACTGAAACTAACATCTAAATTCCTTAGAGTACCATCAGGGGCACGGGATGACCTCAGCCTTGTCTCCATTTGCAGATCCATCTCCCTTTACCCGCGGTCCCCATCAGAGCAGGCTGTCTCCAGCTTCAGGGGCTTGCATGCGCTGTGCACTTTGCCTGGAATGTCTTCTCACTTTACCAACTTGCCAAACCCCTGTGTACAGGCACCTGATCCTTTGTGAAAATGAGTTACCTGGAGAATTGTAGATGTACCTATAACGATGGAACCTTAAGAAAGGATCTTTCCAATGACTAGTACTAAGGGAAATTTTATGTGCATGTCTATATCTAGATAAAGATCTAGATCTAGATCTAAATGTATACTGACAGAACTAACTTTGGAATTAGAAGTTATGCTGCTGACAGCGTACCAGGTTACATATTTCTGGAAAGTTATTTGCTAATTAGTACCAGATATGATGTTAAAATATTTGACCAAAAAAATGTTTTTGTTTTTTTTTCTTTAAACCTGCAGGTTTTGCACGTGGCTTAGAAATGAAAGCCAAGGATAGAAATTTGAATTATGAGTACCTGACTGGGGAGAAAAACGCAAAAGTGTTCAGAGAGGAAGAATGAAAACCAGGAGCTCAAGAGTCCTGAGACCCAGGGAAGGATTCCATTAAGGGGAGAGGAAGTGGTGATCCATGACAAAGCCAGGGTCCAGGAGGCGGGACTGAGAACTCTGCACTGGGCAGCCGGTGGCATGCACAGAGAGAGGAACCTGGTGGAGAGATGGAGGCAGGAGCAGCTTTGGCAGGATAGGAGAGCGGCAGCTGAGGAAACCAAGGCAGCCAACGTGGGTCCCTCGCTCAAGAAGCAGGGTGGAAGGAAACACAGTTCCCTTCCAGGCTGAAAGAACCATCTGAAAGGTCAGGGGGAGGAGCAGTCTCTGGTCCGACTCCACTCCTCAGTCAGGGTGGGATGTGCAGAGCTCAGTGTCCCCCAGCCCTGGCTTGCAGGGACAGGGGCTATGCCAAGGTCAGGGGCCACAGGGAATGGAGGCAGCTCCAGAGTCCCACAGTTCCTGCCAGCTGGGCGTTAGCCCTCTGCCCAGACCCAGGCACAGCCCATAACTGCCTTGAGATTTAACAAAATAAAAGGCCCCGGAGGGACACACAGAGTGTGTGAGGTACACTTACTGCCACCACCAAGGAAAAACAGTGAAAGAAAAAAAAATAAATTTTTACCTCTCTACCCTAAAACTGTCTTCCCTCCTTAGTAGAGTCCAGTCTTCACTCCCTTCACCACTGAGTAAGAGGAGTGCAGACAGCCCCGAGAAGCTGTACGCGATCTGTTTAAACCAGGGCTCGCTTGAAATTCAGACAGAAGCCATTGACCTTTAAAAAACTGAACAACTGGCCAGGCGCCCTGGCTCATGCCTGTAATCCCAGCACTTTGGGAGGCCAACGCGGGAGGATCACCTGAGGTCAGGATTTCAGAGACCAGCCTGATCAACATAGAGAAACCCTGTCTCTACTAAAAATACAAAAATTAGCGGGGCATGGTGGTGCATACCTGTAGTCCCAGGTACTTGGGAGGCTAAGGCAGGAGAATCGCTTGAATCCACCAGGCGGAGGTTGCAGTGAGCTGAGATCTTGCCATTGCACTCCAGCCTGGGCAACAAGAGTGAAACCCCATCTCAAAAAAACCAAAAGGACAAAAAACCTAACAACCAAAACACCCTATCCTGTCCCTTCTTACCTGAGCCACCTCTATATTAGGTAACCACATACTTTGAAAATAATGACTTAGGAGGAAAGGAAGGAAAGAACAACCCATGTTTCTTTTCCTTGAGTGCTTTCTCACTCATTAGTCAGCCAAAGGTAGAGAGTTGGTAGAATGTGTGCATATCATGAAATGAAATAAAAGCAATTGACTTTATCATGCAGCACTTCCGCCATTCTGGTAAAAATGAAATATATATGCATGTATGAGCTACAAAATGCAACTGCCAATTTTATATAAAGATGAATGGTAAAATGCATGCTAATAACTAACAATGGTAATTTGTCTTTACTTATGACATTAAATAGCACATTTGAAAACAGCATGATAAGTCAAGAGAAAGACTATGGAAAAATGTAAAAACATGATATGTTAGCACTTTTAACGGCACTTTTATTCATGTATTTTGTAAAAATGTCTATATTTTCCCTTTGTTCTGAATAAATTATGCATTCAGCTCTATCCACAATCAGCTTCTTACCAAAGCCACCAAGAGTCATACTAGGTTCTTTTACGGAAGCGAACACAAAGCATTACAGACAAATCGTCACTCTTGCTACATGAAATATTGGCCACAAATCCCTATCTGTTCTCTTGACTGTGAATGTGGCTGCACCATGGGTGACCTTGAGAAACTCTTAGATTAAGGCCTGCATTAAAACATTCGTGCATCAGCCTGCTCCTTGCCTACTTTATATGGAGCTCCACCCATTCCCACTTAGCTTCCAAAAGGTGAGGGCATCTTGAAGAAGAGAGGCACCTCCAGGCCCCATTTTATCACTCAGCTGCAAAGATGGCAGGACACACTTAAGTACCCAAATGACAACTCAAGAAAGAAGTTGCCCTTGACCATTTCTATTTATAATCTCTTTCCTCTGTCCACTAAAAATACCACCACCTGCCACATCGGCTACATTATATATTCTTGTTAAAAATTAATGTTAAGTATTTTGGGACAGATACTATATAAGCACGATTCAAAAGTATTGATTTTAGAGGAAATTTTCTCTGACCACAGTAAAATTCAGGTAGAAACCACTAATTTAAAAAAAAAAAAACAAAACTAATAATTGGAAATTAAGTAATACAATAGTTCTATTTTGAATTCCCCCAAAAGCAGATCTAGAGATGACAACATAGTATAGATAGTCTATCTGGGAGGTGCTCTCCGGAAGGAGCAATGAGAGAATGGGAAAATCCAGACAAAGAAGCTGGGAAAGCCAATGATGTAAAATATCTGGTTTGTCCAATGATGACTTGATTGTTTAAGGACCTATGACAGGCATAAAGCACCCTAGAACTTACCATGGAAGGAGAGGAGGCTGAGACATTTATATACCAGCTCCAATTGACCATGGATTGAGTGGCCTTGGCAGTGTTAAATTCCCTGTATTGGACGGCTGGATTGGTGCACAAGTCAAGCAGCCTCCCAGAGAATCTAAGTTGTCCTGGAGCAGGAAGTACAGAGTTACATGCCTCACTTAAGGTGGGAGGCTGTTAGCAAGAAAGGAGCTCACTGCAGCTGCAGCTGAAACCAGAGCAGACAGGGAGATGAAATGTTGGCACCAGAAGCATCAGATACAGCTTCTAAATCATCTACTGGTCACAGAAAACAATACCAAAGGAAATTAGAAATGCTTTTAACTCAATGGTGATAAAAATGCAGTGTGAAGCTTGTGAGACACAGCTAAAGCCGTATTCACGTGCATATAATTATAAAATTATAATGTTAGAAATTAAGGAGCTTAATGTCTAAGACTGAAAGTTATAAAGTGAAGATCAAATTAAATCAACAGATAGTAGAAGGGAGGAATTAATAAAGATTCAAACGTATACTTTGGTTTCTCTCTAGACCATGTAAATTTCTCATCTTTTCTAAAGATGCAAACAAAAAAATAACAACATAGAAAATAACTACAATAAGAAAATAACTACAAACAAATTCAAGAAGAAAAAGAATGTACAAATTACCAATTTTGCAATTAAAAAATGGAATACTACTACAGACCCTACATACATTTAAAAAACAAAAGGATTGTATGAAAAACTTCATGCAAATGAGTTTGAAAAAGGTAGATAGGAATTGACTAATGTCTAGAAAACCTAAATTACTAAAATTAACACAAGAAACGTAGAAACTCTGAATAATACTAAATCTATGAGAGAAAATTTATCAACAATTAAAAATTGTTTTCCACAGGAAAAAAAATTCAGGCCTCAATGCTTTCACCAGTAAGTTTACTAAAATTTTAAGGTAGAAATGACACCATATTATTCTCTATTTCTTTTATGCAAACAACATAACTTGATATCAAATCTGACAAGTACATTACAAGAAGGTGAAATCACAGATCAACCTTCTTCATAAACATAAATGCAAAAATCTTAAAACACTGGCAGCCCAAATATAGTTACATATCAAAATAATGGACATCATAACAAAGCTGAGTTAATTTCTAAGACTACAATAATGGTGGAACATTGCTAATCAGTCATTGTAATTCATTAATGGAATGACAGAGATAATTCATCATAATTACATTATTAGATGCAGAAAAGACATGTGAAAAAATTCAACATCTGTTCACCATTTTAAAATTAATAAAAAATAACCTAGCAGACTGGTAATAGAAAAGAATGCCCATAATCTGATAAATGGTATGTACATAAGCCTACAACAAACATCATACTTAAGTATAAAAAGTTGAAAGCTTGCTCACTTGAAATGAAGAAGAGACAAGGATTACTTCAATTTGACATTATCTTTGAGGCTTTAACTAGTGCAATATGGCAAGGAAAAGAAATTAGAATTGTAAGAATTAGAAAAGAAGAAATACAACTGTCATTATTTGCAGTGTGTTTGGGTATGTAGAAAATAAAAGTGACTCTACAAGCAAATTATTAAAATTTAGAAGTATATTTAGCAAGGATGCTGAATATAAGAATAATTAGCAAAGATCAATTGCATTGCTTTATACTAGCAAAAATCTTAGAAATTAAAGTAAGCTATTACTTATAAGCCATCCTACACTTGCAAATAGATCCATTGAAGCAAGATTGTCTCACAACAAGCTATAAGGTGTTAGTTGTAATACCTTACTTAAATAAATGGCGGGCTATACCATATTCATGGATTGGATGATTCAATAGTATATAGAGGCCAATGGTCCCCCTAAATTATTTATAGATTCAACACCATTCCAATTATAATATCAGCAAGTAATTTTTATAGATATTATCCAGCTGATCCTAAAATTTGTATGTATATGTATATAAAGTGCCAGGAATAGCCAAGGAAATACTGAAAAATAATACAGTTGGAAAGCTTCTTCAAATATCAAAATGTATAATAAATTTACCTTAGTTAAGAAAGTATAGGAATTGGCACCAGGAAAATCAAATACATGAATGGAAGAGACCAGGGAGTATAGAAACACATCTGCACATATGTAAACTTAATTTACTTATAAAAAATGAAACTGCAATTCAGTAAAGAGATGATATGTTTTCAGTAAGTTTCATGAGTCAAATAGTTATCTGCACAGAAGAAGAAAGAAAACATGACCCACCTCACACCATTCAAAAAACAAAAATCAACTCCAGTTAATTTGCAGTTCTAAATGTAAAATGTAAAAAAAATGAAAGTTCTGAAACACAACATGGAGAAATATCTTCACAATATTGTTATGAAGAAATGTTTTAATGTGACAGGAAGCAGTGAACATAAAGGAGAAGATTAATAAATTGGATTAATTTCAAGATCAAAAACTTCTGTTCATCAACTAAGAGAGTGAAAAGGTCACCAAGTGGGAAAAGATACTCAAAACATATAATACCAAAAAAGACTGGTATCCAAACTACATAAATGTTTTATATAAATCAATAAAAATACAACTAAATAGATAAACAGGCAAGAAATTTCAGCAGGCATATGACAAAAGTGAATACTCCAATGGCCAATAAACCTTGTTAATCTGTAAGGAAATGAAAACTAAAACCACAGTGAGACACTGCTACATACCTAAGACAAAGTTTAAAATTATAAAGACTGAAAATTCTCAAGGATGTAAAGCAACCGAAATTCCCATAAACCTCTGGTGGTCATGTAAATCTGTTTAACCACTGGAATTGTTGGAAAACAATTGGAATTACCTTGTAAATTTGAAGAGTGGCATACCTTAAGCCACAGCAATTGTATTCCTTGTAATATACCGTAATGCTAATTGAACACCTAATACAGGTCAGAAACTCTGAGTTTCATAAACATATACTCATTTATACATCCCAAGAACACTTTACCATTTATGAAGCAGCTAAATAGCTGGTTTAATGTCACACTGCTAGTACCAATAGGAGGGGAATTTCAAATTAAATTAACTGTCCAACTTCAAAGCTCAAGCATTACCCTGCATTCGCTCCATGTACGTATTTAATTATATGAAACAAGCATTTTCCTAATGTGTTATATGTATCAGGCAGCTATGGTGCTCACCCATATCCCCTCTCTACTCTACCTCGAGCCTCTGCAGCTCCACCCGAGGGCTTCCTCTTGGCCTTCAGGTGGAGCAGAGCAGAAGAGCCACAGAGCTGAAGCCTTGTGGGCAGCCCGCAGCCAGCCAGTTGGAGGATGATAGTTCCTGCTTCCTTGTCCCAGGGGTCACGTCAGGTGTGGTCCACAGTCTCCCTGAAGTACCTAATAAGAAAGAGCCCCAGTGGCCGGGCACGGTGGCTTCTGCCTGTAATTCCAGCACTTTGGAAGGCCGAGGTGGGCAGATCACGAGGTCAGGAGATCGAGACCATCCTGGCTAACACGTCAAAACCCTGTCTCTACTAAAAACACAAAAACTTAGCTGGGCATGGTGGCAGGCGCCTGTAGTCCCAGCTACTCGGGAGGCTGAGCCGGGAAATGGAGCGAACCTGGGAGGTGGAGTTTGCAGTGAGTGGCGATCAGGCCACTGCACTCCAGCCTGGGCGACAGACAGGACTCCATCTCAAACAAACAAACAAACAAAAGCAAAAGAGCCCTGGTTACCTGCTTCCCTCCTGTCCTTGTCTCACCTCTCCCCTACTGGGCTTTCTGGGTATCATCTACCAAATCAACCCCTTGACTGGAATTATTGTCTCAAAGTCTGTGTAGGAACCCAACCCAAGAAAACAATCTGACTGAAGGATAGTAACCAACTCTTTAGATTGCCACACGAAGTATTTTTAAAATACTGCACACCATTTGATATTAATGGATTTCAAGACCACATTACTCATTATACATTGGAGGAATAAGAGTAATCTGTGAATTATCTCCCTTTGTTCCTGTAATATCTCCTCCAGAAGTTAGCCAACATGCCTAAAATTTCTACAAAAATGTATGATGTTGGCCGGGCACCAGGGCTCACAGCTGTAATTCCAGCACTTTGGGAGGCCAGGGCAGGGCAGGTGGATCATGAGGTCAGGAGATCGAGACCATCCTGGCCAACATGGTGAAACCACATCTCTACTAAAAATACAAAAATTAGCTGGGCATGGTGGTGCATGCCTGTAATCCCAGCTACTCTGGAGGCTGAGGTAGGAGAATCACTTGAACCAGAGAGTCAGAGGTTGCAACGAGCCGAGATTGTGCCACTGCACTCCAACCTGGGCAACAGAGCAAGACTGTGTCTCAAAAAAAAAGAAAGAAAGAAAGAAAGAAAGAAAACAAAACTAAACTAAAGAAAAAATGAAAAAGAAAATGTATCATGTTGCCCTTAAAGAAGCAGTTTTTAAAGTAACATAGACCTTTTAAAATATGTAAGCAAAACCTCGATATATAATTTATAGAAAAGCAATGATTCTTTTTCAGAAAAGAAAGTGAGGGCTCAGCATTTCAACCACTAAAGCACCATTCTCTTAAAACTCCTCTATTCCAGGGTATAAAGTCAGAACACCTCTGTGGTCTGGAATTACATAACCAAGAAACTTTTGTTTTTAATGTGATACTTCTGGAAAAGTTAATGCCTTTACCTGTCAAAATATAAAGCTCCAAAGGAAAGACAGAGAACATTGACCACTGTGCTGACGGAATTATTACCAGAATCTTTGTTCTTTTGCACCTAAAAACTCTGCAGGATTAGTATTATCATTAAATAGTTATAGTTAAGAAACAAGTCTGGGAGGGATTAAGAGACATGCCCAAGATAACACAGATGATAAAGTGAGAGTGAGACTTGGATTCTATTTGCAGTTTCAAAGTTTATCTGCTTGATATAACACCACAAGAAAGCAAACTACTGTACTGGCAAAAACATGAGGAAAAGCGACCATTAGACTTAGCTTGTTATTGGGGTGACTGAGCAAACACTGAGCCAGAATTGCGCTGAAATGGGAAAGTTGAGAAAGGAAAAGGTGAGAAGGCTGGACATCAAGAGTTCTGTTTTGTCTTGATGCCCCCGGGCAGACACATGAATCGGGGGATAGGCTGTTGGCAGCAGCTGTGGAGGAAGAAGTGGTCAAGGAAGATTTGTTGTTACCACGAACAATACTTAACCCAGCAGCGGAGCAGAAACGGACGGTGTAGGGCAAAGAGCAGATAACTGTAGAGTCTCACCTGAGAAGCTGAGGATGTAGGGCAGCCTAAATGTAAGTGTGCATTCAGAAAGGAGCAGAGATGGATCCATCGTCACAGGAAATAAGCAAGAAGGCATAGGCCGGGCGCGGTGGCTCAAGCCTGTAATCCCAGCACTTTGGGAGGCCGAGACGGGCGGATCACGAGGTCAGGAGATCGACACCATCCTGGCTAACACCGTGAAACCCCGTCTCTACTAAAAAATACAAAAAAACTAGCCGGGCGAGGTGGCGGGCGCCTGTAGTCCCAGCTACTTGGGAGGCTGAGGCAGGAGAATGGCGTAAGCCCGGGAGGCGGAGCTTGCAGTGAGCTGAGATCCGGCCACTGCACTCCAGCCTGGGCGATAGAGCAAGACTCCGTCCCAAAAAAAAAAAAAAAAAAAGAAGGCATAGCAGGCACTGATGGAGCTAGGTTGGTGGATGTAGCAGTGCAAGCAGAGGGAGTTTTATCTTACTGCTTCAAATTTCTCATAGGTAAATAAGGCAAAGCTATCAGCCAGAATCAGCAGCAGAAGGAAGGTGGTGTTGAAGGATGGAGGAACAGAGGGGTGTGGAGGTTGTTTTGGAAATTAGGTGAGTGAGCACCCTAGGGTTTGTAGCAGAATGGGTTGGCAGTTGGAAAACTTACTTAAATTTGAAGTAAAAAGTTTGAAAATAAAACCATCGACTAACTGATTTATTTTTTCCCAACAAGTCCAGGTCTTTGGGTGCATATCTACAATAGTTAGACAGTCAACAAACGTGACAGAAGGAGAGTGCAGGGAGGAGGCTAAAGGAGTTTTTCAGGATTAGGTTAAGGACAGTACCATAGACTGATCTGAGTGAGGAAGAAATGAATATCTTTGTGAGGCTGGAGATGGAAATGAGGTCTGGGAACTGCTGGTGGAAGTATGAGGAAAAGTGAGCTGGAGACTAGGAGAAAAGGTAACGGGAGGCGCTCTGATCTCAGGAGTGGTGACATGATGGTGTGAGTTGTCACACTGGAGTGAGGAGCTGATGTGGGCCAGAAAAGAGGCACTGGGAAATTATTGTGCCGGTGACTGAAGCCTGAGGACGCTGAGATTATGAAGCTTGGTGGCCAGAGCTGAACAGAGAGGAAGATGCTGATTCCAACGTCGTCCTTGTCTGGTGAGCAGCCACCAGGCTGTGTGTGCAGTGAGGAAAGAGAGTGGAAGGGGATGTGTGTGTCAAGGAAGCTGTCACATGAAGGGGTGCGGAGGAGGAAATTGTGGACCCTTACCTGCCTCTGTAACTGGAGGGATGTGGGGTGGAAGAGCAAAAATATCTCCACTTGCATGAGGGGATGCTACAGTTTCAGCTGACGTGAAAAGGGAACTCTGAAAAGAAGCTGAGGGTACGAGATAGCCATTGTGGACAATGTGGAATTCCAGGAGGCACAGCAGCATAGCAGGTGGCAGGGAAGGGTGGGGCATGGAGTCTGATGACTGTATTTCAGAATAGAGTAGGTAAAGTTCTCAATAGCGATAAAGGTGACCCCCAAGGTTTAGATTTGTGGTGGGGACTGAGGTGAACACAGACCAAAGATGCAATTAGTCTCAGACGTCTCATTTTGAGAAGGTGTAAGTCTAAGGTTGAGGCAGTGAGTCTCCTTACTGGGATGGCCCTCCTCTAGGCAGACGGGGGAGGCAGCTGGGAGCAGGAGGGCTGCCGTGGACACTCATATCCTGCAGAGAAGAGTTAGTGGCTCTCGGAGAGCCACCACCCTGGAACGAGGTGATTTTGATATCTCACCTACATTGTAAAATGTGACAGCCACTCATCACATTTGTCGTTTTACTTTTTTTTTTCTTTTCTGTTTTTTGAGACACAGTCTAGCTCTGTCCTCCAGGCAGGAGTGAAGTGGCACAATCTTGGCTCACTGCAGCTTTGACCTCCCAGACTCATGCAATCCTCCCACCTCCGCCTCCTGGCTAGCTGGGTCTGCAGGTACATGCCACCACACTCGGCTAATTTTGTTCAGTTTTTGTAGAGACAGGGTCTCACTATGCTGCCCAGGCTGGGCTCGAACTCCTGGATTCAAGCTATCTTTCTACCTCGGCCTCCCAAAACACTGGGATTGCAGGCATAAGTCACCTCACAGTTAAAAGAATTTCAATCCTCTGTCTCACTAGCCTCATTTCGAGCACTCACTAGCAGCACACAGTGCTAGTGGCTACCACATTGGGCAGTGCAGAACAGACGTTTCCCTTACCCCACAAAGTTACACTGGATAGCACAGCTCTAAATCTGTGGACTTCTTTATCATTCCAGGGATGTTCAGAAGTCACTTACCTGTCCTCATTTCTCTTTTCTAATTTAAAATTACATATGTACACTGTGGAATACTATACAGCCATAAAAAGGATGAGTTCATGTCCTTCGCAGGGACATGGATGAAGCTGGAAACCATCATTCTCAGCAAACTAACACAGGAACAGAAAACCAAATACACATGCTCTCATAAGTGGGAGTTGAACGATGAGAACACATGGAAACAGGGAGCAGAACACCACACACCGGGGCCTGTCGGGGTTGCGGGGGCTAGAGGAGGGATAGCATTAAGAGAAATACCTAATGTAGATGACGGGTTGATGGGTGCAGCAGACCACCATGGCACATGTATACCTATGTAACAAACCTGCACGTTCTGCACATGTACTCCAGAACTTAAAGTATAATAATAATAATAATAAAACTACTTTGCAGTCATTCACTTGTTTTTTATCCCCCCTCGCTTTTCCAAGGTTGGCATGCATGCTCATGCTACTTATTTCTGGCTTCTCAATCCCAGGTGCTAATGTGTCAGTTAGGCCAGGTTGCCTCCCTTCCCTCTCCTCCTTCCTATGTCATCTTCATCTTGGGTTTCTCCTTCCACATTGTGCATGGTATCTTCGGTGTGAATGATGCTCAGGACTGTTCTAAAAGGCCATGAAAGCAGTTCTAAAGTGAACATTTTTCACTTCCTGATGTCTATCTCCTGACAGCTTCCTGGCCTCTCCTTCCTGTCCAAATAGTAAAGTAGTCATCTCATTCATTTCAGCTTCCTCCCAATCTGTCCTCCAGCTCTGCAGTTTGATTTAAATTCTTCTTCCAGAATTGGGCAGAAACCTCAACAAGGCAGAACCTTCCCCAACCCTCCTGCTCCTTCCCTCCTGTGGTGACTGGACGCACACGCAGCCTCCATGGATCTGTTTTATGGGTTCTCCTCCACTCTTTTTGCCTCCTTTCTTGACCTGCTGCCTCTTTTGGTCTTCTTATTACATGGTCCCCAAAGCCTCTTTCCCTCATTTCCTGAATATTCTCTAATGGAATCCTGTGAAATCCCTGCCTTTCCCTGGATTTCACTCCTGAACACCCAGCCAGAACTTTCCTGTTGGTTTAATATCTGGATGTGCCAGAGTGCCACCAGCTCACACACTCTCCCCTCCATGAATCTACCTTGCATTGAGTGGGCCACTCCCCAGCAATGCCAGCCTCTTTTCTCTCCGCAAACATGCCCTCTGCCCTTCTGTTTCCAGAGCTGAGCCATCTGTCCTTCAGATATGGAAGCCAGAAGATCACTTCCATTGGCACCAGCCAAAGTGCTCCCTTCCTTTCAATGTCCACTTTACTGCTGACCATAAGACGAGTGGTCTCTGTGTTCGCTAATCTGTGTGATCAAGCTGGTCATGCATAAGGACCTCCATGATGCTAGATTCCATCCATCTGCACACAGTTTACCACTCCATTACTAGTTATTACTGCAGAAAGAACTTGGTCCAGGTTCTGCTCCATCTGGAGCATAACTTTGAAAGACCTTCATATTCCCAGACAACCAGTCCTGAGGAATGAACAAATACATGCCCTTTATGGCCTGAGAGGGCCACTAATAAGAGTCAACCCCACATGGCTGGCCCCTAGCTGTGAAAGAAGGTCACACTAATCAAGGCCAGGTAGTGGTCAGATAGGAGGAGCCCAGCCCTTCTTGGGGAAGGACATGCAGACCTCTGGAATTAGGTCAGAGGGAGAGAACTAGATTGTGGGTTGTTATACAACCACAAATAAACAGGAACGATTCCTAACCTGTCATAAATAGCAACTGAAAACAAATATGTCAACTTTGATTTCCTGGGAAATACTGTCCTTTTTATCTGCTGTTTATTGTGTGCTCCAAAACGCACGCCTGAAGACATTTTTAAAGGGAACTTTTTTAGAGTACTCTAAATGATGTAAAACTGAATACATTCTATTTTTCAATCCCTATGCCAATCCTCAATAGGAAAAAGCTTTCAGGTTAATCAGCAGGAATGTTCCCGATTCAACAAGCGATTCAGTGACTGCTTATACAGGTTGCTTTTTATAGCACATGGCTTACTATGTACATGGGCAGTGGGAACAGCAGTCAATACTAGGGACGGAGCATCAATACCAGTGGCTGGCACTGAGGAGCCTCCTCCAGGAGACAAGGGCTGCCCTCCCACCTCTCTCTTCATGCCTTGGGGCAGGATTGTGGGATTTGAGTTGCTTCTCCATTTATGGGTACAGGTCACACCAAACTTTGTGCACCCTCTTGCCCTGCCCTGTTTATGATTGAGGCACTGAATGGAATCATGTACTTCTTCACACCCAAACCCTTGTCATTGAGGACCCAAGGGACCCTCCAAACCCCCTCCTTTCATGTGTGTTGCGGGGTGGGGAGGCTGCTAAACTCATTCAGAATAGAGGGGCCGATAACCTCAGAATGGCACTGTGAGATCAAGCTTTTAATCCTACCTCCCTCCCCCACATAGAAATAATCGGTAACGCAAAAACTAAGGTAAAAACAGGCACACACAGTTTCATGGATCAGAAATAGGTCAGAAACACAAAGGGAAGCTTGGGGCCTGAGACTCAAGCCGCAACCTCATAGCCTTCGGAAGTGGAAAGAGACAGAGGCATGATCTCTTACAATCCCAAGACAGCCACACTGAAAAGCACACTGTTTGTGTGGAGGATGAAAACCAGGCGTACGGCATAAGGCTGCCAAAGCTAGCACCTGTGACACAGGCCATACACAGGGGATGGAGGGCACAGGCTGCTCAGCAGACACATGCATGGTGCCAGGACTTGGCCAAACCACTGTTGCCCCAAGAGCTTGATATCAGATGTACTGAGTGTCACTCCAGGAAAGGAAGCCCAGGCTGTCCATACAGGAACTGTGGCCTTTATGACGCCGTAAGGATAAGATGATGAGAGCAATAATGAAGCTATTAAAACATCTGGGATGATTATAGAGAAAAAACTAAAACTTCTTCTTCAAGATGCATTTGCAAAATAAAATTCTGACCACACAGCAGAAACCAATACTAACCAAGCAGCAAATACAGCAGAGTATTCACTCAAGACTAGTGAAGTAGCCCAACGCAGCTGTAATATAATTTTTTCATATCTTCTGAAAGACAAATGAAATATATATCTGCATTGAAAAACATGAAGGAAAGCACAGGGAACATGTGTACCTAAAAAGTAATCAGTTAGAAATGGCAAATACAGTGACTGAAATTTTAAAAACTCTTGAAAGATAGTATAAGCATTATCCTATCATTTTTCTCTTTAAAAGAAAGAATCCAAGGCGGGTGGATCACAAGGTCAGGAGATCGAGACCATCCTGGCTAACATGGTGAAACCCCATCTCCACTAAAAATTCAAAAAATTAGCTGGGCATGGTGGTGGGCGCCTGTAGTCCCAGCTACTCAGGAGGCTGAGGCAGGAGAATGGCATGAACCCAGGAGGCGGAGCTTACAGTGAGCTGAGCTTGCACTACTGCCCTCCAGCCTGGGCAACAAAGCAGGGTGGCAAGGGAAGGAAGGGAAGGGAAAGGAAGGGAGGGAAGGGAAGGGAGGGGAGGGGAGGGAGGGGAGGGGAGGGGAGGGAAGAAGGAAGGGAAAGGAAGGGAAGGGAAGGGAAGGAAGAAGGAAGGGAGAGAGAGAGAGACAGAGAGAGAGAAAGAAGAAAGAAAAAGAAAGAGAGAGAGAGAGAAAGAGAAAGAGAGAGAGAGAAAGAAAGAAAGAAAGAAAGAAAGAAAGAAAGAAAGAGAAAGAAAGAAAGAAAGAAAGAAAGAAAGAAAGAAGAAAGAAAGAAAGAAAGAAAGAAAGAAAGGAAGGAGGGAGGGAGGGAGGGAGGGAGGGAGGGAGGGAGGGGGGAGGGAGGGAGGGAGGGAAGGAAGGAAGGAAGGAAGGAAGGAAGGAAGGAACAAAGAAGGGAGGGAGGGAGGGAGGGAGGAAAGAAAATTCAGTAAATAAGAAGATAAACTGGCCGGGCGCGGTGGCTCAAGCCTGTAATCCCAGCACTTTGGGAGGCCGAGACGGGCGGATCACGAGGTCAGGAGATCGAGACCATCCTGGCTAACACGGTGAAACCCCGTCTCTACTAAAAATACAAAAACTAGCCGGGCGAGGTGGCGGGCGCCTGTAGTCCCAGCTACTCGGGAGGCTGAGGCAGGAGCATGGCGTAAACCCGGGAGGCGGAGCTTGCAGTGAGCTGAGATCTGGCCACTGCACTCCAGTCCGGGCGACAGAGGGAGACTCTGCCTCAAAAAAAAAAAAAGAAGATAAACTAAATAATTTCTACCTAGAACACAGCACAGAAAGAGAAAACAGTTGAAGATATAAACTCATGTTTGAAAAACTCACTGAGAATTTTTCAGACTAGAGGAAGAAATGAATAACAAGATAAAGAAAAATTAGCCTAGTCATATTGGGGTAAAGCAAAAGACTATTAAAGAGAAAAAAAAAAAGTTGTTAAAACTACCAGAGAGAAAAGACCCACAAAGGACTGACAATCAGCAGATTTGTCGTTAGTAGCAATAGATACCAGAAGACGATAAAATCATTTCAATCTTAAAATCACCACTTCCGATCTAGAATTCTGTATGTTGAATAGAAAGCATTAACCAGAGAAAAATCTGTTGAACAGGAGAAGGGAAATGCATCAGGATTAGAGAAGAGAAACAGAATTAAAATACATAAATTCAAGGTAAGCTAATTTTGGAAAGGGAGAGAAAAAGCAAGGAGAGAAAACAGGCGAAACTGAAGAGTGCCTCTCATTCTTTTACAGTGATGGTCCCCAACAACATACAGCATCTCATGAAGCTTTATTACATATTCATGCTCTTTCTGACCTTGTAACTTGACCCTGCACCTTATTATAAAAGCGTTATCATAAGCATATCCACATGAAAATGAACCAAACAATACTTGGGAATGAAGCAGCACTCTGGAAAAAAGGTCTGGAGTTAAATTTGGAAGACGTTCATATCGTAGACCCAGAAGGAGAGCATAAGGAAATTATATAACGTATGTGGCAAAAGGGGTAATTGATTCTCAGTGCTTGCTCACTTGCTTCATGTTTAGAAAGAAACTTCAGGGCTCAACGACAGGAAAATTCAGCTGCTTCTCTCCTGGGGCTTTGTGGGGGATTTAGAGCAGGGCAAGTAGCCTGTTGTTTGAATTATATCCTAGGGTCAGGGTTTGTCAAGAAATACGGAAGTAGAGAGTGTCATTGTTAACCCTATAACTACGTAAATGATCTTTCAAGAATGAGGATGAAGTATAAACATTTTCAAACATAGAAAGATACAAAGTAGATTAACATCCAGAAAACCTTCCTAAAGAGAGGGTAGAGAGTTCCAGAGAAATGAGTGGAAATACAGGTAACACAAAAAAGAAAAGATTTTATAAACCTTTTTATAACATCGAATGAGCTCATCACAGTTTTAAAAATAGTAATAACAGCGATTTTGTTTCGAAGAAACAGTAAAATTAAAATTTTATGAAGTAATAAGAAAGATGGGAACAGAAGATTTAGTGAATAGTAGAAGCACATAAAGTTCCTTGTTTGTTCAGAAGAAGGATCAAGGATCTAACATCAAAATATGTTTCCCCATTTAGGCACGCCTTAAAATCTCATTGGTGACTGTTTTCTAGGTAGAACATTTAAATTTCATAGAATGAATATCTATTTATATTTATATAGATATATATCTCATACTTTGGTTAATGTTTATATGAATAAAATTTGTATTTAGATTCCCTAAATTCAACACAATATATTAACTAAAATGATACATAACAAAAGCCTTGGGTTCCCTTCCAAATACAATTGGTCTAACATGATAGTCACCTTTAGCCATTTAAAAAACCCTTCAATGTGCACTAGAGATGTTGCAAATGCCAAAGAAAGACATAATACTGAATTTGAAGCAGCTGTTTGCTAATCATCATATTAATTAGTAATCCAAAAGCAATACTTTAACAATTTTGCATCTTAATGCCAACCTTATTATTTATTGGATGTGTGTGTGTGTTTGTGTGTGCACTTTGCTTTAGGACATTCACTAGTCGTTTTAGTTGATGTGTAGCATCTTATACTTTTCCCGAATGGAAACAATGAAAAGGAGAATTTGGAGGCGATGAAAGAGTAGGAAGTGCCAGAAATCTGTCTTCTCACCAGACAACAATTTCACTGGCAGAATCTGTCTGATGTAACTATCTTGCAACTCTGGAATCTATTAAAGGCTTGCAGCTTCCAGGGGAAGGCTTGGATGGTAACTTGCAGTTAATTTACGTCGACTGTAGCTCTTAGTACCGTAGCAGCTACCCATCCTCCACCCAACAGCTTGTCCAAGTGTTTCTCTACCAATTTGCGCACAGCTTGCAGAAGCCAGTATGGTCAAAAAGGACCCTGTCCTCCAAATATTAATATTAAGAATCTATGGTCTGATCACTAGTTGCTGTTTCTGACTACCAAAGTGCAGACAAAGAGTTCAGTGGCCATGGTTGTTGCACCTTCATGGTTTGGGTCATTTTTACCTGTGGCTGAAGTGACTTTCTGGGAATATGAAAGGCCAAGTCCCCTTGTACTTCTTTATTCACTCTTTTGGTAGACAGATAGTGAAGAGCAGGAAATTCAAAAGTCTCCACTTATATGAGGGAAGTTAAGGAATCACCATAAATCTCCAGAGGAAGACGAAGGCTCAGAAAAGACCCAAGAAGACCTTAAGTTTATATGTCAGGATAATCCTTAGCAAAGACACAAGCTACATCCATTTTTTAAAGTAGTAAAGCCTGGGGAAGGGTAAGAATCTGATTTTCAAAGTTAACACATTATTAGATTCAAATATGCAATTTTTGACAAAAAAAAATCACAAAGTATACAAAGAAGCAGGAAAATAAGGTCCACTCAAAGATTTAAAAAAAAAAAAAAAAAGTGAGCCAACAGAAATTGTCCCTGAAAAAGACTTGATGGCAGAGCTACAAGAAAGACTTCAAAACATTTGTACTAGAGAGTCTCAAAGAACTAAAGTAGGAAATATGATGGTCAAGAAAACAATGTATGAGCAAAATGGAAATATTAATACAGAGATTGAAAACCTAAAAAGAAGCCAAAAAGAAATTCTGAGCTGAAAAGTGTAATAGCTCAGATAAAAATTTACTAGTGGGCAGATTTGAGCAGGTAGGGAAAGAATCTGTGAACATAAAGACAGAACAATGGAAATTATCCAGTCTGAGGAATAGAAAGAGAATATTCAGGAAAAGTGAATGAAGCCTAAAGAACATCATGTAAAATACCATCAAGCGGACCCCACATGCATTGTGGGAAGCCTAGAAGGGGAAAAGAGAGAGAACAGGTCAGAGAGAATATTTGAAAAAATAATGGTCCATATCTTTCCAAATTTGATGGAAGATATTTATATAAATATCTAAGAAGCTCAGAAAACACAAATTGGATGAACTCAAAGAACCCACACCAAGACACATTGTAATGAAATCACCAAAAGACAAAGACAAAGAGAATTTTGAAAGTGGCAAGAAAGGTGACTCATTATATTTAAGGGGCCCTCAATAACACCATCATATTTTACATCAGAAGCTTTGGTAGACAGTAAACAATGGGCTAGTATATTTAAAGTGCTGAAATGAACAACAGCAACAAAACCCCAAAAGCTGTCAACTAGGAATTGTATATCCAGCAAAACTGTCCTTCAAAAATAAAGGAAAAACTGGTTGGGTGCAGTGGCTCATGCCTATAATTCCAGCATTTGGGGAGGCAGAGGCAGGTGGAACACCTGAGGCCAGGAGTGTGAGATCAGCCTGGCCAACATGGTGAAACTCTGTCTGTACTAAAAATACAAAAATTAG
The DNA here is from genome assembly GCF_009764315.1 of Trachypithecus francoisi. Classification (NCBI taxonomy): domain Eukaryota; kingdom Metazoa; phylum Chordata; class Mammalia; order Primates; family Cercopithecidae; genus Trachypithecus; species Trachypithecus francoisi. The sequence goes on from NW_022681461.1 coordinate 7,575,184, forward strand.
CCAGGTGTGGTGGTGTGCACCTGTAGTCTCAGCTACTCGGGAGGCTGAGGTATGAGCATCACTTGAACCTGGGAGATGGAAGTTGTGGTGAGCCGAGATTGCACCACTGAACTCCAGCCTGGGTGATATAGCAAGACTCTTACACAAAAAATAAAAACAAAATAAAACAATAAGAATAATAATAATGGAAAAACTAAGAAGTTGCAAAAAAAAACAAAAGCTGAGAGTTTGTTATGACTATACCAGCTCTAAAAGAAATGATAGAGGGAGTCCCAGAGGCTGAAATGAAAGCACACTGAATAGTAGCTTAAAGCCATATGAAGAAATAAAGTTCTTGGTCGGGTGCGGTGGCTCACACCTGTAATCCCAGCACTTTGGGAGGCCGAGGCGGGCGAAACCCCGTCTCTACTAAAAATACAAAAATTAGATGGACGTGGTGGCGGGCACCTGTAGTCCCAGCTACTCGGCAGGCTGAGGCAGGACAATGGCGTGAACCAGGGAGGCAGAGCTTGCAGTGAGACAAGATCACGCCACTGCACTTGAGCCTGGGCAACAGAGCGAGACTCCATCTCAAAATAAATAAATAAAGTTCTCAGTAAAGGTAAGTGCAAGGGCAATTACAAAAGCTAGTTATTTAACTCCACTTTTTGTTTTCTACATGATTTAGAAGACTAATACATTAAAAAATAATTATTAGCCTAAAAGATAGTATTACGGTCGTCTTGATTTGTAACTTCACATTGTTTTTTCAGAAACTAATGCATAAAAATTATTAGTTTATGTTTTTGGACAATGTATAAAGTAATAATTTTGTGACATCAACAACTGAAAAAAGTGTAGACAAAGATGTTAAAAGAACATATTTTTGTACATTACTGAACTTAAGATAGTATAAGTTCAAATTAGAGTATTATAACTTTAGCATGCTAAATGTAGTCACACGATAACCGAAAAATTGTTTAAAGAACATACACAAAAGCAAACGAGAAGTAAATTTAATTCACTACAAGAAAAAATGTAGCTAAACACAAAAGAAGACAGTAGTGCAGGAAATGAAGGAAGAAGAAGCCATGAGCCAAGGCATGTGGGTGGCCTCCAGAAGCTGGAAAAGTCAAGAAGACGTTCTCTTCCAGAGCCTCTAGAAGGAAACACAGTCCTGGCAACACCCTGGATTTGACCCACTGAAACTCGGTTTATAGTGCTGCATTCCAGACTGTAAGACGGTAAATTTATATTATTTAAGCCACCAAGTTTGTAATAATCTGTTACAAAAGCAAATAGAAAACTAGTATAATGTTCAGAAAAATAATGGAACTAGGTTCATCGTCAGCAGTTTCATGAAGTACATTTGGTTTTGTCTTACTGAGTGGGAGATGCCCATACAAAGTAGTCATGGCTACGTGGGAGGCTGAGCCATGAGAATCCCTCGAACCTGGGAGGGGGAAGCTCCGGTGAGCTGAAGTCGCACCACCGAACTCCAGCCTGGGTGTTGGAGTGCAAGCTAAAATTTTAAAGATAATCACACATACAAAAGAAGTATATTTGATAACTTCCAAACCAGAATGAAAAAAAAAAAAAAACCCAGAATAAAAAGACTTTATATATCCAATGGAAGGCAAGGAAGAAAATGAAGAAAAGCAAAACAAAAGTGAAAAATGTTTTAAATATAAAAATATTATCAGTGATCACAATAAAACTAAGAAGATTAGATTAATCTAACACAAGACAGTTACTCTTAGACTGGATATAGTGACACAGATAATTGAATTTTTTAAAATTATTTTTATATTTTTTTGAGACAGAGTCTCGCTCTGTCGCCCAGGAGGGAGCACAGTGGCATGATCTTGGCTCACTGCAAGCCCCAGGTTCACGCCATTCTCCTGCTTACAGCCTCCTGAGTAGCTGGGACTACATGCGCACGCCACCACGCCCAACTAATTTTTTGTTTTTTTTAGTAGAGACGGGGTTTCACTGTGTTAGCCAGGATGGTCTCGATCTCCTGACCTCCTGATCTGCCTGCCTCGGCCTCCCAAAGGGCTGGGATTACAGGCGTGAGCCATCGCACCCGGCCCAGATAATTGAATATTTTTAAAAAAGCAAAATGTCAGCAAATTTTATAGAAATAAAGCTGTTGTGCATATATTTATATCACACAATATAAAATTAAAGGCCCAAATTATTAAAAAGAGACAGTACACAAAAACAAACAAAAATAAATTCATCAAAATACACAAAGAAGAACGGGTATGCATCAAACAAAGTTTCAAAATACAAAAAGAAAAACAGAACTGCAAGGAGAATTTAATAAATCCATAGTCATCAAAGGAGAGGTTGGTTCAAATAAATCATAAGCTGATAGATCAAATACATTATATTTTATAAAGAGGTAAGCTATATCAACACAAATAATACATCTGATATGTATTCATGGAGAATATATAAACATGTAGAACCCTGCCCTTGTGTCATGGAGAATACTTATCTTTTCAACATGAATTATTTGCCAAAAGTGGCCATGTACTAGTTTACAAAGGAAATTGCACTAAATTTCAAAGAATTGCTATGTTGCAGATTATAACGCAATAAAATCATAAATTAACAATACAAAAATAGCCTTTTAAAAATCTATACTTAGATAATAAGGTAAATATTTAAGGAAATCAGGAAATAAAAAGGAAATTGCAATAGAAATAATAGAGTATTTAGAAATAGATGATATCAAAATTGAGCTTCCTATACTTGTTCATTTATTTTCTCAAAAAATATTTATTATCTACTGTCAACTAGGCACAGTGTGTACTGGTGTAAACAAATCAAAGGTTGTTTTCATGGAGTTTATTTTCTCACATATTTGAAAGTCAGCTGATAAACAATAAATAAGTAAATATTTATTGTAATTTCTAATGGTGATAAACGTTACATGGTGAAGGAAGCAGAGTAAGAGGATGGTGGGTGAAGGTTGTGCAAATTTTGGACAAGGCTGTTAGGAGAAGTTTTGGAGGTGACACTTGAACAGGCATAGTTGACATAAAGCTATTACATACAGGTAACGTATATTTCCAAAGATCACTCTACTAGGTAGAAAATAGATTATACTGGAGCAATAATCAGAGCTGGAACCTGTTAGAAAGTAACAAAATAACTATCTAGCTGAGAAATGATATCGACTAGGATGGGTACAAAAGATGGTAAGAAATGGATAGATATTTTTCATAGATTCTGAAAGTAAAGTCAGTAGAATATTCTGACAGTAGATTTTAAGGTGAGGAAAAGAGAAGAATCAAAATTAATCCTATGTTTTGGTCTGGACAATGCAATGAATGGTGGAGCCATTTACTCAGATGCAGAAAGGGTGAATTAAGAGTGGGAAGGGTCAAGGAATCTGCTTTTAACATATTAAGTTGGACCTTATTCTGTTAGTGTCTAACAGACACCAAGTGGGTGTCTAGGAGAAGAACAGTTTGGGTGCAGAAAACAGCAAGGATAACGGCTTTGAGGAAGAGGCAAGTTTGCAATGTTCATACAACAGCAGTTAGTCACCAGCACCCCAGCAAGGTAAGCCAGAAACTGATAGTAAATGAGGTCAGACAGGGAGGCAGAGGCTAGATGTGGAGCCTTGCAGGCTCTGGAGGAAGTACGGATGGTACTTTGAATGGTATTTCAATGGATTTTTACCTAGGCACACATCTCAAGTCAACATATAAGATGCCCCTAACATCTCTGGGAGTCCCTGAGCAACTACAACTCAGGGAGGCAACTACAATTTAGACCTTTGTCACTATCAATGAACTCTGCTTGTTCTGGAACTTCATAGACATGGAGCCATAAGTATCTGACTTTGATTTCCCACTCCTTATTATGTCTGTGAGGCTCATTCATGCTATTGTACATATCAACAGTCCAATCCTTTTATTACTCTGTCATATTACTACATTGTAATATGCCACAACTAATTGATCCATTCTAATAGAAATAGACATTCACGTTGTTTCTGGTTTTCAGCTATCATAAATACAACTGCTATGAACAGACTTGGACATTTTGTGTGTATGAAGATATGCACTAATTTCCCTTGATTACCTAGAAGTAGCATTGCTAGAATTAAGAGAAATTAAGTGAGTGAAAAAGGCAAGCTACAGAGTGGGAAAGGATATTAAGGATACATGTATCTGACAAATAATTTATACAGAATATATTTTTAAACTCTCCCAAATCAATACATAAAAGACAAGCAACCCTCCAAAATTGGGAAGTGCCTAAAAAGACACTTTTAAAAGAGAATATTGAAATAGTTGGCTGGGCACGGTGGCTCACACCTGTAATCCCAGCCCTTTGGGAGGCCGAGTTGGGCAGATCACACAGTCAGGAGATCGAGACCATCCTGGCTAACATGGTGAAACCCCATCTCTACTAAAAATACAAAAAATTAGCCAGGCATGGTGGCGGACGCCTGTAGTCCCAGCTACTCGGGAGGCTGAGGTAGGAGAATGGCATGAACCCAGGAGGTGGAGCTTGCAGTGAGCCAAGATCACACCACTGCACTCCAGCCTGGGCGACAGAGTGAGACTCCATCTTGAAAAAAATAAAAAATAGTTACGCAAAGGAAAACATGCTTAACACCATAGTTATTAGACAAATGCAAATTAAAACCACAATAAGATACTATTTTCCACTCAGCAGAATGGCCAAAATTTTTAAAAAGGAAAAAAACTGTCCAATAACTGGAAATCTCAAGAATTGCTTGGGAGAGGAAATTGTTATAAACACTTTGAGACACTGTCAATAGCTATCAAGTGAAACTTATTCCTACCTTATGACCTAGAAATGTCGTTGTAGGTAATGTGTATTTTTAAAGATCACTCTACTAGGTAGAAAATAGATTATACTAGAGCAATAATCAGAGCTGGAACCTGTTAGAAAGTAACAAAATAACTATCTAGCTGAGAAATGGTATCAACTAGGATAGGTGCAAAAGATGGTAAGAAATGGATAGATTTTTTTTAATAGATTCTGAAAGTAAAGTCAGTAGAATATCCTAATAGTAGATTTTAAGGTGAGGAAAAGAGAAGAATCAAAATTAATCCTATCTTTTGGTCTGGACAATGGAATGAATGGTGGAGTCTTTTACTGAGATGCAGAAGGGGTGAATTAAGAGTGGGAAGGGTCAAGGAATCTGCTTTTAACATGTTAAGTTTGACATATCTCTTAGTGTCTAACAGATATCCAGGTGGATTTGTCAAACAGGCAGATCTACATGTGTGTCTGGAACTCACAAAAGACTTCCAGGAAAAGCTAGGACTCAAGATATAAATTTGGGAAGAGCTGGGTAGAGGACATGATATCATGAACCACAAACGGATGATAGGTAGGGTGACCACATCTCCCTTCTTGTTCAGCATTGAACTAATCTCTTTTAATTTCAAAAATGTCCCCTTATTAAATGATACATTCCTATAATTGCCTACATAAGAAGTTTGAGAAATATTGATGACTTTAACCTCTGTGGCTGCTAGATGAAGCCTATGACTGCAGGAGACCCTTGGCCAGTTGCCTCCACCAAATGCATCTTTGACCATTTTTTCACAGTGTGTCATAAACATACCATTACTTTATGTAAGTATCATGTTACCAAAAGTTGGAAAACAAATATTCTAGAGAATGAGTGAAAACAGGGATGAGAAAAAGGCTAAAATCCAAGCACAGGCAACTCCAAAATTTGGAAGATTCTAAAAGGAGAAATTAGCAACAAGAGATTGGAAAGGCTTTTTCAGGAATGCAGGAGCTAATCCAGAAGGGTGAGGACCTCAGACTGCAGCATTTCATAAAGGAGGGGTTGACCAGATGAGCCAAATGATGCTAAGAGATCATCAGGTGATGACTGAACAATAACCTTTGGAATTCATAATATGGGAACTAGATTGTGAACTTAGCAAGAGCAATTCTTATGGGATGGTGATTTAACAAACAAGTCTGATTGTACAGGGTTAAAAAAAAGAACAACTTTTTCTACTTCATTTTTATAATCAAGATGTGGTAACTGGAGAAGTAGCTAGGAGAGTAGAAAGGAAATTGGGCTTTCTGGGGGTCTATATTTATTAATTAATTTGATAGGATATATTACAACACGTTTCTATGTCCAAAAGTAGATACGATTTTACTTCTTTTTTTTTTTTTTTAGAGATAAAGTAAGGAAACTTAGAGAGAGCAGGAAGGGGAGTGTTCTCATCTGTTTTGTGTTCTTTAACAAAATACCTAAGACTGAATAATTTAAAAAGAACAGAAATCTATTTTCTCACAGTTCTGGAGGGTGGGAAGTCCACAATCAAGGTGCTGGCGTCTTGTGTGGCCCTTCTTGCTGCATTCTTACATAGTAGAAGGTGGCAAGGCCCAAGAGCAGACAAAATCCCTCACAGAAGCCCTTTTATAAGGGCACCTAATCCATTATAAGGGAGGAGCCCTCATGGTGTAATCATCCTTAAAGGCCCTTTGTCTTAACACTATCACATTGTCAATACCTGAGTTTTGGAGGAGACACATTCAAACCATACCAGAGAGTTTTGCAGATTTGGGGAGTAAGAAGGATGAGTTATCTGAGACAGAGAGAAGACAGATAAAGAATTTCAGGCAGCCTAGCCACGCAGTGCTGAGAAATCCACTTGATGTAGGTGAACGCGAAGTTAAAATGTGGCTAAATGTCATGGCTGTGTGCTTGCTTCTACCATGTTCATCTCATGGGATCCTGTCACAGTTTAACCAGTGCTGGGGATTTCATGGGCAAGTATACCACAGGCAGAAAGAGGCAAGAGCATTCAGATTATTTTCAAAGGAAGGATTATTGTGTGGCCCCAGAACATTGAGCCAGGAAAGTGTATACATGAGCAGAATAATAGATCAATAATGGTCAATGGCTTGGTGGGTTCCATGGAGAAAAATTGTTTGCAGTGGTTGAACTAGAGAAAGTGGTCTGGAAAACTGAGAGGTTGTGGTCAAAGGTAAGAAGCTCACATTTAATAGTTTGGAGGAAGTGTTGCTATTGACAATAATCAGGTCTAGACTTTAACCGTGGGACTGTGTTTCTGAGATGAGGTGGCAGGAAAGAGCATCACAAGGGATAAGTTGCAGAAATGAAGGGGTGTGAGTGTAAGATGCTTTTGTTTACATGAACCCTGAAGTCACCAGTTATAATGACAGCATGATAGAGAGAAGACAGAAAGCCAGATACTAAGCTCTTTAAGGAATAACAGGGAGCAATATGCTAATAATTACCAAAATAAGGGCCAGAAGGCTCTGGAGTCCTATGGCATGGGCTTCAAAGTCAGAAGGTGGGTAGTGAGGGAGGAGTGATGATAGTCATGAAGTCTTACTAAAGAAGAATAGACACATTTTCCACTTCTGGGCCCAGGGAAAATGAAGTGTGAGGGAAATAACCACCACTTGAGATGACCACAGGAAAAGCAAAGCCCTTAAGGAAGAAACAGTTTTCAGTTAGTTAGTTAGTGAGAGACCCACTTAGAGAAGAGGTTGAGGCTTCAGGTCTGTGGTTTCTGCAAGCATGGAAGAGTTTGGGGAATGAGCGAGGCCCCTGACCATTGCAATGTTGGTCTAGGGATGGTGGCTGAGGTGTCCAGGGCTGCAGAGCATCACAGAACTAATAAGACTAATCTGTTGGGTGTATGTGGATCAGCAGTTCCAATTGTGACTTCTTTTGTGAAATTAGACCATATGGTAGGCAGTACTGTGGCCAGAGGAGGAACTGGGAATGAATGACAACCAAGGTGGAGGCTATGTTGGGGAGGTAAAGAGAGAACATTCTACAATGTTTCTAAACTGGGTCCTATGCCTCTAGACTGAGTCCTAAGCTAAAGGGACCAAGGATGGCCTGGAGTCCACAGAAACTCCAGTTCAGCTGACTCAGTGAGCAGAAATGCCCAGCTTGTGATACAAAGCATGCATTTGCTTGGTGCATTCTCTATGATACATCTTCCTCAGAGTCTAATGTAAAGTCTCTGAGTGTCGAATGTTTGGAATTTGCAATGGGGCAATCTTTCTTCCCCCGGGGGACACAGCTAGCCCTGAGGTCTTCTGTCCTCAGCTCTCCTTTCAAGTGTATCATCAGAGCCATGAATCATGCTCTGCCCCCCAAAAAATCATCTTAATGACCATGGCTCTCTCTCAAGCCGAGACCCCTGTCAATCACTCTTAGGACATGATGGATGACCAGAATTAATGGGAACCCCAAGATAATCCTGGCTGAACCCATAGGCATGCAATGTCTGAAATGTCTAGGTTTATTAAACTCAAGGCCAACAAATGAACAATTCATGGGATGAATAAGAGGGTAGGTTTGGCCAAGTTTCAAATAGCCAAGCTAAGGGACACTTGCTGGTGGAACACTCAGGACCAGTGTTATACTACAGACTACATTTTGAACCACTGATCTAAACTACTTATGCACAAGAAATCATGCACACATTTATCAATTCAGCCTTCTCTAAACATGTATCTTCTGTTCCAGGAAACTGGTAAGTCAAAAAATATAATACAATAGTCCCCCTTTATACACGAGGGATTGTTCCAAGACACTCAGTAAGTGCCTGAAACCTAGGGTGGTGCTGGCCCATGTATATGTGTGTGTTGTGTGTGTGTATACATATATATAATGTTTCTTTGATCTGATAACTGAGACAGCTACAAAGTGACTAATGGGTGGGTTATATAGACAGCATTGAAACACTACACAAAGGGATGACTCATGTCCCAGGCAGGATGGAGCAGGTTGACGTGAAATTCATCATGCTGCTCAGAATAGCATGCAATTTAAAACTTATAAATTGTTCATTTCTGGAATTTTCTATTTCATGTTTCTGGACTTTGGTTGACTGTTGGTAACTGAAACCACAGAAAGCAAAACCATGGACAAGGGAGGACCAGTCGTCCAATCTCTTTTCCACTTGGGGGGAAAAAAAATTCAGGGTCTTTGCAGTGATCTCTGAAAACAAAGTGCTAATTGTTCCAAGACTGCTTGGCCAAAGATAATACATCAATGTTAATTGTCCATTTTAAAGGCCTCATTCCCCATTCCCAGTTGAGTCAGCTAACAGGGAACATCTCTACTATTTTCTACTTTCCCTGTGCTTATTAAGGATGTAAAAGGTCACTTGGAAGCTGTCCTTTCTGAGACCTGCACATACAGAGAGCAGATCCAACCATTGATAGGGCTCCAGGCATGTCTGCTGGCCTAGTGGAAGTGCTCATGATTCTCTTAACTGTGGGATGGCAAGCAAAACTTATGCCCCATGATTTTTAGCTGTTATTTTGCTAATTCCCTGAAAACACTGCAAATGCATAACAAATCAATGGGGTTGCTGAACATTTGCTGGATTTATCTTGCTTACAGTTGGCATCTTTGTTTAGAAAGACATATGTCAGCCTTCTTATTCTTTGTTCTCTCACAAATATCTTACAGTGTTTATGCTTTCTTGTCTAATGCTTTCACTGGATTTAGGGAGGTGTCATTTATTTAGTGGAAATGCTAATAATTATCTTGGATGATGCCAATTCATGAGGTGTTAAAGTTTCTCTTTCATCTGTTAGCATCAGTGTCTTCGATCTTGATGTCAGCTTCAGTGGGTGGTATTCAAGGTATATGTATACAGAAATTTCTCTCTCCCTCTCTCTTTCTTTCTTTTAACATACACACATGCATGCATACGTCATGCATGCGGACTCACATACGCATGGGTGTATTCTTGGTGATCGACAGTTATACCAGAAACTATGCAAGCCTCTTTTGGCACCAGGTGACAAAGGAAACAACTGAGAATGTGTCAGAGAAAGGGGTGTTGCTGTCTGTATCTGTTAGGGTCTAGGCTGAAAAGAGGTGGCATTCTCAAGGCGTAATTTTGTAAAATTTGATAAAGTGCTTTCAACAAATATGCGGGCATGGTTTTGAAAAATTAGCACAGAAGAGTGGAGCACCCTTGGGCTGTCAGCCCCAGCCTGAAGAGGCAACAGGAGGGAGCACCTACCATCATCTGGTACCCCAATGATGGTGGCTGTTTGGAGAAGACTGTCAGACAGGGCTTGTGGCCTCCAGGAGTGGGAATTGCCAGCCTGCAGCAACCCAGCAGTGAGAAACTCAGCTCCAGACATTGGAGCTTCTCAGACCAACTCCCCATGGCCACAGCTGACTGCAGCCAGAAGACGGAGGAGACCCTGGTACGCCGAGAGAGTGGAAAAGGTTCTACAGTGACAGAGGGGATGCTCAACACGTGTTTCTCTGCTTAGGGATGGTGTTCTATAAGATTGATTAGTTACCTTGCTGTATTACTCTGATACGGCTTCAAAACTATGCTGGACTGGGGCATTCAGATAAGATAACACACGGGATCACTCTCATCTGCAACAGCAAGTTAAGAAAAGAGAATTCCCAACTCCTTTTGCCATACTCGGGAGGTCAGATCTGTTAGTAATAACAAGATGTCTCGACAGCATAAAAGTCCTAATAGCCAACTGAGGGTGTTCATTTATTGGTCAAGCATCTGTGATGTCCAAACTCAAGATAGAAATGATATCTCCAACATAGCATTCTCTTGTTTCTAACTGTATTGCTTAGCACAAAGGCATCTCATCTGGATGCTATCACACACACACTCAGGGTTTCATCGCTTATGTTATTTCCATGATGACTAAGACTTAGAGCGCCGTACACTTTACAATGATTGGAGAAACACTGAGTGTATGCCGAAGCTCTACCTCAGCTTTACAGAGAAATATAGTGTCTGGAAAGCCACCTCTTCTGCACTTGGAAATTAGTCCAAACCTGAGGAGAAGACTGAAAGTAATGTCTCTCTTTGTAACTAAATAAATATGCAATTCCTAGAAGAAATTTGCATTAAATTTAATGGATGATATATACATAGGAGTTTTACTTGTTTGCTTGTTGTTTTTATTTTCTGCAAAAAAAAAAAAAAAAAAAAGCATTTGTTGCCAATACATTTAGATCTCACTTTGGATCAAAACAGCAAAAGCTACTGAAGACAAAAAATGTCCTAGCGGCACCCAAGTCTGGAGGCACAGTGAAGAGATGGGGAACATTCTCTTAGGTCATTTATTCCCCTAAGGCAGCTTTACTGTGTTTCCTGCCAGAGAATGGGGAGAAGATGGAGACCTTGGGAAGGTCCTTCTGGCACAATCAAGAGGAGCAATTCTCAAAGCAGGTTCCTCTCCCCTGAGTGATGTCAGTAGATGTTACCAAGAAAAGTATGCAATGGTTAGGTTGAGAAATGTCAGGTTCTATGAAGTTAAAATAGATTACTTCATTGAGAACTTTGTGAATCTCCAATAGATTGACATGGTACATACAAAATTATCCAAATTCACTTAGCTATGGAGACCTTTTATTAGAATTTTAAATGAAATACCTAGAAGGGAATAAGGTTCCCTGAGACATGCTTTGAAAAACACAAATCTAGATTTTGTCAAGACTCTGGTACTAACAGCCTGCCCAACAAACACAACCAAGATAAGGAAAGAAGCACTTACTGTTTGTGGAAGCAAAAGAGCTGTCAGGATCGACTTCTTGAAATAGCTAAGATACGAATATTTTAAAAGATGTTACTCATGAAACAAGGGCAAAAACATGGGACATGTGTTATATTTTTTAAACAGATGGATTAAAATATTGACATTCTAAGGTAAGTCTGCACCAGCCTTGTAAAAAGTACCTGGAAACACCTGTGTGTCCACACAGCAGCCCTGTGTAGTTCTGGGGTGGCCATTCAGATTCTCATTGAGCTCTTCTAGGCATCGTTGGGACCCCTGCTCCTGGCCCTAAATAAAGAATCCTCCACCGGATGTGTAGCTTCAGCTTTAGCAGAGAGGAGGCCACATCCTCAGAGCCTGGCCCCATCCCTGTTCTCCCACCCCCGTCTCAGGCTTGTGGCCATTGCATCACATGTGACCCAGTCTCAAGTCCTAGTAAAACAACGGTCCCTCCAGACACAAGGAGAGAGTTAAGGGCACTGCACAGTGTTTTTAATTTTAGAAAAATAAAAAAATTAGAATGAGCTTTAATTTTTATTGTTTATGAGTATCTGAGGATTTGGTAGTAAAAAGTGTGTCATGAAACTACCATAGAAAATTCTTTCCTGAAGCTGGGAGCCTTTCACTCCTGGAAGACCCTTGAGGAAATTCTCTGTATAGGCCTGAAAGACTATCTTTCCTTCTCCTCAGCACATTGACCAGCTGCTGGGAATGAAAAAGGAACATCAAAAGTCTGGTTCTTATATAAACAACAGATGATAAGACATGGAATATTTGCAAATTCTTTGCTAGAGGTTCTGCTTTCTCTTGAAATGATGCTTGCTTGCTTTTATATGTTTTCATAAAACCAATTCTTAGAGTCTTCAATGAGGTTGGAGTGTTAAGACTTTTAGCGTAGGCTCTTTCATCTACCCTTGGTCCCTTCTTGCTGTTATAGTAAAAACACCTTAGATGGGATAATTTATAAACGATAGATTGATTTCTCAGTTCTGGAGGCTGGGGGGTCCAAGGCCAAGATACCAGCAGTTTGAGGTCTACTGAGGGATACTACTTCAAGATGGTGCCTAGTTGCTGTGTCCTCCCCTGGTGGAGGGACAGATCAAGAAAAGGGACAAAAACTCTCTCAAGCCCTTTTATAAGTGCACTAATTCCACCCACAAGGATGGAGCCCTCAGGGTCTTACCACCTCCAAGGACCCCACCTATTAATATTATCACCTTGCAAATTAAGTTCCAACATATGACTTTTAGAGTGACACATGCATTCAAGCCACAGCACATCCCCAAAGTAGTAAAGACAGCCAGATCAAGGGCCTGGGACCACTGGACAATTGAAGATCGTCACCTTTTGGAAAGGGTTGTAACCAAAAAGGAGGCAGTATTTGCATACCATTTGGCAATGTGTTAGCAGGCAATAAGGAGACAATATTTAAAAATATATAATGGTGATTTTTGTCTTTTGGTGCCCAAACATATCTTTTTACAATAAAAATAATCAGAGTAAGGTGCAGGGAGAGGCAAATTATGGCAGATTTTAAGACAGAATTGAATCTCTGAAAAGTGCAAAAATGGATACTTGATTTTAGAGATTCTGTCATTTACCCAGAGTTTATATGTCACTTACCATGTGCCAGGCTCTTCTGGGTGCAAAGGAAAAGAATTAGACAATCTCTGTCCTTCATGGAACTTCTGGTCCTAGAAGGGAGAAAAAACGTATGTACAAAATCACAACATATTAAGTGGTAGTATACAGAAAATGCTGTGAGAATACAGACAAAGGAGTGAGAAAGCCAGCATCAAGTGACAGATAAGACTTCCTAAAGATTTCACACTTTCAGATACAATTTGAAAGCTCTCTAGCAGTTCCTCAGACCAAGAAGAAAGCAGCAACATTCTAGGCAGAGGGAAAGGAGGGCATGACTCAGTTTGTACTCACCCAGAAAATATATAGCATAAAGTTAGCAAGCAAAGTGAGCAATTGGAGTCTAATTTCACAGGGAAACTGGGAAATGGTGAAGAGCACACCTCTAGAGGTGAGGGAGCTGGGGTATTTATACAGTCATATAATACAGCCCACTGGCATTGCTCATACCTGGCCTTTCATTAGAAGGGCAGTGCAGTTTTTGACTTGGCTTTGGAAAATTACTAAAGGCCCAAATACACAGATACTGGCAGTCAGAAGTCAGTGGAGCATTCTAAATCATAAGGCCTGAAAAATTTGGGAAGGGCAAGAGCAGATTCTGCTACAAAATGTGAGCCACTGAGATGCAAACAAGGCAAGTGTATTCACAGAGCATTCTCTGGGGTTGGTCAGAGCAGCCCAAGATAAGCCTGGAAATGCTGTTGTTTATTTTTTTCTTTATCATACTTTGACGGGTGGGGACTGCTATGCTTGAATGTGTTCCCCAAAAGCTCATGTGTCAGAAATTTAATCCACAGTGCAACAGTGTTGGAGGTAGGGCCTAATTAGAGGTGACTGGGTTGTGGGGGCTCTGCTCTCATGAATGGTTAATCTTAGGAGTGGTGAGTTAGTCAAGAGTGGGTGGTTATCAAATGAGTCCAGCCTGGTTCTCTTTTGCAAGTGCTCACTTGCCCATCCACCCTTCCACCATGGGATACCATGGGATAATACAGCAAGAAGGCCCTTAACAGATGCAGCTGCCCATTCTTGGACTTCCCAGCCTCCAGAATTATGAGCTAAGTGAACCTCTATTCCTTATAAATTACACTGTGTGTGGTATTCTGTTACAGCAACACAAAACGGACTAAGATAGGGGCTCATGACTGGGGAGAGACTGCTGCTCTCGGGGCCAATCAGTTCTCACAGACAGTAGACTCTGTCGAACCAACCTATACCATCTCTGACTCTTACACTACAGGAGGCAATGTTCCTCTGCCCTAGTCATCCCAGGGCCAGCAGGAGACAAGTAGAGACATCCCTTGTGCTCCGAGTTCATGGGAATTTAACTAGAAAATTCCAAGCTGCTTACTCTGCCTTGCCCATTTCTTCCTGTGAAAACCACAATAAAAGCACTTTCCCATGTTTTTCCCTCTGCCCCTCTCTGCCTCCTGGCCAAGCCTGGTGCCTCCCCATGCGGACCCGCACAGAGTGCCTCCTGTTTCTAGGGAACTGTGAGCAAAAACTTCTTCCTCCATATCAGTTATTTCTGTGCTGTTTGCCCTACAAAACCTGCTTAAGACAAATTTCAGGTACCTTTTAACACAAAGACACAGTGCAAAGAGCCATAGGGGGCCAGGGCAAGAGACCCAGAATGTCTCCTCTGTGTCCCTGGAGATCTTATTATTGGTAAGTACACACACTTGCACAGTAATTACCCTTACTAAGTTGAAAGACGAGTTTGCTCAACTGGATGAAGTCTCTGATGACAATTTCCTTAGCTGTCTTCCCTCTCTAATAGCCATAGGACTCTATTTTCTTTCTGGCATTCAAGTGCCTTTGATATGTCTAAATGCAGCCTGTTTCCTCCAACCAGCCTGTGTTTATGCCGGAAATACAGATCTGGGGGACATGAGGGTTGGGGCTGACATTTGCTGTGTCCAGGATCCTGGTCCCATATGCTCCAGTGGGAAGTTTTCACAAAGACAGTGGCTTCCCTAGATGGACTTCCTGCCTGAGCAAAAATGGGTCATCATCAACAACAACAACAAAAATCAGCCAAGTGGTCATACACACATAACAGTTTTCCTGAGTAGAAGATCAGTTGGAAAAAGGACAAGCAAAGACTCTCCTGGGAGTGGGTTTTTTATACACAAACCAACCAACCCAGGGTCCATGTTCTGAGGGCTGAGTCACTGCAGTAGGTTGTTGTAATTGTCCAGTGAGAGACAGCGTAGCCTCTAGTGGGATGGCAGGCCTGGGAGAGGGAGGCAGGGAAACCAGTGCCAAAGGGTTTAGGAGGTGTCTGCATGGAAGAGTGCAACTAGTGGGTATGTGGAAATGACAATGACAAGGAGGAAGAGGAAGAAAGGGTGATTATTAAAAGTCTTGCTTAATTAGGTAGTGCTATTTCTAACCAAACTAGAGACTATGGATAAAGAAGCAAGTTTAAAGAAATTTAAAAACAAATTAAGTTTTAGACATAGGTATCTGTGTTAAAACCAAATGGTTATGTCTAGTAAGCTATCTGATTTATGAAATATTCATAAATATCCACACTTCAGCTGGAAATTAAATTTGGAAATAGCCCATGGTAACTGAAATCCTGGCTATGTACAAAGTCCCAGAGTCTGAAATGACAGAAGAAGAAAGCAAAAGGTATTCACACTGACAGCTCTGTTGTCAAATGTAACTCTGTTATTACAGCTCCTTTGCTGAGTACAGAGATGTACATGTTAACTGGAAAAAATAACATGTTAACTGGAAAAAATAAGCATGGTGTATCAGACGAGCCAGTGCTATCATGGAAATCTTTGTCATGTCGGTTAAGAATGAAGTTATTCTTACCTCAAGAGAAACAGAGGCCTGAGGAGCACTGCTTTTAAATTTGTTTACTAGGAGACCCATGCTATGTTGCTAATAAACAGTTTTGTTTTGACAGCTTCCATTTGCTATAAATATAGTTCCAAGGAGAGTGTCCAATATTTCCTGATTCGAGTCCAGCCTGAGCAGGTGTGTTCATTGCATGAGTCATGCCATTAGCTGCCAGGACTGTGACTTGGCCACAAAGGCACTTAACGGAATAAAAGCAAGCTGGGAAGAGAATCAGGCTTCTGGGATCACAGTTGCTTGGAATTTGGAGATTCTCTGATAGGTTTGCTTCTTTCTTTTCATTACTGTTAAAAGCAATAGCACCATCCGGTTCCAAGGAGAATTTCTGCCTTAATAGATAAACATTTGATCAAATGCAAGACCTTTTTCCTTTCCCTTTTAATTCATAGTGTTAGTGCATTTGCACTGATATGCTGCTTATGCCAGTTCTGCCACTCAAAACACCCATTTTACCAAAAGCAGGTAACTTCCTCAGAGGAAGCTCTTTAATGAAGAAGTAACATATTAAATAGAACTACAGTAAGAACCTTTCACTTTATCCTACATAAATATATTCACCATTCAATTAGTCATTGAAATGAGGAAATCACATGCAGTGCATTTCAGCTGAAAGTGTCTGTCTTAAAACAGTGGTGTAAGGGGGTCTTATAACACCTTTATGGGTGACAGCAGTTCTGGGACTAAGGTCACAGAAGTGAAGATCTGAGCTCAACAATCTTATAAATTACAAAGGAATGTTTAGACACAAAATCTAGACAGTGAAAACAGAGATGCTGCAGTGGCAGGCCTAGAAGAGAAGGAGGAAGTTGCGGTCTTTTTTCAAATTACGTTTTCATAAATGAAAAGCAACTCATACAACAACAAAATAGGGCATGCATTCTGATTCAGGATGCTGTTTTAAAGTTCTGTTCAACAGTTTACATGGACTTTGATATCATCACACTCTGATTCAAGTACTAAATATAAATAGGGTAAGTATTTCTTCCCTTCCAATGGGGTAATGGTAAACCCAAATTAGGGGCAGCACCGCAGTAAAGAGCTATGTTGGATGAAATCCTGAACCACATTTGTGGGAAGGACACAGGGCTGGCCCAATGAAGTCACTCTCCCAGTGAAAACAGCAGAGCTAACATCATCCTTCCAGGAATCCTGCAAAAGAAGCCACCTGGGATGCAGTAAGATGACCGTAGCTTTCTGGAGTTAAGACGATAGACAGTTTTTTCTTTGGCCACATGTTCTGGTTACAAATCAGAGAGCAAATTTGTTCACACAGATGAAATAAGGATATAGAAAAGGATGATGATCTGTCCCATTTATTCCAGCCCTTTTTCCTGCAAGACTGCTGCTTTCACTCATTCTTTTTTCTTCCCATGAAGTTCACCCTAGAGAGAATTTCTGAGAATAAATGGAGCTTAGTGAAGCTTCTAGAAAGTAGTGTAAAATACTAACATGGTTATTATTGTCGAGTCATGTTTATCAATATGTGGATAATTGATGATAACTGAACTACTGAAGAAAAGTTGTTAACTAAATAGCTATATGACTTTTGGTGGGAGACTGTATCGTAGCTCAGGAAAAATTTATTCCCCTTGACATACCCGCACCCCCTGCCCAGGAGGAATGTATATCCTTGGCCCAGAACAATGGGTTGGCTGACTTGCTTTGGCTTGTTGGAACTTGAGTGGATGCGGATTTCCCTGTCCAAGCTAAGAGCCAAACACACCTGCTGCCTTGGGCTCACTCTGTGTGCTCTTATCGCATCAGAGCCATGCGTCCCAGAGAGTGGTTGTGTCTTCCACCTGGAAACGCAGGAGAATCAGATCTCTGCCCTTCCCACCTGTGGCCTGCAGCAGACCTGCCACAGCCCGCCTGCAAACTCAGGGGTGAGAAAAAAATACTGGTGATTTCATGCCTCACTGAGAGATGAGTCCCCGCACACAAAGGAGCCTCAGTAAGCCTAATGGCTGACTACTCCTAACTGTGGAGGCGAGCTGGCATACTCAAAGTGTGGAAAGAAAGAAAAAACTGTCAATGGCGAATTCTACATCCAGCAAATCCATTCTTCAAAGGAGACATCAAGACATGCTATAATTTTAAAAAGAAAAGGTGACCTGGGAGAATTTGTCACTAGCTGACCTTCTCCCCAAGAAATGCTGAAGGGAACATGGCATGTTGAAATGGAAGGAAACTAGGTAGTAACTCAAATCCACACTAAGAAATAAAAGACCCTGTTAATGTAACAACATAGGTAAAAGTAAAAAACATATAAATGTACTTTTTGTTCATAATTTCTTTTTCCTTTTTTTTTTTTTTTTGAGAAGGAATCTTGCTCTGTTGCCCAGGCTGGAGTGCAGTGGTGCAATCTTGGCTCATTGCAACCTCTGCCTCCTGGGTTCAAACTATTCTTGTGCCTCAGCCTCCTGAGTAGCTGGGATTACAGGCACACACCAGTGTGCCCAGCTAGTTTTTGTATTTTTAGTAGAGACAGGGTTTGGCCATGTTAGCCAGGCTGGCCTTGAACTCCTGACCTCAGGTGATCCACCCCTCCCTCCAGCCTCCGAAAGTGCTGGGATTATAGGCATGAGCCACCACGCCCAGCCACTTCTTTCTTTTTTTCTATCTGATTTAAAAGACCACTACATAAAACGTTAATTATAAATCTTGAGTGATGGGCACACAATGTATAAAGATGTAATCTGTAACAATAGCAGCATGAAGGTGGGAGGGAGGACCAAAGATCATAGAAGCAAAGTTTTTGTATGCCCGTGAAATTTATTTGGTGTTTACTCAAACTAGACTGTCATAAACTAAGATGTTTCTTAACGGGAGCAGCAGGGAGGAAAGCGCACCAGAGATTCTGGTCTGCATGGTCTGTGCTGAGGTCTCAGTTGTATTCATTTCCTGTTGCCACTGTAACAAATTACCATAAACTTAGTGGTTTAAAATAACAGATTTATGATCTTGCAGTTCTGAAGGTCAGAAGTTCAAAATAGCTTCAGGGAACTAAAATCAAAGTGTTGGCAGGCTGCATTACCTCTGGAGGATCTAGAGAAGAATCCTTTGCTTTTCTCAGTTTTTAGAGGTCTTCTACATTCCTTGACTCAGACCTCACATGACTCTGATCTCTGCTTCCATCTTCACAGGCTCTTAACTGCCTGCCTCCCTCTTATAAGGATCCTTGTGATTACATTTAGTACCCACCAGGTGATCAGGATAACCTCCCCTTCACGAGATCCTTAAACGAATCACATCTGCAGAGTCCTTTTAACTATGTAATTGTCTTAATCCATTTGGGCTGTTACAACAAACGATCATAAGCTGGGTGCTTATAAAAAACAAAATTTCAGCCAGGCGTGGTGGCTCATGCCTGTAATCCCAGCACTTTGGGAGGCCGAGGTGGGCGGATCATTTGAGGCCAGGATTTCAAGAGCAGCCTGGCCATCGTGGCGAAAGGCCGTTTCTACGAAAAATAGGAAAATTAGCCAGGCATTGGGTGGCACATGCCTGTAGTCCCAGCTACTCAGGAGGCTGAGGCAGGAGAATTGCCTGAACCTGGGGGGTACTGGGGAGGGGTGTGGGCGGAGGTTGCAGTAGGCTGAGACGGCACCACTGCTTTCCAGCCTGGGCAACAGAGCGAGACTTTGTCTTACACACACACACACACACACACACAAAATTATTTCTCACAGTTCTTGAAGCTAGGAAGTCCAAAATCAAGGTACCTGGAGATTTGGCGTCTGCTCAGGACCCACTTCCTGGTTCACAGGAAGTGAACCTTTTGTGCCTTCTTCCTGCAGCGTCACAGGGTGGGAGGGGCAAGGCACCTCTCTGGGGCCTCTCTGACAATGGTACGCATCCCATTCATGAGGAAAGAGTCTGCCTGAATTACCTCCCAAAGACCCCACCTCCTGATACCGTGACACTGGTGATTAGGTTTTCAAACTACAGTTTTGGGGGGTACATAAATATTTAGACCACAGCAGTAACATATTCATAGGCTCCAGGCATGAGGAAGTGGACATCTTTGGGGACTTTATTCAGCTCACCACAGGTCTCCGTATGCGATACTGAAGTGCAACCAGGTTTTAGAACGACTCAGGCAGAGCCTGGGATGCTCACACCTAACAGAGCCTTCAAGCCTCCAGGAGCTTCATAAGCCTGACCCACACCCACTCCAGACTTCCAGAATCAGGATCTTTGGGTGTGTAGTCTGGGATTGTCACTGTTTAAAGTTCTCACACATGATTCTTATGTGCCCAGGGTTGTAAACCCTCTCAGAGGAAGCATCAGCAGTCCGTACAGCCCAACACACCACAGAGTAAAGTCCCCTGATAAGTTTCAAGAATCCCTGGACACTTGGTGACATTCAGAGGCCAGGGTTCCAGACCGACCTGCACCTGCTCCTTCAGGCATGTCTTTTTGGCAAAACTTCTCAGGTAATTCTGATGCCCATGAAGGTTGACCGGTTGTCCCTTGGAGGGCAGTACTGGCCTACAGATGGATCCAAGCAGCCCCAGCCAACCAGGCTGTTTATATGCAGAGTGATGCACATGGCCAAGGAGATGGTACGTGTGTAAAGGCTTTGCTTTGGAGTGAGCTCTTAAAGGAAATTATTTCTTTCAGAGCCAAACTCAGACACCTAGCAGGGAAGAGTGTGAAAAGGTCACCATGTACTTGATGCTTGGGAAAAGATAGGGAGCCTCCAAAGATGGAGATGTGTCTGCAGGACTTAATTGTTGAAGAATCACAAAGATCCTCTCTAAACTATTTCAAAAGAATACCAGCTAGTGTTGCTGTAATTTGTGCTATTAAAGGAAAAGTCACATGAAGGGGAATATATCTTAGCATGAAAAAATGCAAATTTAAAGTGTGAAGTTAGTTCCATTTTTAAAATTCAGAATCACAGTAGAAAAAAATTGTAAAAGTCGTAAAAAAATTAGAGATAGAAAAATCTCTGAAGACATCTTGTAAAACAGGTAACCTGCCTCATAAAGCTACATAGTAGCTTCTCAAACTTCGTTTATTCTATCTGAAAATGGAAACCTGGCTCCTTCTCCAGTGTACTCATATTGAGGTGTAGTGAAGACCAATGAGGGATATACAAATTAACCATTCAAAGTATTACAAGCAAAGAGCAAACAATGTGTCTGTCATTTAAAAAGTTAGAATTGGGCCGGGCGCGGTGGCTCAAGCCTGTAATCCCAGCACTTTGGGAGGCCGAGACGGGCGGATCACGAGGTCAGGAGATCGAGACCATCCTGGCTAACACGGTGAAACCCCGTCTCTACTAAAAAATACAAAAAATTAGCTGGGCGTGGTGGTGGGCGCCTGTAGTCCCAGCTATTCGGGAGGCTGAGGCAGGAGAATGGCGTGAACCCAGGAGGCGGAGCTTGCAGTGAGCCGAGATGGCACTACTGCACTCCAGCCTGGGCGACAGAGCAAGACTCTGCCTCAAAAAAAAAAAAAAAAAAAAAAAGAATTCCTTGAGATAAACAAGGAAAACTATATTTTAAAGATCATCTGCTTATTTCCACACTTTTGAGTTGGATACATGAAATGTGCAATTAACTATCATCATAAAAAGTTGACTAAGATACTCAAAACTGAAAATCCTAAAATACCGAGAGAAAAAAATGAAACTAGCATGGTTCTTAAGCCCCAAACTTAAGCAAGCACTCACATATTTGTCTCTGGCAGCTGGGCATATCAGCCATGTCTAAACACCACTAAATTTGATTCTCACTTTACCTACAGGCAAACAGCAGTGTATGACTGTCTCTACAACATTCTTGACCTATAGATCTTCAAAGCAACAATGCTCTACTACAAAAAGCAAAAAAACCAAGACCACAAGTAACCCATCTTCAAACTGTCACTCTAATCCTTTCTCTGACTGTCAGATTAAAGGTTGCTGCTGTCTGGAGGTCTATGGCTTCAAATTAGGGATGAGATCATCAAAAAAGCTTAAATTCAAACTTCAGATTGCTAGCTTCCCTATGCTCCATGGTGAAAAAATAAATACGTAAATAGCCATTAGACATGCTATCAAGAATAAGAATGGATCCTGCGTACGTGTAAAATATCAATAATAAGGTATCAATAACCTTACTGACAATATTACAGGACGCTCATGTCCAGTGGTGGTTAAAAATCCAGCCTGACCTTACAGTAGACATTGAACTACATGCCAGTCAGTGATCAAGGTCAAGGGAGGCAAACTCTAGCCCCTGCATCCAAATCCAACACAGCCTACTTGTGTACAGCCTGTGAGCCAAGATGCTCTCTGGATTTTCAGTGAATGAAAACACATGGAAAGAACAAGTATACTTTATGACAAATGAAAAATAAATGACATTCCAATTTCAGTACCCTTAAAGTTTTGTTGGGACTCAGCCATGTTTATTTCTTTGCAGAGTATCTATGGCTGTTTCCGGCTGTAAGGGCAGAGGAGCATAGTTGTGATGGAGACCATATGGCCTACAAACCTGAAAATATTTGCTATCGGAGCTTTTATGCAAAAACATTGGTTGACCCCTGTTATAGACCTTGGGCCTCAACTCTGGCTGGACAATGCAATCATTCTGAGAGCATTTAAAAGAACTGATGGGCAGGCCTTTCAGAGAGTTTTATACTAATTGGTCAGTTTTGATCTGGAAGTCCATGAAAGTTGATCAGTTGCCCTGTGGAGGGCAGCACTGGCCTGCAGATGGATCTAAGCAGCCCCAGCAGAACAGGCCACTTGTCTGGAGAACCAGATGAGTAAGTGTAGCTTCAAGTTGCCCAGCCCTCCCCTCGGCCCTCTTCCCTCCACCCTTGACTTCTGAATATTTCCTTTGTGGGATTCTTACTACAACAGTGCCTTCTCAGGGAACACCCGTTGCTGCCCACCTTGCTCCGAAAGATGTGCAAAGATGTGCACACTCAAAACACACACCATCTCTCAAACATGCACGTGTGCACGCATACCCACATGTCCACATATAAACCTGCAAACACGCATGCACATATATTACACACACTTGTGTGATCTCTGGAGCTCAAAAAAGTGGAAAGAGGATTCTATTAAGATGATGAGTTTCTTATCCAAATTACACACATCTCCTTCCCCTCATTGAATCCTCATGGGCCCTTGAGCTTGAAAAATACGCAGTTAGGCCAGGCGCGGTGGCTCAAGCCTGTAATCCCAGCACTTTGGGAGGCCGAGACGGGCGGATCACGAGGTCAGGAGATCAAGACCATCCTGGCTAACACGGTGAAACCCCGTCTCTACTAAAAAATACAAAAAACTAGCCGGGCGAGGTGGCAGGCACCTGTAGTCCCAGCTACTTGGGAGACTGAGGCAGGAGAATGACGTAAACCTGGGAGGTGGAGCTTGCAGTGAGCTGAGATCCGGCCACTGCACTCCAGCCTGGGCGACAGAGCAAGACTCTGTCTAAAAAAAAAAAAAAAAAAAAGAAAGAAAAATACGCAGTTGTTCTTTGACCCGGATCATATTTATTTTAAGATCTAAAGCAGGGGTGTACAATCTTTTGGCTTCCCTGGACCACATTTGAAGAATTTTCTTGGGGCACACATAAAATACACTAACACTAACGACAGCTGATGAGTTACACAAAAAAATCGCAAAAGAATTTCGTAAAGTTTAAAGACACTTTATGAATTTGTGTTGGGCCACATTCAAAGTCAGACAGTCTCGGTCTGAGGTTGTTTTCCTTTGAACTAGCTCTCCCACATTGGAGCCCGTAGGTGGCAGTGGAAACTCACAGTTGAAATGCTTCTCTTTAAATGAGTGATTAGTGGTGTGTGGTGTGTTGTGTGTGTTGTGTGTGTATGTGTGTAGTGCAGTATGTCGTGTGTGTGTGCTGTGTGTTTTGGTGTGTGTGGTACCTATATGTATGGTATGATGTGTTTGATGTGTGTGGTGTGTGTTGTTTGTGTGGTATATGGTTCATGTATGTGGTGTATGTCTGTGGTGCATGTGTGTGACATCATGTGTTTGGTTTGTGTTGTGTGCAAGTATGTATACACCACATACAAGTGTATGTGTGTATGCCAAGTATGTGTGTGGTGTACATACACATGCATGCTTGCATACAACAGGGTGTGGTGTGTTATGTGTGGTGTGGTGTGTGTGTGTGTGGTGTGTTATGTGTGTGTGGTATGGTGTGGTGTATGATGGTATGTGATGTGTGTGTGGTGTGTGGGGTATAGGGTGTGTATGTGGTGTGTGCTGTGATGTGGTGTGTGTGTGGTGAGTGGTGTGATGTGTGTGTGGTGCACATACGGGGGGGTGTGGTGTGATATGATATGTGTGATGTGGTGTGTGTGGTTCATGTATGTGGAGTGTGTGGTGTGCTGTGGCGTGTGTGGTGCGTGTATGTGGGGTGTGGGGTGTGATGTGGTGCGTGAGTGTGGCGTGTGGTCTGATGTGGGGTGTGTGGTGTATGGTGTGATGTGGGGTATGTGGAGTGTGTGTGATATGTGGTGTAATGTAGTGTGTGCTGTGTGTGATGTGGTATGTGTGTGTGTGAAGCACAGGTGTTCTGGGGAGTGCTTGCCCCCCAGACGCCACTGGGAGGAGAGGAGCTGCTGGCTTAGGAAGCAGTGCCTGCCCGGCCTGGGCACTCAAGTGAGAACAGCAGGCTCAGCCCTCAGTGAGTCCGGCCCCTGGAGACCAGGGCCCATGCTTCTCAGCAACAGCACACAGAGGCCCGAGCCCTGGGCAGCAGCAGTTGCCTAGCATCATCGCCGCCTAGCCTTTCACTTCCAAACTTCCCATCTGGGTCACCATCAAATGAAGAGGAGCTGGGCCGAGTGTGTTTCTGTGGAAGCTCCTTGCAGGGCTTGAGGGCCTTTCTCCTCTAAACTCCTGTGCTTTCTGTCATTGTCACTGGCCAGCGAGAAAGCAATGTGCGTTGCCTTTTAAGTCTGTTTTTATGAACTCCCATTGATTGGGGAAAGCCAGCTGAGTAAGTGGCACCGCTCTCCCCTCTCACCTGTGGACAGGTGAACGTGCAGCCCCACTCTTTCAGGGTTCCACTGCCAGCGGCCCTGATGTGGCCTCTCTGCTGGTGGTGGGGGTAATTATTACTGTGCTGGTATCACTTCTTTGGAAAGGACAATGGAAAAATCTGGCCCCAATCCTTTAGCCTGGGGCATCTGATAAGAAGGTTCTGGGAGAGGTTGATAATGAAGTTCTTCCAGATAGAAATGCGATTTAGTTTACAGACAAACAAGGTGTCGGAAGAAAGGAAGGACACACACAAACGCCTAGGTGCCCTTGTGGTCTGGAGGGGTTACAGTGCCCCAGAGCACACTTTGCTTACTGCTATATGGATTTCTGGGAGCCCCACTTCCTCCTCTATAAAATGGCCACATTGCCTTACGTATCCCAAGAGCATTAGGAGAATTAAGTGAGATCATGTGTCTGGGAAGACTTTGTAAGCTAAAGCCATGGGTGTGGTGTCTGCTGATGCTGCTGGCATGGACAGTGTTTTCTGGGAACCACTGCTGCTCCAGCATCCCCTCATCTGGGCTGAAGCCTGCTCTTTCCTCCTCGCCTTCCAATAGCCCCTCAGAGCTCAGCCTGCAACGCAGGGAATCTGGCATTTCTGCCAGTTGGAAGGCACAGTGCATGGGCGCCCACCCCCCGCCAGCGCCCTATGCCAACGGCCCCCCACGCCATCGCCCAGTCTTGCAGGAGTTATTCTGCAGGCTCCTGGCTGCTGGCTTGGCCCATTGGCCTTGTGGAAAGTGAGACAGCATAAGCCGTGGCAGCTCTGCAGAGCTGGGGTGTCAACACTTAACTATTCTAATAGGAACACTGAGAAATTTGCCCTGGGTGGCCTCTCGGTTCCATCCCTGGTGTGCATTTGTTTATTTTGGAGCCTGGGAGACAGCAAGCGCTGTGCTCGTTCACCCACATTCTGGGCCTGGGCACATTGTACCAATGTTACCCTTCACCTCGGAACAAGCCTGCTGGTGCCAGTGTTCCTTTGGTTTAGCCCTGGGGACACAGCACGTCCCCATTAGCTGGACACAAAACCAGGGCTTGAAAGAGGGGACCGCCTTACTCTGCAATGCTTCTGGGCTGCTCCCTAGTGAACCTGACCTTTTTCCTTACTTATTTGTGTCACAATCTATACATATCTGGTTTCCTCTTACTCCAGGGTCAGGCTGCAGGTGAGATGCCTTGGCTTGGACACATATAGATACACTGAACGCGTTTGTTAGACTCTAGACACTATTTATCACTAAAGATAACTTGTTCTCCCAGAAAGGCAGCTCTTGACTTCTCGTCGCCCTCTGAGGGGCTGCCAGGCATGCCAAGACATTCAGGTCTGCCGCCAGGGTTTCTTTTCAAGACAGACACCTGTCTACAGAACTGTGGTTACTCAACTGCTCCACCCCGTCAGGAGCCAAAGAACAGTTCCCATAACTTCAAGTTCAGGAGACCAACAAGGCATCTAGACTTCTGGAAAAACTACCTGGGTATGCATCGCTGGAGGGATTCGCATCTCCTCCAAGGCGCTATCTTCAACCACACAACTCTCAAGCGCAGACCATGCCCTCTTCCCTGCTCAACCAGGGAAAAGCAATCATCTGGAAGGCACTGGACCTGCTTGGAGCCATGGTTGATATAAAATGAGGTGCAGGAGAATTTCTCTCCTCTAAGGTGTTTCCTGGGGTGTAGGTAACTGTGTGGCCCCAGTGCACACACAGGCCAGTTTGTAAACCATGTGAGTTCTTTTGAACTAATCACACTGAACTTGTTTGCATGTTGAACAGAAAAAGATAGTTTTCTTCCCCTCTTGTTCAGTTTCTTTCCTACACATTCAAACAATAATAATATATTAATAATAATGGTGTTTGTGTGACCTAACTCCAGCAAACAAACTCAAGCAAAGGGCAGAAAGGTGGACAGGTGTACCCCAAGCTCACCGGCCGAGCAACTGCTGCCTTCCCCAGGGCTGCTCCAGGACGTCCTCTGACTCAGCGAGGCGGCAGCATCCTGAGTCACAGCCCCCTGGGGAGCTCACACCTATCCAAGGGTTGGAGGTCATCTGCAGGTTTGACTTTTTCTGAGACATCCCTGTTCAATGTTAAACAGGCTCCACATAAGAAAACCAACAGTGTGCAGAATGTAGTCCTCACTGTCAGTAATAATTGCTACCAAAACAGAGAGAGGTGTCAGTGCCAAATTTCCTGAGAGTTTACTAAGATCAGAATTGTCTTTGTGCAACACTTCTCTGCGAGTGTCCACAGGCAGTGGGACAGAGCTGGGGAGGAAGACCTTGGGGCAGGTGCTGGGTAGCACCTGTCAGACTTGTGTCTCAGCAGCGACAGAGCGGCAGCCGGCGCGGTTTACTGTCGCGGGCAGAGAGGAGCTGTTCACGGCTGCTAGCTTAGTAATTTGTAGATAATGAGCTCCTGGTAGAAGCCTGTGGGTTTCAGAGCATATGCTCCAACAGATGGGCTGGCCTCGACAAGGGTGGGGGTGCACTTGGACCTGTCAATCACTGACTTCCAGCTTCTGGGAGGGAACAAGCCCGGGAGAAGGCAAGGTTAGCTGCAGAAGCACAGTTCCACACAGGTTGGCCATGGCCCACAGTGATCCCCTAACCTTGCAGGAGTGCCTAGAGCCCCAGGCTCAGCTTCAGATCAGTCTCAAGTCATTTCATGAGGGGAAAACTCCCCACTAGATCTATGGTTCTCCAAGTGGGCCCCCAGATGGGGAGCAGCCCCAGGAAACTTGTCAGATATGTGAATTCCAGCCACTGCACGCCTGGTGGGTGGGCAGCTCGGGTAGGTCCCTCAAGCTGTGTTGGAGCAAACCTCTCAGAGGATTCCCAGACAACTGAGGTTTGAGAAACACCGAACAAGCTCATTATCCGCATACGGACCAGAAGCGTGTGATTTCCTCCTCTCCACCCTGATTTCTTAGGCCCAGTGTATTTTTGGACACAACATGTGATCCAAGTGGAATTTTTGGAGGGGCTGTGGAAGGAAAGGGACTCTGCAAATCATTTCAGCTTCACTCCTCAACCTTGTTTCAGATTGAAACATTGTATTAAATCCCAGAACGAGAACATCTGGTGGTGAAGGTTATTTTCCACACTCAGGAGCAGGACCAGCACCTGCCCCTGCGAGACTCTTAGAAGAGAAATTCTGGAGAGAAATAAAGGACTAACTTCAGCTCCGTCTTGAATTTGGGAATATTCCTTTTGTTAATAAAACAAGATTAAACCTACAGTGCTATGGATCTTGCTATTTAGAAAAGGGGAGCAAAGGAAAACACACACACACACACACACACACACACACACAGAAAACAAACAAAAAAACCCAAATAGTTACTGAAGAAATCGTTGCAGAATCAGTGCTCCAGGTTGGATTGGTGAGACTTTCATCACCAACCCTGTAGCACGGAGTCCTGCAGAAGCTGTTGCAGAGGCTGCAGGCCATTCTCAGGCACAGGCTTTGGTTTAGCTCTGGGAACACAGCACATCCACATTAGCTGGACAGAAAACCAAGACTTGAAAGAGGGGACCGCCTTGTTCTGCAATGCTTCTTGGCTGCTTCCAAGTGAACCTGGCCTTTTCCCTTACTTATGTCAGAAGCTCCTGCTACCCGCCACCCTGCCCCACGACCCCACCCCAAGCAGGTGACATGCCCACTGCCTTGGAAGTTGAGAGGGGGACAAGAATGACATGGCACTATACGCCAAATTGGCTTTTATTAGGTGAAGTGTTTCTCCAAGTCACTTACACTGACTGGGCTTTTAGTTTCTTCATCTGTAAAATGGAGCTATTAATACCGCTTTCAAATACATTTTGCAGATGTTAAATGAGACGTGCTGCAGGTAGCATCTGGCCCAGGCTGATGCTGCAGTTTTGAGAATGTGGGTTGTCATCCATTAGTGGAAAGGAAAATCAATCCAGTAAGTGATGGTTTGAATTGATTTGTTGTTGTTGTTGATTCTAAATGATTTACTGGAGGTTTCTATTTAAATCTTCTGAGTCATATTTGATGTTAACTTTGTTATAGTTTTTCTTTATCATACATAGTGAGGGTAAGCTTTTCATGACACTTTTGTTTCTGTTGTATCTCAGACACAAATGTATTTCTTATTTGGGGTTGTAGACCCAAAAAATGGAAAAATATTGTATTAGGTGGACAATAAATATTTGTCTCTTTCCTCCTTCCTTCTTTGTCCTTTCATCTGTCCCTTAGAAAGTCAGGGCGACCACCTCTGTCCCTCTGGCATCAGTGTTAACGGTGGATACAGTGAAACGGAGGGAGGAGTCATCTTCGTTGAGTCAGGGTGTAGATCCTTACCTTAGCCTGTGGCGTGGCTGCTTCTCAGCTCTATGGAAGGGAAGTGGTGGGCCAGCACACCACATGTACTCAGCCAGCCCCTGAAGGGCCAGTGGGACCACAGGAGGTCCCAGAGCGAGGAACTGGGAGTGCTAGTGGACTGCTTATGGATAAAGAAGAGGGACTGGGGTACCTGCCTTACTTACTTTCTTGCCATAATGTTCTATCATGCAGGTAGTTAGAAAAGAGTCCAAAACTCCGAAGACATCAGGAGGTAGTGCTGTGTGAGAGTGTGTGTGTGTGTATGTGTGTGTGTGTGTGTGAGAGAGAGAGAGAGAGAGACATATGAGAGGTGTGAGTACATGAAGGAGGCCAGGGAATTCTTAGCTAGGACTGTATGGGGAATTGTCAACTAGTGCTGCATCACCTGTCTTAGTATTTGAAGGAAAAGCAAATATGAGTGAGCTGAACAGACAAAAATGGGAACGAATGGCTGGGTGATAGCCTGAGATGAAGGGTCACTGGGGTGCAGGGACAAGAGCCCATCTAATTAACTGAAGACCCTCTGTTGCCAACACTGTCAGAAAAAGTGACTGCCCCGGGTGGTGGCTTCAGTCCCTCCCCCACCCCAGCCCCGCACAGCTGGGGACGCAGGCCCAGTTGTCACAACACACTGGCCCTCATTCCACTGAACAATGACCTTGACTCCTGGGAGCAGGAGCCACAAAGATTTAATACATGTCCCATCCTCCTCTTGGTGGGCCGGCAGCCGTCCAGCACGGACATACTGCAGGAGCTGCCACTCCCTCCCCTTCACTTCCAGGGAAGTCATCCCTCTCCTGGTGGTATGGTGGAGTCAGTTGGGCTTGGAGCCATGAACAGACCACGGTCATTTAGGCAGAAGCTCCCTCCCTGGT
Organism: Trachypithecus francoisi; assembly: GCF_009764315.1. NCBI lineage: Eukaryota > Metazoa > Chordata > Mammalia > Primates > Cercopithecidae > Trachypithecus > Trachypithecus francoisi. Next base: position 7,605,471 of record NW_022681461.1, read on the forward strand.
CCTGTGCTGCTGGTCCATGGTGCAACTTCCCAGGGCTTACTCCTAAGAACTAGGACCATCTATCTGGCCTGAGATTCTGGAAGGGAAGCCTGCTTTCCAGAGAATGCAGCTGGTGCCTGACTTTGGCCAGCTCCCCTGGGCTGGGTTGTCAGGCAAGACAGCATCCAGGTGAGCAGCTAAGCAGCTACTTCTGTAGCCCCTTGCTCGCAGCTCAGGGCAAGCTGTGTTTTACGACTGCTGTGGAAACCTAGCACCTTGAAGATGGTGGCAGGAGACCTGCTAAAATGTTCCTCTCCCCTCCAGGGCGATGTTTTTCAGGCGCTTGGAGTTTATCCCTTCTACCAGAAGCCTGGGGGAAGCAGGATGTCTAGACAGAGGGGGAAATACATATCTCGCTTTCCTTTTCTTTTTATTCTGTTTTTTTCTTTTGGCAGTTGGAGTTTAAAAGAAATAAACTGATGTTTATCTGAAGACAAAAGATCTTACCCAATAAGTTTTCATTGCAAAGGCATTCTTAGAAATATTTTGGGAAGAAACTTGCTAAACTGTGATGAACTTACATTCAGCATTTAAAAAATGGTCTGAATAAGTTAGAGTCACATCTTACAACTTGCATTTTCCTTTTCTCATCCCATCAGAGTATATGCTAGCTAAGCTAGCAATTGACTTAGACTTTGAGATGGGAGTTAAGCTAAAACCAAACTTTGCTTTTGGGGCTGCAGGCGACACACTGATAGTATGACTGCTTTCTGAGACCTCATTGTCAAAACTCCTTCAGTTTAAACATTCAACTCCACTTTTTTCTTAAAAAATGAATCTGGCCAGGCGCGGTGGCTCACACCTGTAATACCAGCACTTTGGGAGGCCAAGGCGGGCAGATCACAAGGTCAGGACATGAAGACCATCCTGGCTAACATGGTGAAACCCTGTCTCTACTAAAAATACAAAAAACTAGCCAAGCGCCATGGCGAGCGCCTGTAGTCCCAGCACTTTGGGAGGCCGAGGCAGGCAGATCACGATGTCGGGAGATGGAGACCATCCTGGCTAACACGGTGAAACCCCGTCTCTACTAAAAATACAAAAAACTAGCCAGGCGCCGCGGCCAGCGCCTGTAGTCCCAGCTACTTGGGAGGTTGAAGCAGGAGAACGGAGTGAACCTGGGAGGCGGAGCTTGCGGTGAGCCGAGATTTCGCCACTGCACTCCAGCCTGGGCGACAGAGAGAGGCTCCATCTCAAAAAAAAAAAAAAAAAAGAATCTGAATTTTTTTGTATGGCACCCATGAACCCTTCATTGTGAATTCATCCATTCCAAAAATATGAATGGAGTGGCGTTAAGCCTTGTAATTCCAGCAACCTCCCTCATTAGCAGTGTGATGAAAACATTAGGACATGGGCTTACAGTCTTGGTGATACATCAGAACCACCTAGAAAGCCACCTAAAATTCCCAATGTTTAGGTAATCTTACCTCTAGGTATTGTCCTAAATAATTTTTTTTTTTTGAGACGGAGTTTTGCACATGTCGCCCAGGCTGGAGCACAATGGCACTATCTTGGCCCACTGCAACCTCTGCTTCCCAGGTTCTAGTGATTCTCCTGCCTCAGCCTCTCGAGTAGCTGGGGTTATAGGCACCCACCACCACGCCTGGCTAATTTTCGTATTTTTAGTAGAGATGGGGTTTCACCACCATTGGTCAGGCTGGTCTCAAACTCCTGAACTCAGGTGATCTGCCTGCTTTGGCCTCCCAAAATGCTGGGATTACAGGCGTGAGCCACTGTGCCCAGCCTGCCCTAAATAATTGAAAGCAGGGACTTGAACAAATATTTGTACACCCATGTTCATAGCAGCATTATTTACAATGAACAAAAGGTGAATATGACTCAGGTGTCCATAGATCAATGAATGGATAAACAAAACGTGGTCTGTCCGTACAATGAAAAGTTAGTCAACCTTAAAAAGGAAGGAAATGCTGACACATCCTACAACATGGATGATCCTTGAGGACATCATGCTAAATGAAATAAACCAGTCACCAAGAGACAAATATTGTGTGATTTTACTCATGAGATACCTAAAGTAATCAAATTTACAGAGACAGAAGGTATAATGGAGGTTGCCAGGGTCTAGGGGGAAAGGAAGATCAGAATTTGTGGTTTCATGGGTATAGACTTTCCAATGTGTATAGAGTTTAGTTTTGCAAGATAAAAATTGCTCCAGAGACGGATTGTGGTGACAGTTTCACACCAATATGAATGCACTTAAAGGCACTGAACTGCGCACCTAAAAATAGTTAAAATGGCAAATTTTATGTTATGTTTATTTTACCACAATTTTTGAAAACCTAATGTTTAGTCCCTACCCCAGATTAATTGGATTCCCGGAAACAGATCCCAGGTACCAGGCTCTGCTGTACAGCCCAGATGGGGAGCTAGTGCCTCAGGTGATTTCACAGCGATGAGAGGTCAGCAGGTTTCCATGGGGCTTCAGTGGAGTTGAGGAGGCTTGCCTTGAAGAAGCTGATATGCTGCAAATAAGTAAAACAGAGAAATTCTGACCGGTTCTCCAGATTACTTGTGGAAGTATTAAAGTCTCCTTCGGGAATCCACTTCTGAATTTACATGGATATTCACCCTCAGTTACCCATGGTCACTTGATTTAATGAATGTGTGTTGAGAACCATGATGTTCCCACAAAGACCCCTGTCTGCATCCTAGTCAGGGAGATAGAGTTTAATATCTATGCAAAATGTACACAGTACACTAAAAGGTGGTAACTTTAATGAAAAACATTGAGCAAGTTAAAGGGAATTAAGAATGGGAAGATAGGGTGGTAGAATGAGGAGGTTATTTGGAGGTTATTATTTTTAAAGGGTCTATGTTGACTGGATACTGTGAGGCTAAAGACAAGAGGTTTTAATTACATAAGGACTGTACTGTAGTGAATACATTTGTTTCTCACGGGAGTAGAGATTAGCAATTCTGAAACAACTTTACCTGTGTACTAGAATTAAACAGATCAGTAAATAAATGATAGATGATGAGACCCAGGATTCTCACCCACAGAAAAAGAAGTTACAAGCAAGCAAGAGGGGAAAAAAATGCTAGAATAGACTCTATTCTTCTGGTTTGCAGTTGGAGATATCAATATGAATTCTATTTATTTTAATGTGTCCACAGATGAATATGCAGAAATAAATACATATGTATGTTTACACATGGGTTAACATACACACACTTTTTTTTCTATTCCTGCCTACTGAGAGGACCTAGAAACTGTGACATCCTAGTAGCAATAAGCACACACCAGCACCTAGAATTTGGTGTCTAAAATCATTCTCCAATAAAAAGAACCAGGACTCCACAGACAATGCCTGATGCTAGGGCTGGGGAAGGGAAAACAGAAGGTGCACTTGGAGTACCTTATTGTGCCAGAAAGTGAGAAAGTGATTTAAAAACAATTGGAGGTTGAAGGTGGTCATAAGAGTATTTCAAAAGGAACAAAGCTGAAGGAGCTACCAATGGTCATGGCTGCAACAACTTTAGTAAGAAAAAGAAATGACTATTGTATTTGATTGTAACCTAAAGAATAAAATAAATAGCCATGAGTTCATGTTGATATAAATAAATGACTACATAAATAAGATGGGAGAGAAGAAACACATTTTTCCTATTGAATGATTCCAATTAATAAATGCAAGAAGACTGAGAGAAATGGAAATCACCATGAGAATTCCACAGCAATAACTGCTGCAGGCAAGACCCACTGATGAATGCTTGATATTTCCATAGTCTCAAAACATTTACCCCCAAATATTTCCCAATTACTGTGGTAGCTTAAAACTATTTCCACAAATACTTTAGCGTTCTTCTTTCCTGGAACTGAAACTTAGTTGCCCTCTCCTGAGGAACAAAGCATGGTAAGGGAAAAATAGTGACTTTTCAGTGGAGAAAACTGGCTGACACCACCTTAACCAAGTTATGAGGGTGAACAGGCAAACAAGTGAAGGGGTGAACATGACATTAACATCACAGGTGGTTGATATCACTCTCCCCCCCCCATCTACGATGAAATGAGGCAGACACAACCCCCTGTGGAATTCTTCCTCAAGATCCACAACTTCTGTGGCACCAGGAGAAAACAATAGACAACCCCAATATGAGGGAAAGTCTACAAAATACTTGATGAGTATTATTCAAAAGTATCAAGGTCATAACAAACCCTGAGGGACTGTCACCAATTCCAAGTGACTAAAGAGACGTGACGACTAAATATGGTGTAGTATTCTGGGTGGGAACCTGGAAGAGGAAAAGGCCAGAGTGAAAATCTGGTGAAATCTGAATAGTCTGTAGTTTAGTGAATTGTGTTGTACCAAGGATGAGTACACCATGGTTTTGTGAGATGTTGACTTTAGAGGGAGCCTGGGGAAGGACCAGAAATTCTCAGCACTACTTTGTAACCCTTTTGTAAATTTGAAATTATTTCAAAACAAAAAAGCTACAGACAAAGAGAAGGAACCACTGGCCTTCCAGAGGTTTTGACAAGTAATAAAAAGTAATTGCATGCGGCCGGACTTCCGCATGAGAAAGCCCAAAGGCTGGTTCCAGATGCTCCTCTGTGAGACCAGGCCGACCTGACCCCTTCTCTGTGGCTCCATGACAAAGGCTGACCACTGTCCCTCTGGTGATGGGTGAGAGAAAATGAGGGCAGAGGGACAGGTTTCTTTCCACCACAAAGCTGAATCAGGGCTGGACCACAGCCCCCTCCACAGCAGTGAGTTCCAATAGGACAAATGTGATCTGTAGACATTTTCTTCGCTGGAAAAGAATCAGGTCCAACTGGAGGCATCTGTCAACTTGAGCTGGTTACAGATCCAAACGGGATGGTTGTGGACTCCTGAAACTGCTGTTGGGGTCTTCAGTTTAGTCTCGGTGTCTCCATGTTTTTTTCCTTCTGATTTCATCTTCACATCTCAGGCCAAGCAATCCATCCCCAGCAAGTAGCAGATGCACCCTGCTGGCTAGTAGAGAGATGTCCTTACTCATCAAGATAAAAACCAAACTGCAGGAGAGGACTGCTGCCATCTTGACATAAGCATTGTTTTAAGTTTGACCATCAGTTTCATCTACATGAATTTCATGTAGAAATAACCTTGTAGAAGTCTACAGGGGCACAGGAGGGCAGTCAGGGTTGGGGAAGGGAAGAGACAGCTCTGATGACCTGGAAAAAGATCCATTGGTAGGCCGGGCATGGTGGCTCACATCTGTAATCCCAACACTTTTGGAGGTCGAGGCAGGCAGATCATGAGGTCAGGAGATTGAGACCATCTTGGCTAACATGGTGAAACCCCGTCTCTACTAAAAATGCAAAAAATTAACTGGGTGTGGTGGCACCCGCCTGTACTCCCAGCTACTCAGGATGCTGAGGCAGTAGAATAGCTTGAACCCAGGAGGCAGAGGTCACAGTGAGCCGAGATCGCGCAGCTGCACTCCAGCCTGAGCAACAGAGCCAGATTCCGTTTCAAAAGAGAAAAAAAAAAATCAGCGGTGATTCTAGGATTTATCAAGATTCCCTCTAGTCCCTCTTTCCTCTTGCTCCCAAAAGAATATGGAATGAATAGTTGTATGAGTTGAGCCCATACAAAGTGTAAACAGTCATTGACATCATATCTGTAATGGAAAAGATGCAGGAACACAGGAGACCTGGCTCTAGTTTGAGTTTTACTGCAAACTGTGTCTCTGGATAAAGACTTCAACTTTTCTAGGTCTCATTTTCTCACCTACGAGCCAGTGGGGTTGAACAATGGTAACTTCTGGGGCTTTTCTCCTGGTATCTCAGGTATAATTTTAGGAACCAGTGATAGGACTCAGTGAAGTTATAAGCAAAAAATTAATGAGTATTACAGACTCCATCTAGCCCATGGTATCTAAACTTGTTCGCACACACTGCACAGTACGCACAAAAATAGAGGTGAGTTAATCCAAGCACTCTCTTTAGAATTTCTCAGTAAGCCCAAGACGAAAGTTGGCAGAACATTTATAAAAACTTCCCATATGATGCCAAGAGCCCTCCCTCCCTTCTTTCCTTCCTTCCTTCCTTCCTTCCTTCCCTCCTATCTTCCTTCCTTTCTCCCTCCCTCCTTCCCTCCCTCCCTCCCTTCCTTCTTTCTTCCTTCCTTCCTTCCTTCCCTCCCTCCTTCCTTCCCTACTTTTCTTTCTTTGTCTCTCCTTCCTTCCTTCCTTCCTTCCTTCCTTCCTTCCTTCCTTCCTCCCTCCCTCTCTCCCTTCCTTCTTTCTTCCTTCCTTCCTCCCTCTCTCTCTCTTTCTCTCTTCCTTTTTTGAGATGCAGTCTTGCTCTGTTGCCCAGGCTGGAGGGCAGTAGCTCAATCTTACCTCACTGCAACCTCTGCCTCCTGAGTTCAAACAATTCTGTTGCCTTAGCCTCCCAAGTAGCTAGGATTAAAGGCTTGCCTCACCATGTCCCACTAACTTTTGTATTTTTAGTAGAAACAAGGTTTCTCCATCTCCGAAAGTGCTGGGATTACAGGCGTCCATCGTGCCCAGCCAGTCTTGCCTTTCATAACAAGGAAATATATGTGGGGTGTGTGTGTGTGTGTGTGTGTGTGTGTTAAGTAGGTCAGTTTAATGCTGTCTGACAACCTCCTAGAACTGACTCTTACATAAGCAATGTTGAATCCTCTGGGTTCAAAGAACATAACTCTAAATCTGAATGATTAATTTTGGTCTCCTTTCTTTTCTAAGACAAGAGACAGCCCTCTAATTGTAGCACACCACAATAAGAAAATCAGCCTAATTAATTTAGTTGAAAATTAATTACTTTTCTTTACCCAGGACAGGGAGTGAAAGGCTTTGCTCTCTAAAGACCACCCTTCCCACCCTGACTGAGGACTCTCGGGACAGGATGAGGAGGCACACCCCGCTGGGCCAGTCTGCCACCCCAGTACCATATGGGCTAGAATGACTTATGGGGTAAAGAGAGATGAAGCACAGGAGCCCATCACAGAATGCATGACTGGGTCCTGCTAGGCCGTTGAGCAATAGTGTGCTTGCTGTGTGTGCAAAGCGGCAAGGCAAGAGGAAGCTTGGCTGAAATCAGCACAAAATGCAAAAACACTTCCTTAGTGACCTGGTTTACCTTCATCAACATGTGAATTCTTATTGTTAGCGAAGGGTTCCAGGGTGCTCTCAAACATCAAACACTGCACAGATACCAAACCCACACTTTGACAAATGTTAAGGAGAAACAAACAAAAACCACTTGCTCATAAAACACAGATGGATTGAAAAGACTAAGAGGAAAATAATCTGGGCAAAATAAAATTGGAGTTAGTAAACACAGCACATGCAAAAACTGTTTGAGACATTGGGAACAAAAATGCTAGGGTCAGATCACCCAGCCCTGTTGTTAAACCTCTTATCTCCACCACGAACAGCCAATGGCAGTGCAAATTCCACATAAGGTAGCGTGCATTGCCCATTCAATAAAGGAAAGCCCAGGACGTGGGCCACTGTGGGGCAGGAAGACCCTTCAGAAGCACAGTGCATGCACACAAGCTATTTCCAGTATGCAAGGGACAGCTGTTTCCAGCTCACCATGCCTGCAACTCATTTGTGTCCACTGTATTCCTAGAAGCTTATGGCCTTTATAACTAGACCAGAGGAGGGTCTAATAAACTTCAGTCTGAAAAGAGAGCCACGTAAAACAATTATGAGAATTGCTAGATTTGGAGATCATTCTTCAAATATATCTCTTTCAAAATATTTGTGGTATTCTTTTTTTTTTTTTTTTTTTTTTGTTGAGACAGAGTCTCGCTCTGTCACCCAGGCTGGAGTGCTGTGGCCAGATCTCAGCTCACTGCAAGCTCCGCCTCCTGGGTTCACGCTATTCTCCTGCCTCAGCCTCCCAGGTAGCTGGGACTACAGGCGCCGCCACCTCGCCCGGCTAGTTTTTTTGTAGTTTTTAGTAGAGACGGGATTTCACCGTGTTAGCCAGGATGGTCTCGATCTCCTGACCTCACGATCCGCCTGTCTCGGCCTCCCAAAGTGCTAGGATTACAGGCTTGAGCCACCGCGCCCGGCCATATTTGTGGTATTCTTAAGGATTGTGCAATGTTTTAACATTTGAGTCTCAACTTTACAACTCACTTATTGGGAGGTCCTTACATTTTACCAATATTTTAACCATTATGAAAATAGAATTTGGAGGGCATTTTCCTTAATATCCTTCAAGATATTTGCTATTTTGTCAATTATTTACTCAGACTAATTACACCAAGAAATCACTGCCTTTCATCATTTTAATCCTAAATAATAACAAATGCATGGATTCACTTTGGAAGAATGTCTCAAATTTCATAGTGAAAAAACTCCAAACATACAGTCAGTAGGAATGCTGATATTTACCCTCAGCAAACCATATGACATTCCAGATTAACTAAAATAATAAGGTGGCTTAAATTTGTAAATAATTTGATTATTTTGTGACTCTTAGGTATCAAAATTGATGTACATTTTCTCATCAGTAGTCTGAGAGCTATTTTGAAAATGAGTTCCATACAACTCATTGTACTTGCTATACACAACTCTACTTGCTACAATCTGCCCTCGATTACCACTTGTTCTGTAATCCAAACTGCTCTGTCACCATCTGTCAGCAACGAGGTGGCTTGTTGAGGTTAGAGAGCAGCAGGAGGCAGGACAGTGCTTAAGATAATCTGAACATGCTCACGCCTGTAATCCCAGCACTTTGGGAGGCCGAGGTGGGTGGATCACTTGAGGTCAGGAGTTCAAGACCAGCCTGCCCAATGTGGTAAAACCGTGTCTTTACAAAAATACAAAAATTAGCCAGGTGTGGTGGCGCTGTAATCCCAGCTACTTGGGAGATACTTGGGAGACTGAGGCAGGAGAATCACTTGAACCCAGGAGGCAGAGGTTGCAGTGAGCTGAGGTTTTGCCATTGCACTGGGCAACAGAGCCAGACTCTGTCCCAAAAAGAAAGAAAGAAAGAAGAAAGAAAGAAAGAAAGAAAGAAAGAAAGAAAAAGAAAGAAAGAAAGAAAAGAAAGAAAGAAGAAAGAAGAAAGAAATACCTCTATCTCAATACTTAACGTATCACTTTGGAAATGGCTATTTGTTGATTTTACCCACCACTTTCAGTGGAAGTCCAACGATACATCATTTATTTCCGGAACTTTATGCATAAATGGCACTGAGCGTGGACTGAAAGCCTTGTGAAGGCAGCCAAGCTGAGCGCCTCACTCCTGCAATATCCCTACGCCTGGTCTGTCCCTTGTCGCTTGCCAGGCACTGAACACATTTTTATCCAATGAATTAATGAAGTTGCACTTAGTATAAAAAGCATAATGTACTTTATAATTGATGCTGGCATAATTACACAAATCTCTTGTAGGAAAAGATATCCTGCAGCAGAGGCTGGCAAACTATAGCACCATTGCTTGCTTTTGTATCCTCGCCAGCGAAGAACCGCTTGTGCATTTTCAAATGTTTTTTTTTTTTAATCTAAATGAGAATAGCATTTTATGATATGTGAGAATTACGTGGAATTCAAATTTCGTGTCGGTAAGTAAAGTTTCATTGGCATACAGAGTCTTGTTCATTCACTTGTGTACTGTTCATGGCTGCCCTCCCAGGGCAATGGCAACAACATGGCTGAACAGCCGTGGCCAACACCAGATGTGCGTTCTCCTCGCCTTGCACTCTGGTGCACTACAAATTGCAGTGACAGCCTTCCAGCGCTGCTTGCAATGCCATACCATGGCATTTTATTCATTTAATTTCAGTGCATCTTCTTATATCCGCCAAGGAAGGAGGAGAAAAGTGGATTCCAAAAGTCACACTTTCAAGGCAGAGTGGAGTGTAGATCATTTTGTTATGAGATTAGAAGGCAAAGCATGTCTTTGCTATGCAATGATCTTATAACTGTGCTAAAGAGTATAATATACATTGACGTTATCAGGCAGAGCACCCGGCATGGTATTCCCAACTGCAGGCAGGAAACTGATAAATTTTAAAATAGAATAACACCTTTTCCAGAAAGAACACTTGTTTGAAGAGTTGAGAACATTGAGAGGAGTCTGAAACATTAACTGAAAAGCAAGGTAAAAAAGTATAAAAGTATTGTAAGCAATTATAAAAGGCAAAATTATAAACTATTAGATGATGATGGAAGTTATCTGTATCAGCTTGGGGATGAGAAAGCTCTTTAAACAAGACTCAAATTTTACAAACTCATAAAACATTTAAAATCGTCTGCTTCATTAAATGAAGAACTTAGATTGTTCAGAAAATACTAGAATATCATTATAAAAGAATGCAAATTAAAATTATGTCTGTTAGACCGGCAAAAATTCAAAATTTCCTATCTCACTAATAGGTCAAGACTGGGAAGAAACAGGTCCTCTTTTTCACTATTGATGGGAAAACAAATTGGTCTAGTCAAGTCACCTTACAAAGTGAATTTCAAGATGTTTTCCTACATTGTCAGTACCCGCCACTGCTCCAAGTTATGGGAGTGGAAAATCGCACTGAGACCTACCGAGCCAGGCTGGGCAGGGCCCGAGGGAGCCGCATGGGGGCTGCCCCCTGTCCTAAGCCCGCCTGCCCACCTGTCACCCCGCTTCTGCCTCCTGGTTCCCACCAGTCCATCCACCTCTCTGGGATCACTGGGCGTGAGCCAAGGAGGAAGCATGCCAGCCATCCGCTGAGTTCTGCTGGCCACACTGCGGGCAGTGCTGGCCCAGGAGGGTAGCCTACGCTGGAGGTAGTGAGTGATGTGTTGACCAGGATACTGCATTCCCCTGACCTGCCCGGGGGAGAACCTGAAAATCATGCCACTGTCCACTGGTTGCACAGGACTCCCAGCACAGGCTCACGCCCCAGCAGATGAGCTGGCGTGCAAAGGAGGCTGCTTCTGAGGTCGGTGCAGCTCTGCAACTCTGGAAACTATTCTTGCTGCGGGGCTGGCTGCCCAGCTGGTCTGTGCTTTGCTGGTGGATGTTTCTCCTGGGAGCCCCAGCTCTCCTGCTTCTGGAAGAGCCCTCTCAGTGACATTGATTGTGAATAGAGTCCTCGGAGTCAAGGTTCTGAGTCAAAGCTGTTCTATTGGTGACGACGTTTCAGAACTGTCAGGCAGAACTCTTCCAGGAGCCATGCCAGTATTCTCAGGAATCCCAGAAGCTCTGCCAGTTGGCAGTGCCAGAGGGAGATTACTCTTTCTATACAGTGTCCCTGTGTGTCACCAACAGTGTTGGGAGCAAGTTCAGCAAAACCCAAGTGTTATGGAATCCTGCAGTCCGACTCACCTGTCAACGTCACAGTCATTGCTGTGGCCAGAAAGCCCTGCTGGCTCAACGTCACCTGGCAAGACCCCCACTCCTGGAACTTGTATTTCTGCAGACTATGGTTTGAACTTTGATACCTGGCTAAATAGTCAAAGATGTTCATGATGTGGATGGCCAAGGATCTCCAACATCACTGTGCCATTCACAACACCTGGAAAGACATGGGGCACCAGACACAGCTTCAGGCCCAGGAGGAGCTGGGGCAAGGCTTGTGAAGTGAGTGGAGCCCAGAGGTCAAGGGCACCCTTTGGGCAGACTCCAGGAGTCCTCCAGCTGAGACCACCTCCACACAAACACCTACTAATAATAAATATGATGATAATATTCTCCCCAGAGATTCTGCAAATGTAACAAGCTTCCTGGGTTAAAGAAGACATGGAAGTTGCAGGGTGTGAAAGAAGACAAGATCAGCCTGCAGCACGCACTGGCTGTGTTCTTTGGGGTGGCTGGTCCCAGAGAGACCTAGACCCCCCCCAGTACTTGTTCCTCTCATCTCCCATCAGTGTCCCCTAGCAGCCTTGAAATGGACGCCACCCTCAGCCATGGCCGACCAGATGCCAGGGACCCGTGGAGGCCTTATGACATCAGCAATAGAGACTACTTCTTCCCCATATAGCTGGCCAGGTGGCACCTGACAGGTTGGGTGTGTAAACCAGAAAAGTATCTGAGACAGCTCCCTATCAGTTTAAGAGTGTGTTTTGCCAATATTAAGAACACGCCTCGAAGAAACAAACATGGAATCATAGAAAGAGTTTGGTCTATGCCTTTTTCCAAAGATGCTTTTGAGGGTTTTTGAGTATTTAAATGGGACAAGCAGGCTGGAGGGGCAAGAGGGAGGGTATGGTGACATAACAGAATTCACATGTGACAAGAGAAAAGGAGCCAACAGAGGAATAGTCCATGACGTATTAATCTTGGGCTCAGTAAGTTAGCACTTTGCATAAGATAAGGTGAACACAGAGCAGCTACCTGTGGAGATGTTGAACCTTGATTTGTAGCTGTCTGCTTAGGAACAAGATGAAAGGCAGCTTCTTGCATGCCTCAGGTTTCTGCTCATGTTTTCCTTTTGGCACGGTGAACTGGGGTCCTGAGCTCTTATTTTCCTTTCACAGGTGTCAGGCATGCTGCACCGTGTGGATGACGGAGTGCAAAAGGGCTCAGCAAAAGTTGCCTCTCACTGCCCTGCCAGCTCATCTCAGGGGGTGGGGCCTTTGGTTTCACTGTTATGGAAGAGCCTGGCAGAATGTTCTAGGCCAGATGAAAATCGGGCTGCTGCAGACATTCAGAAGGAAGAAGTGGTTGAGTTTTTGAACCTCCTTTCCCAAATGCCCTGCTCAGTTAGAGTGAGCTCAGACCACCGTGAATCACGAGAGCCATATCAATGCTCTGTTGGACGCTCAGGCGGGCAGAGTCAGGCAGCTGGGAGGGGGGCCTCTGTGTGAAGAAGAAGCTGCTGGCTGCCGACCCCCAACGCTTCTGCACAAGCTGCACCACTGGGCAGGTGGGATGGATTTCCAGCCAAAGCCTCCCTCAGTCACCTTGCTCCTGGTCCTCTGTGCGGTTACATCTTCCAGCTCAAATTCTGAAACCTAAGTGCCTTTGCAATTCTGTTTTTCTGGGCCTGAGGATGGCTTTTACTTAAACCACCTGGACTAGGACAGAACCTCTTTCTGCCTTTCTTCCCCACACTTAAGAAACAACTGGGGGAGTGGGTGAGTGAATAATACAGTATCTCAGGGTCTGATGGTTTTAAATGGGGAATTATAATTAGGTCCTCATTAGCATTTTGCTAAATATAAATGATATTAGGCATTTGCTAAATACAGAAGCAAATGTATTGGCTTTGGGTTTCAGGACTTCAGGAGGAGAGAAGCAGAGGAAGGAGGGGAATGGGGGACAGGATCTTCATGGCCCCCTGTAATAGGGGAGGTGAGAGGGACCCCAACCTCTGAAAACCAATGTTCTCTGTCTCCCACCTTCCCCAAAGGAGAGCTGGCAGTAGGGAGGGCTTCAGCCAGCACTAAGATCAAAGCTGTTGTACTTCAGCTTTGTTTTCAACTGAACCTGAGTAGCTAGGGAGGATATTCTAATATTAGGGAAAATGATGTGGAAAAATAAAAGAACCTGGCAAGAATGCATTTTGATTTCCCTTTTTAAAAGACCACCAATTTCCTTCATCTTTCTCTTGGGAAGGTGGAAGATCCAGTAGTCACTGTGTAGTATAGAAATAACTTTGTGGGGGAAGCACAGAAACCTTGTGTAGCCCAAAAGCAAGTCAAGTGAAAAAGGAGGAGGAGAAAAAATCATTTTTCCTGTTAGAGAAAAGATTCTCGTTTCATTCTGTAATTATAGTCTGCCTCTTCTCCAGGGGAAAAGCAATTGTGAACTCCCCAAGGTGGGTATGAAGGAAGAGAGTACGATTCCCTGTCCTAGTGCTGAGAAGTCTCCCCCCTCTACCAGGCAAGGTCCCAGAAATTCCCCACCCTGAAAGCTGTGAGCCCTCTGCTGTCAAAGGGGAAGTTCATTAAAAAATAAAAAAGGCCCTTACCACTATGCCTTCACCTTTTAGTTTAGGTCTTCGACTTGGATTCAGCCCAGCTAGAGTGAAGCACCCATTAGCTGTCCAGCCATGACACAGTGACTAACCACTTCAGCTGAGTTTTCTGTCCAGGATTTGAAGATTCAGTGATATTACTGGGTACCTAGACAGTTAACCCTCAGGTATTGGGGTATCCCAGACGTGATTAAAATCAGTCGTGTAACCACAGACCCAAAATTTACCAGACCACAGAAACTTCGGAGTACTCTACCTTTTTAGAAAACCAGCTACCACCACCAGACCGTGTAAAAGGACAAAAATGACCCAGTCTTATTTACTGTTTGCCAAGTTCAAGCTGTTACAATCTTCTGCAAGTAGAGATTTTCATCGCGGAGTTTGTGCGTTTTAGACTCTGCTGCTGCTTGAGGCAACTTCTCTTAAGTTAACAAAATTCAAGCAAGCATGAGCTGATTTTTTAAACTAAATGAAAAATAAAGATTGGCTGGGTTAGGTGGCTCACGCCTGTCATCCCAGCACTTTGGGAGGCTGACACGGGAGGATCACTTGAGGACAGGAGTTCAAAACTAGCCCGACTGATATGGTGAGATCTTGTCTCTACAAAAAGAAAAATGTTTACAAATTAGCTGGGTGTGGTGGTGTGCACTTGTAATCCCAGTTACTCTGGAGGCTGAGATGGGAGAATCAGTTGAGCCCAGGAGTTCAAGGCTACAGTGAGCCATGATTATGCCCTTACATTCCAACCTGGGCAACAGAGTGAGACCTTGTCTCAAAAAAATAAATAAGTAAATAAGTACATAAATAAGCATAAGCTCCCTGTTTCTAAACTCCTAAGAGATTGTTTCCTTTACTCATCTGTATTAAGAAAACTGAAGGAATTTGCTTTGAGGGATACAAAATCTTTAGAAACTGTTGGTCTCCATTTATAAAGATGAGGAGATAATCATATTATTTAGGTCCCTGGAACCAGATGTTTAATACTCTTCCCAAAACTACAGCTGAGAACTTGTTAGGGTAATTGTGGGTTTACTATAAGCTGATACCAAAGAGATGTAGCTGTTATACTTTAGCAAACATTCATGACAATAACAACACAGCAATGCAGCTAACATGTATTGGACTGTTACCCAGTGCCTCTCCCATAGCTAAGCACTTCATAGTGTGGGGAGAAGTGATTGGCTATGGTTTTATGATGCCTAAGGCTCTCCTCTATATGCACAGCCACCCCATCCTGCAAACTTTCAGCTTAATAAAATTGACATAGATGGTATTTGGCTTTCCTTCATCTTTATAACCTGGCAGTAGTGTATTCCCACCCCCGTCGTGGGGATGATCAGTGCATAAGCCAAGATAAAACAAAACGTGAGAAGAGCATGAAAATATTGAAACAGACAAGCTGACACTTTTACATGAGCCTAATTTAATGCTCCAAATTATCCTCTAAAATCAGTACTGCTGTTATCCTCACTGGCAGTCAAACATTAGGCATTGACTCCCTCCTATGGCTCATGTTAGCACTTCTCAGTGCTGGCTCCTGTTCCTGGCATTCAGCACAGGACTTTTCTTTTCTTTTCTTTTTTTTTTTAACTTTTGAGATGGAGTTTCACTCTTCTCACTCAGGCTGGAGTACTATAGTGCTGTCTGAGCTCACTGCAGCCTCTGCCTCCCGGGTTCAACCAATTCTCCTGCCTCAGCCTCATGAGTAGCTGGGATTGCAGGTGCCTGCCACCACACCTGGCTAATTTTTTATATTTTTAGTAGAGACAGGGTTTCACCATGTTAGCCAGGCTGGTCTCAAACTCTGACCTCAAATGATCCACCCGCCTCAGCCTCCCAAAATGTTGGAATTCCAGGCCTGAGCCACTGCGCCTGGCCAGGACTTTCTTAAAGCAGCACCTTCAGTGTACGTGAGGGTCTTCAAATGTTCTAGAGCCGCTGCATCTGCTCTCCCCACTAGAGCAGTCGCACTTTCCCCTCAAGCCATGTCAGTAATTACACAGAACAGCAGAAGTCACACAACTCCAAGACCTCCAGCATGTGAGATAAGATGCTTCAGATCAATGTTTAAGACGGTGCTTTTTCTCCAGCAATAAATTTGAGTCATTGCACATTAAGAAAATATTACACTGTTTTCTTTGTTTTTTGTTAAGAACAAAATAACCCTTCTTTTAAAGTCGTCCTCAAAATTAGGTCTGCCACTTCCATTAAGAGTATAATCTTGGTATTTTATTGCCTTTTAAAGTTGCTTGTTATTTTAACTCCACCATTTTACAATTCAAAGTTGCTTCTATAAAACCAAACGTTATCATAGGAGAGGCTTTGTGAAAGCCTCTGAAGGAGCCTGACTCCTGGTTCCCTCCCTATCAGGGAAAACACCAAACCTGAAAGGACACTGTGAGAATCCCTTGAGGTGACAGGTTCTGTCTTCACCCTGCTTGCGTAGGGCTGGTGACTTTGGCAACCAGGCCCTCATAGGAGGGAAACATAAAAAAGGGAGCTTTGACATTTTCCTCCTGGTACTCGGCACATCTGCCCTGGGACACAGTGCCTGTGGGACTCTGGACCCCAGCACCAGATGTCCTTCTGAGAAAAGCCCAGTGGCGGAGAGAAGTTCCAGAGGAGGGAGGGATGGAGCCAAGAGAAGAGCTGGGGAGATAATGGAGTAGGCAGCTCCAGAAGTAATTCAGAGCAGAAGCTCCTGCTGTAAGGGTGCTTTAGGGACATTTTAACCAGCATATTGTCCCTTTTAGGTGTGTATGACCATGCCATTGCACCAGAACTCTGCACATCTAAAGACGCCTAAGTAAAAGATCTCTATCAACTATTTTAAAGTAAATATTCTAAGTGATCAAAAATGCATTTGTTATAGGTAAACTGGCAGCCAGCAGCTTTTATTGTTTCTTTGTAATTCATAAAATAATGATATATCTTTTAATTAAGAGCAACTTAGATTTTAGTAAATCTAATCTCTCAACACACACATACATTATATTACAGATATATAATGCTTACAAATCTGGGGTAGGATAGTGAAGTGTTTGCCAACATATTTGAGAACTCAAATGAAATGAGTTATTTCCTAAAGATGGTTAAATTGGTAACATTAGCATTAAGAAGTTATAGAAAGCTAGAGAGGATTTTTAAAATAGAAAAATGAAAAAGAAGAAGAGAGTCGTGTGGAAGGTCTGCTTTTTAAAAGAGACCCAGCACACATAATTTTAATGTTGGCTTCTGTTTCCTCCAGATTTTCTCCAGAGAGAGGAAAGATTTCAAGTTCATTATTCTATGAGGCTATCATAACTGGAATATCAAAAGTAGATGAGAATACCACACAAAACAAAACCTGTAGACAAACTCTACTTCTTAAACTAGATGCAATAATACTACCATAGATGCAACTACAAGAAAAAAAGGCAGTGTAGTGAAACAATCATATCTCATGACCTAAAGGGCTATCTTGGGAACAGAAAGTGGTTCGTCATTAGAAATTGTATTGATAAAATCCACTATATTAAGAGATTAGAACATCTTAATAAATCTCCCGAAAAGAGAGCAATGGGTAAAATTTGACATCGATTCTCATTGTTATACAATCAAACAAGGAAGTCCAGGATAAAATAAAACCCCTGAACCCCATAAAATATACATATACCAAAATCTGCAGCAGATTTCTAATTTAATAATTATTTTTAAAAATAGTTACCACAAGTGTTTAATCTAGAAATGGGATCACATCTGTAAATTAAGAAACAGTTATGTGTGTTGGAAAGAACATACATACCCTGATTTGCAGCCAAGATTATACTTTAACAGTTCAAGAGAATCAATTGAATTATCTTAGAATAATTTACTAAGAATGTCCCATTCATGATAGCAAATAGCAAAAAATACTTAGTAAGAACACAATAGCACATGTACAAGGACCTATTATGAGAAAAAACAGAATTTTTGTGACACAACAGAGGGGAGAAAGTATATCCTTTCGGTATATTTTGGTATAAAGCATATTTTAGTATAAAGCTTCCAGTTAAAAAAAAAAATCTCTGGTAATGACTTCGTTTTCTGACAAAATGGCAGAGAAAAAAATATATATATGTATATCCCTTCTACTTCAGTAGCTCACACTTTCACTCTCTCTAATGGCTGTTAAACTCACCCACCAGTTTCTCTTAGTTTCAACTGCTATATTTTTTATTTCCAGTATGTGTATTCTATATTTTTATATTTTTATCCTCTGCTAAAGCATTCAATTCTGTCTTTTAATGCCTCCAACATATTAATTATATTTGTTTTAATGTCCCTGCTTGATAACTTCATCATCTGAATGTTCTGTGGATCTCTTTTCATTGTTTATTTTCTTTTCTTTCAGGTTAGGTTTTCTCTCCTTGAATGCCCAATTATTTTTGATTGAGTGAGAAATTTGGTGGTAGAAAATTGAAGTGCTCATTGTGGTCTCTAGAGGATAAAATCTTCCTGCAGGAAGATGTTGGTTCTGTCAGGAAGCTAGAAAAAGAAGCATCAGGCCGGGCGCGGTGGCTCAAGCCTGTAATCCCAGCACTTTGGGAGGCCGAGACGGGCGGATCACGAGGTCAGGAGATCGAGACCATCCTGGCTAACACGGTGAAACCCCGTCTCTACTAAAAATACAAAAACTAGCCGGGCGAGGTGGCGGGCGCCTGTAGTCTCAGCTACTCGGGAGGCTGAGGCAGGAGAATGGCGTGAACCTGGAAGGCGGAGCTTGCAGTGAGCTGAGATCTGGCCACTGCACTCCAGTCCCGGCGACAGAGCGAGACTCTGCCTCAAAAAAAAAAAAAAAAAAAAGAAAAAGAAGCATCAGCACTCCTGCCTTGCCTTCATCCAATTAGAGAACCAGGAATTGAGGAACCTGAACCTTTGGAGAGGGCTGTTTCCAGGGCATACTCACTCCTAAGGCGGACACTTCTGAGTTCCAATGAAACCTAGGGTGTTTACCAAGGTCCTTCCTTGTTGCAAGTTCCTGAAACTTGTAAGCATCTATAGAAGTTCAACTTGGTGCTACATCATCATGATGTCAGCTCAGGGAGTAGTTTAGAAACTACTGTTGATTTTTTTTTTTTTTTTTTTTTTTTTTTTTGAGACATTGTATCGCTCTGTCAGCCAGGCTGGAGTGCAATGGTGCAGTCTCGGCTCACTGCAACCTCAGCCTCCCAGATTCAAGCGATTCTCCTCCCTTGGCTTCCTGAGTAGCTGGGATGATAGGCACCTGCCTCCACACCCGGCTGTTTTTTGTATTTTTTTTAGTAGAGACAGGGTTTCACCATGTCGGTCAAGCTGGTCTCAAACTCCTGACCTCGTGACCCGCCCGCCTCGGCTTCCCAAAGTGCTGGGATTACAGGCATGACTACCACGCCCAGCCTACGGATGGATATTTTAATCAGATAGGGTGAACTAGTCCCCTCATCCTCAAGGTGGTTGGGTGATAAAACTTCCTGTTAGGTGGGACTCTGGCTGGATCTGATACACCAGTTGCCCACACGATGGAAGTATAAACATACCACATAGGTAGTTTCACATTTCCTAGTGGTCATATTTTAAAAATATAGACAGAAACTGGTGAAAGTAATTTTAATGCTATATTTTATTTAATCTAATATATGCAAAGTGTTATTTTAACACAAAACCAATCTAAAATGTATTGGCGATGACATTTTTTACATTTTTATCTTACCAAATTATCACAATTGGTAGGTATTTTCTAAATGACGGTACAGCTCAGTTAGGACTAACCACATGTTAACTTTTGAAAAGCCACATGTGGCTAGTGGTACCACAGTCGTCACCAGTCTAGAACATTGAAATCAATGCCAAACACTAAAGCAAGGAGTTACATTAACTGTGGACAGCCCCTAAGATTTGTGAATTTGAAACTAAGATAGTCAGGATCGGCCTGACTTGCACCCACTTGCAGGGTCTAAAGGATGGAAAAGGCTGGCTAAAGCATAATTCTTCAGAAGCTGTCACTGTGCCACTGTGCACTCTCCATACGGGTGAGGAGGGCGCTCACATTCACCCTTTCCAACAAGCAAGGTGGCTTCCAGACACCACTCAGAGACACTGGCTGTCCCTCTTGGAACTTGAGAGCCGTGAGACCCGATTTCGGGACTTGTCTGGAAAAAACACAGAGGTCAGAGACCGTGGCTGATGATGCTCAACTCACAAGAGTAAAGACAGCAATCTTTGGAGCAAACTGCTCCTTTTCTGATTTCGGGCCTCACTAGTCTGCAGGAGACATTGCATCGAGAAAAAGGCCCCCCTACACTTGTCTCAATTCCCTTGCAACTTTCTAGTCCTGAAACAAGCCCAAGCTGGCAAAGAAAACATTTTTTTTTGAGACGGAGTCTCGCTCTGTCGCCCAGGCTGGAGTGCAGTGGCATGATCTCAGCTCACTGCAGCCTCCACCTCCCAGATTCAAGAAATTCTCCTGCCTCAGCCTCCTGAGTAGCTGGGACTACAGGTGCACACCACCATGCCCAGCTAATTTTTGTATTTTTAGTAGAGACAGGGTTTTGCCATGTTGTCCAGGATGGTCTTGATCTGCTGACCTCGTGATCCGCCCACCTCAGCCTCCCAAAGTTCTGGGATTACAGGCAAGAGCCACCCCATGCCCAGCCAGAAAACAATTTTAATGTGATAATAATTGGAGTTTGATCATTACATTGGACTGACCAATGCAATTACTGAGATGAGACTGTTCCTATAACCAAAAGTACCAGAAAGCCACAGTACCTGTCCAAGATGTTAACTGAGAGGTAAGCAGAAAAGAAACAGGTTCACAGAGGGAATTTTGCATGCAGGGATTAGATGCAATAAAGCTTCTCTGGTATTTTCCTGACTGAGTCCTCTTCATTCAATAAACTGGTTACCTGAGGGGCTTTTTGTTTCACCTCTTGGGGTGGTAGGTAGGGGACCAGAAAGAGCTAAGAGCACGTGAGAATCAGGTGAGATTTGGGCTCATGCTTCACAGTGAGGGGTGCTTCCCCAGGGCCATTCCCTTGATCAGTGGGACCAGCACAGCACCCAGAGGGGCAGATGGCCTTATCGCACCTCAGTGGTCTACTCCATGCTGCCCAGGGACCAGACCATCAGCTCTATCAGGCCAGAGTCCTGGTGTCATCCAGAAGCTCCTGTCATTCAGCGCTCACTTTCTGGGCTGTGGAGTGTTCTCTTGCCACTTCGGAAGGTGGAAAGAGATGGGAAACTTGGAGAGAAGCAATCAATAGCTTTGACAAGTAAGTTAAAATTGTGTTTTTCTATTTACTGGTGAGAGACTAGTTAAACTGGAAGAGACTCGAATTTTGGGTAAAAAGCAAGTTTTTGTTTTTACTATTAACCAAAACATAAAAATAAATAAAAAGGATGCTTCTTTCCTTTAACCCAAATGCCATCACCATGAGTCCAGAGAAAAATGATACCAGCTACCTAAAATAAAGGGTGCTGCACATATAAGCACAAGCTGTATTACATTTTATAAAGGAAATCAACATTTTCCTTGAAAGCATGATATTTGAATGGTGTCAAAAGAAAGCATAAAGATTAATTTTTGTGGCAGGAGGATGAAGGAAGCAGAGAATTACAGGGAAATACAGCATGAGCTGTGAGAGAAGAAGTCGGGCTGTTGGAGGCAGGAAGCTATAATTTTGGAGACAGGAGGGCTCATGGTGATTGCCCAGGCACCTTTTATTTTGTAGATGAGAAAATTCTGTCAAATGATGGAAGAATGTCTCACAATTAGTAGTGAAGCTGGTGGAATCCAATGAGACTTAATTCAGAGATTTTCTTCCCCCACCAAAGCACGCTCTAACTCTTCCCCAGGGAACTGTTCTTCATTGATTGCATTTTTCTTTCTGTAATTCAAAGGTAACTCAACACTGTCTATTTGCTGTGGTTTGAATGCCTCCTCCAAAAGTCATGTTGAAACTTTATCCCCAATGTGGCAGTACTGAGAGGTGGGACATTTAAGAGATGACTGAGTCAGGAGAGCTCGTCCCTCATGAAATAATTATTCCACTCATGGGTTAATAGGTCAATGGGTTATGGTGGGAGGGGAACTGGCAGATTTATAACAAGAGGAAGAGAGGCCTCAGCTGGCACACTCTGCCCCGTCACCATGTGATGCCCTGCACTGCCTCAGGACTCTGCAGAGAGACCCCACCGGCAAGAAGGCCCTCACCAGATGCTCCCTCTTGATCTTGACTTCCCAGCCTCCATAAGAAGCAAATGCCTTTTCTGTATCAACTACCAGTTTCAGGTATTCACTTATAAGCAAGAGAAAATGGACGAATACATTATTCTGTAAGATTTTGGCTTTGGGAGGACGAAGTAGGCAGATCACGAGGTCAGGAGTTCAAGACCAGCCTGGCCAAGGTGGTGAAACCCCGGCTCTAGTAAAAATACAAACAATTAGCTGGGGGTTGTGGTAGGTGCCTGTAGACCCAGCTACTTGGGAAGCTGAGGCAGAGCATTGCTTGAACCCAGAAGGCACGCTTGCAGTGATACAAGATCACTCCACTACACTCCAGCCTGGAAGACAGAGCGAGACTCCGTCTCAAAAAAAAAAAAAAAAAAAAAAAATTGGCCCTTTCTTCTCCTTCTTCTTCTCCTTTTTACTTTTAATGTCACTGGCTTGGGAAGACTGTATTTATCAAAGTCAGACCCAACAATATCCTGTTATGATGGAACATTTGGGTCCTCTGAAATTAATATGCTGGAGCCCTAATTTCCAATGTGGTTTTATTTGGAGATGGGGCCTCAAGCAATTAAGGCTAAATGAGGAAATGAGATCATAAAAATGGAGGCCTGATGTGACAGAATTGGTGTCCTTATAAGAAGAGGAAGATCTCTCTCCTCCCCCCTGCCACCCCATGTAAGGATATGGTGAAAAAACAGTCACCTGCAAACCAACAAGAGAGCCCTTACTAGAAATCAAATTGGCCAGAACCTTGATCTTGGACCTCTGACTTCCAGAACTGTGAAAAAGAAATTTCTGTTGTTTAAGCTACCAACTCAACAGTGTTTTGTTATGGCAGCCCAAGTAGATTCATACACATCCCATCCTCCATGCTCTTCTTCAATGTGACCATCCTAGTCCCCACTAAAGTCCCCCTGCTGAAGCTGGGCTGGCCTCAGGAACTTGGTCAGAAAGCATAGACCTTAGCCTGGTTCTCTTGGGACACTTGCTGTCTGGATGATCCTGTTTGAAACCTTCCTTTTCAGAGCTCAGCCTCCTGGTTATGAGAAGCTCAAGCCACATGGAGATGCCATGTGCAGGCACAGAGCCGTAGCTGATTCCAGCCTTTGAATCATTGCATTCTGGGCACCAGACATGTGAGTGAGAAAGCTTCCAGATGGTTCCAGCCTCTAGCTGGCCAAGTAAACCACAAAGTTTCAGATTGTCCCAGCTGAAGCCCTAGACATTGTGGAACAGAGGCGAGCTGTCTCTTCAGTACGTGTCTGAACTCCCAACCACAGAATCTGCAAGTAGAGTCAAATGGTCATTTATGCCATCAAGTAGGGGCATTTCATGTGTGTGTCCATGGTAACTGAAACGTACATTTCTTTCAGGAAAATTTCCTCAGTGGTTGTTGCCTGGCCAACCGTATCAATTCCACCCTGTCTGACTTGTGAGATGCAGGGAGAGCAGAGATGAACATGGGAGAGAAAACCTCCCAGGGGTGAGCTAATGAAAGTTTGTAGAACAGAGTTCACAGTGTTTCTTATTTATGTTCTTTCTCCCCATTTTATTATTTTTATTATGAGATGGGTACTTGCTCTGTTGCTGGGGCTGGAGTGCAGCAGTGCAATCATAGCTCACTGCAGCCTCCAATTCCTGGGCTCAAGTGATCCTTCTGCCCCACCCTTCCAAGTAGCTGGGACTACAGGTGTAAGCCACCATACGGGCTAATTTTTAAAAATTATTTTCAAATTTATTTATCTCTCTATTTGTTTGCTTACAAGTTCTCACTAAGTTGCCCAGCCCTGTATTGAACTCCTGGCCTCAAGTAATTTTCCTACCTGGACCTCCCAAGTAGCTGTTTACAGGCACTAACTACTATGCCCAGCCCTCTAACTTTATTCTTCATGGTAAAAAGGTTCCAAATTGCTTACTTTAACTACAAGTGTCTCTGAGCTTCTAACTTTGGTTATACTTAAGGCTATGTTTACTCATCATGACATTGAAAGTTGAATCTGTCCAAATGTTCAAAGCACTCCATGCTGGTCCTTTTGTTCAGGTTAGACCAGCCCAAGTCACTACTCTCACCAGACAGGAACCAGAGTACCTACAAGGGAGTAAAAGCATCAAGTGGAAAGACAGGAAAAGCAAGCGTCAGCGTGGTCTCTCCTTGGAAAAAGACAACCAGGACTCAAGAACAGGCTTCAACTAGCTACTTGCTGGTAGTAGGTGGATTATAGTACAGTTTACTGTCCAAACAGGAAAGGGATGCTATTCATAATTACACTGGAACAACAAGCATGCATCTGGTGTCATTCCATTTATGTAAAATTCTAGGAAATGCAAACTAATGTATAGTGACAGAAAGTATCTTAGTGTCTGCCTGGGGTGGGGAAGAGGGTTGGGAGGAGGGATTAAGAGTAAGCATAAGGAAACTTTAGGGAAGATTGGCCTGTTCTTCACTTTGATTGTGGTGACAGTTTCACAGCTGTACACAAATGTCAGAACTTTTCGAGGTGTACACTTTAAAAACATGCAGGTGATTGTTTGCAAATTATATCTCCACAAAGCTATAAAACAGTCTATACCAGAGCCAAGATTATGTCACTGGACATTCTCATAGTATCTTTTTGTAAAAGAAATGAAAATATTGCGAAAATAACTCTCCTATCCTCACCTTCCCTTATTCTCTCACCCTCTCTGCCATTTCCCCAAAGTAACCCCTATCAAGATGGGAGCATACTTCCCACACACAATCTTTTACATATTCTGTGTGTATATATCCATTACGTTTATTTGTTTTCTTTTGTGAGTGCAGAATCTTGGCATAAGTATTATCATATTGGGGAAATTATCTTGTTTGTGACCATTAAGAGGAAAAACAACCCATTTCTCCTTTTGCTGTCGTCTTTCCAGATCTGAGTGCCAGCTAACCTCCTGAGGTTGCCTTCAGGAGCCGTTAGGTTATGACCCCTGTTTATTAGATGCCTTGTATTCTCTTGGTTGCACTCCTTTTATTTGTTTTTGCAACAGTATATTTTCAAGAGATCTTAGAAAATATTTTTATGCACCTTCAGAAAAGTACACAGATGAAAAGTTAACTTTCTAATCCCTCCCTGAATGTCTAAAAGTGTGTTTTCTTTTAATTTTTCAATTACATTTGATCTATGTTTGACTGGGAATAGAATTTTAAGTTCCCAGTCATGTTCCTAAGAACATTGAAACACTGTTCCACCATCTTTTAAAAACTAGTGTTACTGATGGAAACTTTTCTACCAGTCTTTTTCTTCTTCCATTGCAGGTAACATGCATGTTGCTTTTAGAATCTTTTAGTGTTTTTGTTTTATTCTTAGTTTTCTGAAATTGCTTTAGGATGTGCCTAAATGAAAATCTACTTGAATATGTATATATTCCTTTTTTCTATCATTGTTTAAAAAATATAATGTACTCCCCTTTTTTTCTCTCTCTTTTACTTTTGTAGACTCCTGGTAGAAGATAGCATTTCTGAATGAGCAATCTGTGTTCTATGTCTCTAGTTTTCTCTCTCATGTTTCTCATCTCTTTGTATTGAGACATCTCTTACTTTTTAAATTAGTTCTATTGAATTGTTTTCTTTAGGTACAATATTTTAAATCCCATGAACTGATTCTAGGTTCTGATTTCATACCTTCTGAAGAGTAGTCTGTTCTTAAATTGTGGATGGAATTTCTTTTCTTCTAACTCTGAATAGAGGTTTAAAAAATACCTTAGTTCTCTGGATTGTCTTTGTTTCTTTTTTTTTCCTTTTTTCTTCTTCTTATTTTTTTTTTTTAAGAGATGAAGCTTCACTCTTGCTGCCTAGTCTGAAGTGCAATGGCACGATCTTGGCTTATTGCAACCTCCGCCTCCTGGGTTGAAGTGATTCTCCTGTCTCAGCCTCCAGAGTAGCCGGGATTACAGGCATGCACCACCACGCTTGGCTTATTTTTTATTTTTAGTAGAGACGGGATTTCACCATGTTGGCCAGGATAGTCTCGAACTCCTGACCTCAGCCTTGGCCTCCCAAAGTGCCAGGATTACAGGCAGGAGCCACCATGCCCGTCCGATTATCCTTGTTTCTTCTGGGGTCAATTCTATTCACTCCCTCCTAGACCCTGTTTTTTTCTTTCTTTTTCCTTTGACTTTTTTCTTGCAGTATGAGTTTATAAATAAATCATATGGATGATTTATTCAGAGAGTTCACAAGGTTTTCTTCTACCATTACTCTCATTTTTCGGTCTTTCCCAGAGATCTGAGGGCTTCTTGCAAGGCCTGAGTACAGGTAAGATACATCACCTGGTGGCTTCTTTGAGGGTCTAAACAATGATAAGGGGAATGGGCAGGCCTACTCAAGCATCGGATACCAAGCTGGGTCCTATCTCAGGGCCTCTGTTGTTTCAGGAGCCCTAGTCTCTTTAAGCAGGCATTCTGCCTAGATGGAAAAGCCTACCATGACCCCAATTCTATTCTTAGAGTTCCTCTAAATGTATTCTGTTTATGTATTTCAATCCCAGGATCATGACCCAAATAAACTACATGCATTGAATCTGCTGTCAGGTCTGGTTCTGGAGGAACACAACCATATTCTCCCGAATTCAACACTTGCCCTCAGAATCCAGAGATTTCCTTTCCTCAATTCACCAGCTAAGGGTTGTAAATATATTACATGTCACTTTGTATTTTTACAGAAAAATAGTGTATATAAACTTCAAAGCTGCCAGAATCACTGCTGTGCATTTTATGACACCGTAAAATGAGGAAGGCTTTTGCATAGACTGCATTGCACTATCTTTCTGGAATCTTTCACGTACTAACCCTGACCTTGCCTTCCACAGCAGACTAGAAGAAACATAATTCTATAATCTAATAGGGTCCACTTACTTTTGGCTTCTGGACAACTCCGGTTTTTATGAAAGATTTCCCTCCTGTGCTTTAATAATTATCAGGCTGGTGCAAAAGTAATTGCGGATTTTGCCATTAATGGCAAATGGCAAAACCTGCAATTACTTTTGCACCAGTGTAATAGCTAATAAAATAATGCACTGCATTGTATCTATTCATCAAGTTAGTTAAATAATGAGTGACTGATCACCTATTTGGTGCCAGGCCTTTTAGGAGATATAAAGTCCATAATCACAGCCCATCACAAAGTTTATAGTCTAGTGAGAAAGACACACAAACGATAATTATGATGCATGAGATAAGGGCCATGAGAGAAGAATGTTCAGCACTGCGACAGCCCAGGAGGGATGCGGGTCCCTGACTTCAGCAGCAAAGAAGCTTCCCAGGATGAAGTGAACTGAAGGGTGAAGAATAGAGCTTTGCTCATCAGAAGGACAAGGTGTCTTGAGAAGAGAAAGCAGCATTTGTGAAATACATCCTTTCATCTGCTAGATCAGTGATTTTCACATAATTTTTTAAAAGAAACAGAACAGGCCAGGCCTGGTGGCTCACATCTGTAATCCCAGCACTTTGGGTAGCCTAGGTGGGTGGATCACTTGAGCCCAAGAGTTCAAGACCAGCCCGGACAACTTCACAAAAACCCATCTCTACTAAAAAATACAAAAAATAGCCTGGCATGGTGGCGTGCACCTGTAGTCCCAGTTACTTGTGAGGCCTAGGTGGGAGAATCACCTGAGTCCAGGGAAGTCGAGGCTGTAGTGAGCCATGATCAAGCCATTGCACTCCAGCCTGAGCAAGGGGAGTGAGACCCTGTGTCAAAATAAATAAGTATGTAAAATAAGGAAACAAAACAATTGCTTCAAACGCAAGTTTCTTGGAAGGCCCAGTAGGTACGACAGAGAGGCTCTGGGAATTTGAGGAGTGGAGCTGAAGAACGCCATCCTTCCCTTTGGAATAATCTCCTTGTCAAACTCACAGTCTCAGTTCAAAGTTTTCTCCTAACTCTGGCAACAACACATCCTCTGTTGTCCAAGGCAGCCTCAGTGCAAGGGCATCCCTTTGTGCTATGAGACATGCACGCACTTCACCGTGAGTCTACATGACTTAGATACGGCTCCATAAATTAAAGAAAATTACTCCTACCACCAGTTATCCTGAAAAGGACCACTCCAAAACACTGTAGGAGGAACATGAAGAGCTGGATCAAAATGCCTTTTTGGAAGGGACTCCATTTCCACAGCTAGTGACTCTGACTCACATGCACAGCCAGTGAGTCAGAGAGTGAGCGAGTCAACAAGAAATGGGAAAGCAAAGAGAGGAATTATTCTCCTTAGGAACATGAGATTTTTTTTAAAAAGTATGTTCAATTTTATTTATTACTTCTTAGATGTTGGGAACTCAGAAGTCAGAAATGGAGCAGAAAGATAGGACATTGTTCTGGAAGCCAAAGCTCCAGCTGGCTGAAGAGGCAACAGGTCATCAGTTCTTAAGGGGCACACACGTGTAAGATTTAGTTTTAAGTTTTCTGTAAAGCATCCTGGTTGCGGCAGTGAGGCCTGGAGTCGGCGTGTACTGGGTCACAAGAGCCAACTTTAAGTTGTCAGGAATGTTACAGGTGAGTCGTTAAACCTAGCAATTATTCAAGATTAAATAATGGAAGTTTTAAATGAAATAAAGCACATTTTTAAGAAGATAAATACTCAAAACATATCAGTTTCTAATAATTTCACTACACTGTAAACCTATGCTTCTGAGGTTACTGAACTCTGTAGCGTATGTCTGGGGGAAACACTGCACAACAGGATAGTAACATAATGTACCCGAATTTCTCCCAGACTCCGCTCAGTGATGTTGTATTGGTAGCTTGAAGGATTTATATCACAGGATTTGGCAAATGCTTCAAACCAGGGCGTTTTTGTTTGGAGAGCGGTCATTAAACTTCTACCAGTGAGCCAGTGGGTCAAGGGCACAGTGTCTGGAAGCAGCCACTTGAAGGTCTAGCTCAGTCAGTTGCTGGCTGTGTGACCTGAGCAAGTCATTTCATCTTCTTCTGCCTCACTTTTCCCAAATAGTTATTTTGAGGACTACATCAATCAAAAATTGCAAAGCACTTAGAACATTACCTGGCACAGAGTACCCACTATGTAATTGTTACCTGTTATTGATGCTGTTTTTGTTAGATTTATTGACATCATAATAGTCATACACCTCTTATAAATGCCTGACACCTTCCTAAACCCTCACAAACACACACAAAAGCCTGGCTTTCCCGGTATCCATCCACTGAGTCTACATAGTACAGAATCCCCAGCTATTACCTGAGAGCGCAGCCCTCATCACGAGGGCAGTCTTCCCTGCTTCCTTTGACAGATCTGAGCAAAGTTTTGAAACTCTGTGTGTCGAGGAACAGTTGACTATAGCCTTTCTTAAAAGGCATCTGAGTGGCAGCCTTGCCTCTGCCTCTTCATCCCTTTTCCTCTCTGCAGGCTGGATGTGGACACAATGGTGGGATCCCCAGCAGCCATTTTGTACTCTGAGGTGACTTTGGGAATGCAGGCCCCACGATGGAGCAACAATATGGAAGTCACCTGGCTCCCCAAGGACTCCACTGAGTAGGGTCTCCACACCAGGCCTTTCCTGGGAAAGAGAACTGAGTGTCTGTGCTGTTGCTATCCTTATAGTGTGTTCCATGAATCAGCAGATCCTTTCAGGTTTTAGAATCTCACTCTTCCTCAAGTCTGCTGAGGTGCACAGTAATAAAATCTGCATTTAACACAATTATGGAGTGTTTCCTGTGCACATTAAAGTCTGAGAAGCCCTGGTTTAAGCTGCCATAATGTTGGCCATTCTAATTCTCAGCTGAGCTCTATCCTAACTGCTTTAGCCTTGGTAGGATCAAATCTGTGCATAGCAACCAATAGAAGGGGTGGTGGACACCGGCGTTCTCAGGATGAGAAGGAACAAGACATGGCATGGTAAAGACAACTTATCAGAGGCAGGAACCTGGAGCCAGTTCGTCAGCAGAGGTAAAGTTCTTGGTGGGGAAAAAGAGGAGTGACTGGCTTTTGTAAAAATCCTGAAATACAAAGTTATACCGGTCTCCCCATTAGTCTGGCCCACATGGCATGTGGGTAACAGATTTAATATCTAATTCCCTGTTAGTCAACAAGCCACTGCTCTAGGAGCCTGGATCTTGGAAATCCAACTCCCAAGGCCTAGCCACTCTTTCTGGTACCACATTCTGACATTATCAGATTAGAGTAAGTTATTTGCTCATTTCTCTCTTCCCTCTCAAGCCTGATGAATGGACTTTCTGGGGAGCTTCTCATTTTATTTCTTGAGTGTAAGTTGAATTAATTTTTCTCATCTTATTAATTTTAGTTTCTACCTAGCAACAAACTGTGGGCTTCTTCATCACCTTTCTCTCTCTTCAGGCCTCTTCATGACAGGATAATGCTGCCATCTTGTTGACCATCTGGCCTTCCTCCACAGCTCTCTGTCTTCCTCAGCCACTGTGCCCATCAGCTTCCTTTCCTATTTAAGGTGGAGGGTTGCACAAGACATAAAGACAAGACACTTTCCCTGGTAAAGAGAAATCCTAAAGCTAGCTTGGGAAGGGTTTTAAAGCACAGGTTTTATTATGATTCAGTAAGGCAAGGCCAACAGATGTAGAGATGACTTCCATTAAAAAGATAGTATTTTGTACTTACAGATCCCAAGTAGGGGCATGCCATGCCACCAGGACCACATGGGGAAGCATGGAGTCTGTCAGGAGGCAGAGAGAGTGAGAAGAAAAGGTGAGTAAGAGCTTTTATTGTGGTTGTTGTGGAAAGAAATGGACAAGGCAGGGTAAGCAGGCTAAGTAGATTTAGGATCCTCTGGCTTGAATAATTTCAACGAGTTTCAGGTATAGGCTTTGTTTTGAGTTGTCTGGTCCCTGATCTTCAGGTAACTAAGGCAGAAGAAGGTTGGCTAGAGGGTAATGAGCAAGATTGGGCTCTGGATTGGTTCTTTTGCATACGAAAGGCACACTCTTGGGAAGTGTTTGCTACCTCTAGGAATTAGCTGACTCTAGAAATTCTCTCCCCAGTCAGCAGGACCCCTGAATCCAGAGCATGAAGACCACAGAAAATAAGAGACTATAATGAATACAGGAAGGCTTAGTAGAGACAATGATTTGGCCTTGAAGGAGGAGTATGTGGCCTAGAAAGGTAGAGAGATGATTCTATGTCAAGTAAAAGCACAAAAGGCCTGTCTTTGAGAAAGATGACAGTGAGTGCAGGATAGGGAAGAGGTGGGTGGCAGGAACTGTCAGCTGCTTGCTAAGAGCTGTGTAGCCACTCTTGTGGTGGCCAGCTAAGGCAGACAATGATAGAAGGTGGACCTTCAATCCATTGTTGAATTCCCAAAATAAATGTGTACCTTCTCATTCCAGATTCCAAGTTCTATGACATAGCAAACTGCCCTCTTACTGAAGGCAGTTAGTTCCACGCTTCTCTGACACTTGAGCCAAAAGCATTGCAGACTGATGCAAGGCTGGTGTAATGAAGGCAGAGGGCTGGCCAGACTGGCTGTGTCTACCAGAATACCAAGCTGAAGAGCAATAGGAAGAGCCAGGATCATAACATTTTAAAGAGATGACGTAAGATATTGCATAATATTTAAAATATGCATATATTTAATAATTCTTATAAAATATATAATAATATATTGCATATGTAACAATGCACAAAATGGACTCTAGAGGAAATAGAATCAAGAAAAATATCAAATAGAAAGTAACTAAACTCATGAGTGGATGAGCATCCAGATTGTGAAAATAAAGAAGAAAAGAGAAGTCTAAGAATGTTTTAATAGAATGTCCACTGCACTTGGCAACATTGGATGCAGCACTGAGAAGGTAAACTACTTGGAACTCCCATGACCAGGGCAGTAATGGTGACTTACAGCGAGAGTTGTCAATAAAACAAGCATGGCAGAGTCATCCAGACCCTGGCAAGCACGTGCAGCCTGTGACTCAGGTCTTTGTGCAAGCTGACAAGCTGCTGTTCACAGACAGAAGTCTGAATATTACATGCCATAACAGATGAAACAAATTTTTTACTCATGGAAAAAAAAAAAAGAAGAGACTATTTTCGAGATTTGAGGATAAATATATTTTTGAGATAAGGAACTTGGGTTTCCAGAGCTGTGATAATACCATCTGATATTTTTTCTTACCACAACCATATTTGATTATTTTTATTATTCACAACTTAATTATGAAGAAATGAAGCCTTAAAAAGTTCAAGTACAACTTGCTTGTGTTCACACAACTGGAAGCGATAGAGCTGGTAGCTACAAACACATGTTTACTGTAAAGACAAACAAGCAGTGGGGTGATGTTTTAACCTAAAAGTCTTTTTATTTCCTTAATCTGGCCTCAAAATCTTCACCTACTGTTTAAATAATCTTAAAAGCTTCTCCTGAATTAGCCAGCAACTAATTTTACTCCAGTATTTATAAATAGATCTGGCAATTTTTACCAGTTTGGAAAATAGAACAGAACAGATAATCTCTATAAACACAGGGATTCATTTTTTTTTTTTTAATCTTTACTGCAGGACCTGGATCAAAAGTTCTCATGAATTTAGGATACTACATTTCAGAGAAGAGTTGGAAAAGAGCAGTTTGCAAAAATGGTGGCAATATGGATGTCGACAGGCAGGTATGGGATGTGGATTTATTGGCTGTTGCTCGCCTTAAGACTCCCAGAGTGGAATGTGAACCCAACTCACACAGGGGTCAGATTAGTGACACTGACAAACAGCCCTGACCCCACCCATGGCACATAGCACTGAGGGTTTTCTCCCTGTGGATCCATGCCTGGATGGGATCAGGGACTGTCACTCACTTCATCTAGTTTGGCCACCTCCTGAAGCTCTGTTCAAGGTAAGCATCATGTCACGCTGGGCAAGACCAGCTCATCCTCTTTGCTCCTTTCTGGTGGTGCGAGGGATCTCCTGCCTGGGCAAGAAAGGACTCTGTCTTCACTGTGCATCATATATGATCCTTGCTCAGGTATGGAGCCTGGTAAAACACCAAGGAGAAGGCATCCAATGGAGTCCTGTGATCCACATTCTTCGAGCATGGGCCACTGACCACCAATATCTACCCACTGAAATACAGGGCACGAAACCCTGAGTGAACAAAAGACAGAACACCTTTTTACAAGGAAAGATGATTCAAAGGCCCTTTTCTAGATTAACCATGTTAAATCAGTGTATGCCCTTCAGAATATAAAACAGACGGCTCTGAATATTGATTTTTAAAATAGCATCCTCCAAGCAGCTTTTCAAGGTGGCTAGCCTTACTCTGCCTTGTTTCTAATTGTGCAAGGTCCTCATTCCCAGAGCTTCCCCAGGGAACCTCTGCTCCTCCCCACTCCAGCGCATTGCTTGAAGGCTTCCACAGCACTTGACGGAAAGAACATCCCCCTCCCCACCCAAGACCTTCTCCTAGTGGGCTCCTATGATCCCCCAGTGGCTCCAGCCTTAAGCAACCCAAGACATTGCCTGATACCTGGCTCCAGCAAAGCCACACGGGACCAGTCCCATAGAGCACTCTGTTTTCCTGAACCCAGAGGAGTGTTCTGCCATAAGACCCAGACGGTCGTTGCAGCCTCCTGCCTGGCTAGTGGGTCAGATCCTGCCTGATATAATGTGTCTAAATCAAAGCTTAGTTCCCAGGTGCCTGCTATCAGATTTGCCCATTTTAGCCCTACGTTTTCTGAGTCAGCCGGATGATGGACCTCATTTACTGGTTGGTTATTACCGCTTGGCTTCAACGGGCCGTGTATTTGTTTCCTGTGACTGCTGTAGCACCTTACCACAAACTGGGTGACTTCACCGAAATGCACTCTGTCATACTCTGGAGGCCAGACGTCTGCAGTCAAGGTGTCAGCAGGACCATGCTCCCCTGAAGGCTCAGGGGAGGACCCTTCCCTCCCTCTCCAAGCCCCTCCGTGCTCACTGTGTCAGCATCACTCCCCTCTCTTCCTATCTTCACATGACCATCTTCTCCTGTGTGTCTGAGTCTTCAAGTATCTCCTGGTAAAGACACCCATCACTGGAGGCAGAGCCTGCTGTAATCCAGTATGACTTCATCTTAACTTGGTCACATCTGTGAAAAGCCCGTTTCTAAGTCAAGTCACATTCACAGAGTTAGGAGTTAGTACTAGGAGTTAGGACTTGAACCTGCCTTTTTGAGGAACTCAGTTCAGGCAACTGCAGGCCACATGCCTCTGGCATGGCCTAGGGAGCTGGAACCACTGTTTGCTACGTAAAGCCATCTGCTAGAGTATCAGAGATCCTTGCAGCCCTCTCCGCCAGCGAATCAGAAGGAGCCATGTGGATGGGACAGATTTTGTCACTGCATTTTGTTGTTGTTGTTTATTTCATTCCACTCGCTGTTTTTATTATTTTAGAGGGAGGAATGGGAGGAGGTGGAGGGCGGGATGACCTCTCTGGACTAACCCAGGCTGCCCTCATGTCACTCGGCTCCCAGAACCCAATGTGGAACCCCAGATAGCTGCGGCTGGAAATCCAGGCTGGTCATGGGCCTGAACCCCACCCCTGGGTAGATCATAGCCGTGGTCCCCGCAGCCGCTGTCTGCCACCTTCACTCTAGGGACAAAGTGCAGATTCCAGGATGGGAGCTGGCCCTCATCATGACCACCATCATGGTCTGTCTAGACCCTCAGCCCTGGAGTAGTTTCTCCCAAACTTTCAGATAATAAAAATTCACTGTGGGACTCAAAGAAACAAACAAGCAAACAAAAAGAACAGGATGTCATGACGCATAACCTCCCAGAAGGAGCCGGGTGCTGTTTATGTTGACATTTCTTCTCATGATCCTCCACATCCATGACGTTGGAAGCCACTCTTAGAGGAGCCTCACACCATCTGATACCGTTTGGATGTCCCACCCAGATCTGATGTTGAATTGTAATCCTCAGTGCTGGA
This sequence comes from Trachypithecus francoisi, assembly GCF_009764315.1. Taxonomy (NCBI): domain Eukaryota; kingdom Metazoa; phylum Chordata; class Mammalia; order Primates; family Cercopithecidae; genus Trachypithecus; species Trachypithecus francoisi. Next base: position 7,640,534 of record NW_022681461.1, read on the forward strand.
AGTGGGGCCTGGTGGGAGGTGGGTGAGTCATGGGGTTGGATCTCTTATGGCTTGATACTGAGTTCCCGGTAGTGAGTTCTCGAAAGATCTGATCATTTAAAAGTGTGTGGCATCTCCCCACTCCCTCTTGTTCCTGCCTTCCTGATGTGATGTGCAAGCTCTCGTTTTGCCTCCTGCCATGAGTAAAAGCTCCCTGAGGTCTCCCCAGAAGCGATACCTGTGTGTGCTATGCTTCCTGTACAGCCTGCAGAATCGTGAGCCAATTAAACCTCTTTTCTTATGAATTACCCAGTCTCAGATATTTCTTTGTAGCAATGCAAGAATGGCCTAATACACTGTCCTAAGGCCTGGGCTTTTGTTCAGTGTCACCCAGCCAAACTCTGTGCCTAGATTGGAGTTTAGTCATAGCAACAGTAGCACCCACTCCAATAGACCATTCCTGCTGCCCAGGGCCTGTCCTGGTGCCCACTAAGGCTTTGATTTTGTGAGTGGGCCTACAGCTTCTAATGACTATTAAGCTCAGAGTTAAAGGGGGAGTCTGGAGTGTGTGTCTGCACATGTGTGTATGTGTGCACGTGTGTGTGCATGCATATGTGTGCATGTGTGTGCATTCAAGAGTGTGTGTGTGCATGCACTCACAGGTGTTTCATTAATGATCCTGTCTGACACGAGACAAGGGGAGATGAAGACTGAAGCAAAAGTAAGACAACCATGGTCACCCAGCTGCTGGGGAAAGGGTGGTTTATCTCCAGGTTACTTGTCCTGTTGTAAAATAAAGTACTGTGATAAATCCCATTTGGGGGAATTTGGAGACCCCCAAGGCCCTGGTGTGGAAGGAGAAATGGACTGACACAGAGAGCTAAGCTCCTGTGCCCTAGAGGTTAATGGTAATATAGGAACCTCTGGAGCAGAGAAGAGAGCCGCAGGGTCTACGTGCAGTAGAGACTGTCCCATCAGCAGTCTGTTGGAGGACTGGGACCGGAGACACGGTGTTGGCCTTCCTTGCACAGAAGAGTAAATGCTGATCTCCTAGGAGTGGAGAAAGTCGGTCTGTGTGCCTCTGGGGAGGGAGGGTTGCCTCGTCGAACACAGATGTCCCTGCCTTGTGAAGCTTCCACTTAAGATTTCTGGACTTTAGATGGTGCGAAAACGGCATGGCATTCCATAGAAACCATACTTTGAGTACTCATACAAACATTCTGTTTTTCACTTTCAACTTAGTATTCAATAAATTACATGAGATATCAACACTTTATTATAATATAGCCTTTGTGTTAGGTGACTGCCCATGGTAGGCTAATGTAAGTGTTCTGATAACATTTAAGGTGGGCCAGGCTAAGCTAGGGTGGCTGGTAAAGTAGGTGTATTGAATGCACTTTCCACTTATGATATTTTCAACTTATGATGAGTTTATCAGGAAGTGACACCATTGTAAGTCAAGCAGTGCATATTGGAATTTTGTGTGGAGCATACCTATACGAAGACATTATGCCTTATCTATCTGGAATTCACATATCTGCCCACCCTACCTGTAAGGCCCCCCAGGACATGTCAAAGACAGCCTGTGGGTGGGCACAGCCCATTCTCCTCCTCCCACTCTAGCAACCACGGAGAACCAATTCCATTAGACTGTCCAGACACCCAGAGCTTCAATACATTTGGTATTAACAGGGGGAGAACAAAAGAGGGAGAGAAAACAAACCCTGTCCAGTACCAGGCAGCTCACTAAGTGAGACACCCAGCATCTCATGAAGTCCTTCCTTGGAAGAACCATAAGCAGAGGTGGGGAAATGAAACCTCTGTGGTAGGAGGGGATTATTTGTCAAAGCTCACATCATTAGTAAGCAATACAGGTGAGGAAGGGGCTCAGGCTGTCTCACCTCAATTGCTTTACTCCATGACCAACCTCATTTGTCTACCACATTTCTCCTTGAGTTGCCAGCACAATTTTCCCACTCTCCAAGTGGCCCAGGTTGAAGGCTAGCTGAGCTCCCAGCTCCTGCTGTCACCTGTCCGTCATCCATTGCTGACCAGCATCCCAAGCATACACAGAGTGGAGAGAGTCTCTGTCTTCAGCGAGGGGAGAAGCAGTATATGTTGAAAGGGTGCTTTAATGGGAATATACAGAATTACTGGATGGGAACAGGACAAGTAACTAACAGTGGTGTAGGAAAGCATGATGGAAAGATTTTCTGAAGATCTGATGTTTATGCTGAGCCTCAAAATTGACTAGGAGTTACTTGGGTCAACACCTGAGGGAAGGGGCATGGGAAGCCTGAGATATAAGGAGCAGCAGGTGCAAAGGCTTGATGGGGGTGGGGGAACCACAGCATTTTCCAAGAGCAAGGCCAAAGTGGCTAAGACAAGGAGGGAGGACCAAGTGGCCAGGCATGAGTTAGAGCCTCAGGGTTGAGGTTCCTGATTCTGGATTTTATTCCTAGTAGAATAGAGCCTGGAAAGCTTATAGTTGCCCTCTAATGCCGAGGCAGGCTGCCTGGATTGGCTGCATTTGCAGAGCTTCTGTATTAGTCTGTTTTTATGCTGCTGATAAAGACATACCCAAGACTGGGTAATTTATAAAGAAAAAGAGATTTGATAGACTCACAGTTCCACATGACTGGGGAGGCCTCACAGTCATAGCAGAAGGTAAGGGAAGAACAAAATCACATTTTACATGGTGGCAGGCAAAGAAAGAAATGAGAACCAAGCCAATGGGGAGACCCCTTATAAAACCATCAGATCTCGCAAGATGTATTCACTACCATGAGAACAGTATGGCGGAAACTGTTCCCATAATAAAGTTATCTCCCACCGGGTCCTTCCCACAACATGTGGGAATTATGGGAGCTACAATTCAAGATGAGATTTGGGTGGGAACACAGCCAAACCACATCAGTTTCCCAACTTCCCATGTCTTCCTCCAGGGCCACCTGCCAGAGTCTCCCAGCTGTGACTTCCTATGTGCCTTGATCTCCTGGCTGAGGGTCCTGGGCTGGCCTCTGACAGAGTCTCCGGGGCCCATCTCTGAAACCTGTCCTGCCCCAGTGAGCAGGCTTCGGCCCCCATGCTGGGTCACTGTCTCCCACAGGTTCTGAGACGTATTCCTACCTTGCGCCTAGGCCTAATGTCTGATTGACCCTCCCTCCTTCTGGAAAGTATATCTAAGACCCACAGAATATCTCTCAATATTTTTCAGAACAGAGAAGAAGAGAAAAGTAAAGAGAATCCCCAGCTGGTTCAAAGTGATTCCTGGCAGAGCAGTCTTTCTAAGGAGGACAGATAGGACCATGGGCCATATGGGTGCTTTTGGAAAGAGTTGTCATTGCCTGGAAGCTGGTGGCAGGATGGACTCAAAATCCCAGCAATATCATTTGCTTGTTGGATGATTTCCCAGAAATTATTTATTTTCTCTGTGGCTCATTTTCCCTATCTGTAAGACAAGGTCAACTTCAGTGCCTACCGCACAGGGCTGTTTTGAGGACTGAGGGCAATAAACCAAGTGTAGTCTTTAGCACTGTCTTGGCCCTGTGGTCTGCACCCATCAGACATTAACTCTGGTTTGAACTGGGGGCTGGCTCTACCCTGAGCCTTGCATGAGGGTGAAAGAGAGTAGAACATGGGCTCCAACACTTCTACCTTGTCCTGGTCATCAAATGGAGTGGAATGTACATCCTTCAGGAGAAGACTGGAGTGGAGAACAGGATAATGGGAGGTTGGGTCTTGGAGGAAGGGGAGATGAGAACTGCCATGCAGGGAGAAGAAAGCAGGACACTGGAGAAAAGAGATGTTGAATATGTGAAACCTTAGCCCCTCAATTAAAAAACAAGAATCACAGAAGTATGAAGGAAAGTGAAGAGGCTGAGTTCTGGATCCTGGCTGTTCAGTCCATGATGTTGCAAGCAGAGATGAAACGCTCACCTTCCTTGCCTCCCCATGACCACAACAGGGGGTGTGTGTGTGGGCATGAGCTGACCACTCTCTTACCCAAACACCACCCAGACCCTGCCTCCAAAGTGTACTTTCTTCCTTGGGGAATGCTATTGTTCAGCTACGTGTGGAGGAAGGGAAGACAGCCAGAACAATTGGCCATGGCTTGTGTCCTGTTGCATTTTTCCAGAGGCAAAAACTCGAAGCTGCACCAAAGATACAAATACTTACTATAACATGTTCTGTGCCAGCACTTTGCCCTAAAGCATCTAGGGATAAAAAGACCATAGAAGACACAGGCACTCCCTCATGTTGCTCACAGTGTAATGGGGGAGACACATTACTAAACTCATCAGAAGAAAGACTATCTTAGAAATCATAAGGAATTTGAGGCAGGCAGGGTGGTTGCCCATTTACCTGTGACCAAGATGTGGACCTGGCTGCAGGAAGCTGATGCAATTAATCCTGAGAAGAAAAGGTAAAACTAGTGTGAAGCGAGCAATACACCTGAACCAAAAGCACAAAGTTGGGAGACTGGAGATGGAGTGCAGGCTTCCATTAGTCCATCTTCTTCAGGGCTCAGCAGCTCAAAGTGCACAGCAGACCTGGTTGGAGAGGAGGTGGGAAGGTGCAGAGATGGGTCAAGCAGGCTTTGCACCCTGAGATGGGCATAGCCCCCACCAAAGAGTGAAGCCAAATGCCACACTGGCAGTCTTTAGAGAGACCCTGACCATGGTTGTAACAATGTATGAATCTTTACAAAATGATACAGACATCTGTCATCTGGCAAAGATGAGGACTTGGAAAGGGTGAAGGGCCCAAGCACTTCGATGAGGAAACGTACAGAGACGGTGGGAAGGCCAGGGGCAGGCATGGCCACCAGTGCCCAAGGTGAGCAAGAAGGTGATGTCAGGTGCTGACAGTGGCCCCATATGTGTTAACCTTCTGTCATAGGCTAATTGCAGCCCCTGAAGTTCATCTGCTGAAGTCCTAATTCCCAGTGCTTCAGAATGTGACCTTATTTGAGGACAGGGCTTTTACAGAGGTAATTATAAAGTTAAATAAGGCCATATGGGTGGGCCCTAATCCAATCTGACTGGTGTCCTATAAGAAGAGGAAACAAGGACACAGACACACAGAGAAGGATAACCACGTGAAGACACAGGGAGAAGACGCCATCTGCAAGCTAAAGAGGGGGCCACAGGAGAAACCAACCCTGCTGACACCTTGATTTTGGACTTCCAGCCTCAAAGACTGTGAGGCAATGAACATCTGCTGCTTGAGCGCCCCCATCTGTCGTGCTTGTTATGGCAGCCTGAGCTGAGGAACACAGGCTCCTTCCAAACAGCCAAGGGCCAGGGTTCCCATGACACCACACTGGGTTCACAAAAGTACATTTTAGGATTTTATTTTAGCCTAGAATATCAGCTCTTTATCTGATTAATAAAACAAATAGTTGTTTAATCCTATGTTACATAAACAAACTCTTATTGATTAAATAAAAGTAAATAAATATAAAACTCCCAGAACATATTGTCTAGATAAAGGAAATAATGAAACTCTCCTTGTGGGTAAAAGAAGAAATAGAAGCTGGAAATAATTCACTCATTTGGGGACATTACTATCTTCTCCAAAACAATTTAATTTATCCTGTTGGTTCTACTAATCACACTTAACTCTCATAAGGAGATAGCCCAGTCCTCAGGTTTGCTCATTCCTTTTCCTTTTCCCTATAGTGATGTCTGGAAATGGATGCAAATGCCCTAATGCAATGTATTACTGTATTGAGTTTTGCTATGCTGGGAAATTTTTGCCATCTCCCAGCTTCATCTGCTCTGTGCCATCTTCTGAAACTTCTCCTTTGAAAAACTGTACAGTCCCAGCATTGTATAGCTTGTGCTTGGCTTCAGAATAAGCTTATTTGACTTCTGCTTCTGTGGAGATGGAATAGATAGATGTACATTTCCCTATTCCTCTCACTAAGTACAACTAAAAACCTTGCATATTATGTTAAAAACAAAAACCTAACAAGAATATGAAAAGTGAAGAGGAGAAGGCAGGCCAGCTATGGACCTTGGGACAGGAAGATCAACATGTTGGCATTCTTAGGTCTTCTTTTTGCCTCGTATAACTCTGAGTTGGAGCGGAAGAAGGCATCGATAAAAACAGTATCGTAGCAGAAACCTACCGTCTCTAGCCAAAGGACAAGGAGAGACACAGCCTAGCCAAGAAGAACATTTTAGACAACAAATGCTCAACTCTTAGCCAAATTCTACCAAAAAGCTGTGGCACAAACCCCACCCATGCCAGCAAAAAATAAATAAGAAGTGTAGACTTCCAGCCCCTCTGGGAAGAAAAGAGGCACCCCAAAATTCCCTACTTCGCCTTTTCCTGCTAGAGTGGTGTAATAGAGACAACTAACACAGAAAGCTTAAATAAGATTCAACTTCTCATACCACAAAGCCCACATTTCCAGTTTTCAATAAAAAATCACTCATCATACCAAGCACCAGGAAGATTTCAAACTAAATCAAAAGGACAAACAAAAGATTCCAGCGCCAAGATGACAGAAATGTGAGAATTCTCCGACATATATTTAAAAGCAGTCATCATAAAAACGCTTCAATGAATGATTATGAACATGCTTAAAAACCAGGAAACAATAGAAAGTCTCAGCAAAGAACTAAGAGATGTAAAAAAGAATTCAATGGAAATTTTAGAAGTGAAAAACACAGTAACCATAAAAAAAATAAATAAATGGAAGAACTCAACAGCAGGTGGAGGGAGCACAGGAAAGAATGAGTGAAGCAGAAGAAAGAATGATGGAAATTAACCAATCTGAGAAACAAAGAAAAAAGACTTAAAAAAAATGAACAGAGATTCAGGGACAAATGATAAACTTACAGATTTGAGTGGCTGATTAAATCCCAAACAAAATAAACTCAAATAAATCTACGCCAAGACACATCATAGTCAACATCTGAAAACTGAAGAAAAAGAATATATCTTGAAAGAAATGACAGAGATATGAAAATATAGATGAAAATATAGCAGCTTCTAAAAAATTCGTATGACGATGGACTTTTCATTAGAAACCATAGAAGCCAGAAGGAAGTAGGACTGTGTTTTTCAAGTGCTGAAAGAAAGAAAATTGTAAACCCAGAATACTGTTTTCTATGTAAATTATATAAATGAATGGATTCTATACATGATTGGAGAGAAAGTCAAGACATCCTTAGAAGAAGGAAACTAAGTTAATTTGTTGCAATCAGACATACCCCAAAAGAATGACTAAGGGAAATTCTCCATAAGGAAGGAAACAATAAAAGAACTTTGGAACATCAGGAAAGAAGGAATAAAACAAGGAGCAAAAATATAGCTAAATAAAATAGGCTGCCTTCCCGTTCTTAAGTTTTCTAAATTATGTTTGACAATTCAAGCAGAACTTATAACCTTGTTTGATATGGTTCTAAGTAAATATAGAGGAAATATTTAAGACAATCATAAGAAAGTGGTGAGAGGAGTTTGTAAGATTGCTAAACTTCATTTGAACTGATAAAAAGGCAACACCAGTAGACTCTGATAAGGCATGTGCATATAATGTAAACCTAGAGCAATTACTAAAAGAGGTATATCAAGAGATAAACTAAAAAGCACAATAATTAAGTGAAAACAATATATTTTTTTAAATGTTTGAGTGATCTGCAGAAAGGCAGGGAAAAACAAAAGAAGCTGAGAGGATACACAGAGAAAAAATAAAATGATAGACTTAAATCCTTAACATGACAATAATTACTTTAATTATCAATGGTCTAAATACATCAATTAAAAGGCAAAGAATGATGAGATGGATTAACGGCATTACCAATTTATGCTATATAGAAGAAGTTGTGTGCACTTCAAATAGATAATACAGACATATTGAAAATAAAATAATAGAATAGCTTATATTATGCAAATATTAAAGAAATCAGTAGTGGTTACATTAATATCATATAACACAGACTTCTGAGAAAAAAACATTATTAGACATAGAGAGGGTCATTATATGATTAAAAAAATCAGCCGGGCATCATGGCTTACTCCTGTAATCCCAGCACTTTGGGAGACCGAGGTGGGCAGATCACTTCAGGAGTTCAAAACCAGCCTGGCCAACATGGTAAAACCCCATCTCTACTAAAAACACAAAAATTAGGACATAGTGGCAGGAGCCTGTAATTTTAGCTACTAGGAGGTTGAGACAGGAGAATCCCTTGAACCCAGGAGGCAGAGGTTGCAGAGAGCTAAGATCTTGCCATTGCACTACAGCTTGGGCAACAAGAGCAAAACTCCATCTGAAAAAAAAAAAAAGATAAAAAATCAATCTGACATAAAATACAGCAATCTGAAATTTATGTGCACCCAACAACAGCATGGCAATATATGTGAAGCAAACCCTAACTGAATCGAAAAGAGAAGTTCACCATTACAATCAGCGATTTCAACACTCTTCTCTCAACAACTGAGAGAACTAAACAGAAAATCAGTGTGAACACAGAAAACCTCAATAGCACCATCATCTCAGTTCAATTTGTGCTTTTATAATAAAATTCCACAGATTGGATATTTTATTTCAGAAATTATTTTGTCACAGTTCTGCAGCCTGTGAAGTCCAAGATCAAGGCACCAACATTTTGCAAGGGCCTACTTGCTGAACCATCACATGGTGGAAGGGCAGAGACAAAAGAAGGCTGGACTTGCCCTTTTATAGTGGCATTAAGGTGGAGCCCATAAAGGTGGAGTCCTTATGGCCCTGTCACCTCCCCAAAGTCTCAAATTCCGACACCACCACACTGGCAACCAAATTTAAACATGAGGTTTGGAGGGGATAAACATTCAAACCATAGAAACCATCAATCAACAAGTGCTAATCCATATTTATAGAATACTCCGTCCAACAACAATAGAATACAAATTCTTTTCAAGTGCTCACACGATGTATATCAAGATAGAAGATATCCTGGGCCATAAAACAAACCTTAGAAAATTTAAAAGAATTAAAATCAGGTAAAGCATGTTCTCTTAAAAGAATTAAAATCAGATAAAGTGTGATTCCCACAATGGAATCAAATAAGAAATCAATAACAGAACAATAAGAGAAAATCATGATATACTTACAAACTAAATAACACACTTCTTAATAATCTATGGGTCAAAGAGGAAGTCTCAAGGGAAATAAGATGCACAGACTTGAAAGAAAATGAAAATACAACATGACAAACTTTATTAAACATCACAAAAGCAGCGGTGAGAGGGAAAATTGTAGCACTACATGAATAGATAAGAAAAAATGAAAAGTCTGAAATCACTAATCTAAGCTTTCACTCCAAGATCCTAGACAAACAAGAGAAAAATAAACCCAAAGAACACAGAAGGAAGAAAATAATAAAGATAAAAGCAGGAATCAGACAAATAAAAAGCAGGAAAGCAATACAGACAATGATTGAAACAAAGAACTGGATTATTGAAAAGATCAATAAAATTGACAAACTTCTAGCAAGACTGACAAAGAAAAAAAGATAATACAACTTATAAATACAAATAATGAAGCCAAGGCTATCACTACAGACCCTACAGATGTCCAAAGGATAAGAGGATACTGTGAATAACTACACACAGAAATTTGACAGCTTAGATGAAATGGACCAATTCTTTGAAAAACACAAACCACTGGAGTTCACAAAATATGAAATAGAGAATTTGAACACTCTTTAGGAAATTGAATTAGTAATGTTGAAACTCCCTCCTAAAAGAAATCTTTGAGTCCAGATGGTTTTACTGAAGAATTCTGCCAAATATTTCAAGAATGAACACCAATTACACATAGTCTCTTCCCTAAAATAGAAAGAATGGAAACACTTCCCAATGAATTTTATGAATCCAGCATTATATTGATACAAAACTAGACCAAAAGTATACCAAAAGGAAAACTACAGACTAGTATTTGTCATAATTATAGATGCAAACATTTTAAACAAAATAACAAATATAATTTAGCAATACATAAAAATAATTGTACATCACAACCAAGTGGCTTTTGTTCCTGAAATTCAAAGTGAGTTCAATATTCAGAAATCAATTACAGATACTTTTCAGCTTACCATGAAGTTATGGCCCAATAAACTCATTCATAAGTTGAAAATATTGTTAAGTCAACAAAGCAGGTACTATGCCTAACCTACCAAACCTCATAGCTTAGCCTGCCTGCCTTAATTGTGCTCAGAATATTTCCATTAGCCTACAGTTGGGAAAAATCATCTAACACAAAGCTTATTTTATAATAAAGTATAAAATGTCTCACATAATTTACTGAATACCATACTGAAAATGAAAAATAGAATGGTTATATGGTTTTGTACTATTGTAGAGTCAAAACATTGAAAAATTTTAAGTCACACTATTGCAAGTCAGGAACTGTCTGTGTTATAACTGACCACATTTACAAACTAAAGAAGAAAAATCACCTAATGACATCAACTGATGTAGAAAAAAGCATTTGGCAAAATGCAACACTGATTCATTTAAAAAAAGGGAGAGGGAGAAATAAAAAAGAAAACTTTTAGAAAATAGTAATAATAATAATAAGGGAGAAACTTTCTCAACTTCACAAAAAGCATCTGTAAAACCACAGCTCACTTTATACTGCATGGTGTGAATGCTTTCCCCCTAAGATTTGGAGCCAGGCAGGGACGTCTGTTCTCATCATTCCTAGTAAATATAGTGCTAGAAGTTTTAACCAGTTCACTAAGGCAAAAAAAAAAAAAAAAAAAAAAAGTAAATACAAAACAGAATGCAATGAAAGAAATAAAACTGTCCCTACTTGTAGATGGCTTGATTGTCTACTCACAAAATCCTAGAGAATCTACCAAAGCACACCTGGAAGTCTGGGTGTGATGGCTCACACCTGTAATCCCAGCACTTTGGGAGGCTGAGGTGGGCGGATCACAAGGTCAGCAGATTGAGACCATCATGGCTAACGTGGTGAAACCCCATCTCTACTAAAAATACAAAAAATTAGCCAGGCATGGTGGTGCACACCTGTAATCCCAGCTACTCAGGAGGTTGAAGCAGGAGAATCGCTTGAGCTGAAATGGCATAATTGCACTCCAGCCTGGGCAACAGAGCGAGACTCTGCCTCAAAAAAATAAAAAGCAGACCTAGAACTAATAAGTGGGCTCAGCAATATTTTGAGATAAAAGAGAAATATACAAAACTCAGCTGTGTTTCTGTACCCTAGAAGAGAACATGTGGACACAGAAATTAAAATACAATACCATTTACAATAGCTAAAAGAAATGAAATACTAAGGTATAAATCTAACAAAGTGTAAACAGAAGTTGTACTACAGAATGCTGATAAGAGAATTCAAAGATCGATATAAGTGAATAGAAATGCCATCATAGATTTAAATAATATATGTAATCATAGATCCAAAGACATAAGAGAGTGAGGATGTCAATTCTTCTCAAATTGATCTATAGGTTTAAACAATTTCTTTCATACTATCAGTAAGACTTTTGTAGATTTAGACACTATTCTAAAATGTGTGGAAAAGCCAAAAAAAAAAAAAAAAAGCACAGCTAAAAGAAATTTGCAAAAGAATAATTTAGGAGTAATTAGTCATCAAGACCAGTATGGAAATCTGGGTTTGGCCACCCACCGGCCCCATGTGCTGCAGCAGATGGCTCGATCTCACAACCTCAGTTTCCTCAGATTTAAAAGCGGAGGCAGAACAGTAACCTCTTTGTCGTGCTCTTGTGGGGGTGAGGTGAAGTGATGCACGCACAGCCCCTGCGGCATGCATGGCCTGCAGAGAGCATTCCACAGCTGCTGCCTCTTCATAAAGCATCATGTGCAGGCAGTCACTGCCCCTGGCTGTGCCCACCAGGTTACAGAACATGACAGCATGGGCACCCCTCTCAGGTACACCACCATAAGGATGGTGGGCTGTGGACATCTCTTCTCCACTTGTCTCCCTCACACATTTCCCCAGAAGTGCTCTGGGCCACCATCAGAAACCAGGATACCAGCTCCTGATGGAGATGAAGACCAGCATCTGGTTGCTGCTCCCTGCAGAAAGGACAGGGCTCCCTCAGTAGGACTGTGTTGACAGGAGTGTTGATCTGCCCCTGCTCCCTGCCTCCTTCCACCTATCAAAGAGGTGATGTCACATTCATGGAGAGGGTCCTTGTCTGAAAAGAGGGAAGCCAAGTCCCAAAGCACATTCCAACTTGCTTTATCTCCCTGTGAGCCTGTTTCCAATGATTTGGGGCTAGTGTATTTCTTCTCATAATTGTAGTAGAAAGCTTCTAAAAGGGCCCCGGTACCTTTGGTGTTCACACCCCTTGTAATACCCTCTTCTTGAGTGAGGGTGGGACCCAGTGACTTGCTTCTAACAGAGACAATATGGCAAAAGTGATGGGATGTCACATCTATGATGAGGTTACAGAAAGACTGTATTCTGGCTTGCTCATCCTCCCTTGTCTTATGCTCATAAATGCAGAAAGTCCACTGCCACAGTGTGAGCTGCCCTCACAGTTACAGACACCCCTCGCCAAGGGACACACAGTTCCAGCCAACAGTTCATGAAGATCTGAGACCCTCCACCCAACATCTGCAAAGAATGGCATCCTGCTCGTATCCACGTGAGTGAGCTTGGCAGCAGATCTGACCCGTTCCTCAAATCTCAAGACGGATGCAGACCCACAAACGTGCAGATTGCAACTCTGAGACCCTGAGCCAAACCACCCAGCGAAGCCACACCTGGATTCCTGACACTCAGAAACTGACAGATTATAAGAGTTTGTTGTTTCAAACCACTAAGATTTGTTACGTGGCAATACATAACTAATATCATTGTGTTAAGTCTTAAACCATCCTAAAAAGTTTCTTAGGTCAATCCTTTATTTCCACTGAAATACTCCCATTAACACAAAGGGATGATGAGAAATTGACATGAAATTCCTAATGCCGATGCAGTAATCTTAAGTAATGTATATTACTGTATGCATTTCATACACGGCCCATGAGACACCCTATTGCTTCCTTAATCTACTTTTCTACTTCTGATTTATTTTTTAAATGGAGCTAGGCTCTAAAAAAATATATTGAGTGGCCCCTTCTACAAATTGCCAGCTATCCATAAATTGTTCCAGTGCTGATGAATGGATGCATGTGTGCCCCTAGGATGCTGCAGCCTGTAGTGAGTCACTCTGTTGCCTTCCTCTAAAGCTTCCAGGACAACTGTTCCCGCCTGAGTTGAATTGATCATCATCCAGGCACACAGGGCTGAGAGAGGCCCTTGTCTCCACTGGCCTGGCACACCGGGAACAGTTACGGTTTTTCTTTCACTGTATTCCCCTAACTTTGGAGCTTCAATTTACCTTTTCATGAGTTTTTCATTCCATTGTTTGCTGTCATTTCTGTCACTTCCTCCTAGTTGTTGTAGCACAAATGGAAACGCGCCAGTCACCTGCTGTCACTTCATGTCCCCTGCCTCCTGGAGTGCACAGCTAACAGACTTTAAATGACTAATTTTCTGTTTACAATCGCAAAAGAGGACAGGAAGAGAGCACTTAGTCACCTCCTTGTAAACCAGTTTCAAAATATTGTTTTCATAGACATTTTACTTCTTTTCTTTTAAATTGTGATGAAGACACATAACATAAAATTTACTTTCTTAACCATTTTCAAGTGTACAGTTCAGCAGCATTAGGTACATTCACAGTTGTACAACCATCATCGTTAACCATTTCCAGAACTTTTTTATCATTCCAAACAAAAACTCAGTATTCATTAAATACTCACTCCCCATTCCTCCTCCCCCCAGGCCCTGGAAACCGTCATTCCACTTTCTGTCTCCATGACTTGAACTTCTCCAGGGGCCTCCCATGAGTGGGATCAGACAGCATTTGTCCTTTTGTGCCTCGTTTGTTCCACTTAGCATAATGTCCTTGATGCTTATTTATGTTGCAGCATGTGACATGATTTCCTTCATTTTTTTCGGGCTGAGTATTCTCTTCCTCCTTCTCTTCCTTGTCTTTCTTCTTTTTTCCATCATGCAGGTCCAAGACACTTAGCTGGGAACCAAGGGGCATGGAGATGAACACACAGCATCTGTGTCATGTGCTCCTGGGTCAGGAGGAGATCACCCCTACACACACACACACACACACACACACACACAAATGGTGGTAGGACTTACAGTTACATGGTTGCTGGGTTGAGCTCTGTGGACGAGGAATGGGCCAGCTGGGGGCATGAAGAGATTGATCACTAACCAAAAGATGTGGGAAAGTATGGCCTATGACCTTGATAGGAAATAAGGCTGAGACTGACGGATCTGGAATCAACGTGGGCGAGGCAGAAAAGGGTAACATGGCATCCACACGATGCATTGCATCCTAAGTGGCTGAAGCATCAAGATGGTGGGTAGAGAAAAGGAGGAAGACATGCCTAGTTAGACAGGGAGAATTGAGCACATCAAGAAGGACTCTAGGTGTCTTGCAAAAATATCTCACTTAGACGACAATAAAGTCATTAAAAACATTTTTTACTTTATTGCAAACTTACGTCAAAGTGAAAATGAAAGTCTTTAAGGCAAAGAGGCAACTACAATAGTATAGCCCAATGAAGTGTTAAAAAGCCATCCTAACATGACTCGTCAGTATCATGACACCATAACAGGGCAGATAGTGGTGCCCTGGACTGGATCCCGGAACTAAAACAGGGCGTAATTAAAAAAACGGATGAAATCCAATAAAATCCAGTTTAGTTAGTAGTAATGTACCAATGTCAATGTCTTAGTTTTCACAAAAGCATGGTGATAGTACCAGATATTAACAATAAGGGAAATTTAGTAAAGGGTATATGAGAAGTCTCTGTAATATCTTTGCAACTTGTCTATTAAGTCTAAAATTATTCCAAAATGAAATTTATTTTAAAATATTGAAGCTCTAAAAGTCCACAATGATATCCTTTAATCAAATCAATGTTTTTCCTCTTCCTGTGCTTGCCTGTAAATACGGTGCATATTCATTTTTATGTATGTGAAGAAAGATACTAAATAGACATTATAATTGACTGTTTTACTTAACATTTATTAATATTTTATGTATTGCCTCCTTCTCCCCCCGTCCTTCTAACACAATCATGGAACCAGGACTGAGGGCCTGGTGTATGTTACACAACTTCTGCATGGCCAGGCCCTCAGATACGAACATGCACACGCATACCCGGGGATCACAAATGTCTCCCCTTCTTCATCGTGTTACTTATTTATTTTTATGTTTATGTTTTTTGAGACAGAGTTTCGTTCTTGTTACCCAGGCTAGAGTGCAGTGGCATGATCTCGGTTCACAGCAAGCTCCGCCTCCTGGGTACAAGCAATTCTCCTGCCTCAGCCTCCTATGTAACTGGGATTACAGGTACCTGCTACCATACCCAGCTAATTTTTGTATTTTTAGTAGAGATGGGATTTCACCATATTGGCCAGGCTGGTCTCGTACTCCTGACCTCAAGTGATCTGCTCACCTTGGCCTCCCAAAGTGCTGGAATTACAGACATGAGCCACCACGCCCACCTCATTATTATATGTATATATCTGTCCAACTTATTTCCTTACTTCATGGTGTGGGCATCCCTATAATTCGATGAATGTGGATCTAACTCAACATGTTTAATATCTGAATGATACTCTATATTAGGTGTGTAGTCAACTTATTTAAACATTTTCCTGTTGGTGGACTTGCAATTTTGTGCTGGAATATGTCTCACTATACCTATGACATGCGCAAATGACTTCATTTCTGCAGACTAGATGAGCAGCAATGGAACAGATGGATGTGTGTGCATGTGTGTGTGTGTGTGGATGGGAAAATATAAAAACAACATATAAAATGCTCTCTCCTTTACCTCCTCACCAACGTGGATAACATTAATATGATGGTTTTCCAATGTGATAACCCAAAATTGATGTAATTATTTATTTTCATTACTTTTCCATGCTCCCATCTAAGAGTTGCTATTTTTAAAAACATGCTTATCAATCATTTGCATTCACCTCTCTGTGAATTGCCTATGAATAGGATTCACTCACTTTTTTCTGTGTTATTTCACTTTTATCATAAGTTTGTAAAAGTTCTTGATACGTTGTCCATATTAACTCTTGTTATAGCTCGAATCATGTTTTTCCCAGTATCTTTGCCTTTGTTTTGTTTGGGGTATCCTTTGTTGTAATTAAAAAAACAATCCTATAGCCAAGCGTGTATAACTTATTGAATAAATGGGACTTGGAGGGCAGAATTATGAAATAGACTTTTTCCCTTACACAGCACATGTCAAATGTTTCTTCCTTCTCAGGTTCCAGAAGGCATCTCAGGCACTATCAGAATCAATCATTACAGTCAGTCATCTCCAGTTATCATTCCCCAGTCTGATGATCAGATATTGCATGTCCAGCCTAATCTAAACCTAAGTCTTCCACTCTCATCTGGGGCAGGGGTCCCCCAGCCATGGCGAGAAGTGAAGCCAGCTGGACTTCCTGGGTCAAGTGGGGACTTGGGGAAATTTCCTGTCTTATAAGAGGATTGTAAAATGCACCAATCAGTGCTCTATAAAATGCACCAATCAACAGGATTCTAAAAGTAGCCAATCCTGGGGAGGATTGAAAAAAGGGCACTCTGATAGGACAGAAACAGAACGTGGGAGGGGACAATAAGGGAATAAAAGCTGGCCACCCTCAGCCAGCAGCTGGCAACCTATTGGGGTCCCCTTCCACATTGTGGAAGCTTTGTCCTTGAGGTCTTCACAGTAAACCTTGCTACCGCTCACTGTGTGTGTCTATGCCATCTTTAAGAGCTGTAACACTCACAAGGAGGGTCCATTACTTTGTTCTTGAAGTCAGTGAGACCACGAACCCACCAGCAGGAACCGACTCCAGACACAATGGCGGCTCCTGGCCAGACCCTCAGAACCTGAGGAGGGGGTAAGTCCTGACTTTCTTCTCCCTCATGCGCATTCCCTGTGTTGGTCTCCATGGATGGCCAAGATGGCGGGCCAGTGGAGAGGGCCTTATCTCATTGGTGACATTTCAGTTGGACATTGGTGCCTGCTGGATAGTAGATGCCAACACTTAGATTCTCTTTCTTTTTAAAATTATGATAAAATATACATAACATAAAATTGAACATCTTAGCCACATTAAAGTTACAGTTGAATGGCATTAAGTGCATTCACATTTTTGTAAAACTGATACCACCATCCATCCCCAGAAGTTCTTCATCTTCCCAAACAGAAGCTCTATACCCATCAAACACCTCCCTGTTCGCCTTCCTCCCCCTAGCCCCTGGTGACCACCATTCTACTTTCTGTCTCCGTGATCTTATCTGACTCTCTTTTCCTATTTGGAGCTCCTGCAGGTTCTCAGAAGGCAGTCCCTGTGGCCCTGCATCCTCTAACCCTAGCAGAGTCAGACACAACCTGGAGCTGTCCCAGGCCCTGACGGTGGCAAGGTCCCCAGGGTCCTCTGTGGTCCATGCCTGAGATGCCCATCTGCTCTCAGGACACAAGTCGCTCTGTCTCTCTCACCCTGTCCTCCCAGAAAGCTCTAGGCAGCTTCTGACACTGTACATTTTGCCAAGCCAGGGTCAGCTTTTCAGGGGGTTCTCTCCAATCATCCTCATTTGGCATGAGCTGAGGAAAACATGCCTGTCCCCACAGGGAAAGGTGACAGGTGAAGTAACTGCAGCTTCTTCCAAGAGACCTCCTTGCGCCCTCCTCATAGTCCTCCTTTAGGGCCCAGGAGGCAGAACAAATTTGGGGCCACCCTTCACAAGTCTTGCCGGGAAAGCTGCTCACTCTGGTAGGATGTGTAACCCTTTGTTCTTGGATGCAGCTTGAAATAAGAAGAGCCCCTGGGACTGCCTGCTGCACAGGCTATTCCATCCTTTATGGCTAAAAAATGAGATTTTGAGAATCAAGTCAGAGAGGGTTTCTGGGAGGCCCAGTAGGGATGTGATGAAGAATGTCTCCTCAACCCAACTCTACTCAGGCTTTCCTGAGCTCTTTTCCGACTATGTCTGACTTTGCGACCCCATGTTTTAGCAAGAATCTTGCTAAGTCAGTTTAGCCAGGAACCCCACCCTTGATATTCGATCAGGTTTCTTATCTCCCGCCACCCCCAGTTGATGTCTGGTCACCCTGCTTGGTCTTCAGCAATGATCCTCTTTGGTCAGTTAAGCCAGAATCCCCCCTAGCCCTGATATTTCTTCAGAGTAATTTTCCATTCACTGACCCCTATCCTACTCCTTGTTGATAAATTCCCACTTGTCCTTGTTGCATTCAGAGTTCAGCCCAGTATCTCTCCCCCACAGCAAGACCCCATTACAGTGGTTCCTGCACCTATCACAATGGTCCTAAATAAAGTCTGCCTTATCATGCTTTAACAAGAGAATGAATAACTTTTTCTTGAATAGATGTTCCAGATCTCTCTCCTCTTGCACAAGTAGGCCTCATGGTGTGGGTGTGAGGGCACCTTCTGGGCAGGGAGCCCCAGCAGGAGAGCAGTGAGGAGGCTATTGCAATAACCCAGGCAAGAGGCTGGAAGCTTGGGCTCATGCCTGTAATCCCAGCACTTTGGGAGGTCGAGGTGGGCTCATCATTTGAGGTCAGGAGTTTGAGACCAGCATAACCAACATGGTGAAACCCCATCTCTACTAAAAAATACAAAAAATTAGCCAGGCATAGTGGTGCTTGCCTGTACGTAGTCCCAGCTGCTCAAGAGGCTGAGGCACAAGAATCACCTGAACCTGGGAGGCAGAGGTTGCAGTGGGCCGAGATTGCGCCATTGCACTCCAGCCTGGGTGACACAGCAAGACTCTATCTCAAAAAATAATAATAATAAAATAATAAAACAAATAAAAATAACCCAGGCAAGAAATAACTAGGCTCGTGGGAATCGTGTTACCCTTTTCCAGAAAGTCATTATTTAATCCATAAATCATGCTGTAGTTCCTTCAGAATAATTCTCGAATTCGAGAACCCATCAAGTCATCCTGGAAAGCACTAGTTATGAGGACATAAAAGATGAAGTCCCTGCCTGCCTCAGAGGAGGCAGCTGGACCAAAACAAGGAGATGGACAGGCAGGGCATGGCAGGCCCGCCTAGCTCAGCCCGCTCTGGAGCCTTTGACTGCTGGATCCACAGCTCAGCTCAGAGCCATGCCCCTCCCCTTGGCATTTCAGGTCCAGTGTTCTGTGGGTGATGCTTTCTGGGGGTGATGCGCACTGTGCTCCACAAACCAACCATGCCGGTTCCTCATAAATACAGGAGGCCAAGGAGAGTGAATTAGGGAGGCTTGTTAAATGGGGCATGATAAATATCATTTAGCTGGAGCATTCGAGCTCTGGCGCCATCCAATGAATGCATCAATTGTCTGCTTGAGGCTGTTACTTTACTAACACCTGGAGTCACAGGCCATCAACCATTTCTACCGCAGACTCCGCACGGCCATGAGAAGTGAGCACGCCGGTGCTCGGCGGCCCTAGTAAGCTACTAAAATGCATCAGAACCTCACTACATACCCCATAAATACATACAATTTAATTACATGTAAATTTAAAAGTAAAATAAAATTAATAGAATTTAAAATAAAAAATAAAGAATTTTGTGCAGGCATTCCTGGGAGATATTGCAGGTTCAGTTCTAGACCACCATGATAAAGTGAATATTGCAATAAAGCAAGTCACATAAAAAATAATTCCAAAATTCTCACTCGCAGCTATGTACACATATGTATATGTGTGTTTATATGTATGTCTATCTGCCTATCTGTTTATCTATCTATGTCTGGGTTTTGCACCGCTTACTGACACAAAGCAAACTCCACTTCTTTTCTGATAGAAGCTGGCATAAAAAGGCCTGGTTCACTCATCCTCACCAGGATGTCATTTCTTCAGTTTTAATTACCCCACAAAATAGAGGTTACAAAATATAGTAACACTTTATATATTCCTGTGATGATATAGGACTGTATAATCATGTGGCCAGATTGCATAGCTCGAAGTGTTTCGCTGTGGGGAACATGCTCAGCTTTCATTTGCACATATCGAGCATCCCCAAAAGAGAGCAAACCAACAGGGAGACAGAATTGGTGAGTGGTTCCAGAATAGCTGCTATTCCCTGCCTTCCGCTGAGAGAGGCATCCAGACCTCCCTTCTACAGATGAGGAAGTGGAGTGTGGAGATGCTGCCATGCCCTTGCACCCCTGGACTCACTCCCAGCTCTGTCTGAACCCCTTTCTCAGCCGTCCCAACACCTGGACTTGAACCCCGTCTCTGCTATCAGTTTGATGTGGGATAAATGTTCTGGGATCCACAACATCCTCTTGAGCACCGAATGCTTTTGGTCTTTTATGTTGCCCATCAGTGATGTTTTCTTCCTGCAGCTCAGATGCCACCGCCAGCTTCACTCTCATAAGAACACATGACTGCAACACAGCAGAAGGTTGACTGTGCAAATCCTGATGCCAGTGGGAATTCTGGTAAAGCCAGCAGCAGCAGGAAGAATGAGGCAGGACTGAACCTCCCCGGGTGCTGTCCTATGTATGAAGAAGGGAAGGGCTGGGCCAGCCTTCCACAGGGAAGGACAGCGCATGCGCTGTGTAGACTGAGGAATGCCTGAGTGAGCCTCACCATTCAGTTCTGGTAGCAGACAAGGAAGAAATGAGTTGAGATTCCAGTCTATGCGGTACCTCGGAATCAGTCCTCCTTCTGAGGGAGAAAAGGGTTTCTGGATCACAGTGGCAAACAGATGAATACAAAACTCCTCTCTTGCAAAACCCACAGTAGGGGGCAAGCAGCTCTCAGCACGTCACGTTTTGGTGGAGACAAAGCAGCTCAGAATGCTTAACGTCCGCTGAGGATCAGCAGTGCACGTGGAGCCTGCTTCTGTGAAAGGGCCTGAGGACTCCACTGCTCCGTGACTAATTAAAATGCACCAGCACTCAGGTTCCATGCAAGTCATCTAAGGCTTTGCTCACATTGCTCCCCATGGGCAGCCCCAACAGAAGTTGGAGGAGGCGAAGCCGGCAGATCCACACCCACAGTGGAGGTGGCCTCCTGCTGCCTACACAGGCCAACCCAGGGATGGGCCAGGCAGTGGTGCAGGAACCAGAAGGTACTGGGACACAGCTTCTTCTGCAGGTTCCAGGTGGAACTTCCAGAGCACCAGGAAGGTTTTTGGGAGATTGGGGACGATGTTAGTTAACAATATATATTTCTCATTCCCTCACGTTTCTAAAAGATGACTGAGGCAATTGCTCTATGGGAAAATCCAATCATTGACTGACAGTATATTGATTGTCAGTCATTAATTGCCTCCATGAAAAACCTCTGCAAATCTCCGATAGCAATTTCTCCTGGAGCACTTAAAATATCATCAGATGAAAGAACTGTTTCTATACTATTTCACATTCAGGAATATATCTGCTTCCCCCAGGAGGTGTAGCAGTCCATACAGATAAAATCTCTACCCACAGTAGTAAACAAAATTTAAAATGTCCCGTTTAGCATAAGTGAGAGAAGGGCAGGTTCCCTGTTCCTAGCATTACTGAGGATTGGTTGACTTACACACAATATTCACTTCCCTCTAGGAAAGTGGGATTAATAACAACTGTTTTCTCCCAGGTAAAGCAACCAAGATATGCTCAATAAAGTGTTTAGAGTTCTTCAGAAGAAGGCTACAATAAAATAATACACTGCTTAGTGCTTCAGCTGTCTTCAGCCTAGTGCTTGTAGACTGACTTACCCACATCTGAGCTACCACACAATTGAGGAGATGAAAAATATCAGTCCTACTCAAGCATTTTAGGTGAACATTTATTTAAGGAATTAAAGGAACATTTATTTAAGGAATTAAAAGATAAAAGAAAAGGATTTAGAGAGTTAAATAAGAGAAACTGTGTTTGTGTGTGTGCATGTGTATGTGTGTGTTCATATTTGGGCATATGTCTGAGTACATGCACATGTGTGTGCCTCTGTGTGCAGTTATATCTCTGTACATGAGTGTATCTGTGTGTTCATGTATGCATGCACACGTGTGTGTGTGTGTCTGCTTTTTTTTCTCCAGCAGCGATCATTTCTGGTCAGTTTCTTAACTGGCACTAAGTCAAGCATTGCCCTCCATGTCATCAGCTGCAGGCCAGATAATCTAAGGTGAGAAATGATCTTAGATTTCATTTACCTTCTGGACAAGTCTCTTATGTCCCTTATTATTTTAAAAAGACTATTCCTTAGATTCAACTTATTTTGCCATATGTAAGAGTACTCTTTGTTACTGATAATGCTGACTTAGCTCTGCAAAATGCCTGGAATCCAGAGCCTCAACAGAAGACTTTCTCCCAAGGCCCCTATCTATCCTGCAGGTTACACAGTCAACACCTTGTATACTGAGTGCTGGAAGCTTCAGCACATGACTGGCTGTCCACAAAGCCACCAGCTCACTGGGCCTGCCAGAAGCCCCTTGTCCTGCCCACTCCACTTCATTCTGGTGTCAGTTATTGACAGTGGGTTCTTGGCTGGTGAGAACTTCCACACTGGCCTTCCTCGTTTTGCTAAAAACCAGCTGGAGGCACTGGCCTGGAGGACAGTGGATAAGAGGTCTTCTATAATAATAAACTTGCACAGCCTGGGGACAGCACTCTAGTTACAGACTTCAGCACTGTCGTGAGATAAATGCACTCTGTACTTAGGAATCATGTGTTGCTCCATATTTCAACCAGATATACGGAATTAACTGAGTCCTATCCAACAGAGGCCACTTTATAACACAGAAGCCACGTTAAACCCTTTAGATGAATGTCATCCCCATTAAACCCCATAAGAGGAGGGAGGTTTCGTTGAATGTTAAGGAAACTGATATGGACTTTTCAGCAAAGAAAAGACATAGGAAAGCTGTTCTTTGTAATGTATAGTTAAAAAGAGTGAGCCCAGGAAAAGCTTTACCTTTATCATCAATAACAGGCATGTTAAATAACTGTCACTGGCCCTTCAAATAAACTGCTTAAAATGCAAATAATGCTCTTAAATGAATAAATGACCATAAAGACCTTCAGTAATCCAAAGGAATGAAGACTAGGGCTGATACAGATCACAGAACACTAACAACGTTCATTCAAATACTAGTTTAAAATAGAAATGTTTTGCTAGCTGCAGTGTAAAATCTTTAGCTTCAGATATTCTTGATAACTGCATTATTTATTTCAACCTGCTTTTTTCATTTGTCACTTAAAACTGTTACAAATGCATATTTTAAAGGCATAGGACGTGATGGGCTGAGCAGGGACGTAAGTCTGAACACTTGGCTCATGAGCCCATAGGCTCGTGACACTGAGCAAACAACTTTATTTCTCTGAGCACGAGGATACCTTTCAATAAACAAAACTACTGGCCTCATTGAGTTTTCCGGGTGTTCCCATGAGGTACGAAATGTGAAAATATCATGTGCTGTGAATATCATTAGACAGAGTTAATATTAATCATTGCATTTTAAACATGATATATTTAACTCCTGCTCCAAACTGCCAACCACAATGGTAAACATGCTAAAGTATCTACGTATGGAACAACAAAACCAATCCTACTTTTGGCTCTGAAGTTAGCACCTTCTTTTGAAGCATTAACATGCTGATAACAATCAGTTCAGTCGATTTGCAGGAGAAAAACCTTTGGACATGATGCTTTGATTGTTTGATGTTTGATTGTTTTGAAGACAAAACAACAGGTTTCCTGTCTGAATCAGACACTGTTCAGTGGGGCAGAATCAGAATCAGACAGGGAATCAGACACTGTTCAGTGTTATGTCTTCTTGTTTAAAATGCAGTTTGGGATCAAATCAAAGCATTAGAGACATAACTGCTTTTCTGGGGGCATAATATTTCCAATTGTGAAGATCCACAGGTCTCAGTAGCTGTTGACTTCTGTGATGTAAAGGAGGGAGGGGCTTCTCTGCTCTGCTCATTCATGTTGACACAGGGCACTGACAATTAAGTCATCTCAGCGATTTCATTTGTTCACGGGCTTTGCACGCTATTGGAGTATGTAGGGCCATGGGTTCATATTCCAGATGATTCAACTGAGGCCTGGGGAGTAAAATGAGGCCATGGAACCTGAGGGCCAATAAGGATCCAGAATCCAGTCACTAACATTTAGCCCAGTACACTGTCTGCAGCCCTGTGTGCCGAGTCTCTGCCTTGATGCAGTGAATGTACAGTCAATACAAGGCCAGTACTTGAGTTTTTAAAAAAGAGGCAAAGGGCCAGACGTGGTGGCTCAAGCCTGTAATCCCAGCACTTTGGGAGGCTGAGGCGGGTGGATCACCTGAGGTCAGGAGTTTGAGACCAGCCTGGCCAACATGGTGAAACTCCGTCTCTACTAAAAATACAAAAATTTGCCGGGCGTGGAGGCGTGTGCCTGTAGTCCCAGCTACTTGGGAGGCTGAGACAGGAGAATCGCTTGTACCCGTGAGGTGGAGATTGCAGTGAGTCGAGATTGCACCACTGCACTCCAGCCTAGGCGAGAGAGCAAGACTCTGTTAAAAAAAAAAAGACAAAGGAAAACAGAAACAAAAAAAACCTGGAAGACTTGAGCCATACACACTTAGGACAGAAGTGGCGAGGATGGCAGGAAAGCGTGCAACGCTTTACTTGCACTGTACAACGCTTGCTCTAATACCAAGACTTCCCAGAGACGGACTGAGAATAGAGGACTGTTGTTGACACTCAGACACAGCATACTCCCAGTGTCTGCAGAAGCTGGGTTTCTGGCTGTTGGGCCAGTGAGGCTCCTCACACCACCTCTCAGGAAAGTCACAGGGAGAGTATTGGCATCTGGGCTTAGGGCCACACAGGGCTGGGTGGATTGGCAACTTGGAGCATATCCCTAAAGGGTCAACAAGTGACATGCTAACAATACCAGTATCCCACAGAGGAAAACCACACAGATCTTGAATTTCAAATCTGGGTCTCACTGAGCAAAATGCAACCTCCAGTTGGCTCTAGGGGAAGGCGTCCATGTTGGAAAATTGCAATATGGTATTGGGCCCAGCGGCGGTGTGATGTGACCAGCAGGTCACTGTCACAAGAGAGGAGCTGGGCCTGCCACCACTAGGAGGTAAGCTGCGAGCATGGTCCCTGTTACCCACCACCACAGCGTCACATGGGAGTGCCTCATGCTTCCCGCCTCACTTCCCCACTCTGCAGCTTCCAGTGGACTCCCCTTGCAGCTCTGTAGGTAAAAGAGTTAGTGGATGCCTCTAGGAGTTATTTTGTTGCTGTTGATGTTATTTGGACAGGCAAAACTTTCTTTGCTCTTCTCACCAAAAAAAAAGCAACAAAAAAGAAAACTGGGTTCTCATCTATCAAAAGGCATATTTCTGTAAAGCTACGAGTCAATTAAATTGCAAATCAAAGACTATTTCTGATTGAGTCATGTTGATTCCTTATGAGAACTTGGAGTAGGTCCCCAGGAAGTCCCTTTCTCAGGAAAAGAACTGCTTCTAGTCAATCCACGTGTCTGAAAGTTAACTTTCTGTATATTGAATTATCCTGAAGCAGGGACCCTGTAACTGAATATTCTGTCTGAATTTGCACCCTGTTAGTGGGAAGGTGGGCAGTGCCCTGCACAAGGAGCTCTACCCTGTGGTTCAGCAAAATGAGGGCAATTCAGGCCAGGGAGCCACGTACTCACGTGGGGGTGGTGTGGCCTCAACAACTCCAAACAGACACGCAGCCTAAACTACACAAACACTGACCTGCATGGCACAAAGCAGGAGATTTCTATCTCTTATGAAAACAGGCAAGCAGCCAATCACCCGCCATGCTTCATGTTAGCAAGATCACCGTCCCAGCAGGTGGTTAATTGGCATGTTGTGGCATTCCTCCATGGTCCAACACACCATAACAAACCAGGGTTGTGGGTGACCCCAGGGGAGGCTGGCTGCCTGGAAAGGAAAGAAAGTGCACCGCGGACTCTTTATCACTCCGGAGAAGAGTCACTGGGTTTACTCCCTGCAGTGGTTTTCATTGTCATTAAAAATAATGATAATAATAACAAACATAAAATTAAAAATAAAGCTTGCAGCACCACAGCCATTGGTGCAGCATTGTGCAGTATGGCGCAATGTTAGCAACCAAGCGCTATTTACCCTCTGACTCTTTCAATCTACGTGCATTTCACAAATATTTACTAAGTATCGTGGATACACAGATAGAAAGATGTGATTCCCTACCCTTGAGGAGCAAGCAGCCTCATGAGGAGATAGATGCATAAACAGACAATTTCAACACGATGTCAATGCACTATGATAAACACAGACAAGGCTCAGTGAGAACGCAGGGAGGGACCTCCTGAGACTTTGCATGGGCAGGTGCCTCGGGGAAGGCTGGTCAGAGGATGGGAGAGGAAACGTGGCCTTCGTGGGGGACGGGAGGTCCCAGAAGCATTCATGCTGGAAGGATTCAATGCAGCGGAACAGCTCATGCAGTGTCTCATGGGAACCACAGACCTGTAACGTTTGGGCAACGAGGCAAAAGGTGGCTGGGACATGGGGAAGGTGTGTCAGGCAAGTGGGAATAAGCTAAACAATGGAGGAGTCTCATACAGACCTTGACCAGGGGATGCCAATGCCATGCAAGCCAGGGTCCTCTGGTCCAGTGGGTTGGTGAGATTGGCAATTGCAGCCTCAGAAGCAGAATGCCCAAGAGGGCGGTGATTCCAAGCACCACAGCCAAGCTTCAAACCAGGGCCCCCATTCCATCCAGGGCAGCCTTGAACGACAGAAATAGAACACAAGAGACATCTGCGATTGTACGTTTTCTAGAAGCCACACTTTCAAAAAGTCTAAAGAAGCAGGTAAAATTAATTTTTATAATAAAAATGATTTTGCCCACTATAGCCAAAATATTATCATTTTAACATGTAATGACTTCCCAAAAAGTATTAATGCATTATTTTTCATCGTATTTTCCGTTTTAAGTCTTCAAAACTCAGAGTGTATTTTACACATACAGCACGTCTCAGTTCAGAGCAGCCACATTTCAACAGCTCCATAGCCACACGTGGTTGATAGTGGCCATGTGGGCCAGCAAGCTCTAGAGTCTGAAGTGTCAGGAGCACATGTTCTCCATTCAGGCCATAATTGGACTGAACACTATACTTGCCGATATTTCTTTTCCAAAAGGTACATAGAAATGAAACAGGTCTATCTGCCAAAAGACATATAGTCATCCAATATTTCAACTGCAAGCCATAGGACTGAGTTGGTGGGAAAAGTTGTCTGAAAATAAACGTGTACTGCATACTTCTCTTTGATTTCCAAAGCTTGAAGGGGAGAGGGTGGCATAGGATGATTTGCATTTTAATAAACACAGCCTCTTGCAAAACAATCCTCAACATTCTTGATGAGCGCATCTCAATAACAATAATTACCATCAGAAGATGCCATGCCAGCATTCTCTAATGACTGTCTCCCAAGGCAGGCCATGTTTTGATTGACTTAAGGCAAAGCTGTTAAGTAACTTGCATGGGGCCATCCAGGGAGTTGGGTTTATGCAACTTGTTTCCCAGGAGGAAAGCAGTTTAATTTCCCTGAGTCAGGCCACAATAGAGTTGGCATTAGAAGTAGGACTACGGCACGGAGATGTGCACACAATTTTTCAGTACTTAGGACCTCAGGAGGGGCCCTAGTTGTCCTTCTTTAAAGCGCAGGGCAGTCAGTGGTGATGTCACCGGCCTCATGTATTGTGTCAGCTCTGCCATATTGCTCCATCCCATGCTGGATGGCTCCACTCTACTCAACCGAGGATGGGTGTGTGTTTGGGCGAATATTTACCCATATCCTACGGTCTGCTGGATCCTACATGCTTTCACAGCCTAATCCCTCACATCCTCAGGCAGGCTTGTACCTGGTTTGCAGAACTCCCATCCCAAGAGCTCTGTGGTCTTGGGCTCCTTTCCAATTCTCAGTTTTGACAACAGCATTGTGGTGTTTGCAAGCACAAGATAACCTCACACACCCTGCCAGGGCCTTATAGCAACTCTGTAGAAAAGCACTCACAAGAGATGCTCCCTCACTCTGAGTCACCGTGTACCAAGCACTGAACCAAAAGCTGTTCTGGGATGAGCTCAGTACATCTTCAGTGCCACTCCGTGAAATGGGTCTGGTCATGATCCACATCATACAGACAGGGAACCCAGGGAGGTTGTGTCACTCGCTTTTGTAACTCACTAAGACCTGCCGAAGCCAGTTGATTCCAGGGGTGACAATTTAAGCTACTGGACATGGCATGCTTTATTTGGCTGTGGTTAATTTCCCGTCTTGTATGGTTATAAAAAAGAAACACCATGGCAGGCAGAATTCTACAGTGACTCCCAAGATTTCCACCCTCTCACATCTATGCCCTGTGGAATCCCCTCCCTTAGGTGAGGGAGAAACCCATGAATACGATGGAATGGCACTTTCATAATTAGATCAAAAATTATCTGATTTTGAATTGATTAAAAGAGACTATCCAGGGAGGCCTGACCTAGTCAGGTAAGATTCTTAAAGACCCTTTCTGAAGAAAGAAAGATGGTAAGCTACGGATGGGGCCAAGTAGCAAGGAACCCCAGAAACCTCCAGGAGCCGACAGCAGCCCCTGGCAAGCAGCCAGCAGAGAATGAGAGCTTCAGTCCTACAACTTTCATGAACTAAAGAGGACCCTGAGCTGCAGAAATGAACACAGGCCACATAGCACCCTAATTGTAGCTGTTGGAAACCCTGCACAGAGAATCCAGCCTGGATTCCTGACCCATAGAAACAGTGACATAATAAATGTATATTGTTTTAAGCCACTAAGTCTGGGGTAATTTTTCGCATAGCTAAAGACAATGAATCCACATACTTTTCCATCTGCAGGTGGACTTATCTGATTATCAGTACTTGCAAAAGGGGCATTAGAAGTACCTTCCTTTAACTGGTTGCTCCATTTCTGCAGGCTCGTCCTCATTGGCAATATTACTATTTTAAAAATAATTAATAAACTTTATTGTTAGAGCAGTTTTAGGGTCACAGCAAAACTGAGTGAAAAGTACAGAGATTTCCCATTTACCCTCTGTCCCCACACATCCAGTCTCCCCTGTTATCAACATCTCCCCACCAGAGAGGTCCATATCTTACAATGGATGAATCTACGTTGACTGATCATTATCACCCAGAGTCCATAGTTGACAATGGGATTCACTTTTGGGGCAGTACCATCTATGGGTTTTGACAAATGTATAATGGCACGTATCCACCAGTGTAGTATCATACAGGGTAGTTATTTTCATGCCCTAAAAATCTTCTGTGCTCAACCTATTTATCCCTCTCTCCCTTCTAACTCCTGGCAACCACTAATCCTTTTACTGTCCCTATGGTTTTTGTTTTCCAGAATGTCATATAATTAGAACACATAGTAAGTAGCCATTTCAGGTTGACCTCTTTCACTTAGTAATATGCGTTTAAGGATCCCCCATGTCTTTTCATGGTTTGATAGTTCCTTTCTGTTCAGGGAGAATAACATTCCATTTTATGTATGTACTACACTTTATTGATCTATTCACCTACCAAAGGACATCTTGGCTGCTTCAAAGTTTTGGCAATGATGAATACAGCTGCTGTAATCATATAGGTGCAGTTTTTTGTGTGTGTGGACATAGTTTCCAACTCCTTTGAGTAAATACCAAGGAGCACGATTGCTAGATCTTATGTTTAGTTTTTTAAGAAACTGATAAACTGCCTTCCAAAGTGGCTGTACATTTTGCATCCCCATCAGCATTGAATGAGAGTTCTTTTTGCTCCATGTCCTCACCAGGGTTTAGTGTTGTCAGAGTCCTGGGTTTTGGTGTGTGGTGGTATCTCATCGTGTCAATTTGCAGTTCCCTAATGACAATGACGTGAGGCATCTTTTCTCATGCTTACTTTTCAGCTGTACCTCCTCTTTAGTAAGATTTCTATTAAAGTCTTTCACTCATTTTTTTTTTTTTTTTTTTTTTGAGACGGAGTCTTGCTCTGTCGCCCAGGCTGGAGTGCAGTGGCCGGATCTCAGCTCACTGCAAGCTCCGCCTCCCGGGTTTACGCCATTCTCCTGCCTCAGCCTCCCGAGTAGCCGGGACTACAGGTGCCCACCACCCTCGCCCGGCTAGTTTTTTGTATTTTTTAGTAGAGACGGGGTTTCACCGTGTTGGCCAGGATGGTCTCGATCTCCTGACCTTGTGATCCACCCGTCTCGGCCTCCCAAAGTGCTAGGATTACAGGCTTGAGCCACCGCGCCCGGCCCTTTCACTCATTTTTTAATGCAGTTGTTTGACTTCTCATTCTCTTGATGTTGTCTTCTGTTGAGCAAAAATGTTTTATTTTACTGAAATCCAGTTATCTATTGTTTCTTTCATGGATTGAGCCTTTGCTGTTGTATCTAAGAAGTCATCACCATGCCCAAGGTCATCTGGGTATTCTCCTATGTTACCTTCTAGGAGTTTTGTTCTACATTTTAGACTCAGGTCTATTGCCTACTTTAGTTGATTTTGTGAAGAGTACAAGATCTGTAGCTAGAACTTTTTTTTTTTTTTTTGCATGAGGGTGTCCAGTTGCTTCAGCCCCTTTCTTTAAAAAGATATTTCTCCATTGTATTGCCTTTGTCTTAGTCAAAGTTCATTTGACTATATTTATGTGGATCTATTGGGCTCTCTATACTGTTCTGTTGAGATGCTTGTCTATTCTTTCACTGATACTGCACTGTGTCAATTACTGTATGCCAAGGACATATTTGTATCCCTCCAAAATCCGTCTGTTGCAACCCCAATCCCCAGTGTGAAAGCATTTGGTGATGGGGTCTTTGAGAGGTAAATAGGTCACAGAGTGACCCTCATGGTGGGATTAGTGCCTTTCTAAGAACCGACATGAGAGAGCTTGTCTTCTCTCTCTCTGGTCTCCACTGTGAGATGACTAAAAGATGACTATTTGTGAATGAGAAAGAGGGCCCTTACCAAGACCTTGACCACACTGGTACCCTGATCTTGACTTCTAGCCTTCAGGACTGTGAGAAATAAATGTTTATTGTTTAAGCCACCCAGTCTATGGTGTTCTGCTATGGCGACCCCACTAGGTTACATATGAGGCTGGTGTCCTGGCTGCCCGTCGTAGGGCTCAAAGGTTGGACCACAGACTTGATCGGCATGATTCAGTAACATGTCCTTGTTCCACAGTATTCATTTAATTCTAAAAGGAATACTTTAAAAGCTCACTAAAGTCTTCCATCCCTTCTTTCACACAAACCAAAGCAGCATTTTCAGCACTACCGCAGTATGTGATGAAAATATGGCACCCCTGGGGGCAAATAAATCCTCTGCGCAAATGCAGATGAAACATTAGCTGTGATTTGCAGGACACAGAAGGGCCTGGATCTCAAAGCTTGCTTGTTTCTTTTCCAGACTACAAAGAAATTCTGTATCCCCCAACTGCCACCTTCTGACTTCTGTTCACAAACATTGGGCCAAGAGAGGCCTGAGGTCAGTATACATGCCTGCACATGGCCTTCTCGAAGTCTTTTTTGCTTTATTTTTAAGCCAGCAAGTTGACATTGAATTGAGTTGTCCGCTGCACGGTTGCTGAATCATGATATATCATTTAGTAAGGAGAAAATTGTGACCAGGTGCTACAACATAGTTAAGGGATGATGAAGTTTGTGAGATATGATTGATGAACACAGTTAAGGTGGACAGACAGACTGGAAAATTTGCAGAAACAGGCTGGTCAAGGAAGGCATTGGAATCTACCCATGGACTTTCATGACTAAAAGATTGAAATTGACTCTTACGTGTACCACACCACCCCTTCCTCATCTCAACTCCCCTACACCATTGGAAGGTTATAGGAAGCAAAATAGAATGTTCCAGGTTGACCTACCTGATACCTTGAGGAAACGGCACTGGTAGGTTCTCACTAGAAGAAATAGCAACAGACCACAGATCCTATTCTTCCCACCCACATTTCCCTTTTAAAAGTGTAAATTCTGGAGTTAGCTCTGGGTCTGAACCCCAGCCTGTCACAGTAGGGACAAGTTACCTACATGCTCAGAGCCTCTGTTTCCTCATCTACTAAATCAAAATAATACAGTTGTCTCTACAGATGAACTTGAGATTTTGAAATAATGAAGATACAGAGCCTGACAAGATGGCTTCAAATCATTTCTCTGATTTGGGCAATTTTCATTGAGTTATTTTATTTAGTATCTGCGTGGGCCTGTCTCTGTGCTTGGAACTTTCATGCCGTCATCTTGTAAGGTTAGTGAGCCCCCAAAACGTTAAGAAAGGGATGCTATGTCTGTACCAAGAAAGCTAGGAGGCAATTAAAAATACCTATAAACTGGCAAGCTACAGCTCCTGTTTCTTTGTTCACTTGTTTTATTTTGTTTCCATCCAGAGGACATCAAACAATCACTGCAGCTGATTTGCTGCACAGAGCCGTCTGGGATGCCTCAGACCTACCAGCGGTAGAGCTGCCTGCATCACTGCCTCTTGCTTACTCACAGATCTAAGTCTGAACTTGGCTGCCTGAACAGCCCAAAAGGAGCCTAGGCAGGAGGAGGCTTCTCTCCTATGCAAGTTGGCTGATGTTTCGTTACTCAAAAGAGCAGAGGAAGCATTTCTGAAGGTTTGTCGGGCGCCAACCACCTTAGCTTACTCCCTGATGGGTTTTATTCAGCCCCTGCCTTACCGTTGTCAGCCTGGACCTTCTTCCAGGCTTGGGTTCACCCCATGTCTGGAACAGGGGGGTGTCTCTAGGTGTCTCCCTTCCTGTGCATTTCTCCTGGGCATAGACACCCATCCTGTGGAACACTGGAAGGAGGGGGCAAGACCACACTGCCCCCAGGCTTGGTTCCCCCTGGTGTAGAAGCTTCATCCCCTGGCAAGCCTTCCTCCCACTCCTCCCAGAAGGCTCTGCTTCCTCCAGCTTGCTCCTTTCCTAGGTGTGAGCCAGCAGGGTTTGGTCACCTAGATATGAAGTATTAATGTTGGACTCCTGTCTGGAGTCGGGAGTCTATTAAGGAAGATGTATGGGAGAGGCCTGTGTTCAAGGCCCTTAGAACCATTCTGCGTGAGCCATCAGCTCCTTAACAAGAAATCACAAAAGAACCCAAACAATGGCAGACTCCTCCTCTCACCCTTTGGGCTACTTAGTAAATAGGCCCACCAATTCTATCTCCAAAATATCTCCTTCCAGAACCATGTGGATATTGACATCTTCATCTTCCATCAGGTCAGGGTTGCCACAAAAGCCTCCATCCAAGTTTCCCTGAAAAAGCCCGGTTTCTCTAAATGTGTGCATGGATACAGTGCCAGGCATGGCCCTCTCCTCTCAGTCCTTCCGCGATGCCCAGTGCCTTCACAGCCAAGGCCAGACTTCCTAGTGGAAGAGTAAAGTCCCTCCCGACTCGGCTTCTGCCTGCACCTGCAGCCCCACTTCCCCCACACCACGCTGCACCCTGAGCTCCTCACGGAGAGCCACTGTGTTTCACACCCGCCGTGCTCTGGGCAAGGTGGCTGGGCTTGCTGATCCTTAGACTTGGAGCATCTGACACTGTTTGCCCATCTATCTCCTTCTCAGCCTTTGAGAATTGGATCTGGCAGCCCCTCCCCAGGAAGCCCATGAGAGCCTTCGCCCTGCACTCACACAGACCCTGAGCTAGGTGGCTCCTGCTCCCATCCAGCCCAGCTCCCAGCTCCCAGCCCAGCTTCCATGCAGTTTTAGCACACCTTACCAGCACCATCAAGACTCCTATGGGAAGAGAAAGAGCTCTGGGAGGACAGAGAGCTCCGGAAGGACAGAATACGCTTGCCTTTCTGGTTGTTCCTCTGAAGCCTAACACAACACTGACACGTGCGAAATACTGGCTGAATAAAAGGTGGAAGTGAAAAAGAAAGACAAGAAAGAAGGATAGAAGGAATCAGGGAGAGTGGGAGGAAGGGACAGGGGAATAGCTTTACAAGGAAAAATGATGGATGGTATGAGGATGAAGGGGAGATGCCTATTTCCTACCGAAAATTTCTAGTATCTTTAATAATGGCTTTTGGCATCACTCTCATTTCTCATTTTCTAGACTCCACATTTAAGGCCTATCTAGGTGCAAATCGAGAGGAGGAAAGGTACCAGTTCAATTGCCAAGCACACTTAACACGTAAGTTATTCACAGATCTGGACTGGAACACAGATCTTTCTCTTATTTTTGAAGCACTTAAGGTTGGGACTTTGACTGTTAAACTTGGCTTCTTAAATAAGGTGATGCTTACCTGGGTTTCTTCCAAATCATCACACCTTCACTCAAAGTGTGTTTAGAAAAGAAAGGGGGAAAATTAGCTGCTTGTTGCCCAAATATTAGGAGCCCCTTCCTGCAGATTGACGCTACTTTGTAGATCAGGCCACGCCTGGCAAAATTCTTGGCAGTGTTGTGTCTACAGAGAAGAACACCCTCCTAATGGGCCATGGGTTTACATTTCCTATAGAGAGATGCCATGCCTGATACCCTGAAAAAGTGATATTGTAGGGCCAGCTACCTGACAATGCAGACTGCGTCCCTCCGCAGCCGTGGAGAAGGGAGTACTGGTCCCACAGTGTGGACTGAAGGATTAGCTGCTTTCTTGCTTAAACTGCAAAGGAGGCCTTGCCTTTGGGCTGCCAGGATGGGGACTGTGTGCTGGCTTTCACCTCGCCAATTGGCAAAGTTGGTTTGGCCACCCTGATGGATCAAATGGTCCTGGGGTCAAAACAATCTCTAGCTCTACCCTCAGCCCTCAGACCATAGCCACGTGAGCAGCCTGAGCAGTGTATTTGCTGGTGTGAACTGAAATAGGAGGACAAGGAGAGAGAAAACGAGGGGGGATTTGGGCAGACAGGAACACAGCCCTGTGTGAGGGCCCTTGGCCCCATGGTGGGCTGTCACCAAGAAGGTGCGAGGGAGGGGGCAGTCCCGATCTGAATCCCACCAAAATAGGTGGTAGAGGGCTGCCTCCTTCCTTCCCTCACCTCTGACCCTGCTCTTAGAAGCCCTGGTCCTGTCAAGGCACCTATCTCATGGCCCATGTGGCAGTAACCTGTTCCCAGCTACCACTCAGTTCTCCACTGAATGGAAGCAGATAGTGAGTCGAGGCATCACTTACTCGAGGCAGAATCTTCCAGAACCTTCTAGACTCAAAGGAGTGAAGTGGTTAAAGAGAGAAGAGAAATCACTGGGAGCAAGGTCTCTAGATAGGGTTTTCTTCCCCCTGTCCCCACAACTCCCCTGGCATAAATGGCCATTTTATAAACTTGCTGCTGGGATAGCCTTGTTCCAAAGACATTGCGGTTGGGCTGTGAACCCAGGAGGTTTACATGATCAACTTTTACGCAAAGGATTGTCACACGCCACCCAATACTGGGATGACACAGAAATACAGCCTGTCAAATTTATACAAATCCAAAGGAAATGAAACATATAAAATGGAGACTGCAGCCCAGGTTTTTGCTATGGCTTCAACAAAGCAATGCCACGTCAGCCTGTCTGAGCATAGCACACTGTCTTCATGTTAATGTGCAAGATTCCCTATGGACTGCGGACCAGGGCTCAGCAAGAACAGGGAAGGAAAACCTCCCACAGCAAAAGGAGAAACAAATACAGATTAGAAGTGTTTAACAGGGCCAGGTGCACAGCAAGTCATCACTGGATGGCAAATCTAAACACAGTAAGTCATTACTAGATGGTTACTCTAAGTTCGTATAGTTATCACTAGTACTGCAGACACCCGGTGGAGAGGTGTGCTTGCTCATACAGTGTGTGAGTAAGCTCAGGCTGCCAGCACAAAATACCATTCACTGGGTGGCATAGACATCACAGTGTATTTCCCACAGTTCTAGAGGTTGGACATCCAAGATCAAGGTGCCAGCAAGGTAGATCTCATTCTGAGGTTCCTGCCCTTGGCTTGTAGGTGGCCACAGTCTCCCTGTGTGCTCATGTGATCTCTTCTTTGTGTATGGAGGCAGAGGTGGGGGAAGCCTTCTGGTGTCTCTTACAAGGACACTAATCCTATTGGATCAGGGCCTCACCCTTATAACCTCATTTAACCTTAATTAATTCTGTAAAGGCCCTGCATCCAAATGCAGCCACCCTGGGGGTTCGAGCTTCCACCTGTGAATTTTGAGAGGATGCAACATTCAGTCTATGAGATGGAGGCACAGTCTAGTAGCACTACTCTGAAGTTATCTGATGCTGGGCATCTTTGTCTATATGGTAACACTGAATTCACAATTTATCCCCTGGACTCAGGCCAGCTAGGCAGGCATTATTAAAGAAAAGTCTGTCTGGTTCAGTAAAATCTTAGGATAGAATTCTACTAAGCCTATCAATTGGCTTTTGATTCCAGAACCATCTTGGAAATTTGTAAAAGGTTGTAGGGAAAAACTGTGAGGGAAAAACATTTAAATGAAATCATGGTCTCCTTTGGAAATCCAGGTTACAGAACATGGTGTGTGGGCGTGAGGGTCACCAGGTCTTGCTGGATTGCAAATGCTCATGGTGGGAAGATGAGTTTACAGAAGCAGTGGGTCTGCCCACATGCCCCAGCGCTGAGCTGTTGCTGACTCTCAGAACCTGATCATCCAGGTGCTATGTGCCCCACTGGTTTACTTGTAACTGAGAAATTTCCCAGGCAAGGCAACGCTGAAGCCTAAATATATCTTCAAGCCCTCATGCCTGTCTGCTAGAAAATATTTCACCCTTGCTTCTTGGCTATTTCCATCAATGTTGTTTTGTTCTGAGAGTGAATGCCCAGAAAGAGACATTCTGTACGTAACCGGTTTGTGTTTTGTGTTTTTCGTGCTGCTACTAGCTCTTTCAGCACACTGAAACTTTAAACGAGTAACTCTGCTTATCAGGCACTGTGCATTCTCTGCCCACGAGGAAGGAAGCAGCTCATTCCATTTCCACCCCAGCAGAACCCCTGCATGCAGGCTTAGGTCAGCACTAGCTGCCAGCAGGATGGAGACCCAGCAGCGTGCAGCACTTGGGAGTCTCACCGCGGGTCCTTGATAGAAGAGTAACGAGACTTTTCTTGAAATAGTGTCCTGAGATGAGATCTGAGAAGAACACAGTGCATTTGCAAGTCACGAGATGTTAGCACCGATCATGGAGCCTTGTGAGTTCTTAGGGGCTATTTCCATGACCTCGTCGGGGGTTCAATGAGCAGCTTCAACAGAAAACTGGATATCTTCTTCCTCCAAGGCTGTCTTATTTCCAGATTACTCTGGACCTAATTTTAATCGTGCACACCTACCATGGCAGGCTGTTTTCCTGTCCTCCCAACGATCTCCATACAATCTCACTGCTGCGTAGCACCTCCATTCCCTTGCTTACCTAAGCCATTAAAACCTGCAACAACTCACAAAACCACAAAAAGCAACAGAAAATATCAGAAGATAATCAAGTGAATCAAGACCTCCAGAAAACTGTGCAGAATATAATCCAGTTTTTATTTCGTTTAATGTTAATGTCCACAGTTAATCAGGCATTCTTTATCATTTGGATCTACATGTTGAATAAACACAATATCCCTAGACCTTTGAGGGTTTTCTAAATAATCTGCTGTTGATTTTCTTAGGTACTGACCAGATTACTATGAATATTCCTGATAGAATATGCTGACAAGAAACAAAACAGGACGAGCCTAAAATAGAGGCTCTGGGAAACGTTCAGGGAAAAGTTTATTACTGACCTGTGAGAGCTCAGTTTTCAAGGTTAATAAAATGAAGTTGACAGAAGTCGTGATGCCTCACATAACTCAGACCCATTTCTCCTTTCCCTCATGGCAAATACCAGTGGGCAGACAATTTAATGATCAGTCTTTGAATTCTGATTCCTGACTCAGAAAGAGAAACAAACCCCTAGAGCAGAAAACTTGTTCTGTGACAGGAAATACTCCGTGCGTGTTTCTGTAACACTGGAGTGCTTCTCATCGCACGAGGACATGACAGCTGGCACGCTGGGCGCTGCAGTGAGTACCACAGGAACAGCCTGCACCAGTCCACGTGCAAATAAGAAGGAAACACAACCTTCATTCTAAGAGGTTCTCCGAGGTCATGCGGGCAGCTTCTCCCAGGCTGTTTGTGAAATATGGAGGGAAAATGCTCTCTGAGGACCCATTAAAGAAGCCTATTTATCCTTGTTACTCAGCATGATCTAATGCATTTGACCACACATACTCATACTCGCCTTTTATTTTTCTAAAACTCCTGCTACCTCCTCTGAACTGGAGTTTCAGAGTACGTAGAGTGGGGCTTGCTGCATTATAAACAACAACTCCTCCAGCTTTGTGCTTTTAAAATTCTATCATGACACTAAAGTTCTCATGGAGAACTTGATCTTGTTAAAGTTCTTTAAGAAGCCCCAAGTCCTGAATTCTTTTTTTTCTTTTTCTTTTTTTAAAGTAAAGCACTAAATATTTGAGGTTTATTCTTACACAGGGTGACTCTAACCTTGAGAAGTTTAAATATGCACACATGTACATGCTTTGGCTCACATGCATGGGGGCTGGGCAGATGCAAACCTCACGGTAGACATTGACCAGCGGCAGCTGCCCTGTTCCCTGGGAGTCGGGTGCCCAGGATGGCATGCAATGCATTCCCTTGCTCAGTGCCACAAGAGCTCCAAAAGAGGAGACACGGTCCATCCCACTTCCATGATGCTGCAGCTCTGGGGGCATTGCTGGAGGGGTCAATGTGCTGGTCATGGATTTTCCAACATTCCAGCAGATAGCGGCGTGAAAAGTCACTCTCTTTGTGGGTCATTGATTAAGGAACGGGCATAGGGCCCGATTTGATCCCATGAGTTGCGGGGAGACTCCCCTTGGAGATTTTTTTCTGGAGGGATTTATGGCTTCAGTTGGGTTCCCTGGAAATGATTTATTGGGTGTCTTCTTGGGAACAACAACCATAAGTCGGCAAAGCAGGATTGGGCAGAGGCAGTTCAGATGGAATGTGGTCTCCACAAGGACCTCCCTTCCCCCAAAGGCAGCAGTGGATATGAGATAGCCCTTCAGAGGCCATCACAAATGGAAGCCAGACAGTGGGCATTTTCCTCTGGCGTCTAGTCACTGGTTCAGGCTGTCCCTGGACAGTGGGCATCACCTGGGCTATGTGTCCCCTTTCCTTAGAGAGTCTCAGCTGTGAGCCTTCAGGAGCTGGTACCATCCGCAGTGGGAGAAGGAGTAGCTTCATCCTCATGAGGTTTTCTGGGTGCTTCACCACCATCCACTTCAGATCCCTGCCTGACTGGGACTCCCTTGCTTTGTATGGCAAGTCCACTCCATTTGGGAGCAACTCCTCTGGTGTTTTTGTCTATCTTCTTCCTGAGGAAACAACAAAGAGATTTAGTGGAAGGAATCGGCTGCAGCCACCGCAACTCCTCTCCCCACTGATGCTTCTCAGCTCCCTCGTCTACTAGCCATTGTAGGTTCTCCTTGCTCTTGGTCTGCTGAAAGCTGGTCCCTGTCACCCTCCTCATGTGGTGACCCACACCCTCTCTCCTGAAGTCTGAGGTTCTATTTACCAAGCCCTTCTCAGACTCTGGCTGCAGTGCTGGTTTATTTGCCATCAAAATGAGGCACAGGAGCACCAAGTGGTGCCTGGGGATCCCATGAGTGCCAAACATTTTCCTCCTTGCCCCTGTCATGTGAAGCAGCCCTCCCTTTTCTGGCAGTCAGAACCTGTGGCCACCTCCAGGGAGCGGACTCCTGTGCCACCTCCTACTTTGTTGGATGAAAACCTCAGAAGTTTAAGCAAAGTTTAAGCTTCATGGATTCTTGCTGTGACCCCTGATGGAAGCACTTCCCCTTTGGGAGGAACATCTCTAGATCCACAGAACCTTAAATTGCTGGGAGGGGAAACAGAACTTATTCCACAAATAGGTCTGGGGAGGGATGTAAACAGATCCATGCCTACTTCCGCTTCTTGGATCTAGACCTGCGTCCTGCTACTCAGGGTTAGGGGGACACAGCTCCATAAAATGATGCTGGGTGCAGGGTGTATTCTACATTCTGAAGGATGGTGCCCTAGCCTTGCCCAGGCTCATCTCCAAGCTGGCACTGCTCTGGGCCTCCTCTAGTCTGTATAACTGGGTCTTCACGTCAGCAGCTTCCGGGCAACATGGGAGGTGAGGACCAGAGGACCTAGGTGCATGTGCCTGCTGCTGTACCACTTTTGCTATAAGGGGTCCCTTGGTCTGAGAGGATTGCAGCATAGTGTTTCCTGTCGGTCATCAGATTTTCATTCTGGCAAAGGCTTCGCAGGCAGGAACATCAAACCCATAAGTAGAATATAAATCAGTTTCAGTCAAGAAAGATCTCTTTTCTTCTAGGAAAGGGATCCAAATGTATGAAACTTGGCACCCCATGATTGGCTGGCCCACTTGAGGGATGGTGCCATGTCCCAGCATCAGGCAGGTGTTTCACAGAGACAGGAGCTGGGGAGTGGATGCCAATTCCACAAGGCTCGTGCATAAGTCCCGTCCCTAGACCGTGGCTACTACCTTGCATGTACCTTGCGTGCCAGCACTGGGGTTCACCAATATCAGAGGCTGGCTGATGCCACCTGGCTCGTCCTTCTGTCTAGCTGGTTATGTGTTTCCTCCT
Source organism: Trachypithecus francoisi (assembly GCF_009764315.1). NCBI lineage: Eukaryota > Metazoa > Chordata > Mammalia > Primates > Cercopithecidae > Trachypithecus > Trachypithecus francoisi. Next base: position 7,681,228 of record NW_022681461.1, read on the forward strand.
ATGTGGCAATTGCTCTCTGGTGGGTATTAGCACAAGATACAGAGATTTTCACACTTCATGCCCACCCCCATAGACCCATCCATGCCTTCTCCCCAGACCACCTTTTCCCAGTCTCCTAACCCATCTCCCTTGAGACTCCCAAGCCAAATCACAGAATATTACCCATAAATTCAAGTACCTTCTTACATTGAGCTCCTTTTTTCTTCACACAAAGATTTCCAAGTGAGCTACTCAAAACTCCAACAACTGGGAGGATCTCTGCCCACCAGTGTTGATAGGGCCACCCCGGGAGGCATGTAAGCAGATTTGTGCCTACTTCCACTTCTTGGTTCCCAAAAATAGGTTCTACTACTTGGGGAGTAGAGGAGCAGATCTATAAGGTGATTCTGGAGGAAGGGTGTATACTGCATCCTGGAGGACGGTGCCCCAGCCTTGCTCAGGGTCATCCCAAGTTGGCACTGTGGAGGCTACAAGGCCTTATTCAAATCAGTCCGAATTGGTTTTGTCTTCCTTAAAAATGATAGCATTGTGACTGATACATGTTATTTCAAAACTGAACTTAGGGAAAGCTCAAGAAATGGATGGAAAAAAATGAAAGAGAGAGTTAACAAGACTGATGGAATTTTTTTCTGACCTTAGTCTTGGTTTTTTTTTTTTTTTTTTAAAGAGGCTATAATAAATGGGGACAATATTGTTGAAATATATTGATGTCCTTTTCTCTTTTGCATTTGTTTATACCGACCTTCCTCTTACTGTGTTGGTGGCATTCAATCGCTTCAGGGATATTTAGGTTTGCTACTCTATGAATACAAAGAAAGATTCAATATTATATTCTTACATCTAGAACATGATTTTTAAATCTGCAGCAAGACGTTTGTTTTATAAGTCATGGATTTTCTATTTTTTTATCTGTTTCTGTTAAGATCCAGGCCTGAACAATAATGCATTAAATTTAGCATTATCCAGGGCTGAAAAGAGAAGGACATGATAGAATCTATCCTTTCAAGTCTCTATGAAGTGAGAGCAAGAGAAAGAGAGAGAAAGGAAATCAAGCAGAGAGCCATATGTGCCCTGCCATTCCTCCATGTGGTGAAGTCAGGGATGTGAGAAGGCACAGCAGACATTGAAACAGAAAGCTCAAAACAAAGGAACTGTCTCCCATTCCCATGTGGAACCCCAGGGTGCTGCTCGGTCAGCTATGAGTGACACAAGGAGCCAAGGGAGCTTGTGGGTATAGACACCAGAGGTCAGAGATTGACACTCAAGGTCCCCAGTGGGAAGTGTGAACACACGCCCCAGGAAGCCAGTTGGAATGCATCACACTTCACCAGATACAAGCCATGGATCAGAAGAAGAGAGACAAGATCTGATGCCCATTCCCTTCCCACTAGGAGGCTGAGAAACCTCCTCTGGTGGCTTGCTGTCATATTGGACAGGGGAAAGGGGACGAAGGGAATCTAAAAGGCAGAGCACTTCCAAAAAAAAGACCATACCAACAAAACAATAGGATTCAAATCTAAAGAGACAGCAACATGTTAAACACGCAACATGATGTCTGAGTGTAGCTGACTCTGCAGCAGCCTGCTCAGATCATGTTAGATCCTCTTCCACTCCTAGCTGGAGCCCGTTCCAGCCATGTGTGGAGCAGGTCAGAAAGTACCAGAAAATCAATACCCTGCAGGAGCAGCCCTCGGCTACTGACACTGGGACAGTGGGATGGGTGTATTCATACCCCAGCTCCTCACCTCAGGAAGGATCATTCTAAGGCATGTTCTACACTGGCTTCCAGAGCTACCCAGTGGGGTCGGAGTCCAGTTGCCCATGGTGCTTAAAGTTCTCTCTAACACATATTTTATACTGCCTGCCTTCCCATCGCAGCTTCCCAGGATGACCTTGCAAAGAAACTACTTGTACTCACAATCTTGTTATTGAGCCTTTTTCTAAAGAACCTGAACTGAGAGGATGGACTCCTGCCTCCTCTTTACCTAGTGAGATGGGAGTCAATGAAGAAGATGAAATCTTCTATTTTAAAAAGAAGTTGTATTGGATCTGCACAGCCAAGGCAATGAGAGTAAACATTCGCACCATTATAATAATAACCACAATTAATACAATTTTTTGAAAGTTGGAAGCATCATTCACTTGGGCAACAAATATTTATCCACTTAAAATTATGCACAAGGTGTGATTTATAGGCCAGCTTGAAATGTGTTTTGGTAACATGGGACTGAAAAGCACAAATAATCTCAGGGCCACATTCAAACAGCAGCTCCCATTGTCTTCCCCATCAATTCTCTTCTGAACTAACCAGTTTGGCTCATCTCCTCTTGGGTTTCCTGTTAACTTCTGGCAAAGGCACCACGTTGTTCAATCTTAAATGACTAAAACAAACAAACGAAGGAAGGCAAAAGTATTGAGGAGCACCGATTAATTTATGCTATTGTGCATTACACACCATGTATCTAAGACCCCCATGTATCTAAGTCTCTGCCGTGGCCTGGAAATAGAAAAGTGAATAGTAGGGTCTGTCTCGTCTTAGAGCTCCATCCTAGAAGATAGGTGCATGCCTTAACTGTAAATGGAACACAGTGTGATGAGCACCCACAGCAGACAGAGCACTCTTCCCCTCAGGACACGAAGGGTTATTTTATTTTTTATTTCTATTTTTATTTTGAGACGGAGTCTCACTCTGCTGCCCATGTTGAGTGCAGTGGAGCAATCTCAGCTCACTGCAACCTCTGCCTCCTGGGTTCAGGCAATTCTTTGTGCCTCAGCCTCCCAAGTAGCTGGGACTACAGGCGTGCACCACCATGCCTGCCTACGTTTTTTTGTAGTTTTAGTAGAGACGGCATTTCACCATGTTGCCCAGGCTGGTCTCAAACCCCTGACCTCAAGGGATCCACCCACCTCGGCCTCCCAAAGTGCTGGGATTACAGGCATGAGCCACGTGCCCAGCCGATGTGAAGGGTTATTAAGGAGAAGGAACATATCAGTGAGCTAGTTCTACAATAGTGCTGTGGATAAATCACCCCAAAACTCAGCGGCCTACAACAACAAGCATTTATATTCCTCTCTCACAGGTAAGTAGGCTGTGGTTTGCTGGCCGTGCCTTAAGGCTATGGCATGTGCCCAGGTGTGTTCCGTATGCCTCACACTCCTTGGACCAGTAACTCAATGAGGCACCCTTCCACTGTGAAGGCATGGTATAATACGCCAAAGGGCAAGCCAGAACCTGCAATGTCTCTTCAGGTGTCAGCGTAGATGGATGGGCAGGCTGTCATTTTGGCACACATTTCATTGGCCAAAGCAGACACACGGCCAATCTGAAAGACCCTGCATTAGGAATGTGAACTCCACACTGAGGATTGGGAGACTGGGTGTCTGTGTGCCGTGATCCCATCTATCCCAAAGAGTGAAGGAAGGAGGGGACACCCCAGGTAGAAGCAGTAGCAAAATGTGATCATCCATGAAGGTTCAAGCCACATGCTTAGTAGAAACATAGGGTAGGCGTGTGTAAGCAACGCTTCAGTGTTTTTAATCACTGCATACCCACAGTTGCCAGCCCCAGTAGACCCCAGAAGGCTTCTAAGTAGCTTCGAATGGTCACCTTAAAGGTCAGAGTAGCAGAAAGGTGGACCCAATGCCACAATCCAGTTAACTTAACAAGGGGGCATTTCTATATCAGAGACCTTGAGGGCTACCGTACTTACACAGAAGGCCACTGTCTGAGGCTGAAGGTTCATTCAAATTGGAACCATGAGAGAAGTGGGGAAGCGGTGCTGTGGGCCCTGGGATGGGGACAGCTCATGACACTAACGTTCTGTTTTCTTCCAAGGGAGATGCCACCAGCCAAGCAACTGAATTCTATGCCTGGCGCACTAACACAGGGGCATGTAGCCAAGACTGGCAGTGAACACCATCAGTGGACAGAGGGTTTTCTCCAGAATTGCTTAGGATCTGAAATTTCACCTTCCTGATGTTCCCTACCCCTTGTGCGCCTACAACCACCTGTCACCTTGCAGAAGGGAAGAGGCTACAAATTCAAAAGGGGTAAAGCGGAGAGTCGGTGAGTCCAGGAGACGGGGTCATGGTGTGGCTCACCAGGTATAAAACCACCTAGGCTTGGCTGCATCGTTTCAACACTCCATCACCAGAAACTTTGAAGAGTAGGTCACTCAACTTCTAATGTGTTTTAAGTAATGGAGCTCTTATTCTCAGACCAGACTTCACGAAGGATCTTCAGACAGACAACAGATGAAAGCTTAGCTCCTTTGACTTGAGGAGGATTTGGGAATGTTAAAGGTCTGACTAATACATCCCATCCCTTCCCTTGGAGGCCATGCATATGAAATTCCAGAGTCCTGTGACTGGAGAAGCACAGGCAGACATGGATGGGCGAGACAGCATTTTAGCCCCTTCCTGCTCCCACTCCGTGACAGTCTCAACTTGTCCTTTTGACAGTTCTGCCAGGAGTTCCAAGCGATAGAAGTTAGAAAGGCTGGGCATGAGGAAATGTATACGTTCAGTTTTCAGGGGCTTCGTGCCTTTTGTATTATAGCAGTAGGCCATGGAAGCAGGTTGCAATTTATTAACTAATCACACACCAAAGCAATGCCATTATTCCTCTGAAAATATTGCTTATTTCCTGAGTTATGCCATTCAGGCTGTTGTGGCAAAATACTGTACACTGCAAGGAATAACAAACATTTTTCACGGTTCTGGAGGTTGAAAGTCCACAATCTAGGCTCTGGCAAATTCGGTGTCTCATGACAGCCTGCTTCCAGGTTCACAGACAGTGCTTTCTTTCTGTGTCCTCACATGGTAGAAGGGTCTCAGGAGTTCTCTTAGGCTTCCTTTTTTTCCTGAAACATGGTCTTATTGTGTCGCCCAGGCTAGAGTGCAGTGTTGTGATCATAGGTCACTATAGCCTTGACCTCTTGGGTTCAAGCAATCCTCTTGCCTCAGTTTCCTGAGTAGCTGGGAATACGGGCACATGCCACCATACCTATCTAATATTTTTAAAACTTTTGTAGAGATGGGGGTCTCACTGTTTGCCCAGGCCAGTCTCAAATTCCTGGGCTCAAGCAATCCTCATGCCTTGGCCTCCCAAAATGTTGGGATTGCAGGCTAAAGCCACCAACCTCTTTTATAAGGGCACTAATCTCATTCATGGGGACTCCACCCTCATGACTTTATCACCTCCTAAAGGCTCCACCTCCTAACATCATCACCTTAAGCATTAGGATTTCAATATATAAATTTTGGAGGACACAAGCAGACCATAGCATTTTCTGTTCTGATCCTGAAGAATATTTCAAATCATATGACTTTAATCAACACATAACCAATTCTTTAAAAATTGTTCTAATGTAGCCCTTTTTTCTTTTTTTCTAGCTCAAGTCACTGGATATTTATTGAGTATTCATTATGAAACTTGAAATAAATCTTAACAGATATAACGATAGCAATTATGATTCTTGTATTACCACATCAGTACATTAACTGAACACTTACTATATGCACGGCACTTCAGGGAGGGTTCAGCATCTATAGTAACTGTCATCCTCATAAAACCCTTGCTAGTTACTTATCATTAATCCTAGTGTATAAAACAAAATGAGAGCTTATGACAAGTATTCATGATCACAGAGCAGGGAAACTCGGAAAAGTTACCTTGGGCCAGTCTCAGTGGCTCACGCCTGTAATCCCAGCACTTTGGTAGGCTGAGGCGGGCAGATCACGAGGTCAGGAGATCGAGACCATCCTGGCGAATGTGGTGAAACCCCGTCTCTACTAAAAAATACAAAAAAATTAGCCCGGCGTGGCGGCGGGCGCCTGTAGTCCCAGCTACTCCAGGGGGTGAGGAAGGAGAATGGCCTGAACCCGGGAGGTGGAGCTTGCGTGAGCTGAGATCATGCCTCTGCATTCCATCTGGAGCGACAGAACAAGACTCCGTCTCAAAAAAAAAAAAGAAAGAAAGAAAAGAGAAAAGTTATTTTGATTCCAAAATTTTTGAGTGTCTAGACTTTCTCTTGACACTCAGAGACCCAAGCCATATAAAACAGCATAGATGTAGGCTGAAATGTGCAGAGGGTTCAGTATACAACCACGCAGAAGAAAACAGCTGGCCAGAGGTAATAGGAAAGGCTTCGTGCAGCAGCCTGGACTGACCCGAGGCAGTCAGCGTGATTAGGGGCAAAAACGTCCATGTCGCTCCCCCCAGAATGGCTCTGAGGAAGAAGCAGGTGAGAAAAGGTGTGATTGCCCTACGCCTTGTTGTCTGTCTGAAACATTGTTTGCTTTCTCTTTTTCTGCCCTGAATATAGCTTTAATTTAACTTAATGGAGTCCCGTGAGCCCCATTATCAAATGATACCCCAGATAGCTTAGGGCCGTGTGCTAAAAATGAGTTCCCAAAGAAGCTACAAACCATGGAGGGTGGAATTATTGGGAAACACCTCATAATACATTACTTTCTCAGATATTCATATTCCACACAATTCACTAAACATCTAAGAAGTCCTGTAGTCAAGAAACTTGTTAGATTTAACTAGAATTTCCCCAACTTTTGTCATGACAGACCTTCTTTCATACTATGCCCGCTCCCTGTTAATGGAATGAACACAGAATCCTTGTAGACTAGAGAGGCAAACGCGCAGTGTTCTAGTGTGCCCCTAGAGGATGTAACGCCCCCAAATCAAGGGTCATCATTACAAGATGAAGGGTGCATGCAGCCACACACCCTGCACCCTGATTTCTGGTCGGACGCTGGCCCGTGAGTGCCCGGGGAGCCCGGGTGTCCCGGATGAGGTGGCTACCGCGGAGGCTCTGGATCTTCCGCCGGTCCCTCTGACCGGCGGAAAAAAATGCCGGTCGCCGTGGCTCACGCCTGTAATCCCAGCACTTTGGGAGGCTGAGGTGGGCAGATCATGAGGTCAGGAGTTCAAGACCAGCCTGGCCAACATGATGAAACCCCGTCTCTACTAAAAATACAAAAATTAGCTGGATATGGTGGCACGTGTCTGTAATCCCAGCTAATCAGGAGGCTGAGGCAGGAGAATCGCTTGAACCAGGGAGTTGGAGGTTGCAGTGAGCCCAGATGGCGCCACTACACTCCAGCCTAGTGGACAGAGTGAGGCAGTGTCGGAAAAAAAAAAAATTAAATTAAATTAAATTAATTAAATACTACAATGAAAAACAAATGTAACTGATGTCTGCAACTTACTCCAAAATACAATACATAAGAGGAATTCATGGGTGGATACAGGCATGGGGGCTAGCAGCACAGATGTGTGATAAAGCAACTACTGTGTAGCAAAGGGGTGATTTAGGGTGTGGGTAAATGGTGTTCGCTGTATAATGATTTCAATTGTTTATATATATTTCAAAATTTTCACAATGAAAGGTTGGGCAAAAGTTCAAGTAATAATAATTCTACACTGTTTTATCAACTGACACAGAGCACCCACTATGCTCACAGACAGGGCTGTAGGTTCCAGGGAGGTGGTACTGTGGGTGCCACCTGTCCAGCCAGGAGGACCTGCACATGCTATTTAAGTCTCTGTGGGAACTATAGGACTTCGTGCAAACTGCTGTTTGGGGAAGTGTTGCACCTGCCCCAGCTGGAGCCCTGCAGGCTGTTCCAGCTCATCTGTAGGGTAGGAGGCTGCCACACATGTTCTACCGGGCTGACCTCTGCAGACTGAGATCTGAGCTGTGCTCAGCTAGCCCAGCTTGCCTGGCTGCCATTCACACCCCCACAACTCGTTGTCCCTGAGCCTATCCTTCCAGACCCCACCTGGATCATGCACTAGGTCCCACGGGAAGAAAATGATTGTTGTTCCATGGGATGCATTCCCAATCCAGTTTCCCTCTGTTTGCCACTGGAAGGGAGAGCAGAGTCAACATCACGTCCAGAGGAAAGGCGGGCTCCTGCATGATGAATTTACTTAGGAAGGAAATTGTGCCCAATCTACACCTTGGTTAATATTGGTATGCTAGAAAAAATGTGCATATGGAAGGGCTATGAGAGCTGCTTAAACAATTCCTGCTGTTACTCCCTTCTGCACAAAGAGATAGAAGACTTACGGTGGGATGCATGAGGAGGGGAAGGCCCAGGAGGGGAGAATGCAGGGACCCTGCCTTCGATGGAAGCATTGGTGATCCTTAAAATCACAGGTTCAGTGTTGTAAGGGCTCCTATGAGTTCAAGGGAACCCCTAGAACTGCAAGAGGTCACTGTATTCTCGAAAGTAACAAATGCATTTCCACAAAAAACAGCTATAGGCAGCAACTGCCTAAGTCTATGTTAAGGGAAACAAAAGATCTTAAATGCCCACCCCCACACTCCCAGATTAAAAGCAGCTAGGTGTAGAGTGACAAATAGCCAAGAAAGCTGAGGAGACATCAGGCTCGCCAGGAATGTGCACAGAATTATGGCTATAAGGCTGGTGTCCCATATGGTTTTGAATATCTAACCAGCTTTGTATTCAATTAATACTTAACTCTATGGCCAAAAAAAGTCACTAAATAATTTTGAACCGTAGAGTATCAAAGTGGTACTCTAGAATCTAGAGGGAAGGAGTTTGTAAGTGAGGTATGGTGGTTCCTTTTTTGCGTCAACTTGACTGGATCATGGGGTGCCCAGATATTTGCTTAAACATTCTTTCTGGGTGTATCTGTAAAGGTGTTTCTGGAAGAGTTTAACATTTGAATTGGCAGAATGACTTAAGAACATGGCCCTTCCCAAGGTGGAGGGGCCTCAGCCAATCGACTGAGGAGCTGAGTAGAGCAAAAAAGCAGAGAAATGAGGAATTTATCCTTTGTGCTTCCTCTCTGCCTGCTTGAACTGGGACATCTCATCTCACCTTCTCTGACCCTCAGACAAAGATTCGTATCATCGGCTCCCCTGGTTCTCAGGCCTTTAGAGACAGATTTAATCACACCATGGGCTTTCCTGGCTCTCCAGCTTGCAGACCCAGGGACTTCTCAGAATCCATGATTGTGTAAGCCAATTCCTCATCATAAATCGCTCTCTCTCTTTTTACACACATACACACACATACTCTCTCCTCTCTCTCTCTCTCTCTCTCTCATCCTCATGAAACCTTTGCTAGTTACTTACCATTAACCCTAGTTTACAAAACAAAATGAGTTCATCAAAAATATGTATGGGTGTGTATGTGTCTGTGTGTGTGTGTGTGTGTGTGTGTGAGAGAGAGAGAGAGGGGGGGAGAGAGAGAGAGAGATACAGTTGCTTCTGTTTCTGTTTCTGTGGAGAACCCTGACTAATACATGAGGAATTATTGGCTTCCAGGGCTTCTCTATGACCAGAAAACACCACAGCCTGTGTGGATCCCCAGCCCCGCTTGACCGGTAAATGCTGACCACAAGAAACACTTCATCTGACAAATGGTGGGACCAGAAACCCAGAAACCAGTGTGGGGACACAGCCAGCAGGCCCCAGTCTCTGCAGGGATCATAGAAGAAATTCTCTATAAAACATGAGAGGAAAACAGGCAGCAGCAAGATTCCACAGCGGCTGCTCTCTGGTTAGCTCCAGTGAAGTCATCAGTACCAGGAAAGCAGGGGAACTAGCTAAGGAATTCACCAAAACCCAGTTCCAGGCCTTGCAGCCTCACAGTAGAGAGAACAACTGCAACTCCAGCTGGCCCTGCCTGCAGAAGCAGTGGAATGTGTGAGTATTTTGTTTAATACTCCACGTGGTTGCTCTCTGCCTCCCAAAAGGGATTTAAGATGGCTTACAAACATGGCCACAACATTAGGAATGAGACTAAAATAAAAATAGACGACATAAGCAAAGCAGAAGGAAAATCAGGCAGGGGTGTAAGATGAAGTGAGGAATGAAGTCAGCATCTGAAGCAGCCAGATGCAACTGTATGGAAGCACATGAGATATTTGTTACAAATTCAGTGTCCTGGGGAAGTGGGCCCCTAGTATTCCAGTCATCCTAACTATCTGAGAATTATTTAACTGAACACGTGAAACAAGGAACCGTGAACTTACTAAGTTGTGGGTTCTTAATGCAGAATTTGAATCTTCTGAAAAGAAATGAGATGCCTGTGTTCACATGCAGTTTTATTTTCTACTCAGATCATTTAAATGCTCATCAAATTATCAGAGGACTCCAGGACCTAAAACCCATTCACCACTAGTACCACTACTAACCTTTCCAGAAAGCCATGGAAAGGTGGAACCATGATCGGGGATACTAGATGTGATATTGTTAATCGCACTAGATATTTACAAAGGATCAACGTCTGGTCTAAGCGTGTCCCATGCACTATCTCACTTTAGTCCTGGAAGCAAGCACTATAATCACTACCATTTTATAGATAAGGAAGCAAAACCTTGGAGGTTAATTTCCCCACAGTTATGCAGTTGGTCAATGTCAAGATTAATTTCCCGGCAGTCTGGCTTCCAAGCAGCAGGTATAACTGCCATAAATCCAACTCACCACATTGCAAGAGAGAAGGTTTCCTGATGTGGAAACATACTAGGGTCTCGGGGAGAAGCTCCACTGTTCCTTATTCTAAAACCAAAAAAAGACACTGTAAACCATTGTCAAGTAAACTATTACTCTTAACTTCTGATTTGTGTTGTATCTGCATAATTCTTTGGATGAAATGGACTCTATTCTGTAATTTTCTGGCAGCTGGCATATTTTTGTCATTTCTTAAAACTCATCTTCAAGGTAGAGCTCATTCTCAGAAGAGCTCATTCAAGGAAATATCTAAATCCCATCTCTGCCACTTATTGACAGTCTGACTTTGGGCAAGTTACTTAGTTAGCTTTGTTACTCTTTTTCTTATTCTTTGTATTATTATTATCATTCCAGTGCTCTATGTATGTATTTTTCCACAATATAAAATACATAAAATCAACTAACTTTATTTTATGAAGCATGTAATATTCAGAAACTAAAATAAGCTTTTTAACAGGAAGAGAAATATAAACTCTTTTTAATAAAGAACATAAAGGTAAAAATTTTCCCCAAAAAGGATGGAGGTGGGAGATTGAATTATGTAACTCATTATCAAAGTAACTCCTGAGCTAGAGTAGAGAAGAGGCCCATGGACAGAATATATTTGTATTCCAAATAATAGCTGGGGACAAAATAATTATCCTCTGCATGACATTACTGTTTAGTATGACTCCAAGTGCCCTGGGCAACTCCGTGGCAGGTAAAGCTAAGTGGTGATTCTAGCTGTTACATAGGAGGATAGAATGGCTTCCTGTTTTCAGTCAGTGTGTCCACTTAGAAAACCCAAGAGAGGTAAATAAAAGTCTGTTGGAATGAATAGAACACAAAGAATTCTATACAATAGACAAACTTAAGGAAAGCATACTAAACATACGTTTAAGGTATAATTAATCAAGATATTTATTGAGAGAAAAAATTCTATTAACTATAGCATCAAAATATAAACTATTCCAAAATTACTTTTAACACAAAAGTCATAATACTTACATAAAGAAAAGTACAAAATAACTGAACACCTACTAGAGCCCTGTGAGTGTGCAGCCCCGTCCCCTGTCTTAGTTTTCTTCAGAGAATGGAGCCCCTGAGGTGCGTGGGCTTGTATGAGGGCCTCCATTGCCTGTCTCAGCTCTGTAGGTGGGTGCTCCACTAGCCCAGGCTTCTCTGTAGGTTGCTCAATGGTGTAACTCCAGGACTAGAGCAGGCCTGAAACACAGAGAGGCATCACTACAGTGCCCACAGCCCGATTCGTTCCAGGCACTGCTCTGTCCTAATCCACTCAGTACAGGAGAAGGAGAGGTCAGGGTTTCCATTTTGCAGAAGAGGAGGTAGAGGCACTGCCTGAGGGCTCACAGATGGTGACCATGGAGGTGTGACCTGAACCAGGCAGTCTAGCCTCAGATTTCATGGCCACCATCATACACCATAGCTTCCTTTTTATCTGGGGAATGAAAAATGATGAGAATTATGTTAAAACCGTATGTATATATAAAAGTACATAAACATCAGGATAACTTATTGAGTTATTAATCTTTAGTGTTTTTTGACTATTCCTCATTGCATGTTTTCCTCCCTGGAATCAGGTTCATGAATGTATGAGCTGTGCTTTCTTACAGTGTCTCTCAACTGGTTTAAGACATTCCTAATGCTGTGCTGGAATTCTTAACACCTTTTCTTTTTTTAAAAAAAGGTCTTGCAAATTAGGTGGTACTTCTTTCTCTCCCCCATTTCAAGCCAGCCTTCTGGGCTCCCTCACCTAAGGGGTAGTCAGGTTGCAGGAAAATAGAAGTTTCCAGAAGGTTATAGCACATTCTGTCTCTGGAGGGAGACAAAAATGGGAAGGAGGGAGAAAAGAGAAATGAAGTGAGAAACTGGGACTTAGGAGAGACTCCTTCCAGCTGGGGAAGGCAGGGAGGATAGGGGTTCTGCCAAAGCATCACCTCCTCCACCACCACAGTGTCTCACAGAAGCTTCTGGTCCCTAGTGGGCAATGGCTGAGTGTCTGCAGTTTGCGTGTGTGTGTGCTTAGCCTGTCTGACACTGAATATCTTCCAGGAGCATAGGCTCATTCTACATTTTGTTCAACACTGCATCTCTAATATCTAGGGAAGCGTAGCCCCTAGGCCCAGAAATCTCACCAGAAAAACCTTTCCTGTAACTAAAAAGCAGCATAGATGGAGGACTTCAAGGGCCCTGCAGGCACAGAGTCAGGGATCACTCAGGGACTTCAGTGTGAGCCTAGGACCTAAAGCCCCCAAATACATTGTTCTGTTCAAGAACCCTGAGAAATATGTGCAGAGAGAGACACTCCAGAACTGATTAAGATTTAATTCAGAACTGGGATCTAATTTTACTTAACAAGTAAATAAAGCCATAGGACATTTTTTGTACACTCACGTGTATAGCTAAGATTTATACACCTGTCCCATTGGTAGCCCAGGTGTGCCACTCCTCCTCTCTGTGTGAAGAAGCCCCTGACAGGCGAGGGGAGACAGGGAGGCCACGTGAGCTTTCTCCCTCATGACTTGGCATGAGGTCACTGCAGCTGGTGGTCCTGAATGCACAGAGTCCTCCAGCCGTGCCCCTCAGCTGTCCGGGAGGTGGGAAGAGTCATCCCTGTTTATTCTCACAGAGTGCCTGCCATCTCAGTCCTCATCTCACACAACTTGCACTCGATTGCCTTGCTGGGGGAGACTGCATGTTTCTGATGGAACTCAGGAAGCTATTGAGCCCCAAAGGGGAAGGGTGAGATCTGGGAGAGATGGAGGCATGGAGGTTTCAGCCCCCTGGTGATGAACTGTGCCTCCCAGGTGGAACTCCTGGTGGCTTTCCTAGGCTCCTTTGATCAAAGTACGCTCTTCCAGCACATGCACAGCCTTATTCTGTTGCTTGTGAAATGTCCAGCTAAGCTGTCCTCTCTCCTTCTGACCCTGGTTGTCACTACAACTCAGATGGGAACTCAGCTTCTAGAAAGTTCTTCCGGACCCCTAAGTCTTTCCCCAGGGAAAAGACTACATCTAAAAATAGGCAAAATCATCAGTTTTTGATGGGGAGATTATATAACAATTATGCATATTTTTACTTAGTTACTTTTGTGTGTTTTCCAAAGGTTTGTGTCCATTTTACATATGAAAAAGGAAAATATATATTTTGGCATCATCCTTGAATGGCATGAACAATCCCTTGTGAAGAAGCCCCAGTGCCCTCCCATGAGTCCGGACCACCACCAGCATCAAAGACCTTGCCGGAGAATCTGAACTTCGAGTCAGCTGAAATGTTAAACGGGCCTTTTTGCTATTAAAACATCCCCCATTCTGACTTAAATGTAGTGATGAGTAGCACTGGAATGAGGTTTTTGTTCACCAAAAGTTTCTCCCAGAATAGAAACTGCCCCAAGTATTTTTCTTTGGAAGTACATCTATCTGGCAATGGTCACTGTTCACATTTTAAGCTAATGCACTCTGGTATGCAAAGTTGAGCCCAAAACGCAAAGATCTGTTTGCCATTTCATGTGTGTGTGTGTGTGTGTGTGTGTGGTTTTTTTTTTTTTTTACCCAAACTCTGCCAACTGGGGTATAAAGACACCCTTACTAGTCAAATGCACTGGACTCTTTGCTTGTAAATTCCTGAAACTCCACGCACTCCCCGGGTTGGTTTGGTATTATGGCCTTCAAGCTGGGGCAAGTGGACCAAAGCCTTTCTTATCCTTCTCTCTGGCATTTGCACCCTCCAGCAAAAGAAAAACTAGGACAGTGTTCTTTGCATGAGGATAGAGTTTCACATGCTCTGGTCTCTTCAGAGGGGCACTACTCCACAGATGAAAAGCAGCCAGCAAAAAATTAAGCAGCTGGCCCCTCTGTCAATCCAGGTTCTGGGGTCTGGGTCTTAAAACACAGCACCTGTTGCAAGTAAGCAGTTGCAATGGGCCTGCAGCTGTAGGTGCTGTTATGCAGCCAGCTCGTAGCAACAACCCAGCAATCCTTGTCAGTCTGACACATGAGGATGGCTTAATAAATGCATTTTGTCACAGCTCCTGCTGCCCCCCAGAAAGAAACCCTGCACAATTTAACAGGATCACTACAAGTCATCACAGAGAAACACTCATTTGACTGAGTCGGTTAGCCTCTTGGACACCTTTCTACTGGGTTTCTATGGTTACCATGTTCATTATTTTTGTAGAACAAAACACCAATTCACAATCTGCAAACCACAATCTCCATCAGATGCTGCAAACCCAATCCCCCACCCTTCCTGCTTTCCTCTGGCATCAGTAACCAGGATGATAGGAATGTGCCCTGGAATGTAATCACTAAGCATTTAGGCACTTCACATTCTCTGTCCTTCCCGGGGAGAAGCCTGCAAGCACAGAGACAGGCAGGGATCCCAGGATGGAGGGGGCTGGAGAGGGGCAAGGTGTCGATATCACACCCAGATCCATGGTAATACTCATATGTTCATCTTGGCTTGGGATCCAGAGTAATTATTTTTTATCCTATCTACCACTGTTGACACTTTGGCTAGATTGCTTTTCAGATGAAAAAGTTTTATTAAATAATTGCTCCTAGAAAATAATTTTCAAACCAGTTCTGTGAATGTCGTGATCAAATTCAGGATAACATTGCAAACAGAGACCATGAATCCCTGAAAAGATTTGGAGCATGTATTATTATCCGTGTCTCATCTGCCACTTCAATGCAGACACGGAAAATCTTGGGCAGTGGCCCTTTTATCAGAAAGAACCAAATGGTACCGCCCTGCTGGAAATGATCCCGGCGGCAGCTCCCCAGGCTCACGACTAATTCAAAACACCAAATGACACCCCAGCATCCAGAATGGCAGGACCTCTGCTCTGCTGCCTGGACCCTCCACCAGGTGCTCCCTTCTGTGGCCTCCGCTTTGTCAGAGACATGCTGTGTAGAGCAGGGAACAGGTAGCCTTGACATCCTTACAAAGCACTCTCATTGGTATTGTTCCTCTTATTTTATGAATATAAACACTCACGCCTGTAATCCCAGCACTTTGGGAGGCAGAGACGGGCGGATTACGAGGTCAAGAGATCGACACCATCATGACCAACATGGTAAAACCCTGTCTCTACTAAAAATACAAAAAAATTAGCTGGGTGTGGTGGCATGCACCTAGAGTCTCAGCTACTCAGGCGGCTGAGGCAGGAGAATCACTTAAACTTGGGAGGCGGAGGTTGCAGTGAGCTGAGATCGCGCCACTGACTCCAGCCTGGCGACAGAGCAAGACTTCGTCAAAAAAAAAAAAAGGACACTAAAAGGGCACTGTCTTTTTAATTAAAGTTGTTCTCTCTCCCCTGTGTCTTCAGTTCTATATAGAAAAAACGGCATCTTTTATTACGCTCTGAAGTCTCTGTTTTAGTTTACTCTGACAAAGCTGTTGCTCAGAGTAAAAGTCAGCAAGTCACCCAGCCATAACACACATTGTCTATACCAGCAGGACAAGGGTGAAATAATCCAGGGATTGTCCCCAAGTCTTTTCTGACATGACGGATGGTTGGCCCAGGGCCTGATGATAACAGGAGCTACGACAAGCAGGAGTATTACGAGATGAAGGGAGATTTGGGACGATGTTTGATCTTTGAAGGTCAGCCTTCCTGCGTACGAGGCCGAAGTCAAGCTGACGTCTCTAAGCTCCTCTCCTGGTTTTGAGCAAGCATGTTCCAGGAAGCTGATTGTTATTTTGGCAAGTGACTCTTTATCATGATGCATTTCAGGGGAGTTGGGGGTCAGGTTTCCTGTTGCAGGGAGTTCTGATAGTTCCTGATATTTACATAAATAGGCCTTCAACGATTGATGAAAAATGTAATGTGGAAAGGTGAATTTCAACCCTATGTGGTTGAAACTCCACAGAAAGAATATATAGAGATTAAAAGCTGGGGAGAATGCAGTCTATATATTACAAGGATTCTTTGAATCCATGCATAGAAATTTGTTGTCTCCATTTTTCTTCCACACAGAACACTTGAAGTTCAAAAGTCAGGAGAGGCAACTTTGATGCTGAGAGATGAGCTCTCCATGACATCTCACTGAAATAGTTCGGATGTATCCCGCAGCGGCAAATCAGAGTCGTGTATTACTTCTTTCCGAAAAACAAATTGAAAACCACCAGTCATTCTTCATCATTTGTACAAAAATCCTTATAAAAATGATTAAAGAAAGTAATGGAAGCACAGCTCCCATGTTGGTAAGGACAGAGCAAAGACATTCCGTAAAAGCCATTTCCCTTCTCCTCCTTTTGAAAACCAAACCAAACAAAAATATCTGGCTGAAACGATGGTGAAACAGCAGAAATTTATTTACCTTCAGACTTGCAGACAAAATAACCCCCCCACACACAGTTCAAAGAAATGAACTTGTAAATATTGTGACTTATTAAAACAACAAGGCTATAATTCACTTCACCTCCAGAAAAAAATCAAAACAGCACTTGCTTAACCTCCACAAGAACCCTGAGAAGCTGGCAATGCACAGGACAGCTCTTTTTGCAGGAGCAGCAGGGAGCGGGAGACTTTGCCTCATCCATGTTTACACGAGGCTTAAAATAGATTTTGAGTGCCTAACGCTGCCTAGCGCATTAGTGTTAACTCCAATGCCAGCCTTCCCAGCAGCCAGTGGACTCCGACCTTGATCCCTCCACCAGTGCCAGGCAGGCCCCAGGAGCGTGTGCTACGGAGCCAGTCCACAGTGTTCCCTCCTCAGGGACCTGACACCAGACCTGGACCTTCATCTGGCTGTCCTCAGTCACTCCCAGCCCCTTCTCAGGCATTTTCACTTTCTGGGCAGAAGGACAGGTGGGCTGCATCTTCAGTCTCAACACCCAACTGTCTCAGCCAGGCACAGAAAGCGAAAGCTTGCTGCTGAGAACCACTCCAACCTACAGGAAGGAGCCACGAGGTTTTCTGGACCCCAGGCCCTTGACTGGAAAGTGATTACTGAGCCTGAGTGTCTCCTACCCCTGCTCTGGTATGCACCTCCCTGGGGCAGAGGGGGCATCTCAGCCATGCCCCTCTCCTGGGGAGGGGGAAGGCCCCACATGGCCCAGAGGTGCTGGGGACCAGCTCAAGCTCCTTTTGCCACACTTTTCACCAGAAAACTCTAAGCCTGCAGGGGCTGCCCCTCAGCCAGCTCCTGTGCACAAGTCAGGAAATCAGAGCCACCGTCAGGTAGGGCAGGCCACAAGTCCACGACCATTTTCTGGGTCAGAGCCTTCTCAGAGCTACAGCCTGCTAAACCCGACCTGCTAAACCTGCATGGAACCCTGGGCTGATCCCCCTTCTGAAGGAGAGGGGAGGAGAAGGGCTGGTCACGCTGGGTCCATTTAAAACCTGGAGCACTGGGACCAGTTCTAGCCCAGGCAGCACCTGCCAGCCATCACAGAACAGCTCAGCACAGCCTGGAAAGGCCAGCAAGCCACTGGGCAAACCGGTTATCTCAGCAGGGCCCAGCAACAAAACCTTCTGCCAACTCAGTTGAAAGAGAGAGAGAGCACATGTCTGTAATGTCTCTGTATGTGCGTGTACATACAACACATACATACAGACATATACATACATATATTGAGATATAGCTGCACATATATATAAAAGTATATATTTAACAGTGAATTTAACAAGTACTTTATGCAGAACAAGGAAGCTGCATAAAGCAAACATGAAGTTTAATGAAGTCCTATGAGGCAAACATGCTTGTAACCCCCCGTGCCCACTCCAGAGCCTTCCCACCCCCCTACAGAACCCCACTCCCAAATCTCTCCTCCCTCTTGGGGCACAGCTGGGCTGGGTCTCATGGCCATTAGTTCTCTAGTTCTCTTTGCCATTTTATTACCCAAGTGAGATTCATCCTCAGTGGAGCATTGTGTCACCTTTTATCTTTGACTATGCCTTATAAGTTAGTAAGTGCCCACGCCCGATGTAGACATGGATATACATATATGCATGTGTGCATATGCATGAGTATGTAAGCAGATGCTGTAACATGTTTAGAGCAGAATCCACACTCCTCTCTCTTTCAGGCTTATGCCTCACTATTTGGAATGCCATTTACTGAATAAACAACAGACAAGTATAAATTAATACCATACATTAAAAAAAAGAAAACTACATGTGGGGCCTCACACCTGAGCCCTTAGAACAATTACCTGAGTGAGTGTGAAGCTACTCCCAGAGCCAGGAGGCCTCCTTGGGTATCTCCACCTCTTCCTCTGCAGCCCCATGGGGAGCGAACCCGGGGACTCCAGTGAAACCATCTCCAGCTCCTACCAGATTCCCAGCTTCTTGAGGAGAGAGGCCAGCAGGGCTCAGTACATTGGCCACAGAGCACAGTCAGTGAAGGAATCCAGGGTGGTCTAGGCCAAGCCGTACCCCCTTGATGGGGTCAATTGCCAAATGTTTGTGAATTTCGGGACCAGTTGTTACACACAGCCATTATTACAAATTAAAATGAATAGACTTGCAATAAATAATTTATATTAAAATTCAAGGTAATAACTGCCACGTTGTGTTATTATGATGTTCTCTAGACTGTGTGCCTGTTTGTCTGGTGATATATGTATGTCACCATACTTAAGGTAGTGGCTCTGCAAACCCTTTCCAACTCTGTGTTTGGTGACATGCCATTAGCTTCCCATTGGCTGTCATGGGAGGATTTATACCACAGACAATGACAAATGTTACAAACCAGGTATCCCATACTTACACACAATATACATCCATGTACCAAGCACACATATATATACATGCCACACTTATATGCATGCACCACACAGCACACACACACCACACTACACACAATACACTGTGGGTTCCTCCCCCACATCCTCAAAGATTAAGAACTGGAAACCAAGCATCTTTTAAGGCGGCCTTCCCAACCTGAGACCTTGGGTGGCCTCCTAAGTCTGAGAGAAGTGGGGATGTGTCTTCCCCACCACAGGGAGGTGACTCTGGGCAGGCCCAAAACCTGATGCAGGGCTAGTGGAGGCTGCAATGTGGCTGGGGCTGGCCTGAGAGGGCTCAGGGCCCTCTGAGCAGAGCCCTTCTCACACCCAGGGTCCTTCAGTCAGACAACAGTACCCTGAGGTTTTCTTGGGCTATCTGTGCCCCTGGAAGCATCTGCTCCCTTGGAATTGCAGATGGTCTGCAGCGCCTCCACTCCTGGGACCCCATGATGAGCCTTGCCTCTGCCTCGACAGCCTGTTTTTTTGAGGACAACAAGGGGTCTCTGCCTGGTGCTGGGGACAGATCAGGAAAATGCCCCTGCTCATCCATCTACCTCTTGATCTCTTTCCATCTCAGGCTGGCACACACAGCTCCCGGAACCCTGGGAGTTTGCTGTCTTCTGTGTGCTAATGAGATGGCTGGTAGCTGAACTCTAATTTCAGGATGACAGCTGATTGCCAGAAAAACCAACCATGATGCCACTTCATCTCCAACCCAGAGTTGGGAGGAGGGGCTGGAGACTGAGTCAGTCACTAATGGCTAATGATGTTTCGATCACACCTACATCATGGAACCACCACAAAATCCCCAAACAATGGGGTTTGGGGAGCTTCCAGGGTGGTAGAAGCATCCACATTAAGTGGGGAGCTGTGCACTGAGAGGACAGGGAAACTCCACACTTGTCCCCCTAATACCTTCTCCTATGCTTCTCTTCCATTTGGCCACTCCTGAGTTGTATCTTTCATAACAAAATCATAATTGTAAGTAGAGTGCTGCCCTGCATTCTGTGACTCATTCTAGCAAGGTATTAAGCCTGGAGGAAGGTCATAGGAGCCCCTGATTTCAGAGCCGGATGACCCTTGGGCCTTGTGGCTGGTGTCTGCTGTGGGGCAGAGTCATGGGACAGAGCCCTTCACCTCCAGTGTTCATGGCATGAACTTGTTGGACACCCAGGTGGCGCTGGAGAACTGGAGAACTGAGAATTGAGAATTGCCACTTGGAATGACACCAGATAAGTGCAAAGTCAGACAAAGTCCTGTGTCCTCTCTAAGAAGGCCAGTGCCCCCAGTTATTCTTTAAGCCTGAATCCAACGGTCTCCGCTATGCCTCCTTCTTGGCTGTGGAAGACAGACACCTCCACCCTCCCATCCCACTGCTGGGCAGTTCCCAGAACCTTTCCATGGCATTCATCACTACAGAGAGGCTTGGAGAAGTCTAGGAAGTTAAGACCTCCACAGACCAGGTGGATCTGGGCTTACCCATCCTCTTCCCCACCCACATCTCCAGAGCCCAGACCCCAGCTCTAGAGCCTCTTCTCACAAATACACCGTGCCCAGCCATCACACCTGGGACCCCACGGTGCTGTATGTTTCCTGCTGTGTCTCCCAGCAGACTCAGCTCCACCACTGCCACCTGCGCAATTGGCACAAGTACATCCAGACCACAGGTATTGGCAGCAGGGACGCAGGCCCGGGGCACAAACGACAGCCAAATCCTGATGTTGACATGCAAAGGATGCCACACCTCCAGGAACATCCAACAGGCAGCCAGTTCCAGCCAGTTCCAGGGGATGAAAAGGCGGAGATCCTCCACCTCCTCTCCAAGAAAAATTGCCCAGTGCTCCTTTGAAGAGTCTGAGGTTGCATCTAAAATGCTTCTGGAAATTACTGTTTAAGGTGTCACCCACCTCCCACATCCAGCCCCTCATAGGCACCTCAGTTGTGCAGGAAGGAGGCAGAGCTGGAGGAAAGATTAAATAGAAGGTGTTGGTGGGAGTAGGGGGAAGATGAAATGATAGGAAGATAAACACGGGGTCCTACACCAACAAGACCCAGGGTTGGGGCTGGGTGACCATAGCCAGACACTTGACGTCTCCGGCTCTCTTTAAAACAGAGACGGAGCGAAATCTTTCTTGTTGTGGCAACAAAGTGAGGGAGGCACAAAGAACCTCTGTGAATGTGATGAGCTCACTGAGGAGAGGCGAGACCACCAGGGCAGGTGGGGTTGTCCTCACCAGCTGGCCCCCTTGGGCCCAATACACCCCGGCCTGCCCTTCAGCTCCTGCCTGAGGGAAAGAGGAGACCCCGAGAGCAAAGACACTGGAAATGAAACACAGAACAAAACGTCAAGACCAAAGCAGAATGGAGCAGTGGCACGCGAGTCTATGGGGCCATCCTGCAGAAGGGTGAGGTGGTCACTGACAGCGGGGACACGGAGGCACAGCTGCAGTGTCAGATGTCTATGCCTTTGCCTCATCCTCTGGGAAGTGCCAATAAAACACACATTCAGAATGTGACTTCTGCCCTGTCAGTGACTCCCTAACCTGGGGAGGCAGGCTTCAAGATGCTTCCAGTCCCTGGGGATGTTTGCAGACAGAAGTAGAGAGACGTTGTCCCTGGAAAGCCATAATCATCTAGTATTTGAATGTTTCCGAAAAGGCTTGTTTTCGTCTGAAATGACATAGCTACCCCTACCGGTTTTGTCCACCCTGCATGTCCTGTTCCTTTCACTCTAGAAACACAACAAACGTGTGTAAACAAACTGTGGGCAGCTCTCTACGCAGTGTTCTTTGAGCCTGGCCCACACTGGGCGGCTCCCACAGCCAAGGCAGGGTCCGTAGCTACGGATCCTGGACAACAGGCCACACGTTCCAGGAGGATTCTAGCAAGATCTCCCCATACCCAAGCAGCCTGTGAGGCTAATGTTCAGATGAGAAGGCTCTGTGGGAGGCCACAGTTGGTGCTGTGGGAGACCTTTCCCAGGCACACAGGGCAGGACGGATCCATGGAGCCCACCATGTATGTTTCTTAGTATTCCAACTGGATACCTCAGAAGTCACATGCAGAGAACACAGAAATCCGTCTGTGTTTCACAGCACACTGATCCAGCTCTCTGCATAAGGCAGTGGGTTTCAGACAGGTGCACAAAGGGCCATGGGAGTGGTTGCTAGAATGCAGATTCCCAGCCTCTCCCCCAGAGATTCAGATTTTGTGACTCTGGAGTGAGACCGTCCTCATTCATTCCCGGCTCCACCACTGACCCGCGTGTTGCTGTGTAACCTCTGTGCACCTGAGGTCATCTGAATGAGGGGCACTGTCTGGACATGGAGATACTAAGGGCCTTTTATAAATCTATTTTCCAGGTGCTGCAATGGTTCAGTAATGTAGTATCTCAGGCCTGGTGCACAGTATGTGGTCAGGGTGCATTGTTTTTGTTAGCAAGACAAGGTGTCACGTGCTTCTTGGATTCCAGGGATTCTTTCCTCTATCTGTCTACAACTGTCGTCCTTACCCTGGTTATTGGATTGATCCCATACATGGATTTTGGGAGAAATCCTGTTGAGGCAGTGTCCTTGCAGTTTCTGTCTCTTAGTAACAAGCCTGGCCCTCTGCCCCTCCCCCACAGTGATGGGACCTAATCTGCCCTTTGCCCTGTCAGGCCACCAAATAATTTCACAATTCTAGTGGGACAGCAGGGGCCCCTTCACAAGACAGTTATGTAATAGAGCTCGTATTTGCAAACAGCCTGCCTGCCTAGCTGACTTAAGCAGGAAAGGAATTTATAAAATGACGTTAGAAAGCTTCTATCTCAGGAGGGCTTAAGGATCACATGAAGATGCTCTGGGCCCTGGTGACGGAGGTGGCTCAAGTAAGGAACACTCCCCTTTGGCCTCTGCCACTGCTACCCCTGAATTTCCTGCTTCCCTGCAGGAGTTAGGGCTCTGCTTCCCAGGGTGTCAGGCAATCTGAGCTGGCAGCTTACAGGGATCATGTGGGGTATGTACACCAAGAAAAGTGGGGTGCTATTGTTAAAGAAGGGAGGCAGAGGTGCTGAGGCCACACACACACACATTTGCACACTCTCATACACATGCATGCACACACATATACACAATTATACACCCCCAATCACAGGCACACTCACATACTCATGCATATACTCATATACACACAATTACTCACTCATACACATAACCCATGCACACTCATGCATATACTCTCACACATTCATGGTCACACTCACACATACATACTCTTATACATACATTCACACACTCCCTTACACACACACACCTACACACTCATACTCATACACATGCATGCACACAGTCATATGCAGTCATAAACACACACTTATGGGTACATATGCATACACAATCCCACACGCACACAAACATATATACAACATACCCATACACGCGAATGCATATCCTCTAACACTCATGCTCACACTCCCATACACACTCACATATACACAATGACACACACCCCCATATACACATTCCTCATACACACTAATACATGCATCTTTATGTACCCTCACACACAATCACATACACACAATCACACACGCACACATGCCACACACATATATACCCTTATACACACTTAAACACATACACTTCCTCACAACTCACACATACCTGCTCATACACAGTCACAGATACCTACACAGACACACACCCTCACACACCTGCACATGTACATGTACACACGCTCACACGCATGCCCTCTCCAGCCCTTGCTGTGCCCCAGCCCTGGGCACAGCTCAGATGCAGGCTGCAGTGGAGCTCTGTGCCTGGAAGCTGGCGGCTGAGGGCTGCGTGGAGCTGACGGTGCGGCAGCCGCTAGAGCTGAGCGAGAGGTGCCACTCGTTTCCAGGAAAGGAGAAACGGAGAGTGGAGCAGGATGGATCTGTACCACCTGCTGGCTTTCAGGGACAAAGTGGGTCACACGACTGAGAGACTGTTGAAAGTGCCTCTGGGAAGACAACAGCCTGAGACAGCACTCAATGGAGGAGGGGCCCTGGGGGCCCTGAGTCAGGGAGGAATTGCTGGGCAGGGAGGAAGCAGAGAGCCCAGCCCGCTTGGGACATTTTCAGGATTTTTGTAAGCCGGTTGTGAAAGTTGTCTGTTGTTGAAAATTAAATTATACAAACTTACAACTAAACACATTATATTAAAACTTCCAGCCTGGTGCTGACCTTGACCTGGTGTGGCATGTCAGCATCACTGCTCCTCCTTCCGACTCTGCCGTCAGTGAGGGAACTGGCACCACGGAAGTCAGCAAAGGCTACAAATTAGGACTTCTGTGCTCTTCTGGAGAACCAGTGAGACTCCTCCATCAGCACACCCCTGGCTGGAAAGCACATTATTGCGGGTTACCTACAGCTGCCCCAGTCATTCTCATGGCCGGCTCGGGATCTGGGCTTTGGACTCCCAGCTCCCATCTCATCACTCACGGGCTGGAGCCTGTTCTCACGTGGGATGGGGGCACGAACTCCCCTGCACTTCAGGCCTTCTCTGTGCAGGATCTGAGGGCTCCAGCATCCAGAGAAACCCCTCAGGTCAAGAGTCAGAGGCTATGGGCAGGGTGCGGGCAGGTTCAGCTAAAAGGGCCTTCTCCAGTTCAGTCTCCTCCTTTCCATGCGCTTTCCTCCTTTTATCCCTTCTGTGTTCCTGCTGTGGCCTGACACCATCCGCAGGTACCATCCGTTTACAGGACTGTTCACATTCACTCACCCCCACTTCACACGTGTGACCCAACTGCCCATTGGCTCGGCTCCCTCCTGGCTGCCTCCTGCAGAGCCCTTTTCACGAAGGGAAATCTGTGCCCCATGGTCACAGGAAAGCCAGACATCAGATGATGCAGGTGGGATGGAAAGAATTGAGCTCAGAATTCTCTGGGGGGTTACAGATCACAGTAGACCTGAGCACAAAGAAGCCAGCACTTTTCATCCACTTCGTATGCTTTTGTGTCAAAATGGGCTCCAGCTGAGCACACTCCCACACTTCACTTTCAGACACACCAGCATTGTAAGAAGACAGCAGACAGCTAATGAGGGGCCAGGCAAAGGTGACGCTCCTGGCAGCTCCAGCGCTCCCTGGCCACATCACGCCTCCTCTCATTGTCTCAGGACAAGCAGGGACCTGGCCAGGCTCCATCTGCAGAGGTCAAGCACGTCCTCTTTCAGTGTATTTCTCCCTCATCTAAGAGCACAAGCTTGAGATCATTATTTGATTCAACCATGACTTTTCTTGCAGCCCGAGAGTAATGTGTTAACAAGCTCATTCCATTAACTAATTCTCTTCTTTTTGCAAAGAAGTACAGTAGCCTAGAGAGAAAAACAAAAAAAAAAAAAACAAAAAAGATGTAGCACTTGACTCAGAGGAACCACACTGGGCTTTCTTCCAATGTAACTGCAGGTAGCACTTTGAGAAAATAAATCCTTTGGATAAATTTGCCTGAAACAAGTGATTCTGATTTCCCCTGTTACAGACGTGGTTCTTGACTCTCTTGGCAGGTGAGTGAGTCAGATGGGCAAATTAATCAGATGGTGAACGCCCAAGACCCAGCTCCAGATTCAACAACACCAGCTGCCCTGAAACTATCATTACATGCTACAAACCCAAACAGGCCTGAACTCCATAACCCATTCCCCGGGCAGGCACCAGTGCCAGGCAGAAAGTTTCAGGGAGTCAGCCCGTCAGAACGTGACCTCCCTGAGTCCACACACACCCAGGCGCCTCAGACACAATCATCATTATTATAACAGCAGCAGCGGCAACAAAGCGTGCCTCTATAGGCTCTCTCCCTCCACCAAACTCAGACACACATTAAATTATTAATGCTAACGAGGCCTCCCATGTTGCAGATGAGAAAACAGAGAGGAGGCATTTTCTGAAGAGCAAATTGTTGATTGCATTACAATGATTGAGGCTGATACACCTCATGAGTAGACTTTGCAATGATTTGAATATTTGAAGAGTTAAACGTCTTAATCTCAAGTTAAAGACCACTGCTAGAACTCTGTGAGTACTTATATGCATGTGTTACTCACTATCTAACTCCACTTGGTTCCTGATTTCAGACTGTAAGAGATACATCTGTTTAAGTGATACATCTACTTTTCTATAGCATTGTGATATGGCAAAATCTATAGTAATTTTAACTTATTGATATAAAGGGCAAATAATCACTAGTGATTTCCTTCTGACCGTGACTCATACCAGTCATGCTGTTGTTGCCAAATATACCACAGCATTGGCTATGCGCCTCTTCACTCAGGACTCACTTCCTTTCTTCTCCCACATTCAGATCCAAATCTTTCCATTTTCTACTTTGCCTTTCATTCTGTCTTTGTTTTGTCTTTTGACTTTCTAAGCTTGTATCCCTTATAGCCATTCTATATTCCATGGAAACAAGAACAGGTCTAAGCAGGAGATGCTGATGTGGAAATTCTGAAACAGACTTTTGAGCCTCTTCCACACTCTATCTTCTTGGTTCACAGAAACCTTTGTGAGTCAGGAAAGTGGTCCTCATCTCCCACAGGAAAACACTTACACACAAGTAAACAGGACGACAAGGAGAGGCTCCCCTCTGAGGGTGGGCATCCCCTTTTATCATGCCCACCTGCCTTCAGGAGAGGCCCTTTGTGGTTCAAGAGCCCCTTTCCCCAAGAGTGACAGTAAGGAGGGCAGGGAACAAGGAGAATTTGGAAACATAGAGGCAGAGGGGTTGGCCTGGAGGCCAGGGATATCCCTGATCTGATTCTGGTGTGAGTCTGGGTGGGAGGCCTCTTGGGGAGGTCGAGGTCAGTGCTGGAACTCATAGGACCCCAAGGGGAGAGACATGGCTGCCTTGTATACCCAGAGGGCTGGGTTGGGCTGCCCAGGCTGCAGACCCAGCCAAAGACTTCCATGCCCACATCAAACCCGGAAGCTCTGTCTCCTTCTGCATGGGCATCTCAGCAGCCATCCTGATGGGCCAAATACCACAGGCCCTTACCGTGTTTTCTGGGCACTGTGTCAGGCGTACACATGGGAACCAGCTGCACATGTTGAGATTGAATTTCTTGCCAGCCAGCTTACTGGGACTTAGAAATTTGTTTTTTTGTGATTTAGAAAAATAATATGACATTTCTTTCATTTGAATGCAGTGGAATGTATTAACTAGGATCAAATTCAACTACATAAAACTAGAGTGATCTGATAGCAGCTTAAAGAAGAAAGGGATTATTTTTGTCTCATATAAATAAGTCCAGGCCTGGCCCAGTGGCTCAAGCCTGGAATCCCAGCACTTTGGGAGGCTGAGGCAGGTGGATCACATGAGGTCAGTAGTTCGAGACAGCCTGGCCAACATGGTGAAACCCTGTCTCTACTAATAATACAAAAAAAATTAGCCAGGTGTGGTGGTGGGTGCCTGTAATACCAACTACTCAGGAGGCTGAGGCAGGAGGATTGCTTGAATCTGGGAGGCAGAGGTTGCAATGAAACGAGATTGCACCATTGCATTCCCGCCTGGGCAACAAGAGCAAAACTCCATCTCCAAAAAAAGAAAAGAAAGAAAGAAACAAGTCCAAAGAAGGAAGTCCCAGGTTCCTTCTAAAGTTCTGTTTCACCATCCTCAGTGAGTTGCTTCCAACCACAAGGCTACCTCATGGACTGCTGAAGCCTAAGCCATCATGTCTGCATTCCAGGCAGGAAGAAAGATAAAGGCAAGAGGACTAAGGGGAATGTGCCAGTTGCCCTTCCCTCTTTTAAGGTATTTTCCTGGAAGCCTCAGCCAACATCTGCTGCTTAAATCTCAGTGGCCAGAATTTAGCACAGCCACAAGTGTCTGCAATGGGGACTGAGAAACTGGAATTTTATAGCTGGACGCATTGTTATTTTGATAAAACAAGAGTTCTGTGACTAAGGAAGAAAAAAGAGATAGGTACTAGATGGACAAATGACACTCTGCCCACAAAAAGTAAAATTAATGATTCATATGTGTATGTACAAGTCAATTTGCCTCGGATGAAAACCTCCTGACTTAGTGATGGATATTTCTTCCTTATATTACTTTATTTTTATTTCAGAACTACTTGAATTATGGTGATATTATAGAAAAGATTCAAAACATTTACTTAGCTATTAATAGTGGAAATGACTTACACTACTCATCAAAAATGTCTCCGGGATTCTATGTTCTCCTCAGTGAAGAGAAGTTGTCCTCTCAACTAGCATGGGGTCAGCAGCAGACAGCAAGATCAGGATGCATTTTGTATCAAATATAAAAAAGAAGATGCTTTCTATCCCTGACATGATTGGAAGTGGTGTGTCACTCCTACACTTAAACCATGATAGGAGTAATATTCTGATTCAAAAATAGAATTGAGTGAGAAAAGGAAGAGAGGTTTTACTCAAGTAGTTAGATAAGATTTCAAACAGAAAAAAGTGAGAAGAAAAATATTAAAGAGAATGTTTTTGTCCAAGTGAATATTTAGAAGTGAAGTTAGTTTAACTATGACAGAGTAACAGGTGCTCAGTCATTATGTCCTTGAGGGGGAAGGGAGCAGGGGGTTTGGGGGAAGCCCCCAGGCAGAGCGCTCCCCGGAGAGTTGGTGGTGGGAGGGAGCAGGAGGTGGTATGAGCCACTGGGAAGACTTGGCTGCCACCCTCTCACCTGGGAAACCCTTCCTGGTGCTCGTAGAAAAGAAAGTCACAATTTCTTCCCATTTACAGAAAGGAAAAATCCAGGTGAGTTTGTATTCAACCAAATGCCTTTGTGCCAGCATAAACTCTTTGCACTAATTTTCTGGCATCTGATATGCGTCTGATATACCTTTGAATATTCTCAAATACTTTCAAGGAGAAGCTATTTCTGCTCCTTGAGAAATCCTCCCCTGTACTCACACAAGGGTAGCTATAGCTGAGGGCCTCTTCTTTGTCACTGGGGGCCATGCAAAGTATCTCCTTCCCACCCCCCGTCACATAAGATCAGTAGGTGGTTGGACATTGCCTGGGGCCAGACATAGAAACTGACTTGCACAGCGGGCATGAGTGGGTACCACGTGAAACACAGAAGCCTCATTCCCACGTCTGCTACACCTAAAACCACCTTTCTCCTTGCATCGTGAGACTATCATTGTGACTTGGAGGTGGGTTCTGGGGACTTGTTCTATTGGTTCACTAAAAGTCCTTTTATTGGGACAAATGCATACTCCCATGGAAACATCTTATTACTTCAGCACAAAATAGGAGAGTAGAAGAATAATGATATCAGAACTAAACAGGAGCAGCTAAATCTATGCTGAAGGGTCAGGAAGGACCAACTTCCTTTCAGATACGTTTGTACTTATCTTTTAAAAAGCTCATGTCGTAATACAGGAGTACAGCAAATAGGGAAAGAGATTGCATGTAGCAAGTTCTACTCCTACCCAACCCCAATTAAGAGGCAAATGGTACCCACACATAGGTCCAAATATTTTAAAGTTATCGATCAAACTTACAAACTGCAAAATACAACATGTCCTTTTTTTCCACCTTGACAAATATACCTCCATGATGACTTGGACACCCAGAGCTGAATCTAGAATTTTCTTTTCCACTGGAGGTGTCAGCATGGGAAGATCCAGTCTTCAGCTCTGGAGGGGACACAGTTTACTGAGGGAGAATGGTCTAGAAGGTGACTGCAGACTCTTCATAGGCGCCTCTTCCTTGGGTTCCACAGATGCCTCACCCAGTGGTCTCTCTTGCCCAAGTCTAGGGGTGATACTGTCCCGGAAGATAGGATAATTGCAAGAAAGCCTGTGAGTAGCTGCCCAATCTATGGTTTATGCAAAAAAATTGAATTGAGTGCATTCACACGTATCACCAAGGTTGGAGGAATCCTAAAACCCTCCACAAAAGTGATTTGGCTAGGTGTTAAAGGATGGATAGACCTGAGAAGGAAGGCTTAGACCCCCAGGCAGGGAAGTGCACCTAGCAGTCTGGCTACCACAGGCATGGTGGGAAAGTGTAATGGAATTCAGAATATAAGATGGAAAAGGAAGGTTGGAAAATGTGGTGGAGAGCCTGCGTTGCTCAACTGTGGGAGTGTTTTGAGCTGAACTGTGCCCCCCCCAAGATACATATGTTGAAGTCCTAACCCCAGTGCCTCAGAATGTAACCTTCATTGGAAATAGGGTTTTGCCAATGCAGTCAATTTAGAATGAGGTCCTTGGCAAGTGGGTTGTTGGGGGGTGAGTGTCGGGGGGTGGGTGGTTAATCCAATATTACTAGTGTCTTTGTAAAAAAGGGAAATTCAGACACAAGAACAGACACAAACATGGAGAACACCATTCAAAGATAGAGACAGAGGTCAGAGTGATGCGTTCACACACCAAGGAACCCACAGGCTGCCAGCAAACCCCCAGAAGAGAGACCTGCTCAGGTTCTCTCTCACAGCCTCAGAAGGAACCGACCCTGCCCACACCTCGATCTTAGCCTTGCAGCCTCCAGAGCTGTGAAATGACGAATCTCTGTGGTTTAAACCACCAGGCTGTGGTGCTCTGTCACAGCAGCCCTAGCTGACTGACACAGGGAGTTTGCCTGTGTTCTCAAAGCATGGAGAACCATGAGAGGAACACAGAGGTGACATGTGGAAGTCATTTTCTGGGATGATTAGTGTGGCAGGTGTGAATGAGTAGAGGGAGCATGGGTGGAGTCAGCAATGGTGTCTGGCTGGTCTCCCAGCGTCAGCGGTAAAAGGATCCGTGGCTCCCTGCAGGTGGAAGGATGTGAATGCCAGACATGACCGGGGTGGTTCCTGTCTGCTCATTGCCCTCCACCATGACTGTGAGCACCCTGGCAAAGAGCAGAGCTGGCAATGATGGTGTTTATAGTCAGCATAAGGCCTTGGCAATGCAGAGCAGCTCACTGCACCAGCAGCATCACAGTCCCTGATCCTTTAGCCTACAATCACCTTCTCTGTGGATGTGGTGATGGGAGTACCAAAAATCTTTCCATAAAGCAGGCCATTTAGGAGGGCCTCACCTCTTCAATAGCACAGGATTCAGGGCTGTCTTATTGCAAGGTCAGTGCAATAAGAACGGAGTCTGGCAGAGAAGGGAGACACCACAATTTTATCTTACCTAAACTTGCACTGTCACAGGCTTACCATGAGGATTCAGGCTACTTGCCTCCACCCAGTGAGCAAATAACTTGGGTTGACTCCCAGTGCCTGTTGGAAAATCAGCTTGGTTCTCTGTCTTCACATGAATGAGGGTCCATCAAAGACTTTAAGAGGAGGGGATTATGTGAGGATGGGTGGTATGAGGAAAGAGTTTACAATACTCTCCCAAAGCCAGAGAAGAATCAGTAAGAATGGATTTCACAGCAAAAGCAACAGCAGCATTTGTAACATCCCCACCTAATGAGCATCTCTGACCTCCATCACTGTAACAGGCACCTGATATGGCAGAAGTGTGATGATGCCTTGGGAACATAGGACTGAACATCTCAGGGTTTGGAACAACCAAAATTTAATTCCAGCTCATGGAACATGACGATGCACATCGGCAAGGCTCCCTGCTCATCCCTGCTGCTCAGAGGCCAGGCCAAAAGGCACCAGTTTGAATGCTGGCCATGTGGCAGGCCAAAGAGCTCTGTGTGACCTCACATTGAAAATCAAATGCACATCCTTGAGGTGCTCTCTGCTTCTAACTCATGGCCACAATGAATCATGTGGCACCCCAACACCCCAACAAAGCCAGAAATAGCTAGTCTTTGAGTCTTCCTCATGAAGAACAGAGGTCAGCAAGGTTTGGTGATCAATATGGACAACGTCCCCATCATCCTGCAAGATTGGCATTATCCTCTTATTTCACACATGAGGCTCAGAGGAGCTACGTGACTTGCTTGAGTGAACATTTAAACTCAGGCCAATGGATTTTTTAAAGTGTATCCTTTCATTCTAATTTGCTTCTCTCTCCCTCTCTCTGTCTCTCTCTCTCTCTCTCACACACACACACACACCACACACACACACACTTATGTATACCCATATATTCTCATTTCCTTTCCTTTTCATTGTGTTTGGGCAAAACAGTATTCCCAAGCTTTAAACGGGACTCATTCCTCTGGAGGTTGCTCTGTACTGAGATGTGCATCTTTACAAATTGAAACTGATCTTGAAATATTCAAAATACTGAACTCAAAATAGCTCAGTTCAAAGATCTGTCAACATAAGAAAAAATAAGAAGACTTTAATTTTGTCCTGTATCTAGGAGTGCCATAATTTTGCGTAGCATCAAAAAAATTAAGAGTGAAAATAGAACAAGGCTTCACTCTTGCAAATATTCACTCTTTGTACAGTTAAAAGCTTGTGGCTTGGTTCTTTGGGCAATTATGTCATTCCCCACAGGACTAACTGTCTGGTTCAAGTGCTGTTTCAAAGCTGAGGCTTTAGTAGATGTAAGCAGGTTTTAATTTCAAGGTAGCAAATTGTTAGGAATGATGAAATCAAAGCCAGCGTATGAAATATTAGGAGTATTTGTGCTTTAACGTATATAGTTCCAGTGTCAAGGAACAAAAGGCAGTGAGGGAGGATGACTCAGAAAATACATATTCTGAATAATCCTGACATCAGAGAGAGCTGACAGGAAAATGCCTTTGATTACTCGAAGACAATTTGGGAAAATATCAGCTGTCTATTCTTGCCAGAATTGCAAAGGACTTTGAAAAGATCCTTTTGGGTGGAGTGGTATGAAGGGAAACAAAATCAGGGTGGGATGGTGAGTGAAGCTCATCTAAGAAGCATTGCTGCAAAACGTCAGAGAGATGAAAAAGTAGTGAAGGAGAAGGCAGGGTTGAGAAAGGAGTTTTTTTTTTTTCTTTCTAATGAGTAATATTAGACCTTGTATTTTATGACTTCAAGTGCATGTGGAAACCTAACTTCCATTTAGGCCTCTTTATGGTCCCATTTTTAAATGTCATCTTGAGTATCAGATAGTGTTATATCGGTTTCACTCATCTAATATGGTTTCTAAAACTCATAGACAAAAGCCTAGTCTCAGTTGTGTCTCTGTCTACCTGCCTTTTCCATGGTTCCTTCCATGGAGTTTCTGGTAACTCCAAGATTCTTCCTTTCAACTTTTCCTTTCTGCTTGAAGAGCTGTCTTTAGCAACCATTCGGGGTAGGTCTTTTAGAGACAATTTTTTTACTTGTCCTTTATAGGAAAAGGTCTTTATTTTCCTGAAGGATAATTTCAGTGGGTTTAGGCTTCATTGTTGACAATTCTTTTCTTTCAGTCCTTGAAAAATGCTGTACCACTTTCTTCTGACCTCTGTGGTTTCTGATAAGAAATCTGCTGTCATTTGAGTGGGTGTTTTCCTAAAAGTGATGTGTCATTTCTCTCTCTCTCTGCTTTTAAGAGTTTCTTCTGTGTCTTTGGATTTCAGAAGTGTAATTATGACATGTCTTAGCATGGATTTCTTTGGGTATATTCTATTTGGGATTTGTTCAGCTTTTTGAACAAAGTCTCCTCTCCTGAGACTCCCAAAATATGAATGTTAGGTCTTCTGTCAGAGTCCCACAGGTTCCTGAGGCTCTCTCTGTTTTCTTTTTTCTAATCTATTTTCTCTCTGTCATTCAGATGAAGTAAATCCTATTGCTCTGTCTTCAAGGCCACTGCCTGACACACTGGCAGACTGCAGCTGGGGGAACCTGAATAGGATTGGTCTGTAGAATCATTGCTCATTTGAGGTTTATAGTCATGATTTAAGATGAAACCAGTCAGTCCAGTTGAGTGATTGATGGTTTTTAAATCAAGTTCTGCTTGGACACAGACAGAAGGAAGAAAGGTACTTACACTAAAACAGGTGAGGGTTTGACAGGGAATTCTAGTGGAGTAGAGGGTAGAGGGCATCAGGAAGTTGATTGTAATGACGGTCCACAGAGGGAGTGAAGGGATCGTCAAATGGAAGATCTCAGTGAAGTTTAAATTGCTTTGGAATTGAAAGAATAGGAGGCAACACTCGTGTTTTGAATGTTCAGAGTTGAGATCTTATATATTGGTGAGCCTAAAATCCCAGATATAATGGAGGAGTGACTGGTGGAAGTGGGAAGGAGGAGAACATAGATGAAGAGGAATGAGTGACAGAGGAGTAGATATCTGGCTGACCACAAGACCACCAATATAATTTATCTTCCAAATGGGGAGGCATGAGAATGAAAGTGGTGCCAACGATAATTACTTCAGGACAATAGGCCTAAGCTGCGACACTCCGAGAGAAACCATGACATATGGCCACCCTAGGCATCCATGAGGTTGGAAACACCAGTAGATGATGAACAGAATACAGATCAGGATCAGGATGGAGTGTGCACAAAGCTGTGGCTGGATCTAGTGTCTGAAATGACTGAGAAGGACCAGGTAAGGAGACAGTGGCAATGACCAGGGCAGGGGATGGCAGAGGCCAGTGAGACACATCCTTGAGCATCAGGGACTTCTGGTTAGGAGAGAGGGAGAGGAAAGGTTAGGAAGGAACAATAAGAAAGAGGAAAAACCAACTCCACTTCCTGATCCTGATGTAGGCAGTGTGTGAGAAAAACATCCTGTGTCTGCAGTGACAGGGAGTTCCCAGAGAACAACCAGGTGTCAAAAGGTGAGAGCAAAGATCAGAGGAGAACTTGACGGGGCACAGGAGAGAATCCTGGGGACATGCACTGTACTCAGGCTGGCCAGAAGATGGGGGTGGAGGGGAGGGATGCGCCATAGGATCAGATGAGAATTTGCACAGCACTTGGGGGCATGACATTTGGAGGAGCACCCTCGGACGTCTATTGGTGATGGATGTAGATGGGGAGGAGGCGTGTGGGCAACAGACAGGACTGATCAGTCTTAATGCTGAGCTCAGTCATGTGGCTCCCATCACACTGAGGAGGAGCAAGGTGGTGTCCACCAGGAAAGCCCATGCTGTTGTGAAGGCTCAGGGTGATGAGTTCCAGAGTAATCCTGGCCTTCTTCATGCCATCTCTTAACTCAGCATTTTTCTTTAAATTCTAATGGGAAGCTACTTGAGGGTCTGAGGAGGTAGGAACACTTGTGTCCAGGAGGTTGAGGCTGCCGTGAGCAGTGATAGCGCCAGTGTACTCCAGCCTGGGCAACACGGCAAAACCTTGCCTCAATAATAATAATTATTATTATTCTAAGGTAATGCCCAGTTTCTGTTTTGTTCTCCAGGCATATTTTGGTTTCCCTTTAAGTGAGCTGTGGTATCAAATACATCCTCCTTGCCCTCAGGCTTTATTTTCTTAGAATTTGGGGATTTAAGACTCACCTGTTACAGCAATGTAACCAAAAAACACACTCTAAGTAAGCCTACAGGATGCCATTTGTCTGGCAGTCTGAATAAACCTAAGTGTTCTGAGAAAACTTTCCATTACCACCAGGCATGGAACTGCTACGGAGAAACTGCAAGATGGGAAAGTGTTCATTAACAAGACTTTAGCGGCCAGATCCCAGCACTTTGGGAGGCCGAGGCAGGTGGATCACGAGGTCAGGAGATCTAGACCATCCTGGCTAACACAGTGAAAACCCGTCTCTACTAAAAATACAAAAAATTAGCCTGGCGAGGTGGCGGGCGCCTGTAGTCCCAGCTACTCGGGAGGCTGAGGCAAGAGAATGGCGTGAACCCAGGAGGCGGAGCCTGCAGTGAGCCGAGATCGCGCCACTGCACTCCAGCCTGGGGACAGAGCGAGACTCCTCAAAAACAAAACAAAACAAAAAACAAAAAACCACACACAAGACTTTAGCATGTCAGGCTGCACGAAATAAAGTAATATTGATGTCTTCCATCTAGTGCATCTCCCAAGAGGAAATCAGAATAAAGAAAACTGTCTCTTACAGGCTCCAGATAAAAATTTCCTGATTTCCCAAATCACATTTGAAGGGGACAAGGCAGGGTAAATTCTGTTGGTCTCATAACGTGGTCAGGACTTGGTGAGCAGACGGAAGGAAGGGGATGCAGTTTCCAGGAGGTGCTCCTCCCTGGCTTCTGGCCTGTGTGAATGGCAGCCTCTCAGACAATGGTTGTGAACAAATCTAGTTTAGGATGCTGGTCTCAAAACACATCACTTTCTACCTCTCTGTCCTCCCTAAGTCATTGAAGACAGTCATTATTAGACAGATTCCTAAATCCTGAGTGTTCTTCTAACCTTGTGAAAAAAGAGTTATATAAAACTGGAAGCTGTTTAAGAACAACAAGAGTTATTTTAGCTGACTTTTCCAATTTTTCTTCATGTTTATTTAATTGTTTTATTATACTTTAAGTTTGAAGGTACATGTGCACAACGTGCAGGTTTGTTACATGTGTATACGTGTGCCATGTTGGTGTGCTGCACCCATCAACTCATCATCTACGTTAGGTATTTCTCTTAATGCTATCCCCCGGCTCCCCCAACCCCACGACAGGCCCCAGTGTGTGATGTTTTAAAAAGCCCTCCATCATTTCCCTGTTAGTTGCTCCCACCTCCTAAGCCTGCTCAGTCTTTGTGACAGCTGCTGATGGATTGTCCCTACAGACAGTTTAGTTAGCAACTGCAGATTGTAGATGGCACTCATCCTTCCAAATACTTCAGTTGTCTAGCCATATACACCAACATCATTCTGCAGCGCATGAATGAGGTCATGGCAGTTCTAAAATTGCCTGTTACCTGGGTATCCACTTCAACACCCATGTGATCCTATTGCTCTGAGGAGGTGTCAGGCATTGGGAATTCAGAGATGGAATACGCAGCCCCCATTTCCCACCCTCTGGTGAAGGCACACACCTGCTTTGTGGTCCCTGTCATTAGTGTCTTTCTGAGACCCAATTTTAATGACCACATGGAATTCCATAGCTTGTCTATCTAATTTCCAATGTCCCCCCTTTTAAACTGTAGTCTAGCTACACACTTATCTGCTTATATGGTTCCATCTCTATTATATTTCATCTATCCAACCCTTTTGTATAAGAAGGCAGGATATGAATGAATTCAATGTAAACAGATACTTCCAATACAACTTGATAGCTGCTATAATAAATGAATGCCTGGAGAGATTTCAGAATCCTGGGGACTTGCACTGGACTCAGGCTGGAGATAAGGGAATGTCTTCCCTAAGGATTTGATACAAATGAATAATTGTGTGTAAAGAGTCAACTCTTGAAGATATGCTTTCATGTTGCAGTAGCTGGGAGCACTTCTGTATGGGTGATGTATACAATCAAGCTAAGCAAATGGCAAGGTGGGAGTCTGGATTGGAGGACAGAGCTCTAATCACAATAAGCCCTAAATGCCATTGCTAGAAAATATAAGTATTGTCCAAGGGTGGAGGGCAGTCACTGAAAAGATGCCATGCAGAAGGGTGGCATCACCAGATCTGCACCTTGGGAAGATCCTGGCCATCAAAGGCGAAAGGAAAAAGAGAACGATTCATTTGCTATTGCAGAAATCACTTAAGAATTCATGCTGTACTCTGTACTTCCACTGCAGATAGTGGTGGGGTAGGTAATTGGGGCCAGCCCCAATTGGGATTGGGATCCCACTCCAAGGAATGCACCCTGGGTTTCTCAGACACATACCAGGGAGTGGAACTGCAGTGGATCCTGAAGGCAGTGGTGTTACTATGATCCACTCCAAACTAGGAACCACCTAGTGTCCCCCAAGTGACAAATGGGAAAAAAGCATGCTCTGTATTAATGCCGTGGAACCCTATACAACAACAACTGTGCTTCGCTGCATAGATGAATCTCAAACTCGTAACTGTGAATGAAAAAATAAAATGAAATGAAAATCAAGGAAGAGAATACATACTGCTCACAGAGAGGGAACTTCAGGGCACATGTCTCAGAGAAGACACTAGGAGAAAAGTAAGGAAGTGATCACTCTTAAACTGGGCTAGGGATTGCCTTTTGAAGGAGGAAGAGGATGTTACCCAGAAGAGAAAACTCAGAACCTTCCAGAATTCGAGGAATGTTCTTTTACTTGACCTGAGGACTGGTTACTTGGCTGTTTCTGATATACTATGAGGTTGATGAAAAAACAAAACAAAAAAAAACATGATTACATTTGTACCAACCTAATATATATGTGAATTTTGCGCTATTTTCTTGAGTGTTTTATTTCATGATTATTGTAAATGGTTTTTTTAAATGTGAATGGTAAGAAAGGGTGGGAACGTGTAATAAGGTAATAAAGTGAGATATTTTAGCAAAAGAATCTGTAGGGTTGGGTGAGTGACTGATGGAATCAAGAGGCTGGGGAGCAACACCTAGAATCACCCCCAACTGTGTTGCTGAATAGCAGGTGGGATGGTGGCTTTACTCGCTACATACGAGTTATATGTGTAAAGGGTCAGCTTTAGGAGCAAGTCTAGTGGGCTCAAACAGAGGAAATCATGAATTAAGTTTTAGACTTGTCTAGATCCAGATGTTCAAGTCTAGTAAGAAATTGGATACTGGCCCTAGGGCTTGAAACAAAAGTATGGTTTGGAGTTTTCGACTTGAGAGGCATCAGCATTGGCAATCAACATAAGACATCACGAATGCAGATGGCTAAAAAGAGTGTGTGTGTGTCTAGATTTATTAATAGAAAAAATACATAAAATCAACATAAAAAGCTCTTGAAGAACTTCTGGAGTCTAAACTTCTAGTTTGTAGTGGAATGGTGGAGACAAAAACAATATATTACAGAGCTAGAAATAAAGGATCAAAGTGAAAGAGAAGAATAAAATAGCTGCTTTTGACCACACTA
Organism: Trachypithecus francoisi; assembly: GCF_009764315.1. Lineage (NCBI taxonomy): Eukaryota > Metazoa > Chordata > Mammalia > Primates > Cercopithecidae > Trachypithecus > Trachypithecus francoisi. Next base: position 7,720,224 of record NW_022681461.1, read on the forward strand.
GTGTGGTCAAAGAACAAATATGCACTGTAAAAAGCAGCAGATTTCACTTTAAATATGAAATATTAAAAGAAGAAATGAATAGCATTGCATCTGCCCGCCCTTTCTTTCCTTCTTTCTTTCTTTCTTTTTTTCTTTTTCTTTCTCTTTCTTTCTTTCTTTCTTTTCTTTCTTTCTTTCTTCTTTTTCTTTCTCCTTCCTTCCTTCCTTCCTTCCTTCCTTTTTCTTCCTTTCTTCATCTTTCATTTCATTTCTTTTTTTTATTTAGAAAGCATGCATTGTTCCAAATTTCCCCTTGAAATCTATTCTCAGGTTTGCAGTTGACATGTACTGAAAAAAGGAATTGATAACCTCATGAGAAAATGAAAAAAGAAAGCAGATGCTTATTAATGTCTCACAGCACTGCTGTCCCCAAATTAATTAGACCAGGAAGCTTGTAGGCTGACAGCTTATCTACCTTTTAATTCTGACCGGGGCAAGTCTGAAATTCCTTTGAGAGAATAGGAGCAAGGGTGCCACTGAATGTATTACAAATGACCTGCCGTTTGATGTGTGACCAAAATCACTGTCAATTTTTTACTCACCTTGGATGAATTGTATTGCAGACAAGACACATACATTTAATTGCTGGAAGTTTGGAATCTAGGGATAAATTTTCGTGCATTCATTTGCCATGATTTTGAAAAACAAAAACAAAGCAAAAACTCTAGTACTGAAAAACAGTTTAGAAACCAAAATGAATCACGTTTTCAGAAAACAGACCCACTGGATGGTAGAATTAAAGGTAATTTTAATTTGCTTCTTTATGCTTTCAATTATTATACGATTTTCTTTTTCAGCAAGTATTATTACTTCTATAATGGAAAGAAAGAAAAAGAAAGCAGCTACAGCAGCCACGTTCTGGATTGTCTTCCACTCAACCGACCCAGTTGAGATGCTTGCACACCTGTGTTCCAACCAGCAGGGGTGCTGTTTTCCTATCCTGGTAGAGCTGCAGAATGCTGACATGCATCTACTTTGCTGGACTCACAAGCATGGACTTCAGCAGCTGAATGGTGCTTAGTGTGAAGGATATTAGCACAGAGGTGTGCAGCGGGCAGAAGGGCCCTTCAGACAGCCAGAGCCTCCTGCCAGCTGAGGACACCAGACGAGTTGGTAAGAAAGCCCATGCCACATCTGAAGCCCTGATAGTGCCAGGATGATGTTCCCCAGGACTCGCCAGCTGCCCTTCCTACATCTGGCTGGAGCATAGCAAACACTTATCTGAACATATCCAGCTTACAGGGATGAAGGACTTGAAGGACTATGCTAACGGCGTTCACAGTCTGGGTATATTTCCACATCAATACCCAGGAAGCCCTCAATTTAAGCTTCCCAAGAGCTGGTTGTGCTTTTGCTAAACCCACTTATGCTGCTTCTACTTGATATTTGTATTAATTCAGATAAGCCAATAATAGTGGTAATAGATACTAAATGAGTGCTTACTGCATGCAAGGCTAGCAAAATTCACTTAATGCTCGTAACAATTCTACTATGTACGTACTATTACTGCTTTTTTTTCAGATGTAGCACATCTGAAAGTAACATTCCTAAATTCACATGGGGTGCCAGGTTCAGAACCCAAGCGGTCTGGTTTGAGCTCCCCCCCAAAACACCATGGAGAACGGAGTTAAAGCAGTTAGGCTGTGTTGCATTCTTCCTTCTATTAAGGGAGGGTGAAGGGATGGTCCTAGAGGAAATAAATTAAGGCATAATTCTGGGCTTTGGGGGAAAAAGACTAATAATATTTGCCTGGAGAATACCTATTTGTGGAATACATCAAGCAAGCTATACATGGCTTACAACTGCTTGTGTAATCAATTTACGTTCACTCAGCATGGCTCCTGGGCAGAGGTCACATAGGACTCTCCTCCAGAGAGTACCAAATGAACTCCTAACTTACGCTTCCCTCCGTTATGTACTAGAATTGTTTTTGCATCTCCTGCAGCTTTCTGTTAATTCTTTTACTCTTCTTACCATTCAGGTGAACAGTTCAGCAAATGTCTGTCTTCACTGCCTCCCTCCTTCCCACCCTGCTCTCTGCAAATCCTGTCCCCATCCCCCTAGTCCTTAGGTCCAAAGTCTGTTTTTAGGTCCGTGAGATTTCTAAAAGTTCTGCTGGCTCCTGGGTCTCTCCACAGCCTGCTTCTGTCCAAGATGGTGATGTTCTCGGCCTCTTGCCCCACATCAAAATTGGCAGATGTTCCAAAGTAACAAGCAGCCCATTAAAGCTCCCCTTCATGCCACGCACTCCTCTCTGATGTGGGCTCTGAGGAAGTGGCTCCTGTGAGCTGCCTCTATGGCTCTTCAGGGCATTTCAACAGCTTCTTACATTTTATCTGGCTTTTTCAGTGGCTCTAGGCAAGAACTTGGTCTGCTACAAACTAGTTCATCGCATTCAGAAGCAGCTCAACTCCTATATTTCAATTTGGAAAAACAAAAATAGAAAAGAAGTGACTTACCTACTATAGTACTTCTACGTGTTTTAGGTTCCACAAATGCGAATGTATTTCATTTTCAGTTTGATTTTTTTTGTTGTTGATACAAGGTGATTGTTCTTGTTTCGAAAAACTCACATGATCTTATTGTCCCTAAAAATACACAATTACTCTAAGGAGTCACAAATTGGTAGGGCTGGAAGGAAACTTGGGGAAATTTAATAAAATGTTCTCATTTTTAAGGTAAGAACTGATGGGCCTAAAAGACAGAAAACTGAAGCATAATAAAGCCTCGAATGTTTCTTCTGCTTCTCTAGCTTTCCAGTTCTTTTCTGTCTCTTCATGTCTTATGACTTCAAACATTTGAAAAAATAGTTCATATGGGTCACGAATGAAGTCATCATGTGATTTAGCAAAAGGGAGGGTGAAATACCAAATAGAATGTCCGCGTACCTCTGGGCTGTTTTGCACATGCTGTTGTCCAGACATCCCTGGGATGGCCAAACAGAGTTGCCACTGAGGACCCCTACCTCAGGTATTTGTTTACACAAGAGATCTTCTAACCCATAAGTTTAGAGAAAATCAAAGGTGCTAAAGGCAGCCAGCATTCTGCAGCTCTTGGACTTGGAAGCAGAACCGGGGGCCCAAGCCCACAAAAATGTGTTGTGTGCACTGGGCCTACCTAAGCCCCTGTGCTGGGTAATACAACAAAGTGCTCTAGACTAAACTAAAAGAAACAGGAAAGAAAGGCATCATCTTCTTCTCCTCCCTCCCTTACTTCCTACATCTAATTCAACCCCGAGTCTCATTGGTTTTAATTGCAAAATATATCTCAGGTTCACCCACTTTTTCCCAGTACCACTGCTGCAACCCCAGATCCATCCTTCTTTATCTCATGCCTGAACTGTTGCAGTAGCCACCTAATGGCCTTCCTGCTTCCATTCCTGTTCCCCTTCAAATTATTCTCCCACATTACCATTTTGCAACATATCTACAGTCTTGCCACACCCTTGCTTAAATCCGTCAGAATATACTTTGCATATGGAACATCTTCTAAGTTCACACCTTGGTCCACCCATCCCCATTTATTCCCATCTCATGCCACTGTCCCTGCGGAACACCTGCATTGTGCACCTGCCATGCCAGCCTGTTCTGTGCCTTCTACATGCTCTTTTCCACTTCAGCATATTTTCTCTAACGAGAAACCCTGCACCCACTCCAAAAGCACTCATGTGCATGGCTTGCTCCATACCCTACCAGTCTCAGCTTAACTATCAGCTTCTCAGTATACCATCCTCGACCCTCCCATTGTCTCTGTTATTGACATGGCCTATTTTCTTCAGAACCTGTCCCACACTCCTATTCCTTAACTTTACATTCTGTCTACGCCATTCATGCTTCATGATGTCAGGATCGTGTCCATTTTATCGCCTCCTATGATGAAAGCCCCCTATCGCCTGGCGTGCACTAGGCACTCTCTGACAGAATGCGCTTATGGTTCAGTCCATGCGGGAAGACATGGTAGGCTATGTTTCTCACTTCCAGAGTTGATTGGACTGGGTAAAGTGTTCTTCCAGAAATACTGTTCAAGGCTCTGGAATGACTAGCCAAAAGATGGAGGCCACCCGAGTGTCCATCGACCGATGGGTGGAGAAGCAAAATGCAGTCTGTTCATACAATGGAATATTATTCAGCCCCTAAAAAGATGGGAATTCTGACATATGCTATGTAACGTGGATAAACCTTGAGGGCATTATGCTCAGTGAAATAAGCCAGTCACCAAATGACAACTGTATGATGCCACTCATATGAGAAAAGTCAAATTCATAGACACAGAAAGTAGAAGGGTAGTTTCCAGGGGCTGAGGGCAGTGGGGAAGCAGGTGGTTAGTATCTAGCAGACATAGAATTTCAGTCTTGCAAGGTGAAAGCATTCTGGGGATTGGTTGCACAGCAGTGTGTATATACTTAACACTGCTCAACTGTACATTTAAAAAATGGTTAAGATGGCAAATTCTACATCGTGTCCATTTTACAATTATAAATAAAAATGTTAAAAAAGTGATGAATGACATAAAAATAGACATTCTACATATTACATGTTTGTAAGAATATAGAAAAAGATATAGGTCTCCAGACCTGGAGAAGGAAGACTGAAGAAGGATGAAAGGAATCTTAAACATTTTATTTATACTGCCTATATTGTTTGATGATTACAATTTGTTTGTTCATGTTCTTACAAAAATGTCTTCAATAAAGCCACAGATGCCATGAAAAAGTGGCAGAGGCACAAGTGAAATCAGGTTGTAAATGCGTTCCTTTTACTCTCTTACCAATAGACACACTCACAGCTAATTTTTCATAACAGACCATGTCACAACACTGAATAGGTTATCTTGACCTAAGAAAACGCCTATTTTGGTCACATATTATTTGGGCCTTTCAGTGAAGAAAGGGACTTCTCACCCTTGTAGCGATAAATAAGTGTACTAGACCCATTGAGTGGCAACCCCCAAGTTGGAGAATATTCTTGAAGAGAAACTTCAGGAAACTGCAGGTCATTTTTTGCCCCATGTACTGATTGAAGCCCAACACCCATGTAAGATGTATAGAGGTCTAACCCGCCACCCCACTGAAAGAACGAATCTCATTCCTCCAGAGGAATATTACCTGCAATGCAGAGCCTCCAGAACAAGTGGGCAGTAGGTATTTGAAGTCTGCCAAGGGGAGTTTGTAAGTTTATTTTTTTAATTCAGGAGTAGGAAAATTCTATTCTACCTTACTGTTTCAAAGGCAGTTTCAGGATGAGTGGATTTTCCTGCCAAACTGCTTAACATGATTTATTTGTTTTTGTTTTTGTTTTTTGAGACAGGGTTTCTCTCTAGTTGCCCAGGCTGGAGTGCAATGGCACAATCTCAAATCACTGCAACTTCTGCCTCCTTCAAGAAATTCTCCTGTCTCAGCCTCCCGAGTAGCTGGGATTACAGGCATGTGCACCATACCTATTCAATTTTGTATTTTTAGTAGAGACAAGGTTTCATCATGTTGGTGTGTCTGGTCTCGAACTCCTGTCCTCAGGCGATGCACCTGCCTTGGCCTCCCAAAGTGCTGGGATTACAAGCATGAGCCACCGCACCCAACCCCTTAACATGATTTATATATGGGCCATCTGCCTGTGCAGAACTCCTGTGTAGAGACGGCAATGAGTCTTGCAGCAGGGATAACCCCTGGGTTAGGAAAGAAGGGAGGGAGGGAGAAAGGAATAATAGCATGCACGAGGTAAAGAGGATGGAAAAGGGGGTACTTCTGGAGAGATAATCATATAATAATCAGGGTCTTTTAAGAAATCTTATAAAATAAGTGCTGCTTAGCACAAGATGTGTAGGAAAGGGAAGAAAATTAAATGAGGCATCTAGACCCAGGCATCTACAAATTCAGGGCAAGCTTCACTTGTTTTGAAAATTTAAAGAAAATAATTTGTGGCCGGGCGCGGTGGCTCACGCCTGTAATCCCTGCACTTTGGGAGGCCGAGGTGGGCGGATCACAAGGTCAGGAGATTGAGACCATCCTGGCTAACACAGTGAAACCCCGTCACTACTAAAAATACAAAAAATTAGCCAGGTGTGGTGGTGGGTGCCTGTAATCCCAGCTACTCGGGAGGCTGAAGCAGGAGAATGACGTGAATCTGGGAGGCGGAGCTTGCAGTGAGCTGAGATCGCGCCACTGCACTCCAGCCTGGGCAACAGAGTGAGACTCCCTCTCAAAAAAAAAAAAAAAAAGAAAGAAAGAAAGAAAGAAAAGAATTTGTAAAATTTAGGAAGAAAACTCCCTTTGGAGTCTTAAAACTTTGTGTTAGCAGTTTTTTAATCTCTAATTAGGCTAAAATTAGGAATTATCAGGGGTAACTTTTGTACTCCCAGATTTTCCCAACTACTCAAAATTTACATTTTGTCTATTTTCAAGATTGATTGTATTTTAAAAATCTTTATCTGTAGTTATGTTTGACTTTCATTTCTAGTGTTGTTTATTTGTGACTTACCCCCTTTTAAACTCCATTTTACTAGGACTGGTCTGCTGATGCTTCCAGCTATTCACCTTCCAAATTCCCTTCCTTCCCCTTCTCCTAAGTTTGCTGAGTTCTTCATTTTCTGGTCTTCTGTGTTGGATCTTGGCCTGTGAATGTCCGTATTTCTTTTCTGGATCCATGTTCCTCTCCACACAACCCTAGCTGCATCCCACATGCCCTGACGCAGAGGTATTTTCAGTGTCATTCGATGCTAAGTACTTTGCCCCACTCCAACTGTCATGTAACGTTTTCAATTTTGTCGCAACAAATCAGGATTTTACAACATGAGGGCTTCGTGTCTGTGAGACAGGCACATGTATGGCTGTTCCCTCTTCGCTCAGCTCTTCACCTTCGCCGAGCCCTGGTCTTCTGTTTGGGCCTGGTATTGTTTTTCACACAGATGCCTGGACAGAGCCATGTGTCCTGGCGGTGTTGCTGGCCCACTGGGCAGGGTGCTCGGTCCCATCACCGACGAGGCAGCGCCCATAGCCCTGCCTTCATGGGATAAGCTCCCACCTGTCCTGTTCCTTCCTAGTGCCGACGAAAGGTAAAATAATCAATCTTTTAGAGAATTAAAATGAGTTTCATTCGGAAGTCTCATTGAGGCTACAGACAGAGGCCAATAGCCTGGGGGCAGCTCTTTAGAGGGGAGCTATCAATGGCTCTGGCCAGGGTTTCAGCCCATAGCTCAGACACAGGTGGTGAGGGTTCAGTACGAGTTTATGTACTGAACTCCCATCAAACTGGCTCAGGAGTTACATTAAAGCAGAGCCAAATCAAGGCTTACATGTAAGAGCACACTTTCAGATTATACATTACAGAGGCGCAATCACTAACCGGTCAGAAGACATTATCTTCTTTTCTGAGACACAGCCTCCCTCTGTCACCCAGGCTGGAGTGCAGTGGTGAATCATGACTCACTGCAGCCTCGACCTCCTAGTCTCAAGTGATCCTCCCACTTGAGCCTCCTGAGTAGCTGGGACTATAGGCATGTGCCACCACGCCCCACTAGACATTATTTTATGTGTAGGAAAAGGCAAGGACTAGGATCATGTGTGTTTTGACTACAGGAATGTAGGGACTCAGGTGAGAGACATGGAGGGGCTCTGTACTCTCTCCTGTTTTGTCTTCAAAGCATCCCACCAGAGAGCCACTCGTTGTCACAGTGTCAGGGGCTTTGGGGAATTATGCTGGCCAGAAGAAACGAGCAAACATGGCTTTTCACCTCTGCTACTGTGTCTCACAGTGAACAAGGCGGCCATGTCCCTCTCTGAAGCCTGCCCGGCTGGACTCCACGCCCCACTGTACTCCACGCCTGACCAGCACCTAGAGATTGGGGGCAGCTGCTGGAGTTCGCCACTGCAGGGCTCAGTGCTCTTTCTGCTTTTGCTGCTGGGCTCTTGGGTGTATTTTTGAGGGCATCACATTTCATCCACATCTTCATGAATTTCTCATAGCAGGAGGAGGGCTCATGTGAGCTCCTAGTGCCCTGTAGTTACTGGAAAGTGAAGCCCTAACAGCCACCTTCCTCTGCCTCCACCTATTTGAGATCTCAGTAAGATTGGCAGTGTCTCTACACTGGGAACATCACTTTCCATTTGATTGATATTTTTGAAGCACGAAGAGAAAAGGAGAAGAGTATAAAACGTGAGTGAGGGCCGGGCGCGGTGGCTCAAGCCTGTAATCCCAGCACTTTGGGAGGCCGAGACGGGGGATCACGAGGTCAGGAGATCGAGACCATCCTGGCTAACACGGTGAAACCCCCGTCTCTACTAAAAATACAAAAAACTAGCCGGGCGAGGTGGCGGGCGCCTGTAGTCCCAGGTACTCGGGAGGCTGAGGCAGGAGAATGGCATAAACCCGGGAGGCGGAGCTTGCAGTGAGCTGAGATCTGGCCACTGCACTCCAGCCTGGGCGACAGAGCAAGACTCCGTCTCAAAAAAAAAAAAAAAACAAAAAACACGTGAGTGAGGATGTGTGCGTATGTGTGTGTGTGAGAGAGAGAAAAACTAAATCCTAAGTGTCCAGGGAAAAGCCTAATGTTGGAAGAACAGAGTAATGAAGCTGAGCTCCCCTTCTCTCTCATTAGCTTTATTGATTTGCAGTTGACACACCATAAAGTTCACCTTTGTAAAGTGTATGGTTCAACAGTTTTGAGTATGTTTACAAAGCTATGCAATTATCGCTGCTCTCTAATTTTAGAACAACTTCATTACCTTGTACCAGGAGAAAACCTCTACCGATCAGCAGCAGTCCCTCCTTCCCCTGCACTTTGCCTCCTCCAGCCCCAGCAACCCCTACTCCACTGTCTGAGAATTTGACTCCTCTCCTACCTCATAAAAGTGGCTTTCGTGACTAGCTTCTCTTGCTTTTTGGCTATGATAAACAATGTTTCTATTAATATCCATTTACAGGTTTTTGCATGGGTGTGTGTTTGCATTTCTCTTGCATGTATACTTAGCAGTGGAATTGCTGAGTCATCTGGTTACTGTGTTTAACATTGTGAGGATCTAACCAACTCTTTTCTAAACAAAGTGGCTTTTTTAAAAAATTAATTTTATTTTATTTTTATTTTAAGTTCTGGGATACATGTGCAGGACGTGCAGCTTTGTTACACAGGTAAACGTGTGCCATGGTGCTTTGCTGCACCTGTCAGCCCATCACCTAGGTATTAAGCCCAGCACGCATTAGCTGTTTATCCTGATGCTCTCCCTCCACCTGCTCCTGACCATAGACCTCAGTGTGTGTTGTTCCTCTCCCTATGTCCGTGTGTTCTCGTTGTTCAGTTCTCAGTTATAAGTGAGAATATGTGGTGTTTGGTTTTCTGTTCCTGTGTTAGTTTGCTGAAAATAATGGCTTCCAGCTCCATCCATGTCTTTGCAAAGGACATGATCTCATTTCTTTTTATGGCTGCATAGTATTTCATGGTGTATATGTACTGGCTTTGTATTTTAAGGATTGTTTGAGATTGCTCCCCTCGTGCACTGCTGGTATGAATGTGAAGTAATACAGCTGCTTTAGAAAACAGCCTAGCGGCTCCTCAAATGGTTAGACATAGAGTTAACACATGACCATGCAACGTTACACCTGTGTATATACCCAGCAGAAGTTAAAATGCTTATCCCCACAAAAATGTATGCACGGAGGTTCAAAGTGGTATTGTTCATAACTGTGAACAAGTAGAAAGCACCCAATGTTCATCAACAGATGAATGAATAAATAAAAGGTGATAGATCCACACAACGGGACATTTGGCAGGAAAAAAGGGGTGAAGATGCTATAGCATGGATGATCCTTAAAAATGTTCTGCTAAGTAAAAGAAACCAGTCATCAAAGACCACATGTCGTATGAAACCATTTCAGGAAAATCTCCAGAAGAGGCAAATTCCTAGAATCCAAAGGCGGAAGAGTGATTGTCTCGGGCTGAGGTGGGAAACAGAGGGAGGGTTCTTTGTTTTGACATAATGCAAATGTTCTCAAGTGAACTGTAATGATGGATACGCAACTCTATGAATACATTAAAAGCCATTAAATCGCACACTTGAAATGAATGAATTGTATGGTGCATAAATTATATCATAAACACATGTCAAAAAAAATACCCTCCGTTAAGTACCTTATATCCTGAATGCTGTCACCCTTCTGTAAATGAACTGCCCTGGAAGGAAACATTCTCTTTTCCCTCTTTCACATGGGTTGAGTCACACAGGGAACTTGCTTTCTCTACCCAGCAGAGAACTGCTTTTTAACCAACATTTAGCATTGCTGGCTAACTTTGAAGATAAATCCAATCTATCCTGCATGTAAGAAAAATTGACTATTGCCAAGGCCAAGTTAGAGAGAACAAAACTATTTGTGACTGAAGCCCTCTCAGGGATATGCCAGCCCAGCTATACTGGGGGCCTGCCGTAATCTTCCCCACTGTGGAATATGAGTACCTGTGTGTGCCTGTAGGTGGCTGGCTGAGATGGGGCAAAGGAAGTGGGAGGAAACTCCAGGGGGATGGACCACTAGGACCCTCACTGCTACAACACAGGCCCTCGAGTCCCTGTCCCTGCCAGGTGCAGGAGTGAAAGCCGAGGGCAGGAGCTGACGGAAAGGAGGCGTTGGCTGGGGACGTCTCAGTTCTCTGCTTACTGCTGCAACACAAAATTCTGGAGATGAAGACACCCCTGTTCTCAGCTACTGACTTTGCTAAAGAAGTAATCCAGGCCCTGAGAGTTGACCTGAGGTCCCAGGTGGTAATACAACCAACACTCACAATGTGCTCTGTATTCCAAAGACAGGGTGTCAAAGGCCTGTCCTGAAGCACCAGTAAGGTTCCCAAGGGGTTCTTTTTAACTTTGAACATAACAGGTCTGTATCTTTCTCTCCAGATTAATGGGATATGATAGAGGGTTCAGAAATAAACTCCTCTACCTATGGTTAATTGATTTTCAACAAGGATGCCAAGTGCACCCTTATTCAATGGGTAAAGAATATTCTCTTCAAAAGATGGTGCTGGGATGACAGATATCCACATGCAAAAGATGTACAAAAATTAACTCAAAATGAATCAGCAGCCTAAACAGAACAGCTAAAAACCGTAAAACTCTTAGAAGAAAACATAAACATAGGATGATTATTTTTGCTAAACATCTCTGCAAGGAAGTCATGAAATCTGAAATGATTGAGAGTTAGTGGCCAGGCCAGATCTAAAATATTTTTTAACAGCTTTGTTGAGATATAATTCACATGCCAGACAGTTCACCCAGGTAAAGTGTCAGTCAGTGGTTTTGGTATAGTACATTACAAATTTTCGAAACTGTGGTAAAATAAAATGTAACATTTGCCATTTTAGCCATTTTAAGTGTACAGTTCAGTGACATTAATTATATGCCCACCATTGTGCAATCCTCACCACTGTCTATTTCCAAAACTTTTTCATCTCTCCAAACAGAAACTCTGTAACCACGAAGCAATAACTCCCCATTCCCTCCTCCTCTCAGCCCCTAGTAACCACAAATCTAATTTCTGTCTCTATGAATTTGCCTATTCTAAATAGTCCATATAAATGAAATCATTTAATCCTATTTTTTCTTTTGTGTCTGGCTTAGTTCACTTGACGTTATGTGTTCAAGGTTCTTTCACATTGCTGAATGTGTCAGAAAGGCATTTTCTTTGTTTCTGAACAAAAGTTATTGTATGTAAATATCACATTTTGTTTGTCCAGGTATTTTCTCCCATTTTGTAGGTTTTCTTCTCACTATCTTGATTATGTCCTTTGATGCCCAAAAGTTTTTAATTTTGATGAAGTCTAATTAATCTATTTTTTTCTTCTGTCATTCATGCTTTTGGTGACATATCTAAGAAGCCATTGCTACATCTTAGATCTTGAAGATGTACTCCTGTGTTTTCTTCTGTTTTATGGTTTTAGCTCTTCTGTTTTGGCTGCTAATTCATTATGAGTTGATTTTTGTACATCTTTTGCACATGGATACCCTGTTGTCCCACCACCATCGTTTAAAGAGAATATCCTTTCCCCATTGAACACATTTGACATCCTTGTTGAAAATCATCTACCATAAATATGAGTTTATTTCTGAACTCTCAATTATATTCCATTAATCTTGATGTCTATTTTGGTTATTATATCTTTTTAAATCAGGAAGTGTGAGTTTACCAACTCTGTTTTTCCTTTTGAAGATTGTTTTGGCTACTCAGTTTCCTCTTCCAATTCTGTATGAATTTAAGGATCAGTTTTTCTGTTTCTGCAAAATGGCCATTGGAATGTTGATAGGGATCTGTGGGTCTACGGATCGCTTTAGGTGACTAGGACACTGTTGAGTATTTCTAGCTGTGGCATGGAACGTTTTTCCATTTATTTAGGTCTTCTTTAATTTCTAATAACTATTTTTTAAACACCTTTATGAACCCATGTGGGATCAGAGAAAATAGAAGAAACAGCCCCTGTCTTCTAGAATGCCTGTAGGAACAAGAGAGACCATCTTTTTTCCTATTTAGAAGTTAAAGCCATTGTTTGTCTCAGTGCTTTTTGGCAAGTCTTTTACTTCATATGAGCAGCCAGTAATCATTAAAGAGCAAAGTATCAAGACGTTAGCTTCCAAATGCTTATTCTGGCATTGGAGGAGTATAAATAGGATAAGACAAGAACCCTAAAAGCAAGTTCCCCCATTCTTAAAAGAAGAACCCTTAGGCAAAGCCAATATGGGAAAGATGAAAACACGAGACCCTGTGAAAAAAAAATTAAATTCTGTATAGGGGAGCAAAGTTGCAAAAAAAATAGTGGTCTGTAAAAAAAATTTTGACATATTTGACAAGTAGCTATTGTTTTCCCCAAGGTGATTACACAAATCCCTGAGACAAAGATGAACAACCACAAAGAAAATTGAGTGGAGGCTGTTTGCAAATGACATGCAAAATTGGCTAATAAACAAATAAAGAGGTTCTAAACCTCATTATAGTTCAATATATATACATCTTAACAACAAAATACCATGTTTTACCTATCAGATGGGCCTTGATTAAAAAGTTGACTAGGCCGGGCGCGGTGGCTCAAGCCTGTAATCCCAGCACTTTGGGAGGCCGAGTCGGGTGGATCACGAGGTCAGGAGATCGAGACCATCCTGGCTAACACAGTGAAACCCCGTCTCTACTAAAAAATACAAAAAACTAGCCGGGCGAGGTGGTGGGCGCCTGTAGTCCCAGCTGCTCGGGAGGCTGAGGCAGGAGAATGGCGTGAACCCGGGAGGCGGAGCTTGCAGTGAGCCGAGATCCGGCCACAGCACTCCAGCCTGGGCGACAGAGCGAGACTCCGTCTCAAAAAAAAAAAAAAAAAGTTGACTAATGCCCTTTCTGTGGGCGATGCTGTAAGGAATGAGCAACTCATAACCTGTTTATGGGAATATAAATTGGTGCAACTCTTTGGAAAGTGATTTGGAAACACACATTACATTAAAAAAAAAAATCCTTTGACTCAGCAATTTCTCTGTTACGAAGTGATCCTACAAGTATGCTCACAAAACTATGCCAAGGTACGTGTGGAAGGATACTGTTTTTGGTATTGTTTGTAATGGCCAAACTAGCGCAAATTAGAGAGAAAACCTAAGTACCCATCAATGAGGAACTCTCAAATGTTATGCTGTATCCATTCTAACTGTATCTGGGGTAGAGAAAACAAGTCTCTCATGTGACTCAACCCGTGTGAAAGAGGGAAGAGAGAATATTTCTGCCCGGGGTGGTTCATCTGCATAAGAGTCACAGCTTTCAGGATGCAGGGTAATTAACAGAAGAGTTTTTGTTTTTGTTTTTGTTTTTTTTTTTTTGAGACAGAGTCTCGCTCCATTGCCAGGCTGGAGTGCAGTGGCGCAATCTCGGCTCACCACAACCTCCGACTCCCTGGTTCAAGCGATTCTCCTGACTGTACCTCCTGAGTAGCTGGGATTACAGACACGTGCCACCATGCCCAGCTAATTTTTGTATTTTTAGTAAAGACAGGGTTTCACCATATTGGCCAGGATGGTCTTGATCTCCTGACCTCGTGATCCTCCTGCCTCCGCCTCCCAAAGTGCTGGGATTACAGGGGTGAGCCACCACGCCCGGCCAGAGTATTTCTTTTTTAACCATGTGTTTGAGATATAATTTACATGTGCAGAAAATATTGCACATTTTAAATATGATGACAGCTCAGTTATTAACATATTTATTGAACGCTTTGGTTGATATGTATGTTATGAATGTAGATGAAACTCGAAGCTAAATTCTTAAGTATAAAAAGCAAGTGGCTAAACTTTGTGAATAATGGTGTAAAATCATTCAATGAGTGTGGATTTTTGCAGCATAGACGCACATGGGCATATGTATAACATTTCTCTGGAGGTTTACATAGGAGCCTGCTAAGTAGTGTCTGCCTTTGAGTGGAGGGACCAGAACTGACAGTGGAGGGAAGTTCATGAAAGAAACTTGTCTACGTTACTTCATTTCCTTCTGTGCTCTCTGAATTTTTACCATGTATGCCTATGATACTTACATTAAACAAAACTCGGTAGAACAGTCAGAAAACTAGCTAAAAATGACTACTTTCCAAATTTATGCAAAATAATCATACCTTTGGGCTAATTAGTTGACTGTTTAACATGCAAAAGTTTGTGACAGGATTAAGACCTTTTAATGTGATTAATTGAAATTATTAAAAGGCACACATGTGTGCACATACACATACATGCACACACATGTTCATTGTTCTCTAGTTGTGTTGATCTATGACTAGAAGAATGCTGTACGTGTATGCGTGTGTGTGTGTGTATGTGCGTGTTGTATGCATATGTTTGGGGATACATGTGGGGTGTGTGTGTGGAGGTGTGCTGTGTGGCATGTGTGTAGTATGTGCAAGCACCTGTGTGTGCATGTAGTATGTGTGGTATATGTCTACACATGTGTGTACACATGCAAGTGCATGTGGTATGTAAATGGAATATGTGTGTGCATGTGTGTGTGTGACTGTGTTTGTAGATAAGCATGATTGCGGGGCTTCAGGGCAAAGAGTAGGATTACCAGCAGTTCAGGGAAAGGGGCTCCCAGGCAGAGGGAGTGACTAGGGAGGAAAGGGAGGGAGCCTGGAAATGAACATGTACCCTGTGGCTGGGTCTGGGGACCCTGGCACAGCCACCTCTGTGCTCACCACTGAAAATGAGCTCCATATGATCTTTGGCCCTTGGTGTGGATGTCAGATTCACAGTGTAGGTGGCCATGGTACAGGAGCATGGCGTGATGGTGCACAGTCATGCCACGAAAGACAATGGAGTTATCTCGCATGTGTCTCTTCTTCCCTCTACCAAGGCAAAGAAATGCAACAAAAGAAAGGGGGCTGTCATGGACAAGCTGCCAATTCAGTCAGAGTTCCATGATGCTTTCAACCCTTTTATTAAATGAGAAGTTGTACCGGGTGGTTTCTCAAGCCCCTTTGAACTCCAAGGATAGAGAGGCAACCTAGGACTCCTAAGGAGCGCAGTGACCATTTCACCATCAGTGAAAGGGAGGAGAACAGTGACGGAGGGTGGCCTGCTGCAGCACCGGGGCCTGTTGGGCAACACATTGATTGAGAAACTCAGCCCCGGGCCCTACTGGAGCTCTGACAGATGCTGCAGCCACCCTGAGTCTGGCTCCTCTAAGGTGGCCCCAGCTAGGGCATAGCAGACCCACATCTTGTGAGTGCTAGCAGCCCCGGAGGACAGGACAGCCTTGTAACATGTGGCCAAAGACCTCAGACAAGTCCCCGAGCCTCTCGGGCCTTTACCTTGTCTTCAACAAGCTGAGGTCAGTGCAGAACCTCCCTGGAAGCACTCCATCAACTCTGTAGTGACACTGCAAATTGGTGTCATTTGTCCCCCTTGACTTGGCCTGTCACATCCATCCAGTGGTGTGGACATGGCCATGGGTACTGATATGACGTAGCTGAGGTCCTGAAATCTGGGGACCTCTCCTCGCTACCCCCAAATCCAAACAGGAACACTGAATGTCCCATCTTAAGGCTGTAAATGTTTTCAGCAAGAAGTTAGAAGTGGATGACAAGTTTCACTTAACTCCCAGCAACAGCTGCAGTGGTGGACACACAATTAAGTGCTTACTGATGAGACTGGAATCCTATTTCCAGTCAGCTGCTTGGCTCTGTACATGCATTTCTTATGGCTTATTCTGCAGCATTTCCAGTCAAACTGCCTGTTCTGAAGAAAGAAAAAGTCAGATATAGAATGTTATCCAAGAAGTACTTTCACTTTCACTGTGGTTTAGTCACTTCACTCTGAACAAAGTAAGCCCACAGCATGGTGTTCAAATGGGTGATGGGATCCTGGAGTTGAACACACCACACATGCCTGCGCCGGATGGCTGCAGTCCAGCCCTGAGTCCAGATGCGCTGGCCTAAGAGCCCATAGCCTGGCTCGCATGCCATCCTTGGAGTAGCCTTTGGACCTTCAGGGCAGCCCTGGACCTTTGAGAATTTTAAGGGAGAAGCAAACGTGACAAGTTCATTTCTAGACCCTGTTTCAAAGACACAGGAAGCTGTGATTCAGTCAGAGGACGGCCCTGCTGACCTACATGTGCCAAATGAAATGTCCTCACTTAGAAGACGGCCCTTGCCCCTCTCCTTCTCTTCACCTCGGTGGGAAAGAGTCCAGAGCCTGGGTCCACAAGATCTGTTCTGTCTCTGCCCTGGATTGGTTCCATGGGCCTTGGCCTCAAGGTTGGGGAAAACACAAAATAAATCCCCCATTATCTTTCAGAGCCCCAGAGCAGCCAGCAACATAGGGATGTCAGACAACCCAAACAGAAGGAACCTCACATCTACACCCACTGGGAAGAGGGTTTCCAGTGTTTACTTCATGTTGGCCCTGTCCATGCAGAGATCCCTACGAGGCACACAGTGGCACCAGTGTGACCTGCACCATATCCACCTAGTCTCCAGGCATCTACCGTGACCCCAGACAGCATATGTTCCAACTCCAGGAGTTTACTGGATCCTGAACAGTCTCTCCTCTCTCCTGTCACGCTTTCCATCCCTGTCTCCAGGCATCCACTGTGATCCCGAGTGGGCCCCACCCCAACTCTAGACATCCACATTGACCCCATACAGTCTCCACTCCATCCCTAGGCATCCAGTGGACTTTTTTAGCCAGACAGTAAGGCTGTTACCAGGAGAACTGCAATTTGGTCCTGAGGAAGGGAGATGGGTTATTGACCTCCGTGTGCAAGCCCCATGGGGGCAATGGACCTGCCTTCCCAAAGGTTCTGTGTCTACAGAATGGAGCTGCAGGCCGTCTGTGGTCCAGGGAGGGAAGAGATGGGTGAGGACACACTTGAGGGAGCAGCTCATGTGCTCAAAGACTGGAGAAAATTCCACATCTCACCTTCCTCCTATAAGTAAACATTTCAAGAATGCATTTCAACCAATACACCTTCTGGAGAAATTTCTAAAAACCCTGAGATAAATGCCAGGGTGAAAAATTTGTACATTCCCACACAGCAACCTAAATTAGCTCTGAGGTTTGGCTGCAGAGAAAGAACCAGTAACTGGTTGTATTTGAACTATGCGGCTACCGTTAGTCCAGTGTATCTAGGTGTTCGCATAGGGAGACAGGCTAAAGGAGAGCTAGGAGCACTGATGGGAAGATGTTTCTGTTCTTCAGTTTTCTTTGGGCCTCTCCTCACCCCAGTTCCGAATCGGAGACAAATCAATTTTGTTTTACCCTTTAGTTCACTTTCCACATTAAAAAAATATGCTGTTCCAATCCAGGCAGGCCAGGTAGGAATGCAAACCATCTGAAATTTCTATTGTCACCTGGAGCAGTTGGTGAAGCCCAGCTCATGGGAGCCCAGCACATCCTAGAACCTTGGGCTGTGTGTAGTGTGACCTCAGTGAGCCACAGGGACCACCCAGAGGACCTGACTCAGCTGTGCACACTGGACAGCTAGGACACATCTGTATGGGTCTGTGTCCCCATCCATAACATAAAATGGAGACGACAGTAGAGGTCACTTCAGACACTTATTCTGCAGTTCATACAAATAAAGGGATAGGCTGGAAGCTGACAGATGTGAACCCCAAAACATTTTAATTTCCTAATCACATGGCTGTGTTATACATTCAGAACACAAGTAAATCAAAATAATGCAATACATTTGTAAAATACAAACCATGGGCCGGAGAGATTTGCAACATTGATCGCTGACAAAGCAGTCATATAGAGAATTAATCAGTAATTCCTACAAGCCCATACTGAAGATATGAACAGTGAATAGGAAAATGGGCAACAGACATGAACATGAAATTTGTCAAAGAAAAAACTTTAATGTTCAATAAAATATTTGAAAAGATGTTTAACAGGCTGGCCTGCCCCTGGCCACACCCCCATAGAGAATGCTCCCGGTGCTGTGGGGTAGGCCTGGGCCAGTGCTCTCCAAGCTCCCTGGCAGAGTGTGAGACCCATCGCCGCTCGCCCATACTCACATTTTATTTTTATTTTTTATTTATGTTTATGGATCGTTTTCTTTTCTTTTTTTTTTTTTTTTTGAGACGGAGTCTTGCGAAGTCACCCAGGCTGGAGTGCAGTTGTGCGATCTCGGCTCACTGCAAGCTCTGCCTCCCAGGTTCACACCATTCTCCTGCCTCATCCTCCCGAGTAGCTGGGACTGCAGGCGCCCGCCACCACACCTGGCTAATTTTTTGCATTTTTAGTAGAGACGGGGTTTCACCGTGTTAGCCAGGATGGTCTCGATCTCCTGACCTCGTGATCCGCCCGTCTCGGCCTCCCAAAGTGCTGGGATTACAGGCTTTTTTTCTTTTTTGAGATGAGGTGCCACCATGGCTCACTGCAGCCTCAACCTCCTGGGTTCAAGTGATCCCCCCACCTCAACCTACCAAAGTGCTGAAATTATATTCATAAGCCATCACACCCAGCATGCCCACATTTTAGAGAGATTCATTCAAGCATTCTTGTTAATAATAAGTATTTTTGAAACATTTAAATATCTATTAATAGAGAAATCAATGAATACAGCTTTTATACTTGTATGATAGAATATTTCCATCAGTAAAAATAAATAATTGTGTAGCAACATGGATAAGTCTCTAAAACAGTGTGCTCAGAGGAGAAAGCAAGTGGAAGAATGATACATACAGTTAATGCCATTTCTGTGACTTTTTAAAATGTACAATTAAGTTATTATGGACTATAGTTTCTGTGATACTTTAATAGCATGCTAGCATGCTATAGCTCCATTATAAGTAGGAAACATATTAAACCATTGGAAGAGGACGTTGTGCCAGTGGAGAAGAAATGAGGTTGTCTGTCAGGAGTTTATTAAAAAGAACTTCGGGCCGGACGCGGTGGTTCTCACCTGTAATCCTAGCACTTAGGGAGGCCAAGGTGGGCAGATCACCTGAGGTCAGGAGTTTGAGACCAGCCTAGTCAACATGGTGAAACCCCATTTATACTAGAAATACAAAAATTAGCCGGGTATGGTGGCACATGCCTGTAATCCCAGCTACCTGGGAGGCTGAGGCAGGAGAATCACTGGAACCCAAGAGGCAGAGGTTGCAGTGAGCCGAGATCACGCCAGTGCACTCCAGCCTGGATGACACAGCGAGACCCTGTCTCAAAAAAAAAAAAAAAATACTTCAGTTCAATTCTGCATGCCATGATTCATTTCTTGGAAGGAAAACATCTGAAAACAAATATGGCAAAATATGAACCCATGGGAAGCCAGGTGGTATTCATAGGCACATTGGTTCTATTCTTTCTGTTTTCATAATAAACTTTTAAAGGGATGGTGGCATCAGGACTTGAAGAGGTTTGTGAACCTGCAGTCCAGATGTGGGAATAGCTGCAGGCTTCCACATCCAAGGGAGCAGAAGGGCTTCACCTGACCCCGGGGGCTCTTCGTTTATGTCTTTGAACAACTGTTCTCTCCTAGCCCTCCCCAGGGATGCAGGCTGTGCATCACCACACCTCCTCAGAGCTATGAGTTCATTGGGAATTGGGATAAATGCAAAACTCGCTCCCCTTTCCCTGACATACACACACACACACACACACACACACACACACACACACTCGATGTTCCAGTATCCCAAACTTCCAGTAACACATGCATCTCGCTCTGACTCTGGCCCTTTGATCCAGGGCTCCCTTGCCTGGCATACCCTCTTTGCTTTTCAGCTGAGCCCCTGTTCACGTGACTCTAGCTAATTCCTACCAATGGTAAGAGTTAAACCAGATGCCACCTCCTCTGGGAAGGCTGCTTGGCTTCCAAAGTGGGGTTTGTTGTAAGGCGTTACCTCATGGTTGATAATGGCCTGTTGATGTATTTGTCACCTCCAGTTGGTGGGTATTCCCTGAAGACAGACTTGTCTAAGTCATCATTGTACCCCAAATCCTAGCAAAGGGCCCAATGCAGCAAGCAGATTCAATGTGTATTTCTCAAATGCATGTACCAACCTTTTTCAACCTCCTGCTCCAAACACGTGCAACATGAATATGTATCCATCTGTCAGCACATTTAAGATAAATTGATGTTCTATAGTGTGTGAGAGCTGAAATCATCCCCAAGTGTCTACAAAATGCCACCTTCTCCTCCATGGAAGCAGCTTTTAGGAGAAGCTGTACACTAGAACCTAACAAATCCCTGGACCTACAGGCAACTTCACACTAGAAGTCCTCACTCTGGCCTAGGAAACGAATGCTCTGCTGTTATGTCTTATCACCTGGGACACCACTCAGAAAGAGCAGGAGCCCTTCTCTGCCTGCAGCCCCCAGGAACCTCCCACTTTCATGCTAGCCTACCCTTGGGCTCTAGCAACTCATGAAAACTTCTAGTTTAATGTCTCTGCTGGCTTGTAGGGTGGCTTCTACCCAGGTATGCAAATGTCTGGCTCTTGTGTCCCCTGCTGAACCCTGTCACTCTTCACAATGGCCGTTTGTCCTGTGATCTCAGTTCTCTGATGGGTTCATGGAAAGCTGTAAATTTTCTACCTGTCTAACTTTTTCCCTGTTGTAAGGATGGAGCTCACTACATGTGGAATTGGACTCCACCTAGAGCCACTTATCTGTGTGAAAGTCCTTTGGCCATTGCAGCACTCCCAATAAGTATGGTATTGCAGTGGTATATGGAGGAATGAAAGGGCATCGCTGGTGCCCCATCACCCACTCCCTCAAGCCTCTGTTTACAACTTCTCACACCAGCTGTCAGAACACCATGGGTGGCAAAGTCAGAAGTCAACAGGTGCCTGGCCCTGGACATGCAATCCACCTGCTTTGGAAAACAATTTGGCAGTTTCTTAACAAGTTAAACATACACCTATCATGTAACCCAACAGTTCCTCTCCTAAATATTTACTCCAAAGAACTGGAAGCATGAAAGAGTTGTGCAGGAATGTTCTCGGTGACTTTATTGGAACAGCCCAAACTGGCAGCAACCCAAATGTCCACCAACAGGGAGTTAATAAACACACTGTGGTGTCTCCAAATCATGGAAAACTCATCAATACTAAAAAGGTATAAACTGGAAATATACACAAAAAATGGATACATCTCAAAGTAATTATGCAGAGTGAAAGAAGTCGGAACAAAAGTATAGCAGGTGTGATTTTTCTTTATATAAATTACAGAAAAGTCACATTTATCTGCAGTGTCAGAAAGTAAACCAGCAGGTGGCTGGGAGTGGAGGCGGGTATAGGAAGGGACCTGGGGCATTCTGGGGGGGTGAAGAATATGAATATGTTCATTACCTTGGTTGGTGTGATGATTTCACAACCATATACATCTATCAAACTCATCACATTGTATACTTTGAATATGTGCGATTATCTGTATGTGATTATAGCTCTATAAACCTGAAAGAAAAACTGCCAGCAGGGAAAATATGTGGGGTACACTAGTCAAATGGAGCCCTGCAACTGAGTCCCAGCTAATTGTTACCATACAAGACAATGGGCGTAATGTTGTTAGTGCTCTATTTTCCAAGAAAACCTAGAAGATAAAATAAATTTATGTATGCCTCTTTTAAATTATTGCTAATCCCCCCCCCCCCGCAAGAAAAAAACACTGTAGTTCTAAAAAATGAAAAGATAAAATAAAATAAAACATTAGAAGCCAGCAGACCACCTGTTTGTGACTTCTAATATAAATATTAATGCATGTAAAACACACTAACTTCTCACCTTCCAGAGACAGGGGCACACATATTAATATATATTTCTAAGAAGTCAGTATCTACTAAAGAGTTAAGAGGCAGAAGGTTCAGGCAAGAGAACAGAGTGGACAAGCATGTAAGCTCCAGAGTCTAAATGCCTGGATTCAAACTTGAGTTCTGCTTCTCACTTGCTATGTGACCTTGAGCAAGTTACTTAACCTCTCTGTGTTTCACTTTTCCCCTCTGTAAAATGGACATAATTCCCATATCAACCTCCATAGAGTTATAGTCAGTTTAGAATGCATTAATACAGCTCTATTATTTGGAGATGTGCCCGAAATATTCCACATGCTCCATAATTGTTATTGCATTTTGTTATATTATTATTGTTATTTCTTCCTACAGGCCTAGCTCCCATATTTCTCTTCAAGAAATGCTATGCTGTCCTTTCCCTCTACTCCAACATGAAGCAGTGTGTTCAGATTTTTAGAATTTAAATTCTTGCACCAAAAATGTGATCTTCAATGAGATGTCAAATGCCCTTCTGAAAAGTTTGAGCCATGTCTCTTGTTGGGTATGACATTGGTTAAGTGTGAGATGGGAGAAGTTGGCTGGCTCTTCGATGATTGCTTCATATTTTGATCCCCCATTGCTGTAATCTCCACTGCAAGAATGAGGAAAGAAGGTTCAGGGCTGAGTGCTTCTTGTAAACAAACCCCCTTGGGCAGGTCTTGCTCTCAGCCCAGTCCATTCATCCGTTAAGAAATACTATTGGGCACTGGCTGGGTTCCCACTCAGCTCAGACATTGGCAAGGAAACATTCCCTGACAGTCAAACATCTATCTCCATTTTGCCTTGGATTTTTAGGGCCCCTCTTCCTCTGTGTCCTTATGGTAGAGACAGCTGAGCATGGTGCTCCTACTATAGCAGCCTCCCAAGTTCCAGAAACACACCCACCTGACTCAGGTCTACAGGCAGGTAAGCCTGCTCCTCCCTATCGGTTAGCTGCTGTCTGGATCAGCACTCCCCAGTAGAGCTCCCTGCATGGACGAAACTGTTCTCTATCTATCATGCCCGGCATAGTACATGCTGCTGCATGTGACTATTGAGCATGGAGGTATCAATGCATATGTTTATTTGACTTTGTCAAATGTAAATAGCCACCTGTGACTAGTGACCATGGTATTGAACCCCTAGATGCCGAGCACACGCTCTTCCTCCTAGCACAGGTGTTTAAAGATTGCTCACACCGCGTGCTGAGATATGCAGTTGCAGGCTCCTGGGTGTGCAGTTTTGCCCCAGTAACTAAGAGAAGCTGATGACATCTGGAGTGGTACCCACTATGACCCTGAGGTCTGTTCCAAGCATTTTCAATAACTCACCTGGTTCTCCTAACAGTCCTATGAGTTATCATCTCCATTTCCTGAGACGGGAAACAGAGACTGAGTGAGATTAGGCCAATCTCCCATCACCAGGGAGTATGATGGTGGAATGGGGTCCGATAGAGACAGTCCGACCGTGCCAATTTCACTGCGGCTGCAGCTCACTTGGCATGCAGCCAGCAGGCTTCCCATTTCATTCCCAGGCATCTGTCCTTATGTGAAGCTGTGCTTTCTCTGAGCTGGCCTTCCCTGGGCATGGCCCAGGCTTATCTGGGCAGCATCTGAACTCCTCTTTTCAGGTCCCTTTGTCCCCTGGAGAACATGGCTTCCACCCAGAAGGTCCCAGCAGCGTTTTTGCAGGACACACGTTTGCCTCCCAATGTGGCCTCTGGGGTGCCCAGGGCCCTGAGAGAGACAGCCAGGGCACTGGCAGCCAGAAGCATCTGGGAGCCTCCTTTCTTCTATTTTAGAGAAAAACAAGGAGGCAGGGGGGCCTGCCCATGCCATGGGTCTGACCCAGAGGACTTCTAGAGGGAGCAGATGTCCAATCTGGGGCTTCCCAGTCAGCCCCCCTTTGGCTTGGCACCTGTGCCCTGCTCGAAGGGCCTGATTAAGCAGCAGTGCCACTGAGCAGATGGACACAGTTCAAGGCAGGCCAGCAATGGCACCGTGTGACTAAACGCGTGTGCTGTGGGCACCACTCCCAGTTGGCAGAGCTGTGCAGCTGCAGGCTTCTTGCCCTGCTGACCCTCTGCTTCAGATCATGGCAGACCCTGCCTGGTGTAGATGATTTTGGCAATCACTACTGAAACCATGTTTTCTTTCTCCAAAAGGTTTTTCCTTTAGACTGTTTATGTGTTTGGGCTTCTTTTGCTTTTGCTTTCTTATCAGGCTTATTGACACATCCAAATTGTGGGTGCTTTCTAGGTGTGGGAGCTTGGGCTGATGAATCAGAAACAGCCAATTGTCACCAGTGCCTGTGTTGTCCTTTCTCCTGGCACATACCTGCATGGTGTTTACCAGTGTTTTAGTCCATTTTTGTTGTTACAGGGGAATACCTGAGGCTGGGAAGTCTATAAAGATAAGAGGTGTATTTGGCTCAGGGTTCTGAAGGCTGTATAAGAAGCATGGCATCAGCATCTGCTTCTGGTGAGGGAGGACCTCAGGCTGCTTCCACTCATAATAGAAAGGGAAGGGGCAGCAGGCGTCTCACAGCAAGAGAGAAAGGGAGGAGAGGGAGGTGTCAGGCTCTTTTTAACAATCAGTTCCCTGGGAACTAATAGAGGAAGAACTTACTCATCATCAGGACAGCACCAAGCCATTCATGAGGGATCCACCCCCAGGACCCAAACACCTCTCAACAGGCACCACCCCCCATATTGGGGGTCAAATTTCAACATGAGATTTGCAGGGCCAAACATCCAAACTATACCAGCCAGCTTCCCTTGGGGCTGAGTGAGGCCATGTGCCCTGAGTTCTGGCCAAAGGAGTGTAAGCAGTAGTGTGCCCCACCTCCAAGACCTGCCCATGAAATCTCTCACATGTAATCCCTGCTCTCTTTTCCCATCTGCCAGGCAAATGGAGAGAATTCCAGGAACCAAGAGGAAGGCCAAGTCACAGATAGAAGAAGCCTAAATTCCTGAACGACCATGTGGAGCAGAGACTCTCTTCCAATCCACATAGGACTGTGTTGTGAGTAAGAATTATGTTTTTATTTCATTAAGCCCCTGCAATGCAATTTTGACTCATCTGTTGTAGCAGTTAGTCCACTCTGACTAATACTCCTAAAATCACTAGTCTTGCTATGTTTTATTCCCTGTTTTTTTCTATAGAATGCTTAGAAATGAGTTTATTACAATAAGACAAATTATGTCAACTTCAGAATAGTGCTGCCCAAATTTTGCTTTTCTTAGACAAAGTTTATTTACATATGATCTTAACAGCAGCCAGGATGTGAGGGAACTATAAATCACCTCACTGGTTAATAATAAAGGAAGCAATTGAATCTTCACAGAAGGAAAGATGTGTGCTTCTGACCCTCAGTCCCACCACTGCTCAGTCTCTGGCAAAAGACCAAATAAATTTCTATTGACATGGTTTTGGGAAAACGCTATGAATATATCATATAAATTATATATAAATATAAATGGATATAACAGAAATGGGTTTGGAGTGGTCTTCCCCTTTTCAAGGATGTCATAGTTACTATATCTACAGAAACAAGAGAAATCACATTTCTGCAGAGCAAATATATGCAAGGTCCTTAATGTAGAAATGATTTTGGAGTCTTCAAGCCATCCTGAAAATTCCAGGAGCTGAAATGTGATAGATATAAGGAAGAAGTGCAGGGTAGAGGTAGAGGTGGCAGGGAATATGTTGTGCTGAGCCTTGGAGGTCATTTGTAGGAGTTCGCATTGTTTTTCTGAAGCACAAGGAAGAACCATGGGAAGGTTTTAAACATGACTGAATTTATGACTGCAAAAGTCCAGCTGGTAGCCCAGGTATGGAATAATTTACTGTGAGTCCAGCATGAATGTGGCCCAGGCAAGAGGCAACTTGGTTTGGGATAGAGCAGCTGGAGAAGCTGAAGAATGGGGATTATTGTTGTCTTTTAGGGATAGGAGGCACTAAAGCACACTTAAGGGGTTGAAAATGAGCCCATAGCAAGAGAAGATCTGTAGTTCCTGGGAAAGCATAAAAAGAAGGGACCCGGGGTGCATGCTGAGAAATAGCATTTTGGTAAGAGACAGGGAAAGTTAGTTGCAGCCAGAAGAGAAAAAGAGATGATGCAGATAAATTCAGCTTTGAGCATCTGATGACGAGGAGGTCATCAGAAAGGACACTGGCTAAGGGTGCAGAGAGGTAGTTTGAGGGGAAAAACACAAAATAATTCAATGAGGGACCAGGAAATCTACTAGGTAATTTAGCAAGGCTCACAAAGTGTTGCTGTAACAGACTCATAGGTACAGTGTTCCCTTTCATCTAGTACTCGGTTCATGCCCAAGCTCCTGGTGTAGCCCCAGCACCAGAATCTGAGCCTGTTTGCTGGGGAGCTGCCTACAGGATGCTGGAGCCCACCCTCTCCACTCCTGGGAGCTGGAAGTGCCTGAAGAATTTGGTCTTTCTCCCTGTGTCAGTGCCCTACCTGCCAGGCTTCCTTGGTTCCTGATGGGGACAACTCTTGAGATGTGACTCACAGGGCTCTGTGTGGGGTTTGTTTGATTCGCCATCCAACTTGATGTCCTCACCTTCCTGGTCCTGCATCCTCAGTTTTCTCACAGGTGAGCCTCTTACAGGAATAGAAAAAACACCAAAGTTGAATTTTCTCCTGGCTTTAACCTTATTAAAAAGAATGATGAGTTGCCAGTTGGTATACAGAAAACCATCCAGAGATGGATGCGATTTACACAGGTCATAGAATCCTGAGTTTGCCAAGGAATTATGCCAGAGTCCTTGTAGGAAAAAG
This sequence comes from Trachypithecus francoisi, assembly GCF_009764315.1. Lineage (NCBI taxonomy): Eukaryota > Metazoa > Chordata > Mammalia > Primates > Cercopithecidae > Trachypithecus > Trachypithecus francoisi. The sequence continues at coordinate 7,747,298 of NW_022681461.1, forward strand.
AAACTTACCTTCTGCAAATAATTTCACAAGATCCCTAGACACTCTCAATGACATGCTGAGAAACCTAGAACACATATGAGGAATCCAGTCTCCCATGTACTCATGTAGCTATTGCAATGGAGAATCATTTTCTTAAACCATCTCTTGCATTCAGAGCAAAGAGTCCCGATACCAGAAGAGAGAGGACCAGAAATCTATACAGATCATTCCTGGGAGCCAACAGTCAGAGTGACAGAGCTCCACAAATGTTGGGAGACCCTGGCTCCAACTCTCTAAAACGTGACTTTAGAAAGGGCATTTTATACAACTATCATCTCCATATTAATTGTGTCCCACACTCAGAGAACACATGAATCTGTACATCCACTTTACAGATATGCAAAGCAGAGGAATTTTCTCAAAATTAAGACAGGCCTCATTAGAGCAGCCAGGGGCAGAACAATCCTCGTGTTCTCACCATCATAGGTGGTTTATATGTCCACCCCACAAATCACCTAGGATCTTCTTAGAGCAAGGACCATTTCCATCCATCTTGCAGACCCAGGATCTAATCTGAAAAAGCAGGAAGAACTCACTGAGAGTGTCTGGGGAGGCTGTGTCTCCACAGTGGCCTTTGTCACAGGGTTCTCCTGGATGCTCCATCGCCAAGCCCCTCCGCCACACTCCGGATGTGGTATCATTGCACGAATCACTGTATGTTTAATTATGAAGTACCTTGGCATGAACTTCTTTGGAGTTATCCTATTTGCCAGATTTGGGGAGTTTTCAACTATTCTTTCTTCAATTCCTGTTTCAGTCTCACTCTCTTGTCTCCTCTTTCAGAGCTCTGATTATATCAGTGTTAGTTCTTTTGTTATTGCCCCACAGATTCCTGAGATAATTTTTGTCTTTTCCCCCAATAGTCTATGTTCTTCTCATTGTTGAGATGGAGTAAGTCCTATTAATCTGCTGTCAGATTCACTGACCCTGTCTCTGCCATCTCTCCTCTTCTATTGAGCCCATTCAGCAAGTTGCTTTTTGTTTGTTTGCTTTTTTTTTTTTTTTTTTTTTTTGAGACGGAGTCTCGCTCTGTCGCCTGGGCTGGAGTGCAGTGGCCGGATCTCAGCTCACTGCAAGCTCCGCCCCCAGAGTTTACGCCATTCTCCGGCCTCAGCCTCCCGAGTAGCTGGGACTACAGGCGCCCGCCACCTCGCCCGGCTCGTTTTTTGTATTTTTTAGTAGAGACGGGGTTTCACCATGTTAGCCAGGATGGTCTCGATCTCCTGACCTCGTGATCCGCCCGTCTCGGCCTCCCAAAGTGCTGGGATTACAGGCTTGAGCCACCGGGCCCGGCCTTGTTCGCTTTTTGTTTGTTTGTTTGTTTGTTTTGTGTGGGAGGGGTTGGTGATAGTATTTCTTCAGTTACTAACTTTCATATGATTATATTTATGTTTTCTATTTCCTGCTAACATTTTCAATTTTTTAATTTGTTTCAAGATAATTTGCAGTTGCTTGTTGAAGAGTTTTTATGGTGGGTGCTCAGATATTTCCAGCATCTGATTCATCTCGGTAATTCATCTATTGGTTGTCATTTCTCATTCAAGTTGTAGTTTTCCTTGTTCTTGTTATGGTGAGTGACAATTAATTGTAACCTCTGCCTTTGGGTTCAGACTCTGGATTTTGCTGAGTCTTCTTTTGTTAGCAGGTAGCCCCCTGTTAACGTGCAGAGTAAGGGCCAGGTATGTACATGCAGCTTCCCTCTGGGTGATCTCTTTGTTCATAGGTGGAAAGGAAACTCAGCTATTTCCACACCCTACCAATGCCTTCCTGAGAAGTAGGGACCAATTCACACTGTCACATTGCCTCTGAGTGAGAGTGTAAGTTCAGCCACCCACTGGGTGCTGCTGATAGCAGAGAAGGGGAGGGGAAACGAAAGCCAACCAGTCCCAGCTCCCTCAAACCTGTTCTGCTTCGTTGATGCTGAGTGGGAGTGAAGGGTCAGCTCTCCTGAGTTATGTATGGTTCACAGACCAGCAGTGGTGGCATGGCGTTGTTAGAAATGCAGAATCTCAGGACTTGCCCCAGGCCTAGGGACTACATTTTGACAGCATTCCCAGATGATTCATGTGCGTATTAAAGTTAGAAAGCACTGATCTAAATACTTACAACTATAAGTGAGAAGCAATGACCTATCTAAAACTTCTGCAACTACATTTACTTTTCTGCAAACAGTACAAGGAATCCCCAGGCCACAGACACTACCTTGCCTAAAGAAATTTTGTATTCAGCTGAAGATGTCCAGAAGACTGTCCTCCACTTGTGGTTGCCTTTTGGGTATTATAGAAGTTAGCAAATCTCTGCTGTCATTCACTCATCGATTTCAAGTGACAATGTTATTCAAGGCCATATTTCTGCAAGAATACTCTCTTTGAGGTGTAATTTTTACTTTTGAAAAAATCTTCCAATCTAACAACAAAAGAAAAAAGTTCTTGAACATAATGTGAGCCAGAATTTGTTAGACCAGACCTTGAAGCATAGATTATTGTCTGCCTCACCATTAGTCATTATGTGACTGACGCAGTTTGCTTCTCTCTCCCCACCCAAATCTCATGTTGAATTGTAATTTCCAGCGTTGGAGATGGAGCCTGGTGAGAGGCAATTGGATCATGGGGGTAGTTTCCAATGGTTTAGCACCATCCCCTAGTGCTGTCTTGTGATAGAGTTCTCACAAGATCTGGTTGTTTGAAAGTATGTAGCACCTCCCTCTTCACTCACTTGCATGTTCTCTCTCACTCTCTCTCTCTCTCTCCTGCCACACCATGTGAAGAAGGTGCTCGCTTCCCCTTTGCCTTTCTGCCATGATTATAAGTTTCCTGAGCTCCCCCCCCACCAACCATGCTTCCTGTACAACCAGCAGAACTGAGTCAGTTAAACCTCTTTTCTTCATAAATTAGATCCTTTTCCACATCCACAGCAATTTTCTCACACATGTTTAAAGTGTTCCAGAATCCAGTATTAATTATCAATGTAAGTATAATATTAATTACTTTGCAATTAATAACATAATGTGATATTACATTATTAATATTAATAATGTAATATAATATCAGAGTAAAATAATATTAATTATCTTGTAAAAATACAAGACTTTGGGATAAGCAAAAATATTACTGGGCATCCTCTCAATGGATGAGGGTGTCCCTCTGATGATCTGGACCATTAGGGATCAGAGACTTTTCTCCGAGCTGTTTAACATTGCTGTAGAGGTTTTGGTTAAAATGTGGAAAACTGATAGTAATGCAAATAATTGTCCATAGACCTGCAAATCAATTCTATCCCAAAGAGAAAGAATGACTTTCACTCCAAGCCAGTTTTGCTTCCATTTACAAATTTGTTTCAATATTCTTAATCCATAAATCATTATTGGGTTCTCCTTTGAAACTTTTGTGACATTTTACTAGTTTATTCACTTCAAAATGAGTTAAATAATTTGCACAGGCCCTGTTAATGTTATTACAGCTCATGTTTGATTTTGTCCGTGATTGTTCAGTGCTTCGTAGGCACTCTAAGAGAGAAAGCGGTGCTATCTAGATGTAAACTCTTTGAAGGCAAGAATGGGGTCTTTATGCCTACAAGTGTCACCCTAAGAGTGCACAGGCAACCTACAGAATGGGAGAAAAGTTTTGCAATCTACTCATCTGACAAAGGGCTAATATTCAGAACCTACAAAGAACTCAAACAAATTTACAAGAAAAAAACAAGCAAACCCATCAAAAAGTGGGCAAAGGAAATGAACAGACACTTCTCAAAAGAAGACATTTATACAGCCAACAGACACATGAAAAAATGCTCATCATCACTATCCATCAGAGAAATGCAAATCAAAACCACAGTGAGATACTATCTCACACCAGTTAGAATGGCAATCATTAAAAAGTCAGGAAACAACAGGTGCTGGAGAGGATGTGGAGAAATAGGAACACTTTTACACTGTTGGTGGGACGGTAAACTAGTTCAACCATCGTGGAAGACAGTGTGGCAATTCCTCAAGGATCTAGGACTAGAAATACCATTTGATCCAGCCATCCCATTACTGGGTATATACCCAAAAGATTATAAATCATGCTGCTATAAAGACACATGCACACGTATGTTTATTGTGGCACTATTCACAATAGCAAAGACTTGGAACCAACCCAAATGTCCATCAATGACAGACTGGATTAAGAAAATGTGGCACATATACACCACAGAATACTATGTAGCCATAAAAAAGGTTGAGTTCATGTCCTTTGTAGGGACATGGATGCAGCTGGAAACCATCATTCTCAGCAAACTATCACAAGGACAGAAAACCAAACACCACATGTTCTCACTCATAGTGGGAGTTGAACAATGAGATCACTTGGGCGCAGAAAGGGGAACATCACACACTGGAGCCTGTTGTGGGGTGGGGGGAGGGGGAGGGATAGCATTTGGAGATATACCTAATGTAAATGACGAGTTAATGGGTGCAGCACACCAACATGCCACATGTATACATATGTAACAAACCTGCATGTTGTGCACATGTACCCTAGAACATAAAATATAATAAAAAGAAAAGAAAAGGAAAAAAAAGAGTGTTGCATACAGAGGTAGATTCACCTGATTTTTCAGGTAAAATCTTATCAGTGAAAATCCCCAAATCCCCATGGTTCACACTTGCCCTCCTTACAACCTCTGCCTGGGATCACAAGCCCCTCCAGACATCATCACTTGTTCCCTGAACCTTTGCAAGGTCTTTGGAGGGAAATCTAGATAAGCACAACGAACATTTTTGATGATCTAAGGATAACACCTTTGACAAATTTGTATTGCCCCTTGAATCACAGTATCTGACAACTCTTGTCAAAATTTGAGTTCCTGGCCTGCTGCCGATTGTTTTTGATAGCCTCCGTAGTCTTGGATTTAAGAGTTACTGTCAAGTAGTATCTTTCCTGTCTTTGTTACACAAAGAAATCTACTTTGCATTAAACTTTGTTTGAAAAAGTGTTTTGAAATATCATTAAAACATGCTTTGTGATTGTGCAGAGAACAGATTGCACAGAACACAAACGACTCTGTTCTGGCATACCTAATTCCTCTTTGCTCTTGCATATTGAAAACATGACTGTAGGTGTCTGGATACAGCAGCCAAATGATTCAGGTTAGCAAAGTTCACCCTTGAAAGCCCTCGTAAGCTAATTATTTTCACGCTTCTCTCTTTCCTATTCAAGTGTTGGAAGCACTGTTGGGTAAAACTCGGTGTTCAGAGCGCTATGAAGGCAGAACAGGGCCTTGGGTGTTCAGTGGTGAGACTTTTAGAGCCAGACTGGTAGATATGTAAGTGTCACTTTGCAATCACTGCTTGCAGCTGCACCTCTCCAGTGATCTGACGGAAAAGAGATCTGAGCAGCAGAACTTGTAATAAAACCAAAATCTGAGCATGGTTGGGGTAAGTTTGCATCGTACAAGCAGCTTTCTCCTAAAAATGATGGGAGACCCACATGGAGGAACTTCTGCTACAAGGTTGGGACCAGAGCAGCAATGGGTCACTTGTTCCATCTCCCCTCTGTTAGCCCACCCTGCCTAACAGGTGGCCTTCTTGTCCATGAGCCTCCAGGAAAGACATCCTGACAGCCTCCCTTAGAAAACCCTCGGCAGGTTCTCCAATGCCTATGTCCTATTTTGTTTGTTTGCTTTTTGTTTTTCTCTCCTGGTACCAAACTCTAATCATTCTGCAGCAATTTAGAATCAATTCCTTTTGTGCATTCTTCTATGGCGTCCAATCTTGCACTGCCCTCTGTGTGGATGATTTTAGTCCACCTGAAGACTGTACAAGTAGACCCATTTCAACTTTGCAGCTGAGGCAGACAACCTCACTTCTCTTAGTGTTCTGTTTGTTTTGCAGAAAACAAGGAGGCAGTTAGCATCTTGGGATGTCAAGTCCTCACACTGGCCTCTGCTCCCAGCTCTCTCCTGGGGTGCGAGTGCAATATTTACTTTTGAGGGTCTGGTTTTCCATTTGTGAGATGATGTCATCTACATGTCATACCTCCCAGAGCTGGTCTACATTTTCAAACAAAAGTAGAAAATGGGACCTGGGTCCTAGGGCGGCATGTCCAAGTGATGGAACTGGATACAGATGGAAGAGTCTTTAAGAAGGCGGCTGGGCCCCACCTTGTTAGGAAGAGAAAGAAGAAAACTGAACCACAGGGGTCTCTGGTGTGGCCTTGTGTTATCTTCCTTGTGTTCAGGGGTAGGTTTTTCAGGAAGATGTCGGGCTATCCCTCCACTTCGTTGCACTCATGAGCTTTCAGGGCATGCACATCTGGGTAATCACAGTAGCCACCTCTGGGTGAAGGCCTACTGTGGGATTGTTCTCCCTCTATTCGCACAGGTCCATCATAAGCCAGGCATCACCCACTCTACTTCTGATGGTGAAGATGAGGGGAGAATGGGAGTGAGTTAGCAGGGTCTGCATTCCCATGAGTAGTAGAACTGGAAGAGGCCTGGGGAGAAGAGGCAAGACCAGGCATGGTGACTAGGTAACAAGGCATGGGAAGCTGAGGCTCTGACCACAGTCAGACATGCCACTGACCACTGGGGGAAGCAGGGTCTTGTGCATTTCCAGACCATGCTCTGCAGAGCAGAGGAGACCCTCAAACCTTTGAAAAGGTGAGTGGGGAAGAGGAAGGCTGAGGACCCCGACCCTTCTTTCCAACTGAACCCCTTGGCCTCCGGTTCACACATTGGGCTTGTGTTCATGTTTCACCTAAAACAAAGTTCCACTGACTTAAAAAAAAATAGTCTAAAGCACTGGGCGCAGTGGCTCACGCCTGTAATCCCAGTACTTTGGGAGGTTGAGGCAGCAGATCACCTGAGGTCTGGAGTTTGAGACCAACCTGGTCAATATGGTGCAACCCTGTCTCTACTTAGAATACAAAAATTAGTCATGGTGGTGGTGGACGCCTATAATCCCAGCTACTCGGTAGGCTGAGGCAGGAGAATTGCTTGAGCCCAGGAGGCGGACGTTGCAGTGAGCCAAGATAGTGCCATTGCATTCCAGTTTGGGTAACAAGAGTGAGACTGTCTCAAAAAAAAAAAAAAGTACCTGGCCTGAAGGATAAAATCCAAAGTCCCAGGGTAGCAATACCTGGCATGCCTGGCACCCATGCCTCAGCTGGACCTTTCCTCTCCCTCCAAACCCTGGGCCTTTGCAGAGGGGTCCCTGCTCCCTACCTCTGCACACTTGTCCATGCCCTTCCTCCTCCCCTCCCCTGTGTTGTCATTCTTGGGAGGTGCTCTTCAGCCTGCCTAGGATGAGGTAGCACCCCTCCCTTTGCTGCCTCCATAGTCCTCTGCAGCTTCACGGTAGAATAGTGGCTTCTCTGCTGGCTGGAGTGTGAGCCTTCTGTATTCCCACTCCTGGCATGGCATGGGCCTTGGACCTGGCACAAAGGAAGAGCCCTTAGTTGGCTGTGCATGGATGTAAGAACCTAAGGTGGGTGCATAGACTTGAAAGAGATGACACATGGACTTGCAATGGTCTGCATGGGTCTTCTATTCAGGAACCAGAAAAGCAGCCCGAACATAGCCTTTTCCGAACAGATCTCACTAAAGAGGTTACTTACCCCAACACTTGGTAAGCTTTGAGTGACTTGTCTGATTTGATTAAATGCCTGTGCTTTAATTCTATTTCTTTCTGAACAGACTTGATTTATTCAGTAGAAGGAACTGAAATCATAGAAAAAACATTTTGTCCTACAAGGATTTTTTTAATGTCATAAATAAAATACATTTACAATACTTCAACCTTTAGATGCTTGGAAAACAGACCGCCGGGTGACAAAAAGAGTTGTAACACATGAGTATCAGTTTGTGTTACAAGTCAAATATTAAATAAAGGTAAGGAGTCATAAAATAAAAAGTTTTAAAGCCCTTTGCTGAGTCTGTAAATTTCAAACACCTAACAGATCATCTGAAACACTGCAGAGGAGGATGAGACCCAGAGAACAGACCTGACCAACCCAAGCCAGCAGAAAACACGGTCAAGGGTACCAGATGATGAAAGGAAACCGAGTCACCATGAGAGCTGTTGGAACCTCTGCTTCTCCCCATAGCCTGCTTTCTCTAGCAAATGCCCTTGAAAGCTAATCAATAAAGAAAGTCATACATGTTATTCCTTCTGAAAAAAAGTAGCCGCAATAACTCCAATGCTTGGGGAGGGAAAGGGGTGCAAGGTCCCTCCAAAGGCAGGGCAGGGTGGGGGATGAGATCAGAGAATCATGTCCCCAAGATTGAAGGCGTCATCTGGAGCCCTGACCGCAGGTGTGAGGATACAGCAGGAGACCCTGCAAGTCATGCTCTCAAACCAACACGGGCACAAAGAATTTCCAGCCAGGATGAATGCTCAGAGGCACAGTCCCAAAGGCAGGTCCCACCCAAGGGGTCTGTGCTCCTTTTCTTTTTCTCAATCCAGGTCCAGTGCATTAGAGTTGGTGCAGGGGTACACAAGACAGTGTTAAGATTCCTTACAGGGTGTTTGCTTTGCAAAGGAGGGTAGGTAACCTGACTCAGGAGGTCTTTAGGTTGCAGACATGTGGAAATGCTATTTTAAGTCTAGCAGGTGGTGGAAACCATGTATAGCAGGAATATCTTCAGGCTCTCCAGACAGCCGCCGTCTTACTCAGTGGCCCATTATTCTCACCTGGTCTGTTCTAACCGCTCCTGTCATACCCCTGGATCCCTTCTCACACATGCCCACTGAAATCTATCGTCACTACGGGCTCCTCCTAGAACATCTGGATTTTTTGCTCTGCTGCTCTGAAGCTGCTGCTGCACACACATTGTCAAAGAGACATAGCTCTCCTAACCTGCAGGACGTTGCACAAAAATGTCCAGTTGCTGAGCTTGGGGGAGGCTGGTTCGCACCCCATAATTCAAGACCCTCCTCTTCAGCTTCCATCTATCCACAGTCAGGCCTGCTGTGCTTCCTCAGCTCCCACACTCCAACCTTATGCCTCAGAGCCTGGCCCCTTCCTTCTTTCCTCCCTCATCTTTTTCTCACAGCATCTCTAACTTTTCTGGATTTCTGAATTTCTGTGTCGGCCCCAGCTGCAGTCATCTCAAGATTTGCCTTGGGGAAGATCAGCTCCCGAGGTCACACATATGGCTGCTGGCAGGTGCTCAGGTTCCTACAACTGTTGACAAAAGACATCAGCCTCTTTCCACATGGGCAACTCACAACATGGCAGCGTGATTCAGTAGAGCAGGCGAGCTGTGAAGACTTGGGGGAAGAGGTGGGTGCAAAGAGGGAGAGATAGAGGAAAGTCACAGTCTTTCAATCATCTAATCTGGAGTCTCCTTCACAGCCCAGCATGTCCTGTATCATGCTATCTTTCACTCTCCATTCCTTTCCGTATCTCCTTCCTGCTTTCTCTGGGGCCAAATACCTTTCTTTGTTTTTCCTTTATTTCTGAGTTTCTGGCTTCTGCCCTGCTCGGAACCCCTACATCTGCTAGAAAGTTGACTTCCAGATGGCTGAGGTGATGATAATACTATCGTGAATGTATCTGGTTTATTTCTTTTAGAAGCTCCCATGCATTCCATACATGTGATCTCATTAGCCTCCCAGCGTCTCTGCAAACCGGGAGAGTGACAGGTGTTTACAGGGAGGGCATGGGCCTTAAGTAATCTCTTCAAAATTATACAGTGAGTCACAGGGAGCACAAGGACTTAAATAGAAACTGCTTGGGTTGCAATGTGGCCCTTTTTCCACTCAGTTGATTGGCAAAGAGTTATTGCTTTTTTTTCCACCAACAAATGGGTGTTTATGCCACACAGATAAGCGTGTTCCAAAATCTCCAGCACTCACCCACTGGGGCCAGGACAAAATCAGCATTTTTCAGCCTGGCATAGTAGGTTCCCATGCAATAGCTCTTCGTCCATGACAGGTCTCCCCACTTTTATCAGCCCCTTAACCACTCTTTGAACCTATACTACAGCTGAATTGCTGTAGCTCTTTGGGATGGTTGCTGCACCTGGACTGCCTCCCAAGACCCTGGAGCATGGCAAGCTGCACTCTTCCTCCAACCCTCAGCTCAGATGCTAAGCCCTTTCTCTTCCAGGCCTGGTTGTAATGATTTCTGTCCATGGTTTTAGCCATGACGCTGATAGCAAAGAACACGCCTTTTAATCTGCAATTTCAGCTTGAACAGTGTTCTGCTTACAGCTGTGGAATATACCATGGGAAAGTACCCCAACACTAGTTGTTTAAAACCACCATTTTAATTTGCTCATTTGTTGTTGTTGCTGTTTAGTTTTTTGTTTTTGTTTTTTGTTTGTTTGTTTTTGTTTTGTTTGTTTTTGTTTTTTGTTTTTTTTTTTGTCTTTTTTGAGACAGGGTCTCACTCTGTCACCCAGACAGGAGTGCATGGCATGACCTTAGCTCACTGCAACCTCTGCCTCCCAGCTTCAAGCGATTCTCCTGCCTCAGCCTCCTGAGTAGCTGGGATTACAGGTGTGCACCACTACACTCCGGCTAATTTTTTGTATTTTTAGTAGAGATGGGGTTTCACTATTTTGGCCAGACTGGTCTTGAACTCCTGACCTCAAATGATCCACCCACCTCGGCCTACCAAAGTGCCGGGATTACAAGCATGAGCCACCCTGCCCAGCCTATTTTGCTCATTTGTGTGTCAGGAATTCGAAAGGAGCTGGCTGGAAAGCTCTAGCTTAGGGCCTCTCATGGGTGACCATCAGATGTCATCCAAAGGCTTGGTGGGCTGGCCTTGCACGATGTCTTGCTCACATGGCTGGCAGGTGCACAGGCTGCTGCGTGCAGCTGGACTGGGGTTGTCAACTACAGTGTGTACCCATGGCATGCTGATCTTAAGGTAATGACACTTCCTACATGGAGAGTGGCTTGTCTTGGTCTTCAGAGAACCAGGCAGAAGCATGGCTTTCCTGACTGAGCCACGAAAGTCATTCAGCACCAATTCCACTGCATTCTGTTAGTCACAAGTGAGTCACGAGGCCGGTCCAGATTCAAGGGGATGAGAATGAGGCTTCACCTCCTGATGAGGAATGTCAAGGTCACCTTGCAGAAGAGCACATGAAACGAGAGAACTTGTTGCAGGCTTCTTCGGAAAATACAATCTATGACACGTGGCATGGTACTTTTGCTTAGTAATTACTTTAGAAATATTAAATGACCGTAAATGAAGCTTGTCTCTACCCTAGCCACTTGGTGAAAACGAATTGTCACAGAGTGTGGTGGTTCCAGCCACTCTAGCACAGGCTTTCTCTGTGCTTGCTGCTCAACTGCCATCAGAAGTCCCAAATGCTGCTTAGAAAGGCAGATTTCCGGCCGGGCGCGGTGGCTCAAGCCTGTAATCCCAGCACTTTGGGAGGCCGAGACGGGTGGATCACGAGGTCAGGAGATCGAGACCATCCTGGCTAACACGGTGAAACCCCGTCTCTACTAAAAAAATACAAAAAAATTAGCCGGGTGAGATGGCGGGCGCCTGTAGTCCCAGCTACTCAGGAGGCTGAGGCAGGAGAATGGCGTAAACCCGGGAGGCGGAGCTTGCAGTGAGCCGAGATCGCGCCACTGCACTCCAGCCTGGGTGACAGAGCGAGACTCCATCTCAAAAAAAAAAAAAAAAAAAAAGAAAGGCAGATTTCCGGGCCACACTCTGGACTCTTCAGCTGGCGCCTCCCAGGGTATTATCAAATGTATGTATTTTAATCAATCCCCTGACCCAGGACAATTCTAACATGCTACCCAGGGGAGATGGAGGAAAAGTTTCACATGAGGTTGTATTAGTTACCTATTGCTGTGTGGAAGATGCCTCCAGGTCTTAGTGATTTAAAGCAGCAACCACTTATTATCTCCTGATTTCTGTGGGTCAGGAGTCTGGGCGTGGCTTAGCTGGGTGTCTCTGACCCTGGGTCGCTCACAGGGCCACAGTCAAGGTATGGGCCCAGGCTGCAGTCATCTCAAGGCTTGTCCTCAGGAAGATCTGCTCCCAAGGTCACGCACACGGCTGCCGGCAGGTGCTCAGATTCTCACGACTGTTGGCAAAAGACATTAGCTCCTTTCCACATGGGCAACGCACAACATGGCAGTGTGATTCGGTAGAACAGGAGAGCTGTGAAGACTTTGGGGGAGGGGTAGGTGCAGAGAGGGAGAGACAGGGTAAAGTCACAGTCTTTCTATAATCTAATATCAGATGTGACATCTCTTGCACTTTGCCATATTCTATTAGTGCTAAGTCACAGGTCCTGCCCACCCCCGTGGGGAGGGAACCCCAGAAGTGTGAGCATCCAGAGGTGAGGATGACTGGGCCACCCCAGAGGCTGCCTGCCATAGGGTTACAGAAGCATGGGACTGGGTGCAGACCACCAAGGAGTTGGTTGAAGGAAGCTAGAGATGAGCAGAGCTGGGCATATCTGAGTGCAGACTTGATTGATTCTGAGAACAAAGGGCCAAAATGGTCTGGACACAGGAGAACCAGAGAAACTGTAGCGTCTGAGACATTCCCAAAGCTTCTGGTTGCAGGGGAAGTCTTGACTGCATCTTTTTGAACAGGACTGGACTTAAATAGCCCGAAAAAGGGGAGAGAAGTAAAGGACAAGTCTCATTGATTTTATGAGGACTGCTTTCCAGATCCCAGGTGGGAATGTTACCAAAACAGAAACTCTGCTTCGGTATGTTAGAAGCATGACCCAGCAGTTTCTGTGTCAGAGGAAGTCCCGTGTATCATAATAAAGGTTGTGGTTCAAGCACCCCATCCCCCACACTCTAAAATGGATCCCATCAGTAATTCGCTCTTGTGAGTTAAGAAAATGAAGCCAAATGCAAATCTAACCCGACCTCCTAACCTAATGCTATGAACAACAAATGACTTCAGAAAGGGAAGAAAGAGACATAGAGAGACAGGGGACAAAGGAGCAAAAAGAACAGGGGTTTCCAAAGACCTTCCCAGGCTTGGTTTGTGAAGTTCAAGGCAACTTTCTACTTTGTGAATCAACAACATCATGAAAAATAGTATTTTCATCCCCAATGTGGAGAGAAGCAGCTCCAAGACACCATTTACTCAAGCTTTCTGCAGGAAAGGAAAGAGGAAAGTAAGAAAGGGCAAAGAAAGAGAAAAAAATACTGTGAAAACCAAAACAATCTAATCTGGAAAAAAACCACAAACTGAAAACAGAAGTTTCCTCAAGCGTTCTGAACTTCAGGGTAAAAAAATAAAGGAATGTGAATTTAGTTATTAACAGAAGTTTCACATAAGGGATTTCTTTTTAAAACAGGTGAGAATTTGGAAATAAGTAACCAAATTGAGGCTTAAGCCACCATTTACAGAGTTAATAAATTAATTAAGAGCAACAGTGGATAATATACACAAGTAAAAAAAGAAAATCACGTTACATTGACAGTAAAAAAATTTTGTTAACCTTCTTATTTACTCTTTCATCTTTGGGTAACAGAAGACTAGGTAATTTAGACCAATGCTTCTGTTGGAAAGAACCCCAAAATGCCAGTCTATGTCTCATCCATCCATATCTATATGTAAATACATATGTCTACTTCTATATCCATAAGTATTTATCTCTACCAATATCTATCTCTCTATAAAGGCTTAAAGGCAGTAAACAGCTAAGCAGATGGTGAGAAATTAGCTGACTGAAATCCAGAAAAGTTCTGGAATCTAGCAAATTGAGTCAAGCACTTGAAGCTAATTTTTGTCCTAGAGAAATTTCAAAATCTGGAAGCAAGGATTTAGAATTTGAGTTATATTCTTGCTGACCTCATGACATTAGAGAGACAAAGTTACACAGAGGTGCCCAAGGACCTAGTAAAATAACCCCTCAAAATGCCACTGAAAAACACCAGGAAAAGGTACCTTTTAGGGTGTCAAAGGATTGTTTATCCCTTTCCAAAATCACCAAGACTATCCAGTGTCACAGGTGAATTTTTTTAATGTTTGAAGTAACAGAATATTTTAGTGCATTTAAACTATTTCAGAACGCATAGCAAAAATAAGAAAGTAGCACAATTTTTTTTACAGTCAGTGTAATGCAATTTTTCTTTTGTAATTAATAAGCCTTGTCTGGGCAGTAAGACCATAGCTCACTTTTGTTGCTTTCTTCTTTTTATTTTTCTGTATTTAGACAATTTTACTAAGTGGTTAAAAATACATTAAATATGCCTAACATGGAGGATCAAGGTAATGAATAAGTTTACAAAGTGGTAGGATAGGCAAGAATATCTATTCAATTTCCAAATATGGTCAAAACGTCATAAACTTTTGAACCACACAAATTCAAAGTATGTGGAAAATCAGATCTCAAAATCCAAAATCATGTGTGCAGAAGGTGCAAATAGGGAGGGTAAAGCAAAATACAAGAGCTTGGGAGAGTGAATGGCCTGGTCGGGAGACCAGGCAGAGGCCACTCTAAGCTAAGAGCCCCTGTGTGTCTGCCCAACTCCTCCACCCCACCAGACATAAAAGATTCATAAACCAGATAGTGCCTTTAAAAAGAGTGATGATTCTGCCATGGTGCTTTAACATACTTCTGCACCATTTTTTGTTCTTCTCTTGTGCAAATATTAAGCTCCTTCTTCTTTCAGATAAATTATTCGGTACTTTTAAATGTCTTAAAATGTTTTGATGTTAAGTCTGTTTTATCCAGCAAAACAAGCATTCAGTGAACACACACCTTGCACCAGGAATATGCTAACCATTTAGGTAAGAACTGGTACAAGAGAGCCATAGGATCACAATTTTAAGAATCGTAGGAGCAAGGTCCACTTGACCTGTCTATCACGGAGGGCTGACAGAGAGCAAAGCCTGGCTGCCAAACACCTTTCACCTAGTTCTAAAGCTCACTCAGGTGCTTGAAGAGAAAAAACCACTCTATGACTGCCCCTCTGTGGAAGAACAAATAGTGAGAGGAACCCAGAAGCTCTGTGATTATAGCTGCTTCACACAAAGATCCATCTCAGAGACGTGGGACCCTTGGCACTTTGACCTTAGGAAGAACCTGTGAGGAAATGTAAGGCAGTGACATGGACCTAACTACTCTTACTAGGGTTTTTTTTTTTCCTTTTCTGAGATGGAGTCTTGCTCTGTCGCCAAGCTGGAGGGCAGCGGTGCGATCTTGGCTCACTGCAACCTCCACCTCCCAGGTTCAAGTGATTCTCCTGCCTCAGCCTCCTGAGTATCTGGGACTACAGGCACACACCACCACACCCAGCTAATTTTTGTTATTTTTAGTAGAGATGGGGTTTCACCATGATGACCAGGATGGTCTCAATCTCTTAACCTCGTGATCCCCCCTCCTCAGCCTCCCAAAGTGCTGGGATTACAGGTGTGAACCTGTACCCGGCCCTAACCTTACTAATTCTTAAGAATGATAACCTTTCATCAACAAAAGAGAGACCTTTTCCCTCAACCTGCAGTTTCCAGCAAAGCTCCCACAGTTCTGGGAGATCTGTCACGGGTTGCAGTCTTCTGAAGCATTCTCAATCAATATCCACTATTTGGATTATTCAAGGGCCCCAGTGAGTTCTTGTGGTGTGCCTTCCTCCAAGCAGGCAAGTCAGCTCAGAATGGACAGAGTTGCCCACCCTCTTCTTTCCCTTATGGCCTGAGCTGTTTGCACTAGGCTGAGAGGGCAGCCTCTTTGACAGATGAACCAGGAACACAGGAGAGCTGCTGGGTGCTTTCTCAGGAGTGGGCAGGTTCTTGATCGCTTTGGCTGTTATACTCCTCTGTCCTCTGAATCCAGCCCAGCTGCTTTCGTAAGAGCCTGAAAGCATCCTTCTATGTCTTTGCCTATTTTGTGATAAAGTATGCTCAATTTCCATTTCTTCTTTTCTTCAGAGCACTTGACCAAATATAAAACCCGAGGTCGTTTCAGTTTTAGGCTGATAAAAAGTTAGTTTCACATGTGCATTCTGCTTTATCCACAAGCCTCAACCCAAGGTTTAGGAATAAGGGTTCCATCCTGAGTGAAAGTAAGTCAATTGAGAATTGTTGCCTGGCTCACTGACGGTGTTTTATCCAGGGGATGCCTTACTGCTAGTTCAAATGAGAAGCTGATTCAGAGGCTAGGAAACTGTGTGTAGATTCTGATGCCCAGGGATAGAGAGAATGCCTGTTTCTTAAACTCCTATTCCCAATACACACATTGCTTCAGGCATTATGGTGTCCAACAGGGTTAGTGGTGCCATAGTATTGAGCCACCACGAAGCAAGAAGTAAGAAAACAGAACACATCAATCATCCAAACATTCTAGGGACCTGTCCCATGTTCTTTGTCACTCTCAGTATGAGATGGAGACATTTTATAACACCCTCAGTCACTCTGAAAACAAGGAATAGGAAGAAACGGACTTGGAGTGGAAAACACTGCCAACTAGGACAGGAATGCCAGTGCATATCCTGGGCTGGTTTTTGTGACTTTGATGGTTAGGTGGGATGACTGGGTGAATGTACTTGGAAAGCAACGAAGCACCAGAAAAATAGGCTCTAAGGTGGAAATTCAACAACCAGGTTTCAGAAGAGCTGGGCTCAAGTCCAAGCTCTGCCCAGTCTATGTGATCTTAGACAGGCAAGATGCAGTCTGCACAGCCTGCAGTGTTCTCAGCACTTTATTCTCCTGGCTTCCCAATGTTTACCATGACTAGTGTCTGAAGTGGGCTCTCCATCCCTCTTGGCTTGGACACTCCAGTTCAGAACAGTCCTCCATTTCCCAGCTATGGAGTTTATACGAACAAGTGGTGCTAGTCCAAGAACCTCTCCGAGTGTTTGGGCTGACAAAGCAAAGCACAGTCAGAATGCAGGCAGCTCCAGCCTCCAGCCTCCTTGACCATCTTCACAAAGGACTGTAGAGGAAGTGACATCGAAGAAAGGGGACATGGTGACAGCTTTTCTATTGATTGTAACTGTCCCTTTGAGTTAGAAACAGACTTTGAAAGTGGGGCCATTGTCTGACCAGGCTCCCTGTTAGTGCACATTTTGCCCGGACCTAACAGGTCTCTTGTCTCCTACAACAACTGTTGTGCCATACTGGGCAGCTGCCAACCTCAAAGCACACACCTTCCAGCCAGGTGTGATCAGGTACAGTCCATATTTATGTCGAGAGATGGAGAAGGGGACAGTCACCCTCCGCCTGGATTCCAACCAGTGTGCCTGGCACCCTATGCAAGAAGGAAGGGCTCGCTGTCCAGGGTCATCATGGCCAAAAGAGCAGATGGGGCCGGGGGTATTCCCAGAGTGGGCTGAGCCCCTGGGAGAGCTGAGCAGAGGATGGCCCCATGACATGCAAGCTGGCAAAGTCAAAGTTCAGGTTGTGAGTTCTAAACTCTTGACCACAGATGACATGGTGATATGACCCTGAATCTGGAGTTTGGAGAAAGATATTCCTAAGATACCTCATGGAAACATGCATCAGCAGCCAACTTCGTATTGCCATCACTTTCCCCCACCCTCTCCCTCTCCTTCCCTCTCTTCAAATGTGTCTTATTCCTCTTATGCTCAAGGAATCAGGGCTTTCTTACAATAATGGTTGGAGCAAAAAAAGCAGTAGGCATTTTGAGTTAAAACAGCCAGTGATGACAGGGAGACAGACAAGCTGGGAAGATGCAGTCACTAATGCAGAGCACAGCAGGGCTAACGAGCACTTTTGGGCAGGAGTCAGCCTGCCCTGGAGTGCCCTTCACCTGATGCCTCTTCCTGGGACCGAGTTACATGGAGGAGAACACACCGTCCAGAAAGAGGCCTGCAGAAGGATTGCCTTCTCTCTGAGTCCGCACACCTGTATTTCAATCTGTCATCTGAGGTCATCCGAGATTGAAGACGGAGCTCTGCATATCCATTACCAACCAAATTATGTCTCACAGCAGGGCCCCACCTGTCTGTACGTGGTTACAGCCAGACCCAGCCCACTCAAGGGGGAAAATATGAACGTGACTCATCCATCCCAAGTTTCACAGGGAAAG
Organism: Trachypithecus francoisi; assembly: GCF_009764315.1. Classification (NCBI taxonomy): domain Eukaryota; kingdom Metazoa; phylum Chordata; class Mammalia; order Primates; family Cercopithecidae; genus Trachypithecus; species Trachypithecus francoisi. The sequence continues at coordinate 7,765,310 of NW_022681461.1, forward strand.
GACCAGAAACATTTCCCCCGCCCAAAACACCCTTTTAGGAAATGCTTCTTCATACCTGACCACTTGTCAGCAGTCAGAAAGTGACCTTCAATCTCAAACAAGAATGCTGTGTGAATACCAAAGTCTTTTTATATTCTGGCAATAAAAAAAAAAATAAATAACAAAAATAACAAGTACCATAAGTGCATTTAAGCCGGCACAAGCACAGGCATTTGTGGCCAATGACCCATGTTGCTAGCAAAACAGAAACATTTTGTACCAGCATGTGCTAAGGCCAGCTCAGTCTACTCTTCTGTTTTGAGGACAACGTGGTCAGAGAGCAAAGCCCTGGGTTCTGTTGGTGCTGCCTCACTAGAAATGTGCCATGGCTCGAAATCAAGGAGAAGGTTTGGGTAAAACCATCTGCCTCACAACTGTGCTTGTCACAACTCTGCAAAGCGTGGGCCAGGAAAGAAATGTTCTTACTTGGGATGCAATGTCCTTTCCCTTCTCCAAACTCCCATGTGTGTTTGCCCTCATCATGAGCAAACTACTCCATACTGCAGGCACTTCTCTCCTCTGTGGACTTTCTCTCCTCTCCCCTATCTCACATCAGCTGTTCCCCGAGGACCTACTTATCCAATACCTACCTCCAGGACCCGTAGAGGCTTGGGTTCCTTACCCGCAGCCCTGGATCCAGAGATGGAGTTGGTGTTCTCCTTGCAGAAGTTCCTTGCTCCTCCAGATGCTTAGTTCGGCTTCAGCCTCTCTAGGAAGCCTTCGACCCCTTTTCCATTGGACTTTTGATTTCCATCCCATTCATCCCTACCACCCTCTTCACCTCCTGCTGGGGGCAACATGGGTCATTGGCCACCAATGTTTGTACTTGTGCTGGTTTAAATGCACTTACGGTACTTGTTATTTTTGTTGTTTTTTTTATTGCCAGAATATAAAAAGACTTTGGTATTCACACTGCATTCTTGTTTGAGATTGAAGCCCGTCCTTTCCTGGGCTTGCCCACCCACTCAGGGTGAGGAGACCTGCCTCAGAGTCCTTCTCTCCCACCATTGTCCCACACAAACTCATCACCCCTCCTGCCAACCGTCTCTTGGTACCCTTGCATTTATCTCCAAAGGCCTTATCTCCCTCTCCAGAAAAGCTTCAGCTCCTCATCCTGCTCCATCATCCTGCTCAGCCATAAGAAGCAACTTCTCATCCATTCAGGTGTAGTCATGAGATGGTAGCGATTCAGTCTCATCTTCAGGCTCCACCTCTTTGGTTTTGTTTGTTTGTTTGTTTGTTTTTGAGATGGAGTTTCGCTCTTGTTGCCCGGGCTGCAGTATAATGACGCCACCTTGGCTCACTGCAACCTCCACCTCTCGGTTGCAAGCGATTCTTCTACCTCAACCTCTGGAGTAGCTGGGATGACAGGCATGTGCCACCATGCCCGGCTAATTTTGTATTTTTAGTGGAGACAGGGTTTCTCCATGTTGGTCAGGTTGGTCTCGAACTTCCAACCTCAGGTGATCCTCCCGCCTCAGCCTCCCAATGTGCTGGGATTACAGGCTTTCTCTTGCTATTTCCACCACTTCCGTAGTGAATTCCTCCCTGGAAGTCCTGAACCTCTCAAAGTCATTTATGAGGGTTGAAATCAGCTTCTTCCAAACTCCTGTTTATGATACTTCGGCCTCCTCCCATGAATCATGAATGTTCTTAATGGTATCTTAATGATGAATTCTTTCCAGGAGGTTAACCACTTTTTCTCTTGAAAGGTACTATTTCTAAGTTGTAATTAAATCAAGTCTTGACCATTTCTAGCTAGAAACTCTCTCCTTGCTGTGTTCCCTGAGAAGCTCTATGGGTTACACTGTTGGAAGAGGAGGAAAGCTTTGCTCCAGAAAGACTGCCACTTCCTTTGCCTGTTTGGAAATGGGCAATGGCTCTGTTTGAAATTAATTTTATGAGGCTTGAATCTGTAACCTCTGGATCCAGCGTCAACAAAGACTGCTGCAGCCTGGAGGCTCCTAGAGGGTCAGAGGAGAGAAGCAGGGGTGGGGCTCAGTTCCCCAGCTCCAGAGCAGACCACCCCACCCAAGCCTTGTTCCAACACAGCCCCTGGCATTGCAAGCTCTAGGCCTCTACTGTGTCCACAGATCCATGCAGGTCACACAGTCTTCCTCACTCAGGATGGTTCCCCCTGCTTACACACCTGTGTAACACAAGTCTCCCCACAGAGACTCCCAATGTTGTCTTGTGGAAAAACAAAATTGTATTGAAGTGTTTTGTGTGTGTGTGTATACGGAAAAGTATAACTGAATTTTCACAAACTAACCCCATGTGTGAAACCAGCACCAGAGGAAAACAGGACATTCACAGCTCCCAGAAGCCCCTCACGACCCCTTCTCATCACTAACCCAAGGGGAACCGCTCTTCAAACTTTCAACAGCAGGGTTCACTTGGCCTGTGCGTACTACATCAAGGCAATCATGTAGTAGGTGCTGTTTCACTCACGCCTGCCTCCCAAAAAGTCCCTTTTAACACAATCTGTACTGTTCCTTCCTTTTTTTTTTTTTTTTTCTGAGGCGGAGTCTCGCTCTGTCGCCCGGACTGGAGTGCCGTGGCCAGATCTCAGCTCACTGCAAGCTCCGCCTCCCGGGTTTACGCCATTCTCCTGCCTCAGCCTCCCGAGTAGCTGGGACTACAGGCGCCAGCCACCTCGCCCGGCTAGTTTTTTTTTTGTATTTTTAGTAGAGATGGGGTTTCAGCGTATTAGCCAGGATGGTCTCGATCTCCTGACCTCGTGATCCGCCCGTCTCGGCCTCCCAAAGTACTGGGATTACAGGCTTGAGCCACCGCGCCCGGCCTGTACTGTTCCTTCTTAAGGCAACCCAAGTTTTAATTCCAAGAGCAGTCATGCCAAAAGCCACTGTGCAGGGCATTCTCCCTCCCACGTAGGCAAAATCTGAATTTGCCTGCCCTGTGGTCTTTCCGCCTCTCCTCGGAGGAGGGTCGTGCAGGTGCTGGCACTCTCGCTCACAAAGCAGACAAAGCAGGGCAGACTCTCGGAGTCGGTACAGGCTTCACTGGTATTGCAGACCAGAAACCCAGGTGAGACTTCAGGGCCTTGTGGAGACTAGAATCCCTCGAGAGGAAGAGAGCGAATAGAAAATGCAGGGGCACCCCAAACAGGAAGCCTGAGCTTCATGATGACTCCTCTCTTTCTTCCCCCGCCCCCAGCCCATGCCTGCACTCTTCCCATGCTCTGTGGCTCTGTCCTCTCTCCTTCCTGGACCTCTTCCTGCCACCATCTCTCCACCCCCTTGCCTGGCCTCTGTCCCCTCCCAGGTTCCACCTGATGCCAGGGGCCCCTCCAGCAGCCTGCCTACCACCGGGCCTCCTTGCCCCAGACCTGCCGCTCTCTAGTCCATGCTCCACCATGTGCACAGAGGGATTTTTCTAACACAGAACCTCACCATGTCACTAGGCCATTACAGACATTAATGGCTCCACATGCCCCTAGCACGGCCTCTTCCTCCCTAGGCCGGCCCCTCGTACTCCATGCTCAGCCATACTCTGCTCCTTGGCCTGTGGAGAGGGCATTTCCTCTGCCCAGCATAGTCTCCCTCCCTCGGATCCCTTCATCTCTCTCTCTCTCAGTCCACACGTGGATGCTACAGCTTTCTCTCCAAGCAGCCTCTGCTTCCTATGGGCCCCAGCCCTACGCCCACGAAGTGGCAGTGTAACTGCTGGCCTCACCAACTCTCTGTATGCCGCCTGAGGGCTGGGATTAGGTTTCTGTGCTTTGCTGCTTTTTCCTCCACAAAAAGTACTGATGTATACTAGACATGTAAGAAAGACTAATTGAATGAATGAATGAATGAATGAATGGATGGTTGTACTGTCAACAACCCATCGAAGCAGGTCAGTACAAATCTATGCGCGGCTCTCCATCACCTGCCCAATCAGACCTTACTCCACAGGCCCTATACCTGAAGAAGGATGCACCAATTGTACCAAAAGTTATCAGAGTGAAACCAGGGCCTTTGTCAATAACATAGAAAAAGTAGTAGCCTCGGGGTGGCTGCTGGTTTCTAAGAGGCAGAGGAAGCACCCTGGTGCTGAGACAGATGGAGGAGGATCTGTGTGATGATTTCCGCCTGGTGTTCTCCCCGCTGCTCTCTGTGCCATACCCTTTAGGGGCTAAGGCTCCACGAATGCAAACAACAAGGAAATCACAAAGGATGACTGCCAGGAACAGGAAGTGGGTGTAAAAATAGCTTCAATGGGACACAGCTGCCCCTAGACTGTGCAGCAGTAGGGGAGGAAGGGGGAGCAGACAGACATGTGTGTATATCCTGTGTGTTGTGACCAGCTGTAAATATCTGGCCCTATTTTTTTCCTAGCGTCTCCTTTTCCATTTGGCAACCAGGGACTTGCCAGAGGTGGGAGGCACTTGGGCATCAGCTTCCACGAAGAATAACATAAAAGATGTTACAGTTTCAGCAAATAAATTAACATCATCATGAATTTGTGATTCATTATTATGAATCACAAATGTTACAAATTCGTGACCATATTCAGAGATGGAGTGTCTCAGAGGGAATATTGTGGAAATCGCAGCCAGGCTGTGTAAAGCCGAGGGATGGCTGAGCAGAGGACTTGGGCTCTAAAACACTCCTTCTCCCTTCCCCTGCCCCTGCTCCCTTCCTCAGCCCCTGCTCCCTTCCCCAGCCCCTGCTCAGGTTAGATTTCCATTGGCACTTCAGGCCTGGATATAATAAATCAACTACTGGTATAGGTAACAATCTGAAGGCCTTTGCTGGTGATCAAAGCGGGAGCTAGACCATTGACCTCCCCAGTATAACAAATTACCCTTAAGACCTGAAGGCTAAAGTTTACAGCAAATCTCTGTTCCTCATTCCCCTGAGACTATCTTTAATAAGTAGCAAGACCCCTGACCCCATGCTCCAGCCTGGCGTATGAACGCTTACAGCTTGTCCTGTCTCTCCTGAGTGAAAGAGGTTGGACAGCATTCCACAGGCTGGGCCAGGGCACTGGTGGCTTGCTTTGTTTGATAGGGTTTCTGTCTGAAGACCCACTTCTCAGAGCCTTTGAGTCCTTGCTGACACTTTCACCATGACCCCCCTAGAGCGCCTGTGTCACCCAATGCTCTCCACCAGTGGAGATGCTTAGGAGAAGACCACCTATCATTTTTGCCTCAAATCTTCAGAGACAACCCAAAGGGTTATTCAGGAATAGTGGGCTACATGGCGGAAAGGTCTGGGAAAGCTTCTGGGAGGCTGGAATTTGAAGGTCTGCCCCTGCCTGCTTTGTGAAAAGGACCTTTAGCGGAGACTCAAAAGCTCTTTGTCAGTCTACAACTATCTAGGACAAGCATGAAGACCACCTGGCTCATGAGGACCGCTGGGCTGGATGGCAGAATCAGCCCCTTACTGGGGAGGGCCATGGTTCTGGACTGTCCTGTTCTATGCTCAGTTTGGTTGAGCTGAAAACAAGTCTCCTGGAATCCTTCCCTGCATGGATTGGGGACAGAGTTGGTCAAAAGTGAACACTGGCCTAAGGTCTGGAAGCAGGGTGGGGCAGCATGTGTCTCTGGTGGACAAGTATGGAGGGGCTGGTGGGTGAAGCTCGTCATTACCCTCCTTTGCTAGGTATCTGCTTCTTCCCACCACCTGGCAGCTCTAGGCCACCTACAAACATCTATTGCCCAGTGGTGGTAGCTGCAGAGGCAACTGCTCTCCATAAACTCCTCCACCAGCACCCCTTGGCGGTCTCACTCCTGCATCTGGGCACACCCGGCTTCCCAGATTTCCCTGCAAGCTCTGACTCGGCGACCCATGCCAGTAGTTCATGAGGTTTGCTTGGCGACCTTCCTAATTCTCCAACATCCTCTTCACGCCTTCCCTTCCCCAGCTTCTGCCCCAAGTGTGGAATTCCTGGTACCTATAAGACACCCTTTTCCATGACCCTTATGGGGGCTTTTCTCTCTTGATTAAGCCCTGACTGATGTGACTCCAAGCCCTCAAATGAGTTGGTGAAGAAGAGACTGTGTGGGACTGTTGGGCTCTCCCAAACCAGCCCCTAAATGTGAATATTCCCTGCCATCCCTCCCAGGCTCATGCTGCCCCACAGTTACTAACGCAAGTGTCTGAAACTGCAGGCTCCTTGAAGTTGGGTCCCCTAATCTGAACTCCTCTTGCCCAGATGCTTGTGTGGCTTGCACTACCACATTGCTCGGTCTCTACCCAGATACAGTTGCTTCCAGCTGGCCCAGAGATGTCTTTGCTTTTCCAAGGCCTGAAGGTCTAGGAGGGCACAAAGCTGCCCATGCTGCCAACGAGGAGAGGACCCCAGGAACCCATATCTAGAACTCTGCCCACTGGGCAGTTCCTATGCCTTCCAGCAACTCTCTTTTTGTGCACTCCATCTTTGCCAATCTGCTGAAGCTACCAACTCTGTGGTTTCCTTGAGGTCTTTTTAAAAGGCTTCATTTTATTGATTTTTCAAAATAGACTTGAATTTGAAAAATGTTGAGTGTTCCAAAGATCTGAGGTTTGACTTCATTTGATGAGATGTAGTCTCTGAAAGGATGTCCAAAGGATTGTTTGCTTTGGCTAAAGGATGCTTCATTTAGTGTTATCCTAAGGCTTTGCTGTAACACTAGCTAGGTAAAATTAAAATATATCCACTCTTACTCTGAAAAGAAGAAGATATGACCAGGATCCCGAATTCCCAAACCCTGAAAGAGCAAGGGCACAAAGATCTCCACGAATCACACTGCTGCCTAAAAAGGCACCATGATCCTTTGTCTTCTAACTGGGTGGATGTCAGGCACAAGAACTGCTCTGCATCTGCACAACTCCCCCATTCTGGTACAAGTCTCCAGTCTGGCCACTCCAATCAGCCAGCAGTGACATTCATGTTCCTTTTACCCTTTCTCCCCAAGCCACCCCGCTGCGTGTCACTGGTCTACAGCGGCCCTACTTTCTACAGTGAATTTGGGAAGGGGAAGTCGGCAGGCTACTAAGTGGAGAACCCATGTCTCCATAAAATCCCTCCGGCCCTCACTGATGTCTGTCCTCGGTGGGGAGGACAGTCGGAAGACATCCTGATTGAGAACACCAAATAGGAGGGCTTGAAGACATCCATTCCAGGAAGGCTGACAGGTGATTAAAGTATGGGGCATAGGCAGACACACTGGTGAGTAAATGCAGACGGGAGAGAGGAAGAGTGATGGAGCCATGAGATTCACAGTAGACACTGAAATTTACAAGTTGTCCCCTATCCTAGAAGCTAAAGCTTTATAACAGCTGCTGTCAATTAAGTAGCATAGTAGAGAGCTGCAGCTCAATCAAAAGCATCAGAAAAACACCGTTTCCTTTCTCACCCATTGACAGGTGCTCCCAGCACCCCTGTGCTGCCTCCTCTGCAGGGAGGAGCATAGCTGTCACTCACCCACCTCCCACCTCAGGAACCAGGAGGGCAAGGTGTTAGTGCCCTAAGCTTCCTGCTACAAAGATAATTCCAAGGTGATGCTGACAGTTGGAGAGGTAGGGCTCCAAGGAGCAGGAAGATTTCCTCCCAGTTCTGAGCATACAGGAAAAACTCCATGGGCTGATCACACTCACAGAAAGTCAACACAAAATCCTGCCAGAAAGCCTTTCCCTTTCTGTGAGCCTCCGCAAGCTTGTGTGTACACATTTTTCTCCCCGCCTTTCTGCTGTAAAGTTATGCTTCTGTATTTAGCAAAGTACGTCCACACAGTGAAAGCAAGGAGTTCTATGTAGCTGATGTTAAAAAAGTGTTGGGCCCAGTGCCCAAGCCTTCCCTGCTTCATAGAGGAAAGCATTTTCAACTTTTAAAGATATATTTTCCTGGTATTTATTTCTGCACATCTATGTAATATACTATTCTGCTATTTCTTGGTTATTCAATATTTTAGAGTATCTTATTGGTTTTCTGTTCAGAAAGGTGCAAAGTCAGTTCTTTTACATCACCCCAACCCCTACCTCTTTGCCTCCCCTCCCCGCAGGCACAGTTTACGTTGTTAATGTGAGATGCTGCTCGTACCCCACTGAGGCCAGTGGCCTGCTATGAGCATGCCTCCTCTCTCACACCACTCTATGTTTGTTTTTCTGGGAGTTAAAAATTGCCTTGGGCTTTTGTTTGCTCCGTTTTCCCTGTGCTTCTTGCTAATATTTCTAAACATTTTAACACATCTGTTAAATGCCTAAACACATTTCCAAGTACTCAAATACAGTAGCTTTTTTTTTCTTAGAGACTTTCGAGCCTTTTTCATCTCTCTCTTGGGTCCTCTGTTTCCAGAATTCCGTGTTATCTAGTTTTCTTCCTTATTTTATTTAAGTGCATTATCCAGTAGTTTTCAAAGAAAGTACTCAGGCAAAAAGACAGATGGATAGATAGTGATGAATAAATATGTATATAAGTAGATGGCAGATATACAGAGGATTAATAAATAGATAAATGATATAGGTGGATAGATGACTGATAGACAAATCTTGTTTTCATGTTTAAAAATATCTATATTCCCTCCCACCTTCTAGACCAGTACTTAGTAATTTTATTTAATAGTGCATTTTTCCGGCCGGGCGCGGTGGCTCAAGCCTGTAATCCCAGCACTTTGGGAGGCCGAGACGGGTGGATCACGAGGTCAGGAGATCGAGACCATCCTGGCTAACACGGTGAAACCCCCGTCTCTACTAAAAAAATACAAAAAATTAGCCGGGCGATGTGGCGGGCGCCTGTAGTCCCAGCTACTCGGGAGGCTGAGGCGAGAGAATGGCATAAACCCGGGAGGCGGAGCTTGCAGTGAGCTGAGATCTGGCCACTGCACTCCAGCCTGGGCGACAGAGCGAGACTCTGTCTCAAAAAAAAAAAATAGTGCATTTTTCCTTCTGTGCAGATGCAATACCGTCTTAGATATCTGAGAACACGAAATATTGTTTTTCAATTATTTAGCTCTCTGGTTATTTTTGTTTCTTTTGCACACCTGCTTTGCGATTTTTACCCCTTATTGTCTGTCTTTCATGTAAAGACTTTACAGCTTCTGGTGACCCTCGGCTGCCCATCACATTGCAGAATGGGGCATTAAAGTAAATACGGATTGGAGTTTGGGTGGGGAGGTGGAAATAGCAGAGGGCTTGCAGACTGGTGCAATGGGAGCTAGTCTCAAGCCAGGACCCATCCAATGCCAATTCTTGCCAATGTTTTCTCCGGGAGTTTTTTACTTTCTCCAAGGAGGAGTCCTCCACACTTCTCCCAGGTGAGGGCAGGGTAGAGCTGTGGAAGCAGAGTGGGAAGAGGAGCTGAGGGTCCCAGGTTCAGGAAGCTGGTTTGCATGTAATCTGTCATTTTAGCCCCAAAGCTCCCCCAGCCCTCTCTGGGTCTTCCATTCCCAGCCTAATGGGACTGTCTGTTCCTTCAGCAAGCAAACGTCCCACCTAGTTACAGGTTGAATTATGTTCCCTCCAACATTCCCAGGTTGAAGTCCTAACCCCGAGTCCCTGGGAGTGTGTGACTAGATCTGGAGACAGGCTGTTACCAAGGTAATTATTTAAGATAGGATTGCTAGGGTAGGCCCTACTCCAGTATGATTCATATCCTTATGCAAAGGGGACATTTGGACTTAGATGCATTTGTACACATAAAGAATGCCACGTGAGGATTGGAGCTCTGCTGCCACCCAGCCAAGGAACTAACAGAAGATAGGAGAGAGGCCTTGGGCAGAGAGAAGCCTGGTGCCTTCAGAGGGACCATGGCCCTGCCAACACCTGGATCTTGGATTTCTGGCCTCCAGAACTGTAAGACACTCCATTCCTGTTATTCTAAGCCACCTAGTGTATGGTGCTTTGTTGTGGCATCCCCAGTCAACTACCACCTCCTATGCAGACTGTGTCCAGAGTAGCTATAGGCCATACAGACTGGGAGAGGGAACTGTGGTGCCTGAGGTCCTCCAGGCAGATACTGAAGGGGCCCTGCCATGAGCCCAGGGCTTTGTTCACCTCCACCTGCTTGCACCTTCCAGTGGGTGGCAGGAGAGGGGACACTCCTGGTCAGGATCTGCTCAGATGAGACACTTAAAAAATGTGTTGTGATGCTTTACCCTTGGTTATCCCTGCTGTCTTTCTCTCTATAAGTTAACACAGTTTTTGTCCCTTTCTTGTCATTTTAGAGGGACTGGGAGACAGAGGGATGGCACCTGAGCATAGCGAGCCTGCTCTCCCTAACTGGATTCTCTTCTGGTCTCTGTAAAGCAAGCATCCATGGCACTAGTCAGAAGCCCCTCACCCGGAGGGCGCAGGCATCTTCACTGAGACTGCCAAGGTGTTACGGGTGAAAATGTCACCTTCCCACAGAGGGAAAAGGAAGCCTCATAACTAGTTCGATAATAATGATCAAAAGCATCAAGTGAGCATTTCCTGATTACTAGGGTGGTTTTAATGTACCTCACAAATTACACCAGGGAGTGTAGTTTCATTTCCTGCCCCTTGCGTGTGGGCAGGACTTTCACAAACATAAAAAAAAAAGGAAAAGAGAAAAACAGTCACTAGACAGTGGAAAAACCTGGCAGATGTCGCCCAGACCAAAAGGTGAAGGTCAGCGTCCCAGGAATGAGTCACGTGGCTGTCATGCCTGCTTTGATGTGGAATGATAAGTGGGACCATTCACCTCCTTGCCGTTCTTCCGAAAACCAGCAACTGTGATCCAATCAGAGAAAATCTCAAGCCAACTCAGCCGGAGGAAAGTCCTGCAAAAGAGCTGGCCGGTACCCGTCAAAAGCATCAAGGTTGGAAAAGACAAAAAGACAAAGGAAGACGGAGGAGCTGTCGCAGGCTGAAGGGGAGACGGGAGTCCTGACACCCTAGTGCAATGCAGGTTCCTGGTCTGGGTCCTGGAGCAGAAACAGGGAGTGAGTGGAAAGATAGGGAAACTCAAACAAAGTCTACACTTTGGCTAATCATATTTAACCCACGATCGTTCCTCAGATTTGACCTGTTGGCCGTGTTAATACACGATCTTGACATGAAAAAAAGTGTGTATGGAAACTCTACCCTTGTAACTCTTCTGCCAGTCTAACACTATTTCAACACAGAAAGTTAGAAAAATGACCTTAAGTTCAAGCTCTCCATTTTTCTTTATTTTTTTCTTTCATCCAACCTGAGCTGGTTCCAGGGCAAGCTCTGCGTCATCTCCTCTCTGATTTCCCCTTCCAAACTTCTTCCTCACCCTCCATGGGCATGTCAGCCTCTCTCTGGGGCTCTGTGAGCACTCATCTTCCACGCACGTAGAGCTTCCAGCTCCCTCCACACCCCCTGCACAACCCATCTCCACAGTGGGGGAAGGAATACGGCCTGGACAAAACCTCTAGAGTCTTCCTCTCACTGCATGAACCGCCCTCCCCTGCTGCTGGCCTTCACTCTGGACACTCTGGCTGTGCCCCAGGGCCTCCCTGGCTGCTCCTCTGCTCCTCCTGGACAGCCTTTGGCATCGGCTCTGGGCTCCAGGGCCTCCTTCTGCAGGCTCCTGGGTGCTCTTTCCCTCCTACAAATCCTGGTCATCATGTTCACAGATATGTTCATTTCTTATTCCTGCCTCCCATCCAAACCCCCAAGCTCCATGACTCCAGGGTGATACCCATTTTTTTATCAGTGCCCCCACCCACCTCCCGGAAGGACCTGGAAGAGTGCTTGGCACATCAGGGACACTCACAAGTGTGTTGAGAGGATGGATGGCAGCGTGTCGGGCTGGGGAGGAGGCTGGCGCGCTCTCATAGTCTCTCCTGCAGGAAGTGGGTGCTTCCTGGGAGGAGCCTTCCAGGCTTTGCTGTAAGAATTCCTTTGATAGTGAGGACCAGGGAATCAGCCAAGAAAAGTGGAGAAAATGTGTGTGGGGGGGTGTATAATGTGTGTGTGCGGTGCATGTGCATATGTGTGTGTATAGGTGTGCATAGTATTGTGTGGTATGTTTATAATGTGTGTAGTATGATCTGTGTGCATGTGTGCATATATGTGTGTGGTATGTGTAGGGCAGTATGTGTGCATGTGTGTGGTGTCTGTGTATGTGTGCGTATACATGTGTGTAGCATTGTGTAATGTGTGATGTGTGTAGTGGGGTGTGTGTGCATGTCTGTGCATATATGTGTGTGGTGGTGTGTGATGTGTGTGTGCATATGTGTGTGTGGTATGTGATATGTGTGTGCATATCCACGGGGAGTGTGGGTGTGTGGTGTGTGTGATACAGTATGTGTACATATGCACACATGCACACACACTACACACACAAATCTTTGACTTGGAATCAGTGAAAGAATTAATAAGAGAAATTCAAAGAGCTATGGCCTCCCCCATCCTCCTGAGACCTCTAATAAAAGGCCAGGCTGGTCTTGCAGGTGAGCAAACAGACACCACCAAGCTCCAGCAAGGCAGGCATATTGGTGCCCTGCTTCCAGCTGGACCTGATGTCACTCAGCCAGGGGTGAGGCACTCAGGCATGGCCCGAAGCGAGGGCAGGAGAGGATAAACAGGCCGGCCATCTGCACCATTCGAAGGAGCACTCACCACACATCCTGTTTGGAGGGGAAAGGGCTGAGGATATCCAGATACAATGGCTTTTCTCAGGCACACTGATAAACTGTGTCCTGCTCATTAATTGCAAACTGACTTCGTGGAATGCTCTGGATAGTTGAGCACTTGGGTTAATCAAAAGATAATACAGCTACTGAATGTGTTGGACACTTTTAAAAGTTTAGAAAAGTAAAATAGTGTTTATACTGAACAATATCTTGATGATAAGTCAATCATTTTGTCATTTAGAAGTGTGTCCACACCTTGTAATGGCAGAAGTGCATTATTTTGAATGTCATGCACAAAGGCTAGCAAAAACTTCAGGATAGGTGGGAGGTCACAATACTTTAGCTGTGACGTACCCAGAAGAGCAATGCTTTAGTAAAACAAGTTAAAAGAGTACAGTTTATTACTTGCAAAGAAAATATTACTTTGATATTACTTCCTTGAAAGCAGAAAGCCCAATTCTCAAGAAAAACAAGTATTTCTTCCATTTTTAAAAGCAGAATTCAAAAAGTAGAAGGGTGATGTGTTTCCACATTTGAAAGTTCTTGCACCCATTTCAGAAATAAGTGTAATTTGCTCTTCCCTCTCTAATCGAAACAGCTTTTTAAAGAAAAATAGTATGAAGGAGACAGATACAGTCAAATCTCTGAATGACTCCCTTCATTTTAATGAGGATCCCTGAAGATGGCTCCCCAGGGGCCCCCTCCTTGCCTGCCCCATGTTCCTATGATAACCTGGGCTTTGTGTGATTGCAACCTTGGTCCCTTGAGACGTTAGTGTTGATGGTGGTCTTTCTGTTACCATTAGCAAGGGAATTTAGAAATCCATGAACACGATGCAAGAACTAGAGCGCCAGCGTATACGGAGCTCCACTGCAGCCTCTGAGAGAGGCTGGTATTTCAGAAGGAACTCAGACTCATACCCCTTCACCCCAGTCTTCCAACACGAGGATCCCTCTGCACATTTACCCTGCTGTCTAAAGGTAGCGCCCTCAAATACTACACGTGCACACCGGCTGAGAAAGCCAAGTACCCCTTTTGTTTCTGTCTTGCTTTGCAAGGATTGAAAATTCTCCCTCCCTGAGCAATACAGCAGTCATCTTCAAAAGTAGGACAGATCTCAGTTGGGAAGCTCTGTTTCTGGGACACTGCCCTGAGGGTGTTTGTGAATGTGGTCGCCTTGTGAGGAGAGCTGCAGCCGCCAGCAAGGACAGCTTCAGCAGATGCAGTCTGGACTCCCAAGACGGGGGTGCCTTTTCCTTTTCATACCACTTGCCTGGCATCAGTTCACAAAAGATGTTTCATGAATGAATGTTAGAACAGTGGGAGTTCAAAACAAGAGGCTGTATACCATCTTCCCCCCAGTGACACTTCCAACATTCCGGGAACGAGGCTGGATTTGTCTTCTTGGGCTCCCAGAACAAAGCAGAGTCTGCATGGCTTAAAATGCAGACATTATTTTCTCACAGTTCTGGAGGTTGGAGGTCCCAGATCAGGGTGCCGGCATGGTGGGGTTCTGGTGAGGGCTCTCTTTCTGCCTTACGGATGGCTGTCTTCTTGCTTGTCCTCAAGTGCTGAAGTGGGGAATGAGGAAAAAGGGAGGGGATAGAGAAAGAGAGGGAGAGAAAGCTCTCAGCTCTCCTATAAGGACACTAACCCCATGACAAGGGCCCACTCTTACAACCTCATTTGACCTTAATTACCTCCTAAAACCCTATGTCAAGATACGGCCACACTGGGAGTTAGGACTTCAACATATTAATTTGGAAGCGACACAATTCAATCCACAGCAAAAGTCGTATGACGTCGGCTCCATTTGACCCTATTCAATGCACACTCTTTCCCTCCTCATCCCCCAGCTTGGGCTTCTCAGACAACACTCCCTGGCTCTCCTTCCTGTCTTTCCAGCCTCTCCTCCATTTCCATCCTGGCCACTGCCACCCTCCCACCTGGCCTCCCAGCTGCCTTCTCTCCTCCTACTGCCCTCCACCCCAGGCAAGCTGATTTCAGCACGTGGCTTTCTTGATGTTGTCTCTCGTATAAGGAACAACATGACGAGCTGTAGAGTCAGACCAACCTAAGCATGGATCCCAGCGATGCCACTTTCTAGCTATGTGATCTCAGCCACATTAGCACCCCCACATCCCAGTTTCTGTGCCAGTACAGTGGGTAGAGTTCACTCCCCATTCACCCAATCCAGCGTTTATTCCCTGCAGTCCACCCGGACTCCTCCTTGCCACATTCCTTAGCCTCTTCTCTCTTCCCGTTCTATTTTTCAGATGTTTATTTTGTCATCATTTCCTTGCTTTTCTAATCGTTATTACATGCATATACCTCCCTCAAAATATATATTGTTTAGTTTTGCATATTTTGAACTTGAAAAAAAATCGTGTTGCAAAGTACACATTGTTCCTTAATACTGTTGATTGGCCCATTTGTGTGTGTTTTTAAATCTTATCCCCATGTGTAAATATGTTGTTATTACTGTTTATAGGTATAACAAGTCTTTTAACAAAAAAAATGGAAGTCCCGTCTCTACTAAAAAATACAAAAAAAAAATTAGCCGGGCGAGGTGGCGGGCGCCTGTAGTCCCAGCTACTGGGGAGGCTGAGGCAGGAGAATGGCGTGAACCCGGGAGGCGGAGCTTGCAGTGAGCTGAGATCCGGCCACTGCACTCCAGCCTGGGCGGCAGAGCCAGACTCCGTCTCAAAAAAAAAAAAAAAAAAAAAAAATGGAAGTCAATTTTACGAAGCTCTTGGTGCTTCTTCTCTACATGCCCATGGTAAGTCTGGCTACCTCGGGGAACCATGGCTGCCCTACAGATGACGCCTTCCTTCATGAGAGGCCCTGGCCTTTCCTTCGGCATTGCCCAGGGAACCCAGTGCTGGATACTCTCCCCCACAGCAGCAAGCTATGGAGTAGGAGGAACCAAAAGGTGGCGGTTGTGAGTCAGGGTTATGGGAGGCTATGTTAAGGGGGCTTGAGAGGCCAACGTAAGGACATCTCAGCTCTGTTTCTATGGGGTTGGGGTGGAGGGACGGGGTGCCCAAGCAGGAACAGGAAGAGAGGAGGGGATGTGAAGTAGGGAGAGGACTGCACAGGTGGAGATAGAGTGTATCAGAGCCTGTGACCTGCAAGCCGACAGCACCAACCCAGCTGTCTGGATTTGGGACTGAGTTGAGGAGGCAGCAGCCAGGAGAAGCACGGTGCCATCCTATGGATGCTTTGGGAACATCCTCTGCACCCCGACTGCTGTGTGGGGCATAGGCTGGGCGGGAGGCTGGGGTGAAAGAAGGAAAGCCATCCCGGGCATGAGGAAGCACTCCTGCCCCGGGCAGATACCTGCTGCTCACTATTGAGTTCTCCCATGTGCCAGCCACAGGCCCACACCAACTCTCTTTTCTATTCCTCTCAGAAAGTCTCCACATTCACTCCAGAATTACTCTTCTCCACCACGTTAAGGAGAAAGAAACCAAGGCTGAAAGTTGTTCCTTCTGTTACTCACCATCCCATAACTGGCCAAGGGTAGAACTAGGAACCGATGGTGTAGGTTGGGTTCCAAACCTGTTGTGAAGATGCCCTGCTGGTTATGGAAAGAGGTATTGATAGGTGAGATGTCAAGGGGCGATACACACCGGGCTCGATAACCGGATAACCGAAGGAAAAGAAAGACAGGGGAGGTGGGGTTGACCCTCATGCCGGGGTGAACCATGGAGTTCACCCTCCACGTTCACAGGCTTCCTTCTGTTCCTGGGCTCTGCAAGATGGTGCCTGCCTCAGGGACATTGCTCACACCAGTGTCGTCCATGGCTGGCTTCTTCCCTTCACTCAGTCGCTGCTTCAGAGGGATCCTTCCTGATGATTCTGCAGGAAGTTTCTTTGCTCTCTGCTCACTCTCACAAGGTGAACACCCTGGGCCTGCCTCGCCGGCTGCCATGGCCCCATCCCAGAGCAGCACCTGCCAGGGCAGTGGCCAGCACACGCTGTGGAAGGAATGAATGGGGGACAAAGCCTATCTCATAGGGGTGTTGGGTCCGGCAAGGTCACATCTGGGCATCCAGTGCTCTCCCTGGCAACAGTGAGTACCACATGAGTGGTGGGGGAGGAGTCGTCAAGGTCATTCATAGCTCACCTCCGACTCTCCCTAGAACTCTAGAATTGCTTTTGTGTTCCTTTAGAGACATTATTTTTTCTCTCTCTCTCCCTTGAGACGGAGTTTCGCTCTTGTTGCCCAGGCTGGAGTGCAAAGACGCGATCTTGGCTCACTGCAACCTCCGCCTCCCAGGTTCAAGCAATTCTCCTATCTCAGCCTCCCGAGTAGCTAAGATTACAGGCGCCCACCACTACATCTGGCTAATTTTTGTATTTTTGGTAGAGATGGGGTTTCATCATGTTGGCCAGGCTAGTCTCAAACTGCTGACCTCAGGTTATCCACCTGTCTAGTCCTCCCAAAGTGCTGGGATTACAGGCATGAGCCACTGTGCCCAACCCCTTTAGAGACATTTTAACAGGGAAGTCCTTCAGTCCCTCAAATGCCCCTCCTTCGTTTTTTACTGTCCTTTTCCTCTCCTGAGAAATAACACCGTGGTTCACCCAGGCATGAGGGTCAGCCCCACCTCCCCCATCTTTCTTTTCCATCATGTCCTAGGGGATAGGACATGTGGAGAGGCAACTGGGCTGGTTGCTGGGATCTTTGTAGTTTGAATTTATTCCAGTGTGTTGGAAAACCATCAGAAAGTTTATGCAACAGAGACATGACTGTAGAGATAGAGTAAGAGACCGGTTAGTTAGCAGACGAGTGGGTAGTCCAGGCAAAAAATGATAATTGCTGAAACTAGAATGGCAGCATTGAAAATGAGGAATGTGGATGGATTTGGGAGATATTTCAGAAGTAGGTTGGGATGAGAGTGTGATGTTAGAATATCGAGATGGAAGAGCCCAGAGGAGGTTCCTTGGCTTGGGTCATGGCATATTTATGGTATTCGTCTTATATTGTACCTCAGCAGTGATATTTCTATAAGATCTGTAACTGTAACACAGCTACATCCACACATTACACTTACACATTCATAGCGTGTAAGAATATTTGTATAGTACTTGGAACAAATCGAATACTTCACAATTGCATTTTTAAGAAATTTAAGGTATGACAGGAACAAACTACAAACTGTTTATGGTGGTTACCTAACTTGAAAACTAGTTGGGGCAAAAATAGAGTGACTAAGGGGGAAAAAAAAGACATAATGAATGTTAAGTCCAATAAATCATGGCTAGTGTCAGTGATCCTGCTGAAGTTGATTGACAGCATGCTGCCTGAGGATCCTAGAGAGAGGCTCTGAGTCAACAACCAGAATGGAGCTGTGCCCTGCTGTGACCAAGCCAAACCTCTACCTGGCCATTGTAGGAGAATTTCTAAAGGCCAGCTTGTCACTGTAGATCATATCACAGCAGGTTAAGGGGATATTTTAATTTAAAAAATCTAAACTGTTGATAAAGTTTTTCCAACCACAGATGGTGGGGAATAGTGAAGGTTTTCTACAGCTGTGCATGTGATCTTACAAGAAAAACACTGATAAATCCCTGCCTTTCCTGACAAATCCCCTTTGTTTTTAGGATCAGGGCCGGGAGTGAAGGGGTGGTGCAATGCTGGATAATTCTGGCATGATGGGAGAGTTGATGTGGAAGGGACCTCAAGTCATCCAATCCAATCCTGTCATTTTACATGAAATGTAAAGGGGCTCAGACACCACTGTAAACCTTTTATTGAGTAGAGGATATTTGTGGCAGAGTGCAAGGGGAATCCAGACTTGAATTCATGTTATCAACAAGTCCACACTACTAGCGAATAAAAGAGAAATGGGAAAGAATTAATTCACAGATTATGTGAGACCTCGCCTGGATTAATCATTCTGGTATTTTCTCCTTATTTAGAAAAAAAAAAAAAAAAAAACAGATTGTTTTCCCAAAAGTCCATGAATTTTCCAAGCAGCCTTAGTACAGGAACCTGCTCCGTGAATTTTTTAATTTATGCAAACCCTAGAAGAATTCAACAGTGGAAAAGAGCAGCCACACCCAGGAACTTGGCCCTGTGGAAAGAAAATTCAAAAGAAATAAGGTCACTCCTGATTGCAGGGGAGGGGGCTACAGTGAGAACAATTACCCAGGGCTGGGCCCTTCAGAGTCCTGCTGTCCTCGGGCAGATGCACGTAGACATCACTGAAGACACAGGGGAGCTAGGAGTGACAATCTACATTTTTAAAGTACACCGTAGTGTAGTGGCATGTGATATTGAGATCTATATGAGAAACATATATTTGGTCTCTGCCCTGGTTTCTGGCACACAGCTCCTAAAACCTTTAGAATCTCCAGAGTGAAAAGAATGTCTTTTGTGTGTTAATGAGAGCACTGGTGGCTGGGGGCCCCTAGATAACTTCAGGATGAGGCTGCTCCTGAGAAAGGAGAAAGACCAAGCCATCATTAGAGAATTGGGGCCCTCAGTCTCACCCAACCTCTGAGTGAAGGTTGAGTTTATCACCCATGACCAGTGGTTTAATCTAAGCTTGTCCACCCCATGGGCCAAGTGTGGCCCATGATAGCTCTGAATGCAGCCCAACACAAACACATTATGAATTTTTGTTTTGTTTTGTTTTAGGTCATCAGCTATCATTAGTGTTAGTGTATTTTAGGTGTGGCCTAAGACAATTCTTCTTCCCAGGTGGCCCAGGGAAGCCAAAAGATTGGACACCCTTAAGGAATCATGCCTATATAATGAAGCCTCCATAAAATCCCAAAGGACAGGGTTCAGAGAGCTTGTGGCTGGCAGAACACACAGAGGTTCCTGGGGGTGGCACCTGGAAGGGGCCTGGAAGCTCCACACTCTCCCCCATGCCTCAGCCCATGCACCTCTTCATCTGTATCCTTTTTACTATCTCTATAATAAATGGGTCAATGTAGGTCAAACGTTTCCCTGAGTTCTGTGAGCTGCTCTAGCAAATTAACGGAACCCAAGGAGGGGGTGATTGTGAGAACCCCGATTTATAGCCATTCATTCAGCATAGGCTGGGATCTGGAGTAGGGGGAGACTTGTGGGATGGAGCCATCATTATCTCCAGGCAGGTCATGTCAGAACTGAATTATAGAACACCCAGGTGCCCGCTAGAAAATTGGCTGGTGTATGGGAAACCCCCCATCCCGCATTGGAGGTCAGAAGTGAGTGGTGAGTGGTGTGGGACAGCAGAGAGAAAAAACAGTTTGTTTTTCACTTCAGAGGGGGCCTTCCTAAACATGACCGGAAACCCATAAGCCATGTAGGAAATAATTGGCAATATTTTACATTAAAATTTTAATATTTTAAATAATTTAAAATACATTAAAATGTTCCAAATTTAATAATTGTTTACATCAAAAACATAATAAAATTTATATTAAAAAACTAGACTGGGGCCAGGCACAGTGGCTCACGCCTGTAATCCCAGCACTTTGGGAGGTCAAGGCGGGTGGATCACCTGAAGTCAGGAGTTCCAGACCACCCTGGCCAACATGGTGAAACCCCATCTCTACTAAAAATACAAAAATTAGCCTGGCGTGGTAGCAGGCGCCTGTAATCCCAGCTGCTCAGGAGACTGAGGCATGAGAATCTCTTGAACCCAGGAGGCAGAGGTTGCAGTGAGCCAAGATAGCACCACTGCACTCCAGCCTGGGTGCCACAGAGCGAGACTCCATTTCAATAAATAAATAAATAAATAAAAAGCTAGATTGGGTCAGGCACGTTGGCTCACACCTGTAATCCCAGCACTTTGGGAGACTGAGGAGGGTGGATCATGAGGTCAGGAGCTCTAGACTAGCCTGACCAACATGTTGAAACCTTGTCTCTACTAAAAATGCAAAAATTAGCCGGGCTTGGTGGCACATGCCTGTAATCCCAGCTACTCAGGAGACTAAAGCAGGAGAATCGCTTGAACCTGGGAGGCGGAGGCTGCAGTGAGCCAAGATCGTGCCACTGCACTCCAGCCTGGGTGACAGAGCGAGATTCCATCTCAAAAAAAAAAAAAAAAAAAAAAAAAAAAAAAAAGCTAGACTGAAAATTATTCTTACACATTTAGTAGAGAGAGTTGATGGGCTTAATACATACACTCCTGTAAATTAATAATGAAAAGCAACCAGAGGCGAGTGACATGCAAATTCACAGATAATAGACAGGCTGATGACCAATTAACCTGTACAAGGAAATTCAAAAGAAAATAGCAACCATGCATCATTTTTTGTTAATCAGTGCATTAAAAATTTCAACATTGTAACAACCTATTGTTGGTGGAAGTGTGGGAAACAGGTCTCTCACACTATTATGGGAAAGTCAATTATTGTAACTTTTCAGGAATTAGACAGAGTTTAATAGAAGACCTAGCAGTCCTACCTCTAGAAAGCTCTATTACAGAAATACAAGTGGCTATTTATCATAAATAAATAAGAATGATCATTGCATTAGTGATCTCGCTAGAAAGACCCTGGCAGCAACTAAGTGCCCCCCCTCCAGAGAAGACAGTTGAGTGAATCATGACATGCCCAATCTATGTCGTAAAAGATTACATAATTAGTTTAAAGAAAAAAAAAAGTAAAGAAAGCTTATATGGATTGAATTAGAAATATTTTCCCAGGCCGGGCACGGTGGCTCACGCCTGTAATCCCAGCACTTTGGGAGGCTGAGGTGGTTGGATCACCTGAGGTCAGGCGTTTAAGACCAGCCTGGCCAACATGGTGAAACCCCGTCTCTACTAAAAATACAAATATGAGCCAGGCGTGGTGGCAGGGGCCTGTAATCCCTGCTACTCTGAGGCAGGAGAATTGCTTGAACCTGGGAAGTGGAGGTTGCAGTGAGCCGAGATCACACTATTACACTCCAGCCTGGGCCACAAGGGCAAAACTCCGTCTCAGAAAGAAAGAAAAAAAAAAACAGAAAAAAATGTTAGAGCAATGTATATCAAAAGCCTCTATTTCGTGAAAAAATAAAAAGCAGCCATCTCTAGTCTCTCTGTGTGAATCTACATCAACACATAGAGAGAGAGAGAAATGCTTTATTTGAGGTAAGAATAGAAGATCTGTGGAAGGTTCCCATCAACTGTTGACTTTGGTATCCTTAAAAAGCTTGTAATAGAGTATATTAATATTTATTAATGCTCCCTTATATTCCTGTGTCATTTACACTATTTCCACAGCCATATGTTAGTTTTATAATTCAAAATATAAAATAAAGTATATCCTGGGCAAAAGCAATCACTGATATATATGCATAGAAAAAATAGGAGGTTGGATTATGTTGTTATTTTATCTTTTTTGCCTGTATGTATTTATAAAAACATAGCTGCACTAAAAATATATTACTTTTGGGAAAAGAAAGCAATTAGTATAAGTGTATACCCCCAAAACAAAGGACTCATTTCTACACTGGAAAGTGTCTGCTACTTTTTGGTGCTGGTGAACAGAGGACATTACTCTCCCATGACCAGGTGTGAACTGCAAACACCTCCCAATTTTTAATGGGATGAGAGTAGTGAAAGAGCAGGTGTCCTTATTCATGTCACTCAATTTTTCTGTGTGAAACTTCTTCAGACACCATGCTAGTCATCTTGAGGCTGTGGAGTGGCAAGTACATCCTCAGGGTGTTATGCAGCTAGTCCTGCTACTGGACAGCTGACCAAACACAGCCCCTTCCAGAAGCTTCTCAGTTTTGTTTTGTTTTGTTTTGTTTTGTTTGAGACGGAGTCTTGCTCTGTCACCCAGGCTGGAGTGCAGTGGCACTATCTTGGCTCACTGCAAACTCTGCCTCCCAGGTTCATGCCATTCTCCTGCCTCAGCCTCCCAAGTAGCTGGAATTACAGGTTCCCACCACCACCACAGCTAATTTTTGTATTTTCAGTAGAGACACAGTTTCACCATGTTGGCCAGGCTGGTCTTGAACTCCTGCCCTTAGTGCTGGAATTACAAGTGTGAGCCACTGCACCCGGCTGTGAGTTTCTTTACTATTAGGGAAAAGGTAGTCATGCTTCTCTCAGATGCTCCTTGCCTATGGCAGGATGTTCAGGCTGCTGTGATTCTGAGGCCACGCTGGATTAGGGAACCTGGTCTATGACTTTTGAAGAACAATTCTGCCATGCAAGAGCAAGCACCTACTGACAGAGAAATCAGGAAGGATTCTGAGGGCTCTCCAGTCCATTTTTGGAAGCTCAGGAAGTAAGGCCTAGCAAGGTGACACAGCCCAAATACAGGGACTGAACCAGAATTAACCCACATATTCTGAATCTACATAGGACAAGACATTCTTTATCAGACCAACTGCCCTTCTCCTGGACGCAGAGCTGGCCACCTTCCCTGCTTCCTCTGCAGGCTAGAATGTGCATGGTTGTGATGCTGGCCACCCTGAGGACCAGTCCTTCCAGAGCCTCCACACAAGCCTCCTGCCCTTTGCTCCTCATGTGTCCTCAAAAGGCAGGTGTGAAAAATGGTGGGCCAGAGCTTGTGGGGAGGGAGCAATCACCACCGACCCTCGGAGTCCTTCAGCAGTTAGTGCTCTTGACTAAACAGCAAATGCCTCAGCATGTCCTCAGACTACACAATTGCCCTCCTAGTACTACATGAGAGTGTGGTCAGAATTCACTTACTTTACTCCAATACATTCTTTCCACATGACCCATCTGGCCACACAATATGGGATGACAGAAAAAGTCTTGGTGTGTTTGCAGAAGTGATTCTGACTATAGAAGGAAAGGAGGCTAACTCAGCTATGGCAGAATGAGCAGTGGTATCAGACACTGGACAACCATGAAGCCACCAGCCTAGTGGGCCACCATCTACAGACTGAATGGGTGTGGGGTGGGGTGGGCCAGACGGAGACCATGCAAGTATAAAGATAAGGAAGGAATGTGCTGGGGAAATAAGAAAGAGAGCAAGAAAAATCATCACCCAGCAATGATGAATATGAGAGTAGATACTTTAGCACACAAGATTACAAAACAAACAAGCAACACAGCCCTGTCATCTTGGAGCCACCTACAGTACATGTTTATAAGTTCTTGCAGGAGTTGGAAATTAGGGCAGAGAAGTGAAGTGGTCCCACTTCCCCTGCAGCCAGGACGGGAGGCTCACAGCAGGCTGGAGCCCCGGCAGGCAGCTCGCCTCCTCCTCTTTCCAAGGAGGGCCCCAGGAGGGGGAATTTAGCCCTTCTGTTCTCCTCCATGGCACCCTCAGCTCCCCTGCCACAGGGCCCTTCTGACCCCCAGCCACGACTGTCTCTCACTCTCTTCCTTCCCACAGAATGTAAAATGAGAGCCAATTAGCTGAGAAAAGAATTATGCTTAGAGCTGATAAGGCAAAGATAAAGGAAAACTGGATATCTATATACAGAAGAATATGCAGATAGACCCCTATCTCTCACCATATACAAAGATCAAATCAAAATGGATTAAAGACTTACATCTAAGACCTGAAACTATGAAACTTCTAAAACAAAACATTGAGGAAACACTCCAGAACATTGGTCTGGGCAAAGATTTCTTGAGTAAGACTTCAAAAGCATGGGCAACCAAAGATAAAACGGTCAAATGGGATCACATCAGGTTAAAATGTTTTGCACACCAAAGGACACAATCAACAAAGTGAAGAGACAATGCATAATGCCGGGAAGAAAATGTCTGCAAACTACTCATCTGACAAGGAATTAATAACCAGAGTATATAAGGAGCTTAAACAACTCATAGGAAAAAAACAAGTAACCCAATTTAAAAAATGGACAAAAGATCTGAATAGACACACAACTAGCCAAAGGTAAATGAAAAAATATTCAACATCATTAATCATCAGAGAAATGCAAATCAGTACTACAATGAGTTATCATCTCACCCCAGTAAAAATGGCTTTTATCCAAAAGGCAGGCAATAACAGATGCTGGCGAGGGCGTGGAGAAAGGGGAACCCTTGCACACTCTTGGTGGGAATGAAAATTAGTGCAGCCCCTCTGGAGAACAGCATGGAGTTCCTCAAAAATGTAAAAAGAGAGCTACTGCATGATCCATTAGTCCCACTGCTGGGTATACAGTCAAAAGAAAGGAAATCAGTATATCAGAGAAATATCTACACTCCCCTGTTCATTGCAGGACTATTCACAGTAGTCAAGACATGGAATCAACCTAACTACCCATCAATGGATGAATAGATAAAGAAAATGTGGCATGAATACACAATGGAATATTGGCCATATAAAATGGAATTCTATGAAATCCTATCATTTGCAACAACATAATGAAACTGGAGGTCATTATGTTAAGTGAAATAAGCCAAGCATAGAAGACAAATATTGCACGTTCTCACTCATACATGGGAGCTAAAAAATATAAACTCATAGAGATAGATAACAGAATGATTGTTACTAGAGGCTGGAAAGGGTAGTGGGGAGGGGGAAAAGAGGGTAAGGTTAATGGATGTGGAGATAGTTAAATAGAAGGAATAAGATCTCATGTTCAGTATCACAATAGGACAACTACAGTTCACAAGAATTAACTGTACATTTCAAAAGAACTAAAAAAGTTGGAATTGGAATGTTCTTTTTTATTATTGTTATACTTTAAGTTCCATGGTACATGTGCACAACATGCAGGTTTAATATATAGGTATACATGTGCCATGTTGGTTTGCAGCACCCATCAACTCATCATTTACATTAGGTATTTCTCCTAATGCTATCCCTGCCCCAGCCTCCCACCCCACAACAGGCCCCGGTGTCTATCAATTTTGTTGATCTTTTCAAAAACCAGATCCTAGATTCACTGATTTTTTTGAAGCCTTTTTTATGGCTCTATCTCTTTTAGATCTGCTCTGATCTTAGTTATTTCTTGCCTTCTGCTAGCTTTTGATTTTGTTTGGTCTTGCTTCTCTAGTTCTTTTAATTGTGATGTTAAGGTGTCAATTTTAGATCTTTCCTGCTTTCTCTTGTGGGCATTTAGTGCTATAAATTTCCCTCTACACACTGCTTTAAATGTGTCCCAGAGATTCTAGTACATTATGTCTTTGTTCTCATTGGTTTCAAAGAACATCTTTATTTCTGCCTTCATTTCATTATTTACCCAGTAGTCATTCAGGAGCAGGTTGTTCAGTTTCCATGTAGTTGTACAGTTTTGAGTGAGGTTCTTAATCCTGAGTTCTAATTTGATTGTGCTGTGGTCTGAGAGAAAGTTTGTTGTGATTTCTGTCCTTTAACATTTGCTGAGGAGTGCTTTATTTCCAATTACATGGTCAATTTTAGAATAAGTGCAATGTGATGCTGAGAAGAATGTATATTCTGTTGATTTGGGGTGGACAGATCTGTAGATGTCTATTAGGCCTGCTTGTTGCAGAGCTGAGTTCAAGTCCTGGATATCCTTGTTAACCTTCTGTCTCATTGATCTGCCCAATATTGACAGTGGGGTGTTAAAGTCTCCCATTATTATTGTGTGGGTATCTAAGTCTCTTTGTAGGTCTCTAAGGACTAAGGACTTGCTTTATCTAGGTGCTCCTGTATTGGGTGCATATATATTTAGGATAGTTAGCATTTCTTGTTGAATTGATACCTTTGCCTGTGTGTAATGGCCTTCTTTGTCTCTTTTGATCTTTGTTGGTTTAAAGTCTGTTTTATCAGAGACTAGGATTGCAGCCCCTGCATTTTTTTGCTTTCCATTTGCTTGCTAGATCTTCCTTCATCCCTTTATTTTGAGCCTATGTGCATCTTTGCACATGAGATGGGTCTCCTGAATACAGCATACTCATGGGTCTTGACTCTTTATCCAATTTGCCAGTCTGTGTCTTTTAATTGGGGCATTTAGCCCATTTACATTTAAGGTTAATATTGCTACATATCAATTTGATCCTGTCATTATGATGTTAGCTTGTTATTTTACCCATTAATTGATGCAGTGCCTTCATAGCTTCAATGGTCTTTACAATTTGGCATGTTTTTGCAGTGACTGGTACCAGTTGTTCCTTTCCATGTTTAGTGCTTCCTTCAAGAGCTCTTGTAAGGCAGGCCTGATGGTGAGAAAATCTCTCACCATTTGCTTGTCTGTAAAGGATTTTATTTCTCCTTCACTTATGAAGCTTAGTTTGGCTGGATATGAAATTCTTGGTTGAAAATGCTTTTCTTTAAGAATGTTGAATATTGGCCCCACTCTCTTCTTGCTTGTAGGGTTTCTGCTGAGAGATCCGCTGTTAGTCTGATGGGCTTCCCTTTGTGGGTAACTCGACCTTTCTCTCTGGCTGCCCTCAACATTTTTTCCTTCATTTCAACCTTGGTGAATCTGACAATTATGTGTCTCGGGGTTGCTCTTCTTGAGGAGTATCTTTGTGGTGTTCTATGTATTTCCTGAATTTGAATGTTGGCCTGCCTTGCTAGGTTGGGGAAGTTCTCCTGGATACTATCCTGAAGAGTGTTTTTCATCTTGGTTCCATTCTCCCCATCACTTTCAAGTACACCAATCAAACGTAGGTTTGGTATTTTCACATCGTCCCATATTTCTTGGAGGCTTTGTTCATTTCTTTTTACTTTTTTTTCTCTAATCTTGCGCTTGCTTTATTTCATTAATTTGATCTTCAGTCACTGATACCCTTTCTTCCACTTGATTGAATCAGCTATTGAAGCTTGTGCATGCATCACGAAGTTCTTGTGCCATGGTTTTCAGCTCCATCAGGTCATTTAAGATCTTCTCTATGCTGTTTATTCTAGTTAGCCATTTGTCTAATCTTTTTTCCAGGTTTTTAGCTTCCTTACAATAGGTTCAAACATCCTCCTTTAGCTCAGAGAAATTTGTTATTACTGACCTTCTGAAGCCTAATTCTGTCAACTCATCAAAGTCATTCTCCATCCAGCTTTCTTCGTTGTTGGCAAGGAACTGTGATCCACTGGAGAAGGGACACTCTGATTTTTAGAATTTTCAGCTTTTCTGCTCTGGTTTCTCCCCGTCTTTGTGGTTTTATCTACCTTTGGTCTTTGATGTTGGTGACCTACAGATGGGGTTTTGGTGTAGATGACCTTTGTGTTGATGTTGATGCTATTCTTTACTGTTTGTTAGTTTTTCTTCTAACAGTCAGGTCCCTCAGCTGCAGTTCTGTTGGAGTTTGCTGGAGGTTCACTCCAGACTCTGTTTGCTGGGTATCACCAGTGGAGGCTGCAGAACACCAAATATTGCAGAACAGCAAATATTCCTGCCTGATCCTTCCTCTGGAAGCTTCATCCTAGAGGGGTAGCCACCTATATGAGGTGTCTGTCGGCCCCTAGTGGGAGGTGTCTCCCAGTTAGGCTACACAGGGGTCAGGGACCCACTTGAGGAGGCAGTCTGTCCGTTCTCAGATCTCAAACACTGTGCTGGGAGAACCACTGCTCTCTTCAGAGCTGAGTTGGAAATGCAGAAATCACCTGTCTTCTGCATCGATCATGCTGGGAGATGCAGACTGGAGCTGTTCCTATTCAGCCATCTTGGAATGCTCTCATCAGAATTGGAATGTTCTTAACACAAAGAAATGATAAATGTTTGACGTGATGGATATCTCAATTACATTGAACTGAACACTACACATCATATGCTTGTATTAAATATTGCATGTCCCTATAAATATGTACAACTATTAGGTATCCATAATAACTAAAAATTTAAAAAATTAAAACTTTAAAGCAGGAACTAATAAAAGTGCTAAAATGACCCCAAAAGGAAGAAATATTGGAATGGACAGAAAAGGGCTGAACCTCAGAAAAGGGGAGTCTGCTGAACTGGCACCTGTTCCAACCTGAGAAGGGGACAGGTCTCCTAGTGAATTTCTGCCATATGGCCGTTCCCATCAGACATGTGTGTGTAACTTCCTAGTGCAGTGCAGGTTACATGGAAGCATAGAATTTGCAAGTCTCCTCTTGGGAGCCTGGCCCCCTGGGGCAGAGTCTGCCCACTGTCACAAGTTCTGCAGGAACAATGACCTAGCTCTTGCCCTTGTGAGCTGAGTGGTGGGTAGCAGCAGATAGAAGAGTTAAAGCAGCTAAAGCTTGTCCCCAAAGCAATAAAAACCCTCTAGTGGCTACAAAGTCAGTCTTCTCCCTCTAGGTCCCTGTCCTGTCAACCCCTCCCCACCTTCCCCAGAGTGGGCAGGAGGACTCTGAGAAAGGCTTGCTTTCCCAGCATTGAGCTAACAGCTGTTTCTTCCTCCAGTTTGCCCCCTTCCTCCTACCCTCCTAAATGGCTCTAGGGAAGACTATGAAGAGACAATGGGAGATCCAACAGGGAGGATATCCCCAGGATCCTCCACCCTGAGCAACTGGGAAGTGTTGGGTAACAGGGTCTCCAGCATGACTCAGACCACCTCTCCACTCCGTAGAGCACAGTATCAGCATCCCACTCGCATAAGAAACCAATTGCACACCATTCATCACTCTCTTATTGAGCAAGTTTTCTGATGTTTCAAGAATATGTGTTCCTAAAATCATATTGAAAATCTCAGGCAGACACTGAAGTAGATGAGACAGATGTGCTTGAATTGACTGGGAATATGGTCAAGGTACTTTGTTCTTTGAAAGAAACAGGGCCGGGCGCGGTGGCTCAAGCCTGTAATCCCAGCACTTTGGGAGGCCGAGACGGGCGGATCACGAGGTCAGGAGATCGAGACCATCCTGGCGAACACAGTGAAACCCCGTCTCTACTAAAAATACAAAAAACTAGCCGGGCGAGGTGGCGGGCGCCTGTAGTCCCAGCTTCTCGGGAGGCTGAGGCAGGAGAATGGCGTAAACCCGGGAGGCGGAGCTTGCAGTGAGCTGAGATCCGGCCACAGCACTCCAGCCTGGGCGACAGAGCGAGACTCCGTCTCAACAAAAAAAAAAAAAAAAGAAAGAAACAGGTTGTCATACAACATGTGTAGTATCATCCCATTATAGCATAATGATGATGATGAAGACAGGGAGATAGATGAACAGATTAATGTGCATACGAAAAAGGTGTGGAAGAAAAATTCATAAAACTTCAGAGTGGGCAGCTACAGTGACAATGGGTATGGGATGAAAACTCCACTTATTTTGATCATTTCCATACCGTTTATATTTTTTCCTATTATTTTTGCTATTACTGATTTTAAGTGTTGTAAATACTTGTCAAAAATTGAAAAAGTGCAGAATACTATAAAGTGAAAGACAAAATTCTCTTTTCCTGCCATGTGAAAGTGTCATTAACATTTTCTTATGTGTCTTTTTATAAAATACACAATTACGCAAATGCTTACATATACATACTCTTTATAGAATTAAATAAGTATGTGCTCATGCACAATCCATACTATCCAACTTTCTAATGTAATTGATTATATATCTTAAGTGTTTTCCAAATGAGTACAAATAGATCTCTATACCTTTTTTTAAAATGTGGCCTAACATTTAATTTTTATGGATATAAAAATGTATTTAATCAGACTCTTAGAGATGGACATTTATATTTTTTCTATAATTTTAATTTTCAAATAATGATGCAAAGTACATCCTCATACTTAAATATTTGATTTTAGGGGGAGAGGGATTTGCCCATGTCAAATATATTTCAAGTATATCTTAAATTATATCTGCAGAATTAAAGTTGTATGCATTCTTAACTTTGATAGCTATTGAAGAATGCTTTTCCAAAAATGTTCTGAATTATATCCCACCCACACTATGTCATGTGTCCTTAATCTCCAGTTGTTGAAATTTAAACGTTGATCCTCATCTTTTTAGGTATTCATTGGCTATGTGCACTTCTCTGTAAACAATATTTTGGCATCCCAATAAAAAGAAAATCTGGGTGGGATGTAATTCAGCATTGCACACTATATGTGTGTGTATCTGGGTGTTTCCTCAAGTTTGCTTTCTCACAGTCACTTTTATAACTATAAATAATCTACTGTAAACTATTTTTGATTTGTAAAGTTTAGACAATCTCATCTCTATCATTTTTTCTTATCAAATGTGAGTCCATCAGATCATTTCTGAGCCTATTCCATCCTTCCCATGCCTAATATCTAAATTGGGTGACTTACATTAGACTGTTTTTACACCGTCCTTGTGCATGACACTGACATTCTGTTGGGGACAGGAAAACTGACCTCTAGTTGATGTGTCTGCATCAGCCTCACTAAAGACTAACGTGGGACCTTGTCAAGTGGCTTAACCACTCTATGCCTCAGTTTCCTCGACCTGTGAAATGGGGACAAACCAACTGCACAGATTTATTGCAAAACTAAATTTGTGGGCTGCTTGGCAAATCTTCAAACAGAATCTTAGTCCCAATGATTTTAATTTGGTTCTTTCTACGTGAAATAAATCACCACCAGCCCACACCTATCCCACCCCTTCATACAAACTCTATCGTTGTTGGGTTTATTATTTTCATTAAGCTCTTGACTCCATTTTTCATTCCAGTAGTATTTTCAAAAAGGTTCATTCATGTGACTTACGTGTTAGAAAATATCAAACAGCATCATATGCCTGCTGACCAAGCATAGAATCCCAGATTCCATTTCTAACACCTCTTTAAAGAGATGTTTTCTTAAGGAACCTGAAATCAGACTCACTTTTCCAACTTTTGATGACTTTGGTTTTCTGTCTGGAAGCCAAGCCATTCCTTCTCATCCTTGACATTGACCAACTTCACAGGAGGGTCTTAGAGTTCACTGTTTTGTAGTTATCATTTCTAGCACAAGGCCATCCCTTCAACTTATGGTCCATTTCTTCTTTATTTCAAGAATATTAACCAAATTGCACAGCAAATATTAATGAATTCTATGTAATGAAGCAAAATAGCTTTAAGCAGCTTTAATCGCAGCCTCTCTTTTCTCATGAACACTCAACACTCCCCGTTGCCTCCCAAATTAAATAATAGTAAGTAACACATATTTATTAAGCATTATCTACTTTCCAGGCATCACAAAGTTGTAAGCACTTATTTTATTCAAGCTCCCAACAGCCCTATGAGACCTGTCTTACTAATTAAGGAACAGAGGCCACTGCCTTGTGCTTCTGAAGGCTGGTTGCTGGTCTGGTAGCTCATCCCAAGGTGCAGGTCAGCAACTGGATAGGCTCCAGGCTCCTCCAGTTGCTGCCTGACTCTCGAGTGTCTCTGGGTCCTGGGCCAGGTTAGCAGGCTGGCCCTTGGCCAAGCATTCCACTTTCTTCTACAGGTCTCTGGATCAGATGCAGTAAGAGAGAAGTGTGGGTGTTCACTTTGCTTTTGTGGGTCCCAGAGTGTTCTTAGGAACCCCCAAATTTCCCCCTCTTGAGGGTTCCTCATTCTCCATTCTGCAAATGGTCTGACAGTGACTTCAGGCCAAACTCCAGCAACTGAGCAGCCCACAGTATGGACTTCTTCCCCATAACTCTGCTCTACTCTGTCTGAGAGCAAGTCTCTGCTCTACTTGTCTGAGCCTCCAACCAGACCCTCCCAGACCATTGTTGCCCCAGCTTCTCCTACAATTGTTCAAGGTCCAATTCTCAACAGAAAAAAAGGAAAGCAAAGAGAAAACAAACCCTAATTCCACAGGACTCCAAGCAGTTCTGTTTTCCTGATCAAATCCATTAATACCAAAGAGCATGTATCATTAATCACAAAAATGCATCACATTAAATTACAACATTTTATCCATCTTCTTCCTTACAGTGCCTTCTTTCTTATATTGTATAAAGCAAAGGATATATTTAGAACAGCCACAGGAATGCCAATTTCCCTCCCCACCATGCAGGAAAAGCAGAGAGCCCACTGGCACGTCTCCTGGAGCGAAGGGACCAGGCAGCGTGTGGAGTGTGTGTGGGGATGAGTCAGTTCTGTGCTCTCCACCTCCTCCTGCTGCTATTCTCTTAGGGGAAGCTGCCTTTTGCCTCCTCGCATGCTCATCTGCATCACCTGGAACTCAAGGAGAGCTCTCCATCCACAGGTGAGTAGGAAGAATGTGAAAAATCAGCCCTGCTATAATGAGGATTGGACTCCAGTGCTGACAGAACAGGCGATTTCTGGGCAACACCAATTTCTGCTCTCTTTTCTTTTCTTTTCTTTTTTTTTTTTAATTCATTTTTAAGGCTGCAAACATTTAGTGAGGAAATAAAAGTGAAGCAGGAAGGATGAGCAGAGAGAGAAATAGACGTCAGAGTGGGGTCATGGCTGGGTGGCAATTGTCACCCACAGGCCACTCTCCTACAGGCCTTAGGTTACTCCCAAGAATATGTCTCAGGCTGTCAGTTTCCTCAAATTGTACCTTTGGTCATGGACCTCCATATAAGAGTAGGATGACACCTATAAAGAACTCAATCAAATTTACAAGAAAAAAAAACAAACAACCCCATCAAAAAGTGGGCAAAGGATATGAACAGACACTTCTCAAAAGAAGACATTCATACAGCCAACAGACACATGAAGAAATGCTCATCATCACTCACCATCAGAGAAATGCAAATCAAAACCACAATGAGATACCATCTCACACCAGTTAGAATGGCAATCATTAAAAAATCAGGAAACAACAGGTGCTGGAGAGGATGTGGAGAAATAGGAACAGTTTTACACTGTTGGTGGGACTGCAAACTAGTTCAACCATTGTGAAAAACAGTGTGGAGATTCCTCAAGGATCTAGAACTAGAAATGCCATTTGACCCAGCCATCCCATTACTGGGGATACGCCCAAAGCATTATAAGTCATGATGCTATAAAGACACACGCACACGTATGTTTATTGTGGCACTATTCACAATGGCAAAGACTTGGAGTCAACCCAAATGTCCATCAATGACAGACTGGATTAAGAAAATGTGGCACATATACACCATGGAATACTATGCAGCCATAAAAAAGGATGAGTTCGTGTCCTTTGTAGGGACATGGATGCAGCTGGAAACCATCATTCTCAGCAAACTATTGCAAGAACAGAAAACCAAATACCGCATGTTTTCACTCATAGGTGGGAATTGAACAATGAGATCACTTGGACACAGGAAGGGGAACATCACACACCGGGTCCTATTGTAGGGAGGGGGGAGAGGGGAGGGACAGCATTAGGAGACATACCTCATGTAAATGATGAGTTAACGGGTGCAGCACACCAACATGGCACATGTATACATATGTAACAAACCTGCACCTTGTGCACATGTATCCTAGAACTCAAAGTATAAAAATAAAAATAAAAATAAAAAAAATTTAAAAAGAAGAGTAGGACCATACCTTTCCCTAGTAGGAAATGTCAGCACAGCTCTTAAAACATGCAAGGGCTCAGGCACAGCCTGGAGGAGCTCTGGAAGGAGGAAATCAACTCTGATTTTCTGCTTCTAAGCGTTAAAGATAATGACAACCCCATTAAACAGCCATTTCTGGAGGAATGTTTAATGATGCTGGAAAGTAGACACCATATATTAAGTTTTAAAAACAAGATACAAGTGTTATAAAAATTATAAATAATGAGCACAATGATTTGTAAGACATCAAATATTACTATTCATTATTTCTGAGTAGTCAGATTTTGAGTTATTTTTTACTTTTTTATATTTTACAATAAATATGTATTACTTCTATAATTAGAAAAAGTACTAAATGCTATTTTGTAAAAGAGAGAGAGATTTTTAACTTTGCAGAAATAAGACTTTACCCTTAAGTTGGGACTTAGTACCATGGCAATGTACAATTCACAAAAGATCCAGAGAGTATTTACTTTTAACTCAACTTGTCTAAAGTTAAACTTATGATATTTTCTCCTAAACTTGGTCCTTTTCCACCTTTTCTGTCTCAGTGGTTATCCTTCCACTCATTGAGTTTCACAAGCCAAAATACCTCTGTCTCCCTTACAGCCCCTTAACCAATGCAACATTATCCTGAAAGTTGACATCTTAAAGTATCTCTCAACTCCATCTCCTTCTCTTTTTACCTCCAGCCACCATTCCCACCTATCCATACCTTAGATCCAACCTCGCATCATTTCTATTGCAAAAGCTCAAGATCCACTTTCTCCACTTTCCTCTGGTCAATTTCACCCCAGAGCCATTCCACATCCCAAATTGCTGCTGGTATGGATGGCAATTCTCTACTGAACATCTGCCTCCAGTCGGGTGTCAAACCTGTTCCTTCCCTGTCTGGCCTTTACTATCTCAACAAATTATAACATCGTTCAATTAACTCATCACCAAACTCTGGAGAGACCCAGTTTGTATGTCTGTGGAAAGGCTTGTCAACCACAACTCCAAAATATATCCTAACTCTATCTATTTTGTTCCATCTCCATTGTTACCACCAGAATCCCAACCAACATTATCTCTTGTCTACCATGCAGTAGTAACCTCCTAACTGGCCACCTGTCTTTCATTCTTCATACTGCAATCTGCATATGATCTAGGGATATATTAAAAGCAAAGCAGAACAAAAACATGGTTAAATCCCTCCAGTGAATGTTTTTTGTACTTGTGGAAAAAACAATGGACTTCTTTTCTTGCACAATTTGTTGCTGCTCACTTCTTGGATGTCACCTCTTACCCCTTTGCTCACCTGGTTCCAAACACGCTGATCCCTTTCTGTTGCTCAAACAGACCAACGCTGATCACAGCTAGGGAACTTGGTGCTCACTATTTCCTCTGCCAGGAAGGTTTCCCTCTGGGTTTTTGTATGACCTGGCCTTCTTTATCTTACAAAGCTCAGAGCATACATAACTTCTTAAAAGAGGCTTTCCTGTCCTGCCTTCTTGTAGACAACACCAACTCCTAGTCCTGCATCCCTCTCAATCACATGAACTACTTTTATTTCCTCCTTCACATTTATCACCACTGAAATTAGTCATCTTAATCAAGTGTCTGTGATACTACTATCAGTCTCCTCCTACTGTAAAGTAAACTTCATTCTCTGTTTATTTCACTCTTGTTTCCCAAGGTCTAACAAAGAGCCTAGGCTTATCAAATTTTTGTTGAATGAGTACATGAATGAATAAATTTCCCTGCCATAGATTTCATAGTTTGAATTTGGATTAATATGTATAAGCTGAATACCTTACCACATTTTCCAAAGATCAAACGGCCTCCTTGCAGTGAGAGCTGGTGAAGACATTGGCCCCATTCACAAAAGCATGCTCAGGCTCCCTGTATTAGTTCATTTTCATGCAACTGATAAAGACATACCCAAGACTGGGGGAAAAAAAGAGGTTTAATTGGACTTACAGTTCCACATGGCTGGGGAGGCCTCAGAATCATGGCGGGAGGTGAAAGGCACTTCTTACATGGTGGCATCAGGAGAAAATGAGGAAGAAGCAAAAGCGGAAATTCCGCTAAACCCATCAGACCTCATGAGAATTATTCACTATCTCAAGAATAGCATGAGAAAGACCGGCCCCTGTAATTCAATTACCTCCCCCTGGGTCCCTCCCACAACACATGGGAATTCTGGGAGATACAATTCAAGTTGAGATTTGGGTGGGGACACAGCCGAACCGTATCACTCCCTGAGCACCACATCTAGGAATCCACAGTTCCAAGTGGCCTGAAGATGCCATTTGCTGCTCTCTGGCATCTGTGGCATGTGCTGGAGGAAGCAAGCAGCTGCCATATGATAAAGCAAAGCACGCAGGAAAGGCTTCACTTTTTGCTAGTGTGCTTCTGCCCTGAGCTGAGAGAGGTTCCTTGTCCTTCAGAGACAAAAAGTGAAAAGCATTCCGGAAGATGAGGGGAAAGCACAGGTAGATGGGAGTGGGGGTAGGACGATGCTGCTTCTTTCCTATGTGCTCTGTCCTCACATGCCAATCCTTAGAGTGTTTTTACCAGTGCTAGCATTGTGCCTGGTGGGACAACTCTGGGTTGACTGGATAAAAGGTGCATAACCAGGACTCAGGGACACTGGCTTCCCATGTCCTGTCCATTCTCAGAGACCAGCCCTTAGGGAGGTATTTTTGAGAGCAATGACCATTGTCAAACTACAGCAGATTTCATCAGTGTGAAAAGTCATGAGTCAAACTGTCCAGATCAACAAAGCCCATTATCTCATCATTTTGCTTCTATTTCTTAAAGTGTATTTTGGACACACAGGCGTTCAGGGCATGGTGTATGAGGACAGAACATCCATGGCAGAGAACCAGACCCTAGGGTCAGAGAATAATCTGGGCCTCTTTATCCAGAGTGAATTAAATCTTGGCTTGTTCATGCCATGAATCATAAAAGTAATAGCTCCAGGCACACACCCTTGGAGAGGAGAAGGTATCACTAAAGCAGGAGCAGAATGCCATGGAGTGACCTCCTGTACCACCTGGTACCTCCAAGAGTTATAAGGTCACAATCAAAATAGAAGGAAAACCACCTGGATGAAGCAGATCCAAGGGCACGAGTAGAAGCAGATTTTCTAGATGGGTGGGGCTACATAAAACTCAAGTCCACACCTGACCACTGGGACCTTTCCAGCCAGGAGCATGTTAGCCCCTTTCTAAAATCAACAGAATGGGCAAAACCTAGACCACGGCTCCAGTCCATTCAGCTAGACAAATATTAGCATTCAGAGTAGTTGGCTTGTTAAAACTTGAGCTCACAAGGTAGGGGAGATGAGACAACTGAGGAGAATAACCAATATTATAAAAGATAATACAGGCCAGAAGTGATGCTCACACCTGTAATCCCAGCACTCTGGGAGGCTAAGACTAGAGAACCACTCAAGGTCAGGAGTTTGAGACTAACCTGGGCAACAAAGTGAGACCTGTGTTTACAAAAAAAAAAAAAATGTAAAAATTAGCTGGGTATTGTGGTGCATACCGGTGGTCACAGCTACTTGGGAAGCTGGGGCAGGAGGATTGCTTGAGACCTGGAGTTTGAGGCTGCAGTGAGCTATGATTGCACCACTGCCTGCCAGCCTGGGTGACAAAGGGAGACCCCGCCTTCTAAAAAATATGTAAGTAAATAAACATGTTTTAGAGATAATATATTGGATAATCTGAATCAGATGAAGAGGACCGAATGGACTGAGACAGAGAACTTAAATACAACAAATATTCTTGAAGAGGAAAGAGAGGATATTGATGACATGACAAAGAGGCAGAAGTGTTTCTAAAGAAGAGCCAAGGAAAAATGCCAGGCTTGAAAAGTATGAGTACAAATATGTCAACATAGAGGATTCATTGTTGAACGAATGTAGCTAGAGAAGGAATGTATGAGTTGAAACATGAGGTGAAGAACTCCTTTTAGAAGGCATCGTGGAGTAGCAGAAAAGACAAGAAATGTAAATGAAAAGGAATTCATGTGATAGATTCCAATGTTCATATTCTATTCATATACTATACAATATTTACATACTATTGAATATATTATATGCATTACACATACTACTACATATATTAGAGAGGAAGAATTTTTGAAAGAAATAATGAAAGTTTACTGACTTAAAGAAAAATGCAAGTTCTAAAGTTGAAAGGTCTGACCGCGTACCAAGAAAAGATACATATGGAAAAATCCGTACCAGAAACATAGGCCTATTCAAAAATATCACAGACATAGAAAAACTCCAAAAGTGTTTGATGGGAGGGGTTAATCACTTCCAAAAAAAACTCAGACTCTGAATGTCATCGATCTTTCAATAATAGCATGGAGAATAAGAAGATAATAGAGTCATGCTCAAATACCTGAAATAAAATCATTCAAAATGAGAATTATATATTTGGCTACACTCACATTTCGATGAAAAGGCAAAAACAAGGGTCCTAGGGTTACATTCCTCCTGGTTAAAGGATGAGGAAAACAGTGGCTTTACAACAGAAAGTACCGAATATTTGCAATTTTAACCGTGCTAGCCAAACATCAACAGAAAAACCCACATCCTACTCTCCTGCCCCTGCCACAATGTGATTTCGGCGGACCAAGCTGAGCGCTGATCTCCCACTCCACACCATCTGTATCTTACAGCAACATGAAGTCTCTCTTCAGTTTCCCTCTCTTCAGTTCCCCTGCTCAGGAGTGTCCAAGGGGCACAAGGAAAATGGGAATAACCACCAATTTTCACCTCCTTCTTGGCAGAGGCAGGTCGTGGTCGTGTGCTTTGATTCCCCTACATGGGTAGCATCGGCAGGACGAAGCAGGCAGCTGATCTTCCATCTCCCCCTAGACGGGGCAGGTGGTGTTCTAACTCCCTCACCAAGGCAGAGTCCAGGTGGCAGGTGACAGCCAGTCCCACAAGCTGAATCCCTTCCAACATCAACTAGATAAAATAAGGCAGTCTGAGTGGGGCCTGGACAGCACACCATTTTCCCCCCACATTGGTCAGTGGGCCAGATGGGGAATCCAACATCTGCCCTCATCCAGCATTAGTGAGGCAGAATGAAGTGGTGGGAAGGGAGGCTAGTTGTCATTCCACTTCTGTCCTCTCCTGGTGTCAGCAGAGTCCAGCAGGGAGCTAAGGTTTGCCATACTGTGTAGCAACAAAGTGGTATAAGTCAGCCCTCCACTGACCCTCTGCCTGGTTGTAAGGGTCCAATGGTGTATTAGTCAGGGTAGCAGATACTCAACTGTTAGGAGTATCTGCTACAAACGGGGAGCTCAGCTTACACCTCTGCACTCAGAGGCAATGAGGTAACATGAGCCAATGACCCACATTTTGGGGAAAGGTGTCAGTGAGGCCTATAGAGAAGCAGAACTTCCACCTCACCTTATCTGCAAAGACCAGTGTTATTAAACAGTTAGTTTTTGCTAGAAGGATGTCAGCAGAGCCAGGAGAAAGCTGAACATGCACACCCAACCGGCCCTGATGCTATATCTCAACACAATGCTACCTCATAAAATAAATACACAAATAAAAGATTGTGTAGATTTCTGAGTTTCATAATTCGATTTCCAAAATGCCCAGGATACAACTGAAAATCACTGGTCGAATCATGAACAGGAAAATCATAACTTGAATGGGAAAAAACAAGCAACAGACAGAAGCACCACGATGAATCTGGTGTTGAAATCATCTCATGACGACTTTAAACCAGCCACCATCAAAATGCTTCAACAAGCAATTATGAATTACTTTGTAAAAAATGAAAAAATAGAAAAATTACTAAAACAACTGGTGGTATAAAAAGAACCAAAGACAATTACAGAACTAAAAATGCAATCACCAAAATACAATTTAAGGAAACCTCGGTGGATGGACTCATTAGAAATGAAAGAGGATGCAATCAGGAAACTTGAGGACAGATAAAGAGAATGGGCCTAATCTGCACAACAAAAATAAAATAGACTGAAAAAATCAATGACGCCTCAGAAAACTAGGTGTCAATAACAAAAGAAGTTACAATAATATCGTCAAAGTTTCAGAAGGAGAGGAGAGAGAGAACGGAACTGAAAGGGTATTTGAAGAAGTCATGGCTCAAAATGGCTCACTTCAGTGAAAGGTATGTCTACAGATTCAAGAGACTGAGAAAATCTCAGGTAAGATAAACGTAAAGAAATTCACACTGAAGGCACATCATAATTAAACTTTGTGCAACGAAAAACAAAGAAAAATTATTTAAAGCAGCCAGAGAAAAACAGTATTCCTTATAAGAAAACCTGAGTTAAATGACAGTAGATTTCTCAATGGAAACATAGAGACAAGAAAGAAGTAGAGTCACATTTTTCAGGAACTAAAAGAAAAAAAACTGTCAACCCCAAATTCTAAGTCTGATGAAAACATCTTACGGTAATTAAGGATAATCTTAGACAAGAAAACCAAAAGAATGTGTTAACAGCAAACCTACCCTTAAAGAATGGCTGCAGAAATTTTCCAAACAGAAAAGAAATAATAACAGAAGAAAGCTCAGAAAGAAAGAAAAAGACCATCAGAATGGGTCAAATTAGGGTTAAATATGATACACCGTTTTTTCTATGAGTTTTAAAACTTATATTTGATGGTTGAATCAAATATAACACAATATGGTGGGGTGCTCATTGTACATGTTACATAAGGCGATTATATTTCTAATAGACAGATTAAAGGAACCCAAATGGAAATAAATTTTCTGTACTTCATATAAAGTAGTAAAACATCAGTACCAGCACATTATAAATTATGTACGTATATTATAGTAGCTGGAATAACCACTCAGAAAACGATTTTCAAAAACACTACAAATAAATCAAGAGTATATCCTAAAAAATGTGCAAACAACCCAAAGCAAAGTAACAAAAGAAAAACAAGTGAAGAAGAAACTGAGGAAGCAAACAGAAAACAAGCAATAAAATAAAATAGAAGCCCTAACACATCAATAATTACCTTAAGTATAAATGATCGAAATATAACAATAGAAAGACAGATTGGCATAGTGGAGATATATATATATATGTATAATATATTATAAATACATATTTATATATTATATCTATATATAAATAAATATATTATATAATATATAAATATATATATCATATCACCTCAAATACAAACATATAAGTAGGTTGAAAAGGAAAGGATAAAGACACACTATAAAAAGAATGAAAAAACAAGAGTGGCTATCATAACATTAGATGACGTAATACCAAATAAAATTACTAGAGATAAATAGAGACATTATAAACATGATAAGGGAATCAACGTGCTGAAAAGACTTAAACAATTCTGAATAGGTATGCACCAAACATCACAGCCTCAAAATATTCGAAGGAGAAACTCACATTAGCATTAGCCATTAGGGAAATGTAAATGAATGCCCTTACAAAATATCACTACACATTCACCAAAATAGCTAAAATAAAAAAAAAATTAGTGATGGCTCCAAACACTGGTGAGGATGTGGAGAAATCAGATCATTCATTCATACATGGCTGGTGGGAAAAAAAGGGATGCAGCCACTCTGGAAAACAGTTTGGCCGATTCTTAGTATACAGAACATGCAACTACCCTACAACCCAGCAATTACATCCCTGGGCCATTATCTCAGAGAAATGAAAATGTATGTTCACCCAAAAACGTGTACCACAATCTTTGCTTTATTTGTAATCATCCAAAACTGGAAACAATCTGGATGTTCTTCAGGGAGTGGGTTGTTAAACCATGGTCCATCTATACTATGGAATACTGATGAGCAATAAAAGGCAATGAACTATTTATATACAAAATAACTTGATGAGTCTTGAGGGAATTATGCTGAGTGAAAAAGCCTGTCTTTGGTTACATACTGTATGATTCCACTTATGTAATATTCTGGAACTGACAAAATTCTAGAGCTGGAGAACAGACGCGTGGTTGCGAGAGGCTGGGTGGAGATGGGCAAGGAGAAAAGGCTGTAATAGAGTAGCAAGAGGAATTCCTGTGGGGATGGGACTGTTTTGCACTTTGACTGTGGCATGGTCACACAAATCTGCACATGTGATAAAATTGCATAGAACTAAACACACACACGTACACATACAACTGGTGAAATTTGAATAAAGTCAATGGATTGTTTCAATATAAATTTCCTGGTTGTGATATGGTACTAAAGTTATGCAAGATGTAACTATTAGAGAACTTGAGTGTAGAGTATGTGGA
The DNA here is from genome assembly GCF_009764315.1 of Trachypithecus francoisi. Lineage (NCBI taxonomy): Eukaryota > Metazoa > Chordata > Mammalia > Primates > Cercopithecidae > Trachypithecus > Trachypithecus francoisi. The sequence continues at coordinate 7,807,405 of NW_022681461.1, forward strand.
ATCTGTATTAATTCTTAAAACTGCATGCCAATCTGCAATTATTATCTCAAAATAAAATGTGAAAGAAGTAAGTATGTAGAGATCTGATGATGCAGCCTCAAACATACATGGCTATCTAGTAAAATTAATATAACACATCCCTCAAAACAGATAGAATGAGGATTCATAAAATACGCAAAGAAATATGAATTGAATAGTGTGATGACTAAGCTCAAACTAATAGTTATACATCAAATGTGTATCAATTAGCAACAGAAATGGAGACCTTTGCTTTGCTCTCGTTATGAACCTCATATGCAGTGTTCTAACAGAATTCGCACATTCATTCAAACTGTTTTTCTGTGGAAAACAGACAGCAGAAGATATATGCAATGTGTAAAACTGACTGGGTACACCTGGGATATACAAAGAGTGTCTACAAATGACCAAAAGATACCAATAAGCAATTCAAAAGTGAAGACGCCCAAATCACCGGCAAGTATTTGCAGAGATGTTCAAAAATCACTGTTAATAGGAGACATGCGAATTATGAGAGCGGGGAGACAGCACTTTGGACCTACACACACCTCAGATTGGCAAAGCCATGAATACACTGAGTGATATCAATTAAAGATTAGTGAAAATGGAAGCTGCCATACTCACGAACAAAGCCACAGGCATTGCTGAAAGCAACCAGGCATTGCTTAGAAAACCAATCGTGTTTAGCACTGAGCCAGCAACTCCACTTCTGTGGTGCTTCTTCTTCCAGAGCCTTCACCAACAGGTCCACATGGGACATCTTTGCAGACTTTCACGACTGCATTGTCAGTGGTGGTGGAGGGGAATGGATTAGCAAAGTGTGGGTGATGTAAACTATATCAGAAACAATAGCTAGATGTACAGACAGCCAACAGTGACATACACACACACATACACACACACACACCACACACACATGGTGACTACGTACACGGGAAGGAGCAGAAAAAGAAACAGTACTCATATTCTACATGGATTAAAAAGCAATGTAGGCCAGGCGTGGTGGCTTATGCCTGTAATCCCAGAACTTTGGGAGGCTGAGGCAGGCGGATCACCTGAGGTCGGGAGTTCGAGACCAGCCTGATCAACATGGAGAAACCCGGTCTCTACTAAAAATACAAAATTAGCCGGGTGTGGTGGTGCAAGCCTGTAAACCAGCTACTCGGGAGGCTGAGGCAGGAGAATCGTTTGAACCTGGGAGGCGGAGGTTGCAGTGAGCTGAGAACACGCCATTGCACTCCAGCCTGGGCAACAAGAGCAAAAATCCATCTAAAAAAAAGAAAAGCAATGTAAATGTATAAAACACTACTTAGGAAGGATACTTACACATTGATAGCGCATAGCATGTGAGCATGAGTGCCTCTGGAAAATGGAGTTGAAACAGGAATAGGGTATTGGAAAGAAATGAGACTTTGCATGGATTGATGCGTTGTCTTAAATTACAAATAAAAAGAAAATAACATAAGACTATTATCTAGAGGTAGAGCGGGGGAAGGAATGAAAACAGGAGTCTTTCAAGCACTTGCCTCTGGGTGGTTTCCCGAGTATGATTTTGTAATTCTGTGTCCTCAGACTCTCTCTGAGTGCCACTCACTCTCTGGGGCTCAGAGAACACACCCTCACCAGGACGAGAGCCAAGTCTGGGGTAAAGAGAAACGCAGGGGACAGAGTTGGGGGCTTGGGGCAGAGAAGAGCTTGCAGGGCAGGTAGGAACAGGCAAGCCCGCTTCACGTCTTGCGTGTTTTCTCCTTTTCTTGCCGTGCCAGCGTGACGGAGACACAACCCTGGTGTGGGCCAGAGTCCACCCTGGGATAGGAGGCCCTGCCAAGGCAAAGTGGCCTGGTAACTTGGCGCTGTTTTCTGGGGAAAATGCATGTTTTGTTTTTACACAAAACATGCCTCTGTCCCCGGTCAAGGCCCATCTGTAAAAAGTTATTTTCTTCAAAGCCTGAAGGAAAAGGCTGCAAGAAGTGTGCTCTGAATTCACTCACCCTACACACAGATCCGGGCCAAGTACAGTAAGGCCAGCCGAGCAGGGTGACCCCCGACGGTGGAGGCAGGGCCATAGGCCCCAGCAAACAGGAGCAGCCTGACACACCAAGGATCTTAGCCTGAGCTTGGCCACAGACCCATTCAAAGCCTTGGCTACTCGCTGTCCTCTGAGTTTGACTTTTCCCGACACGCCAGAATATCACAATGAAATGATTGGAGGCTGTGGTCCTGTGAACGCCTTCTCCAGAGATTGTCATGTCCTGGAATGCCCGTCTCCCCTGTCCTGCCCGAAACCTCCCACAAGCTGATAGAATAGACCATGGCCTCCACTACATCTTCCCCAGACAAGAACCGGGTGGGCCCTGTGGCCAGCCTCCCTCCTCCTGGCCAGCCCCTCCTGGTCCAGCCAGGTACAAGGCTCCCACCCAGCAGTCCTCCCCGTCCCTGCGGGAGGGTACTGGACCTGGGCCTCCCAGCCAGGCGAGCATTGTGAGCGATCACAATGGAAATACTCCTACCAGCACTGGGGCACAACCAGTGGAAATCCTGAGTCCTGGAAGGGAATTTTCGTTACAATATTAAATTTTAAATGAAGAAACTTTGCATTTTAATTCCCAGTAAGATATCTGGAGAACGCCGAGTTGCATTTTGTAAAGGACTGTGCTGCTCAAAGTCTTTCCTTACCACCACCCAAGCCACCCCACACTGTGTAGGTCAAAGTGCCAGTAGAACTGGTGCCTGAGCCCAGACAAGGCGCTCTCATGCACCAATGGGCTCTGAGTCCACGGTCGTGCCCAGCGAGCCACTCAACCAGGAGCCAAGGGGCTCAGGGGCATCAGAATCTGTGAGCACACCCCCAGTGGAGCAAGTCCGTGGGCAAATGCCCCGACGTCCGCCCCAAGGGCGGCAAAGTCAGGTGCAGTGCTATCCTTCCACGTTCCACGGTCAGCTTGGGAGGCATTCACGCCATCCTGCCTGCTCTCCTGGGCCCCTAGCACAACACCGCAGTCAAGTTTGGCCTGAGCTGGTGTAGGACCAGTGTGTGGGGCAGGGCCCTGCCTGTGGCAGGCAAGGTTCTCTGGCCCCGGGTGCAGGAGAACCCTGAGGATGAGGCGGAGTAGCCTCAGAGGCAGATGCCAGAGAAGGGCTCCCCAGCGCTGAAGCAGGGCCTTCCAGGGGCTCCCAATTTCCAGCGTACATCATAACCCTGGCACAGGAGGTTTGCTTATTTACTCTGGAAATAGCCACGCCATCTGGGCTGGAAGCCCACACTGCAGAAGCCTCCATGGCTGGCAGTTTGCTCTTCTAATGACTCCAGAGTTTGGACAATCAGAGTTTCTGAGGCTGACACCAGCTGAAGTGTGTCTGCAGCAGGACATCTGCCACTGGAGCCCATGCCTAAGCCCGCGTCTGTCCAGGGCACTCCTTGAGCAAGTAGGTTGAGTGAACAAGGGAAGCACCTCCTTCCACCCAGAAGTTAATGCTATTGTCTGCCTCATGGAGGCTGGGAAGGAGGACATCTTCCTTCAGCCTCATCTCTACCAACTTTCTCTCTTTCTCTAAATTATTTCCTCTTCCACCTCTGCTGGGTCACCTCCCCAGGAGTGGATGAGCTGTCAGGGCTACTGCCCATCTGAGGGCCTTGGAGGGAACCAAGAGTGGGAGGAAGGCGAGGGTTATTCACAGTGCTGGGGGAAGAGCCTGGCTGTAAGGGAGGGGCCCTGCCTTATTCCACCCTGCCATCTGCGTTTAGGGCAGGGCAGGTCTAACAGTCAGCCTGGGCTGCCATAGCAAAGCACCACGGAGCTGGGGGGTGAAACTACCAGCATTTATCCTCTCAGACCTGGAGGCTGGAAGTACAAGAGCAAGGCATCAGCAGGGCTGGTTTCTTCAGAGGCCTCACCCCATGGCTTGTAGATGGCGTCTTCTCCCTGCATCTTCACATGGTCATCTTCTGTGGGTATCTGCATTCTCATCTCCCCTTCTTTTAGGACAGTAGCTACATTGGATTAGGCTTCAAAAAGGAAAATTAAAATTTGGGCCCCCAATTTACTCTGCCAAATGAAAAAAATATCAAGCTGAAAACTGAGTTGTGCAAGAAGTTGCCTTTCCTTTTGTTCCTAAGCAGATAGTTACAGATAAAAGGTTAAGTATCTCCACAGGTAGCTGCTCTATGTTCACCTAATCTTACATAAAGTGCTGATTTACCGAGTACAAGACGCATACATTATTGACTATACCCCACCAGCTCCTTTTATCTTGCAACATGTGGATTCTGTAATGCGACCATAGCCTCCCTCCTTCCCCTCCAGCCTGCTTTTCCCCTTTAAATATTGAAACCCTCAACATCTTCTTTGGAGAAAGACACAAACCTGTCTCCTGGGCATGAGCTATCAACCTTGGCAAAATACGCTTCTAAATTGATTGAAAGCTGTCTCAGATATGTTTTGGTTATAGGCCCACCCATATAAACTCACTCTAACTTAATTACCTCTTTAAAGATCTTGTCTCCAAATACAGCCACATTCTGAGATATGGGGGTTAGAACTTCAACACAGGAATTTGTGGGGGACACAGCTCAGCCCATTGGCAGAGGATGTCTGCTAGCAGCACGTTCTGCAGGCCGGCCTCACCTGCAAAGCATGGTCAAGGTGAGAACAGAAGCTGGCTTGGGGCAAGGTACTCTAAGATCAGCCTCAAGGGTAGAGATGTTCTGCGAAGGGATTGAAAACTTAATAAACTTGGCAGAACTTGAAGCTACAGCATCTTTTTCCATCTTGTACACTAGAGCAGAGATAAGCAAATACTGCCCAGGCCAAATTCTACAGACCGGATGAGCCACCTGCTTTGTAGGTAAGGGTGTACTGGAGCACCACCACACCCCTTCATGGTTCTGTCATCTGTGGCTGCTTTTGCCAAGTTGAGGAGCTGTGGCAGAGACCACACGGCCCCTGAAACCTAAAACATTTGCAGAAAACATGCCAACCTTTGCACCGGAAGATCATCTCCTTGTGGGCAGGGATTTTTGCCTGTCTGCCCACAGCTGTGCCCCCAGCATCTACAACTCTGTGTGGCAAGTACCAGGGGCTCAGACAATACTTGTTGGAAGAACAGGTCATTTTGTCTACATGGAACTGAAGGTGTGGTGAGATCATGGCCCAGGAAACCCCTTGAATTGTCCAATCCAAGTCTCTTGCCTTGGTGATAGCAACCGCTTGCATCTGATCAGTGTTCTGTAGTGTCCCCACAAGACCACAGGAAGCACAAATAGCCCTTTCTACCTGGAAGGGCCTGGTCATTTCCTTTCTTCCCCTGCGACTGCCCCTAGCAACCCTCAGGGCTTTTACACACAGGGTCTGGAGGTTGAAATTCCATTGCCCCACTGCTTATAGAAGACCACTGCCACTGCAATCATGAGCACTCCTCCAATACCTTCTGGCCCCTAGAACCCAGTAATGTCACCTGTACTTGATATTCTCTAAGACTCCACTTAGAGCCCAAACCAAGTAGGAAAGGTTTTGGCCAAATCATTGGCTAGATCAGGTACTTCTGAACAAGGAGCCTAAACAACTTAACCTGTGTTGAAGTTCTAACCCCATATCTCAGAATGTGACTGTATATGGAGACAAGTGGAGACAAGGTCTTTTAGAGGGTAATTAAGTTAGAGTGAGGATTCTGTCCTTCCACTCAGAATCCACACTTGGACACGAGGAGGAAAACCAACCTTCCTTCCTTCCTTCCTTCCTTCCTTCCCAGATTCCAGTCTTAGGGTGTCCTTACAGCTTTTCATTACCACAAAGAAATCCAGGTGCTTAGAGACACAGTGCTCCTCCCTCCCTGACCCACAGCTGTGGTTACATTTGAGTGGTTCTGACCCCACCTTGATCTCAGATAGGCTCAGGGTCCTCAAGGATGGACCTTGATTTTTTTCAGGAGCCTTTGCTACTGAACCTACAGGTAACTGGGGCCACCTCACTGCAATGACAACAGTCCTCCTTCCAGGCTGGGTCACTGACTGGGAGGACAGATGCAAATCAATTCCCAGGAATGGCCTAGAGCATCCTACAGTTCTTCAAGGTGGGCACTTCAAACTCTCAAGTGCCCTGGTTCCAGGAGCCTTTGGACATGCTCTTGAGCTTGAGAAATGAGAGGAAGAGCCAAGAGGAGGCGGAAGACGCAGTGCCCTGGGTGGTGTTGGCATCAGATTCCTGGAAGTGGCCTCATATGCTAGCCCAGAGGAGCCTCCAGGACCACTGCAGGGCCTCCCACCCTGCTTCACTAGAAAGGCCCTGCAGAAGCAAGATCGAGAGCATCCTTCAGAGGCAGAAGGACCCGAGCTGAACACTGGTTCTCCTGCTTCTTGAGTATGGACCTGAGGGGAAGCCTCACTTTCACATTTGTAAAGTGAAGTTGCTAATATCAGCCTTGAAGGACTCCTGAGAGAATTATGGCAAGTAGCCAGTGTGATCACTTACCACAGACGCTGGCCCACAGAGGAGGTTCATAAACACTGAACAGATGCAAAACCCTCGAACACGGCACAAGAGGTGCAAGTCAACAATCCTGAAAAATAAAGGGAAGGGAAAGGAAGGATATTTTCTCCATATCTTAAAATTTTTTTTTCAAAAACTTCGTCAGGACAAAATGGAAGCAACTGGTTGAATTTTGTTCCCCAGGCCAACACTTACACACACACACATGCACGTACACACACACATGCACGCACCCATGCATGCACACACGCACACACATGCACGCACACACACTCATGCACACATGCGCGCACACGTGTGAACACACGCGCACATGCACACACACGCACCCACATGCACACGCACATGTGCACACACGTGCACAGATGCACACACACAGATGCACATGCACACACACACAGACACACACGTGCACACCCGCATGCTCACACACGCACACACGTGCACGCACACATGCACGTGCACGTGCACACGCGTGCACACACACGCACATGCACACAGCCACACACGCACACACATGCATGCACACACACACATGCACGCACACACACCACACACATACACGCTTGCATCTCTGCACGGGGGGGCTGATCATCCTCGCAGCAACGTGGTTCGGACAATTCCCTTATGGAGATACTCCGCACCTTGGTATTCTGCTCATAGAGTCTGCACATCTCTCACACTGAGAGGTCAGCCTGAGAAGTGTTTTCTCCCTCCACTGCATGGATTGGCTCCACCTTAGCAAAGAGAGCCCCACAGTAAGTATATTTTATCACAGGTTTCGGCCCATGACAAGTGTGACCAAATAGCTGGCTCTGGCAAGGGTGTGCCAGGGCACCTTGCAGACATTCCTTGATGCCTCTGTTTATTTGTTGGCTCCTTAACAGGTAAAATACTTCATCTTCCAAGCCCACTGTAACTGCATTAGTTAAGTTTAGCAGTGTGCTGTGTGAATGTGCAGTGCTTCTATTATTAAGCTGACATAAGAGAGGTAAATATTTCCCCAGTGACATGCAGCAGCCCTGGCATCCAGGGACTCCTTTCCCAAAAGCCTTTCCAAATAGGGAAGCTTGTAGCACTCTAAAAATGAATCAGGGGACCCCAAAGAATTTGTGGATTTGAAAATATTCAACACATGCTCGAAATATCTTTCCTGTGAGGTATTCAGAAAGAACTGAACTCTGAATAGGAAGATCTTATGATCACAGAAAGTACAAAGGGCTGGCTGCACCGCCAGCCCCTCGATTCCCTGGCCAGGCACTTAAGGAAATTGCACTGCACCTGTGTCCACTACTGTGTCCTCTGGGCGCTGGCATTGTCAGTTTCAGATTCAAAAGTCTCGTGATGCTAGCTCAGGAACTCCAACTCATTGGGAAACACAAGAAACATTTCTCTTCCAAAAAGCCTTCAAAAATTTCAAAAGTAATGAATGGCCTGAACATTCATAGAAAGTAAAAGAGTATAATACCTAATATTTATTGAGCATTCACTATGTTCTGGGCACCGGGCTTAACTTGTCTTATTTGATCTCACCACCATTCAATGACATAAAGATAGTTACCAATTTCTTTCTTTTCTTTTCTTTTTTTTTTTTTTTTACAGCATCTCGCTTTGTCTCCCAGGCTGCAATACAGTGGCGTGATCTAGGCTCACTGCATCCTCCACCTCCCGGCTTCTTGTGCCTTAGCCACCCCACTTGGCTCATTTTTGTATTCTTAGTACAGACGGGCTTACTCCGTGTTGGCCAGGCGGGTCTCGAACTCCTGGCCTCGAGTATCTCCCTGCCTTGGCCTCTCAAAGTGCTGGGATTGCAGGTGTGAGCCACCACGCCCAGCTCCAATGTCAGTTTTCATTCATCCCTTCAATAATAACAAATACTTATCGAGTGCCTACTGTGTACAACATGGTTCTAGCTGCCAGGCGTGTGGCAGAGAGCAAGACGATATCCCTCCCCTGGTGGAGTTGATAATCTAAGGGAAGGAGACAGACCACAGCAAAAGTCACAGGGTGATGATACTGTGTCGGGTGGTGGTAAGCATCTCAGAGAAAAAGGAAGCAGGCTTTGGGGTACAGGCAAAGAGAACAGGGGCAGGAAGGACTTCTGGGAGGAGAGGGCATCTGAGCATGGACTTGAGAAAAGGAGGTGCAGCCAGTCTGGATGTGGGGAAAGCTCGCCTACTTTGGGGACAGCAGTGCTCTGGCCTAGAGGCAGGAGGGTACAGAGGACTCGGGTGGAGAGCAGGGAGCGAGGGCTGAGGGCCAGGTGGACATTGGGGAAGCAGCTAGGGCCTCACCATCAGGGTTCGTGGGGAGGCATGACATCTTGGACTTTATGGCGTTTAGGGCATTCCAGAGTTTTCAGTTCCATGATATTTCACTCTTTTAAAAAAGTGCTGATCACACTCCACAGAGCTGACTTTACGACCAAACATACCATCAGAAAGCCACACTCTTGCAGGGAACCCTTGCTCCTGAATTATCCTTATCAAAATACAGACATTAGAAAAGAGATATACCAAGTTTGTTCTTTGTACAGAGGCAGAAGAATTGACTGCAAAATGATCCTGTAACTGGAACCAAATAATGACCCCTTGATATTTTACCTTCTAGGCCTGTCATCTTATAACTAAGGTAGTCTGCATGGCTCCGATGCCCATGAATGGCAACTGCAGGGACTATCGGGTTTGCCAAGAAGCCGTGAGCTGTCAGACCCGCCCTGTCCCTGGCAGGCAGCTGACTGCTCCAACCCTCATGTCAGCTCCATGATCGCAATGCCGGGCATTTGCCGGCACCAGCCCACAATAACGGGACAGAGGAATTTAGATCTACAGATGCTCTTACAGGGGAAACGGCTCCCTCGAGTCCTACATCTCCAATTCGGGCTGGGTTTACGGCAGTTCTTATCTCATTCTTCATATGGCATTCCTCTCTGTGCCTGCTAATCACAGAATTCCTGGACATTAAAAGAATATGGAGAGTCACATCCTGGAACCCCGTGCTACCATGGAGGGTCACGCCTGAATTCCCCAGAGCAGACGCGCGCAGACAGTCTCCAGACAGGGTCACGCAGCATCCACCAACCCACTTGGCCCTGGGTGTCACCACCCTGTCATACAATCCTTCCTAGAAATGGAAGCGGGTTCTGCTATTTCCCTATTACTTCTAGGCCCACTTTTGAAAAACAGCCCATCATCAGCTGCCACCCTCACCTTTCCAAAACCACACGGTCTTCATTTCTCATGATTGACAGCATGGAAGACTTGAGTTCGGGCACAAAGACCTGTGGATCCAGCCCTGGAGGCTCATGTGGACCTTGAAGGTCCACTGAGCCAGGGCCTCCCCAGAGCTGGGGCCACAGGCCTCAGCATCCAGCCAGGGCCTGGGACAGGCCAGGTAGCAGCTGCTGGCAGGACAGCTTCTCATCAGGTTCCCTGCCAGGAGGTGAGCTGGCTCCACGCTGACCTGGGAACATCTTGTCCACTTCGATGCTTTTGGACAGGACTTTCGTCAGAAACCACCCAGCTGCTACCCAGCCCCCAATCACCCTGCTGCGGGTTTAGGCCCACCTCCTCCAGCACCCTCCTGCAGTGGGCATCCGTCTCCCTGCAGGAGACTGTGTCTTAGCGACTCATGGGGAATGAAATGAAATGTCCTGGGGTATACCTCGGCCCTATGAGTGTCACTTGACAGTGGTTGACTTCAGCCCACCGAAGAGTCCCGGGCTATGATGGCTTCCAGGGAGAGCTGCGGAACTGCGCACGGTGATATGCAGAGGGGCTGCGCTGCTCTCCAGCTGTCCTGTTCTCCCTGCAGCCCCACTGTGCCTTTCCGATCCACTCCATGTGCAAAGACACGGTGAACCACACAATATGACCACTCTGCCAAACATGTGATCCAACAGCACATCCGTTGGTGTTCTGTGGGGCCCCTGAGTAAAAGGGCAGGAGCTCACACTGCCCATCTGCTATGGCAGGGCAGTGGAGGGAGGCTGCAGGAGGGAGGGCAGGGAGGTGGAGGGCAGCACTGCTGGGGGGCGACTGTAGGGAGAGGCGGAGGTGCGCAACAGAGGCCTGCTTTGTAGCGGGAGACTTGGAAGCCGCTGGGCTGCAGCGAGCAGACCCACGGAGAGGACTCCCTTCCCACATTTGTGGGTGTTTTGCTTCTCTTTGCTTTTGTGACATTGCTCAGGGCCCACAAAGTTCTTTTTGAAGAACTGTCTTTCTGTCTGCTTGCTTTTCCTCTGCTTATTGAGTACGTTGATTCATTGAGGTGACAGCTACGAGCAGTTTCCCACTGGACACCAAAATGTACACGTACTGCAGACAGTGTACATTGAATCTCTCATGGCTGCTAAGTGTGTGTGCTGTCAATGTGGGTTCAGACATATGGGCCCAAAGTGTCTCTGAGTGTCCATTTTACACACTGCCCGCACATATGCAGAGGAGATGCTGGAGAGAATTTCTGTGTGTTCTCTCTGTCTCCCACGTCTCATGTTTTACAAAAGTGTCCTGTGAACCTGTGAGAAGCTGTGCGTGTGTGTAGTGTGGGATGTGTGTAGGGGTATGCTGTGGGTGTGCATTGTGTGTTCGTTGTGTAGGGTGTGTGGTGTGCTGTGTGTGTGGTATGCTGTGGTGTCTGCATAGTGTGGTATATGTGTGATATGGCGTGTTGTACGTCTGTGTGGTGTGTGTGGTTTGTAGTGTGTGGTGAGTGCTGTGGTATGCAGTGTGTGGTGTGTGGGGTGCGTGTGGTGTGGGGTGTGGTATATGGGGTATATGGCATTTGTGTGTGTGTGCATATGATGTAGCATGTGCATGGTGTATGTGGTATGTGGTGTATGTGTGATATGTGGTGTGTGTAGTATGAGGTGTGTGGTGTGTATATGTGGTATGTAGCATATGTGTGCTCTGTGTGGTGTGTGTGGTATGTGGGTGTGGTGTGTGTGCTGTGTGGTATATAGTATGTGTGGTGTGTGTTTGTATGTTGTATGTGTATGTGGTAGGTGTGTATGTGGTATGTGTTGTATGGTGTGTGTGTGTGTGGTATGTGGCATATGTGGTCTGTGGTGTGTGTGCTGTGCATGTGGTATGGGGTGTGGTGTGTGTGATATGTGGCATGTGTGATGTGTGGTATGGATGTGTGGTGTGTGTGTGGTATGTGGTATGTGTGGTGTGTGGTATGGGTGTGTGGTGTGTGTGATATGTGGCATGTGTGATGTGTGGTATGGATGTGTGGTGTGTGTGTGGTATGTGGTATGTGTGGTGTGTGGTATGGGGTGTGTGTGTGTGATATGTGGCATGTGTGATGTGTGGTATGGGTGTGTGGTGTGGTATGTGGTATGTGTGGTGTGTGGTATGGGTGTGTGGTGTGTGTGTGGTATGTGGTATGTGTGGTGTGTGGTATGGGTGTGTGGTGTGTGTGTGGTATGTGGTATATGTGGTGTGTGGTATGGGTGTGTGGTGTGTGTGTGGTATGTGGTATGTGTTGTGTGTGGTATGTGGTATGTGTAGTGTGTGGTATGGGTGTGTGGTGTGTGTGTGTGGTATGTGGTATGTGTGGTGTGTGGTATGGATTTGTGGTGTGTGTGTGTGGTATATGGTATGTGTGGTGTGTGGTATGGGTGTGTGGTGTGTGTGTGTGGTATGTGGTATGTGTGGTGTGTGGTATGGGTGTGTGTGTGGTGTGTGTGGTATGTGGTATGTGTGGGTGTGGTATGGGGTGGGTGTGTGTGTGGTATGTGGTATGTGTGGTGTGTGGTATGGGTGTGTGGTGTGTGTGTGGTATGTGGTATGTGTGGTGTGTGGTATGGGTGTGTGGTGTGTGTGTGGTATGTGGTATGTGTGGTGTGCTGTGTGTGCTGTGTGTGTGGTTTGGGTATGGGGTGTGTGTGTGTGTGTGATATGTGGTATGTGTAGTGTGCTGTGTGCTATGTATGGTGTGGTGTGTGTTTGTGGTATGTGTGCTGTGTGTGTGCTATCTGCTTGCTATGTGTGGTGTGGTGTGAGTGTGGTATGGGGTGTGGTGTGTGTGTGTGGTATGTGGTATGTGTGATGTGTGATGTGTGGTGCATGTGATCTGTGTGATATGGTGTGTGGAGAGATGTGTGGTGTGTGGTGTGTGTGTGGTATGTGTGGTGTGTGTGTGTGGTGTGTGTGTGTGTGTGGTATGTGCTATGTGTGGTGTGCTGTGCATGTGTGGTATGAGGTGTGTGGTATGTGTGTGGTATGTGTGATGTGTGGTGAGTGATGTGTGGTGTGTGGTATGGGGTGTGAGGTGTGTGTGTGGGGTATGTGATGTGTGTGGTATGGGGTGTGTGTTGTGTGTGTGTGTGATATGGTATGTGGGGAGATGTGTGGTGTGTGGTGTGTGTGTGTGGTATGTGGTATGTGTGGTGTGTGGTGTGCTGTGTGTGATGTGTGTGTGTGGTATGGGGTGTGTGGTGTGTGTGTGGTATGTGTGATGTGTGGTGAGTGATGTGTGGTGTGTGGTATGGGGTGTGTGTGGTGTGTGGTGTTCTGTGTATGATGTGTGTGTGGTATGAGGTGTGTGGTGTGTGTGGTATGTGTGATGTGTGGTGAGTGATGTGTGGTGTGTGGTATGGGGTGTGAGGTGTGTGGGGGGGGGTATGTGATATGTGTGTGGTATGGGGTGTGTGTTGTGTGTGTGTGTGTGATATGGTATGTGGGGAGATGTGTGGTGTGTGTGTGTGGTATGTGGTATGTGTGTTGTGTGGTTTGCTGTGTGTGATGTGTGTGTGTGGTATGGGGTGTGAGGTGTGTGTGTGTGGGGTATGTGATATGTGTGTGGTATGGGGTGTGTGTTGTGTGTGTGTGTGATATGGTATGTGGGGAGATGTGTGGTGTGTGTGTGTGGTATGTGGTATGTGTGTTGTGTGGTGTGCTGTGTGTGATGTGTGTGTGTGGTATGGGGTGTGTGGTGTGTGTGTGGTATGTGTGATGTGTGGTGAGTGATGTGTGGTGTGTGGTATGGGGTGTGAGGTGTGTGTGTGTGTGGTATGTGATATGTGTGTGGTATGGGGTGTGTGTTGTGTGTGTGTGTGATATGTTATGTGGGGAGATGTGTGGTGTGTGGTGTGTGTGTGTGTGGTATGTGGTATGTGTGGTGTGTGGTGTGCTGTGTGTGATGTGTGTGTGTGGTATGGGGTGTGTGGTGTGTGTGTATGTGGTATGTGTGATGTGTGGTGAGTGATGTGTGTGTGGTATGGGGTGTGTGGTGTGTGTGGTATGTTGTGTGCATTAATAAATTCCTGGGCTCGGGGCTCTCTTCCCAGGGTCACTGGGTGACCCAGGCATTCCTTGAGCTGGACATGTCCACTGAGGGTTGGAGTGGTCTAGCACTCCCTCCCACCCTCTGAACAGTCCCCTTCACTGTCCAAGATGGTGCCTTCCTCCAGCAGACACATGCCGGGCTCTGCAGCCCGGAACATGCATTGCTTTCACAGCCTCCTCACAGCCCTGTTCAGTGGCACCCTGCAAACCTCGGCTTTATGATCCTCGTGTCAAGCACATGGAAACTGGTCATAGCACCAAAAAAAGGTCTGCTGTGAGATAGGTTTCTTCTGTTCACGATGGCACCTTGGGGTTACACTTTAAACTCCTTTCTCAACTGCAACCACACTGTGGGCACACTGGTTAAAAACAGCGCATACACATCTGCACGCACACATGTTTGTACAACACACACGTCTCTGGGGTGCAGAGCTCTGCGCCTAGGCCTCTTCACACTAACGTGTGAATGATTATGAGCTTCGAAACCTTCCCAGGAAGCCGTGTTTTTGAGCACGTCGCTGACTCTCAGTGCAGTGAGGTGAAGTCAGAACTCCCAGATGACTCTCACCACCAGGACTTCCCTGGGGGCCCTACACCACCGCTTCTCCAAGGTGGCTCGCTGACCACAGGCATCACCAGGGCTGCTTGCCACGTGACGCTGCCCCAGCCCAGGCCACACCCTCCAAAGCAGACTCTCTGTGGACAGGACCCTGATCTGAGCTCCAACAAGCTCCCACGGGCAAGCTTGAGCTCCCACACCATGGGTAGAAGCAAGGGAATCATGGCCTGGAAGCCTGGCAAGCGGAGATGGAGGAGAGTGCTGCTTCTCATTTTCCTTAAACAGGAGCAAGGGCAGCTTCTACCGGGGTCCCATGCTTCAGAAGGCCCCACCGGGAGCCCACACCCCTCCCTTTCAGGAAAGGACCAGGACCTCCCCTGTTCTCTGCACAAATGCTCTGGCCACTTCCATGGCCTGCTCAGGCCTTTCTGGTTCAGACACATCTTGCACAGTTGTATGCTCCTTGGGTGGTCAGGAGGCAGCTGTGTCCAAGAGTGTGGACACAGCTTGGATGTGAGTGGCCGTAGGGCCTGGCCAGAGAGTTGCATGGCGGGGAGAATTGGCCGCCTTTCTTGCAGGCCCCACCCTGCCCCAGGCTGAACTGCACACGTGGGCTGGATTCCCCGTTGCTCTGTTGTAGATAAAGGGAACTTCACCCTACGCACACCTCGATTTCTGGTCTTTGCCTTCCAGAACTGGAAAAGAAAACATTTCTGTTGCTTTAAACCACCTAGACTGGCATGTTTTGTTACAGAAGCCCTAGGAAATGAATGCAGAGGCCTGTTTTGTTATTTGCACATGATTTGTCCTACTGTAAGCAGTGGTTGTCAAAAGCGTGGTCCCCAGACCAGCACCATCAACATCTCCTGGGATCCTGTTGCAAAACAAGTACCAGCCCCCGACAAAGCTATTACATAAGAAAATTGGGGCGTGCGGGCAGCGATTTGTATTTTACGGAGCCCTCCAGAGGATTCGGATGCTGCTCCAATCAGCACCGCTGGAGAAGGTGGGATGTCAAGGAAAGGACAGGATGGGGACCAGAGGATGGTCCTGTAGGGGCCTGCGGCTGCTTCCGGCGGCATCCCTGGACAGCTGTGCTGGGCCTGTTGGCAGGAGGGAAGGCGGTCAGGCCTGAAGGGTGGGTATGCATACCCCACAAGGTGTCATCAGCTCCCAAAACTTGAGAGACTTAAGAATGTACCATCACACCTGTTTGTGGCCCCACATTTTGCTCTGCAGAACTCCTCGTGCTCTGTGTCTTGGGCCTTACAGAATAATCACAGTCCACGGCCAGTTTGGGTGGACAGTGGAAACAGTGCCAGTGGGACGCTGTCACAGCCACGGAAGGCCATGCCCTTCCCAGCTGGCTCCCAAAGGACACATCCCCAGAGTGTCTGCAGCTCCAATGGCACGGCATGGCAGGCATGGCCCCAGCTGGCTCCCAGTTGTGCCCAGGCCCCCTTGGCTCTGTGACTCTGCACACGGTGTCCCTGTCGCTGGACTGTTCTGTCCTCACTGAGTCATCCTGTAAAGCGGCGCTCCCATGTCACCTCCCCTCGGCTGTTCTCTGTGCCTGCTGCCTCCGCTGCTCATTC
This sequence comes from Trachypithecus francoisi, assembly GCF_009764315.1. Classification (NCBI taxonomy): domain Eukaryota; kingdom Metazoa; phylum Chordata; class Mammalia; order Primates; family Cercopithecidae; genus Trachypithecus; species Trachypithecus francoisi. Next base: position 7,823,351 of record NW_022681461.1, read on the forward strand.
TATCTCAGCATGCTGTGAAGCTCTCAAGAGATCCACCCACACAGCCACCTCTTTTCCAGCTGGCATCCTTCCAGCTGCCCCACTTTGTTCTCCTGGTGGTCCTCTCGCTTCCAGAATCACCACTTCTGTTCACTATATTACTTAATCATTGAGTTTCAGGATACACTTAGCACGTACATGAACAGCCAGAAGGAAAGCCGCCTGTTCCTCTTAGAAGCCTGGGTTGATCACTCTAAAGTGGTAACAATCTCCAAATAATTCCTCAAACCCCGATTCCTGCACTGCTATGGACACACAACCCTGTAGAGATCCTATTCCTTGTTTTAACTACCACTTAGCGGAAAAACAGAAGGTGAAAGGTCGTTTGGGTTATGGATGTGGTAACTTTTGAATACAAGGTCACCTCCCTGGTCCCATGACAGTCCCAAAGCCAGGTCCACCTCGAGCTGGAGCAGAACCAGCCTCCTGCTTCTCCCCACCTTCTCTGGGCAGAGACACACACTGGTCCCTTGGGGGACTGGGCATAAGTCTATTGGCAAGGACTCTGAGGCACTTTCTGCAAAGCACAGGGCCTGCAGACATGGCCGAAGGAGGGTGCTTTTCCTTCATCCCCTTGTCAGGCGCACTCATTGGAAAGTTTCCTGGGCTCCTTCCAAATTAATGGATGTTTTAGGAAGAAATAGACAGATCAACAATCTGGGCTGGATGCTGAGTTGGGTCCTGAGACTGGGGCCCTGGAGTCCCTGAAGAGACATGCTCCCTGAGGAATCTCAGTGGTAAATAGAGCAAGGCCAGCCTCAGGCATGGGCTCGGGAGGCGAGGTAGGGCACTTCTCCCTGGAAAGCAGCCACTGCCTGCCTGCTCAGACCTGGGGAGGAAACGAAGCTGTCTGCTCATTCACTCACCTGCCAGCACGCACAGAAGGCAGACGGGGAGGCAGTTTCACCAAGAGACCATCTGTGCGGGTCAGCTCAGGCCGTGGTAATAATGTGCCACAGACCTGGCAACTTAAACAGCAGAGCTGTATCATCTCACATCTCTGGAGGCTGCGCATCCAAGACGAGGCTGTCGGCAGGGCTGGTTTCTTCTGAGGCCTCTCCTCGCCTTGCCGATGGCATCTGCTCCCTGCACGCTCACACGGTAGTCCCTCTGTGTGTACCTAATCTCTTCTTCCCAGGACACCAGTCCTATTGAATCAGGGCCCACCATAATGACCTTATTTTACCTTACTCACCTCTTTAATCACCCTGTCTCCAACTACACTCACGTTCTGCGGTCCTGGGTTCAACTCCAACATACAAATCTGGGGGAACAGGGTTCAGCCCATCTCATCACCCCAACCCTCAGCTGGAGGGCAGCGTGTCTACCCATCTAGGAGGTCACCCTGTTTCTATGTGTGAGAAGCCCAGGTGGTTTTGGGGAAACACCATAGCTCCAGCCCGCAATGGTGCACGGAGCAGGGGCCGAGGTTGCTGATACCCTGGGCTGGTCCCGTCTTCAACTTTAAAGCAACGTGTTGAGAGGCTCTCTGAACTGTACACCATGTTCTTGGCCACCTGACAAGGAGAGAAATAGGACAAAGAAAGTTGTGTGATGAGGCAGAGGATCTTCACACAGGGCAAGAGGGGGCTGGGATGGGAGACTGAGCTGATCCCCGGACGGGAGGAGGGAGTGTCACACCCTCCAGATCCTGCGCACCATCCTCGGCCTGCTGGGATGGCCTCCTCCCCTCTGGAGCTCACCTATCCTGCACCACTTTCTGGGCACATCCATGCTGGGGGCAAGGGGAAAAGGAGCAGATTCTCTGGCCCTTATGATACCTGAGCTGGTCCTAAGCAGCCAGTTTGGACCTGCATAAGCCTGATTGACTTCAGGATGTAGCCAGACCACAGACGGTGGCCTTCCTTCTTCTCTCTATGTCCTTTCTTATGCATGTAGATCTGAAGCCCTTTGCAGCAATTTTTAAAGGGAAAAAAATAATTTTTTAAAAACTGGCATGGAGCGGCCAGGCACAGTGGCTCACGCCTGTAATCTCAGCATTTTGGGAGGCCGAGGCAGGCAGATCACAAGGTCAGGAGATCGAGACCATCCTGGCTAGCATGGTGAAACCCCATCTCTACTAAAAATACAAAAAATTAGCCAGGCATGGTAGTGGCGGGCATCTGTAGTCCCAGCTACTCGGGAGGCTGAGGCAGGAGAATGGCGTGAACCCGGGAGGCGGAGTTTGCAGTGAGCCGAGATTGCCCCACTGCACTCCAGCCTGGGCGACAGAGCAAGACTCTGTCTCACAAACCAAAAAAAAAAAAAAAAAAAAAAGAAAAAGAAAGGCCATGGAGCAATTGGCAAGTCAGCCTGAGAAGCTGAGAAGGTGTGGAGTGGGGAGGAGAGATTGGGGAGGGCCCAGCCGAGGGTGAGGCGCCCCGAGAAGGAGAGGGAGGCCCTTGTGAGTGAAGCCCAAGTGTGCAGGGACACAGCAGAGCTGGGGGGGCAGGGGCAGGGCTCACCCATTTTATTTATTTACTTACTTATTTAGTCTTTTTTAAATTTTACTTTTTCATAAAACATTTTTAACTTTTTTCTTTCTTTCTTTTTTCTTTTAAGAGCGAGTTTCCCTCCACATTGCCCCTCCTGGCCTCAGGTGATCCTCCCACCTCTGCCTCCTGAGTAGCTCCTCTTACAGGCACTTGCCACGGCACTTGACTGACGAGGAGTCTTTAGGCCCCGGGAGCTGTTGTCCCCGCAGTCCTGTGGACTCGTATGGATGATGCAGTAGCCAGCTGGAAGGCTTCAGGATAAGGACTTCTGTCACCCTTCTGTCACCAAAGGCAGGTGTGGGCCCTAAGGGGTCCCCAGGATGCCTTAAACTTCAGCTCCGCAGATGACGGGGGGCGCATGGATGCCCTCGTGAGCTGTCAGAGCTGCCTTCCCCTGCCCTCAGCACCCTTGGGCCCTGCACAGCTGGCACTCTGGGGGGTCTGCCGAGCAGTAAGGAGGAATCTGACTTTTGAATAAAGAGGGAAGGCCAGCTGCTGCAGTTCCTAAACACGCACCGAGGGCCTCTCCGACCGAGGCAGGAGACCTTCACAGTGTAACTCACATGGCTGCTGACTGCTTCCTGACACAAAAAGAGTAGAAGAAAAAAAATTAAAGTGAAGAAAAAAAGGACAGAGTAAGAGATCAGTGCAGAAGCTGTCAGGCAGTTTTTTCTGTCTGTTTGCAGTGTGTAAGAAGAAGCAGAATTGCAGGGCACACACAGGACTTCTTGGTTGCGGTGGGCACAGACGCCCAGCAGGAGCAGGTGAGGAGCTGGCCAGGCCTTGGGGAGCCACTGCCTGGATGCCCGGGGAGATGGTCTGCCCGCGTCTCTCTGGACACAGTGACAGGCCACGCTCCAGGAGGCCCCCATCTAGATGTTCCTCAGACTTCAACCCCAGCGTAAACCCAAACAAGGCAGGGGTTGAAGGAGGTCACATCCAAGCCCTAACAGAAACTTGGCAGTCAGCTGTCAGGGAGCATTTGGCCATGCGAACCAGACTCATGGATTTACACAACAAACAGGACATGCCCAAGCCTGGTTGTTTAGATTGTTCCTGCATTTAAGTTTTAATTGTAGAATTCAGGCCGAGGTCCTCCCTGGATGCTCTGAACACAGCCCAGCCGGGGCTGGCTCGCACTGCAGGAGCAGATCCTATCACCTTCCTCAGGCTGGGCCTTTGTTAACACTGGCTTTGTAAGCAGCCTGCTTCAGCATCCAAGAGGCGCTCAAGGGTCTGCCCAGAGCAGGGGGATGTGCAGCAGGGCTGCTGCTCGCCCAGCCCCATCGCCCAGACCTCTCCATCAGGTGCTTCCCAGAGCGAAGTGGAGTGTTCCTGAGAGACCTGGGCAGGAGGAGGCAGGACTAATTAGGGCCTGTGTCCCTGTGTGTGGACAGAGGGCTGGGCCACGCCTGGCTTTTGTGCACTTTGTTCACTAATAACTGCTTGCCGAGCATCTAAGACTGCAGGCGACGTGCGTGTGAGAGGCATAGTCCTGGCTCTCTTCATGTTTGCAGCCGGGTGGAGAGAAGCCCGGTGCCGAGCCGGAGATGTCATATTCAGAGAAATGGTGACGGCTGCCGTGGACAGTCCAGAGGAGGCCATGCTGAATGGAGCCGTCCCCTGTGTGGATGAGATCCTCCCAAACTGGGCACCTCCGGGCAGCTTTCAACCCAGTCAGTAGAGTTTATTTCCAGTTCAGTGGGGTGCCCCCGTTAATCCAGTTTGGGAAGAATCTCCTTGTGTTTAGGAAGGGCTGTGCTCATACCTTGAAAAGGGGATTGGACCTCATGAGCTTTCATGAGGGTGCGGGGGCTCCAGGTCCCCCAAAATTCTCCAGACACTTGCTTAATTTACTATCTTAAGGAGCCTCTGAGCAGCACTCAGAGAACTGAGGAGGATTCTCCCATTTCACAGATGGAAATGGAGGCTGGGGCCATCCAGGGGTGGCCCAGGTCACAGGTGAGCTGGGAGAGACAAGATCCTCGGGGCCCATGCTCGGCTCAGCCCTGCCCTGAGGAGTCAGGAAGGGGCTCCAGAGAGCACACTGGCAGGTCCTCAGCCCGACCCATGATGCCACATCCATGACAGTCAGACCTGCCGACAGCGATGAACTGGAGAAGAAATAACCTTTTTTACTTGTCTACTTTATGCCTGAGGCTTTATTGCATTAACTTATTCAATGATCACACCATCCGCATGAGATGGGTAAGGTTAACCTTGGGAAAGTCAGCTTTCTAGGAATAAGTAACCTGCTGTCACCACATGGAAAATGACAAACGAGAGGGGAACTCAGCCCTCCCTGGGCCCACGGTCCACCCTCCACACTCATACTGCCTGATGGTGCTCAGAGAACTCTGGCAGGTTTGGGGTGGCGAGAGGGAGGCCTGGCATCCCTCCAAGGACTTTGAGACTCTCAAGTGCAAGTTCCCAGACCTGCAGCATTAGGACAGAAATCCAAGACTCCAGTGTGAGCCCACAGCCCTCCAGGTGAGAAGAGCTGGGAGAGATAGCCCAGCCCAGCAGGTGGAAGCCCTGTGGGGACAGTCCATGCCCTGGGGGGTGCAGAGCACTGTTGACAGGTTGACCTGGCCAGAGCAGGCCCCACACAAGCCGCATCCCCCTTCTGCCTCCTGCAACCTCTCTCTGAGCTGTGGATAGAGTCAGGTGGGTCTGGGACCCACCGCAGGAGCCACATGCCCAGAGCAAGTGCAGGCAAGCTGGGTTAGCACAGGTGGGCAGGAGAAACTGAGAACCAAGGCCTGTCTCAGGCCTGGCCACTGGGGTGGGCTCTGAGACACTCTGCCCGGGCAAGGAGGGACAGTCACCAGGCTCCTGGCCCCAACTAGGGGACATCTGATCACCTCTGCTCTGTACAGTACACAGAGTAGAATGTGGGACAGATAATTCCAGGGAGCTGCCCTTTCTAATTAGGTGGTGAAGTCAGCATGAACTTCAAACAGGGCAAAAATAGGATCCTAAAAATAGCCCTGGGGGAACTGTGAGGGGAGCTGGAGGTGCTGCTTGGAAAGTTCCGGGGCCTGGGCAGGACAGTTCCCACGTGGCCTCCAAAGCAAGGGGGAGCCTCGGCTGACCCCAGCAGACCTCCAGATGCAGTGAGAGCCCAGAAACTCAGGGAGTGGGGCGGGTCCTGTGCTGGGAAAATTGCTCAGGGCTTCAGGGGTACGAGCCTGCACATTTGTGGCTCAGGGAGTCTTTCTCACGGTGCCATCTGCTTGATGGCTCTTTAAATATTGCACTGGGTTGCACACATGCTCCTGTGTGCATGGGCTTGCTCCTGCAGGTATAACTGTATGTGTTTATCATAGTTTAGCAGGGACGTGGTGGCTCACCAGGCCTTCCAGACACTCCCTACGCAGAGTGCAGTCCCTGCACCAAAGCGATGGCAGCACCCAAGAGCTGGTTAAAACCACAGGCTCCAGCCTGCCCCAGACCCTCTGAGTCAATACTCACATTTCCACAGGGTCCAGGGCTGACTTGGTGTCCAGGAAAGTGTGAGAAGCCGGCTGCAGGTGTTCAGAGGCATGCCCCAAAGCATAGGGATGGGGCTGAGGGTCTCATGGGGTTTTCCTGGGGGTCCAGGCCCCAGCACACAGGGGCTGCTGTAGGCAGGGGGTCAGGGATAGGGACCTGAGGTGAGGCTGTTGGCTGAGCAAGGCCTGGAAGCTGGCCAACCCTATAATGAGAATGCTCAGAGTCTGGTCCAGGCGCTGGCCCAGGGCTCCTGTTGGCAAGCACGCAGGTGCCTAGTAGTGCAGGGGATGCCTGCCAGGGCTGTCTGGGACCCCTGATGTCACTGTAACACACAGAGGCACTCCTGAGTTCCCAGCTCCTGCACAATGAGAGAGTCCCAGCTCCACCGGACCTTCCGAAACACTTAGCAAAGCTCCTACTACACCACAGGACGGGCCTCCACAGGGAGTGAGACTGGTAGCCTCCTTCACTCAAGGGCTCCCAGGCCTGCTGGGGGACAGATGCCTTGGTGTTGTCAGTATTGCAGTCACCCTTTCCAGCACAAGCATCATCCTATAAAATTCCCACCAAGCCTTTGCTCCCTTGCTGATTTGCCCGTTCTTTTCTTGCAACGTACTTTCCTTTCTCTAATAAATCAGCCTTTCTCTACCTACAACTGTCCTGGTAAATTCCTTTTACTGGCCATGCGACACTGACCCCAGACAGTTGCTACTCATGATATAAGGCACAATTTGCTTATGCTGCAGCATCTTTGTGCATATTTTTGGCAGATACATGCATTTATTTCCCTTGAGTATATTTCAAGAAGTGGGGTTGCTGGGTCATGGAGCATTCGTGGTAGGTGTTTGCTGAGCCTTAGTGGACACTACCTAACAGCTTTGTCCCAAGGAGTGCTCAGTCACTGGGGTCCTAACCAATCAGGAACACAAGGGGCAGCACTTTGATGGTCAGTTGGCTCTGGTGGATAATGTAGACATCCTCCTCTGTTGTCCAAGCCTGCATGGGGATAGCTGTGGGCCCAGCCTGGCAAGCCTGGGGTCCAACCTCTTAAAGCCCCATGAGCCAATGACTCTCTGAAACCCTACCACCTCCCAGGATGCCTTGACTGTAAGCCCCTGTAGCCCATGAGACCCTAAAGGTAACCTTTCCATCCTGGGCTCTCTCCTTGTTGCCTTGGTTGTCCCCAATTCACCCCCAACCAGAGGTGTTGTCGCTCTATTCTGCCCTGCTCCCTCAGGGTGGACCCATATACCTCCTCAGGGAATTTAGAATTGTGCAGATAAAGCTTAGAACAGGGCTGTTGTTGGGCTCAGTAACACAAACCCCAGTGAAGCGAAAAACTGCAAAGGCCTGGCTTCTGTGTGGTGGCGTGTTGTATTGCAGTGTGTTGTGTTGCAGTGTGTGTTCTCTTCTGTTGTGCTGGGCTGTACCATATTGTACTGCATTGTGTTGTATTGTGTCATACTGCATTGCATTATACTGTATTATATTGTGCTGTATTATGTTGCGTTGTGTTATATCTTTAATGAGAAAAGACATGAGAAAAAAATTCAACTTAACATATGCACAAACCACCCTGGCACATCATCACCCCTTGAGTGTTCTTAGTGGCCCGTCAGAAGTAGATTTACCTGGTTCCGAGAAGACCAAGAAAGGCTCCCCAAGGGTCTGGCTTGGGGGTCTTCAACCAGAAGGACTTATGCACATCACCTCCATCCATTAGAAGCCACCCAGCAGCAGTCTTCACGTCTGGAGATACTTGGAAATCACCCCGGAAATTTAAACAAAGTGACATCCAGGCCCCAGCCCAGAGGTTCAAATTAATGTGTGGTAAGGGCCCAGAACCACCACCTTCCCTCATCTCTCTCATCTGTTCGCCATCTTCTGTAAGCCCCACATGGTTGGTGCAGTCACAAACGGAACCTTGTGTGAATGCATTCAATAGAATGCTGTCCCTCCACCGGGTAATGAAAGAGCTGTCACCAGGCTTGCAGCTGCCTGAGGCCTTAAGGAATCAATGCTTAATCCTTCAACATCAGCCCAGCATTCACCTTCCAGGCCCCATGAGTCCACTAAGGGGTCCTCTTCTTGGCCACAGCAACTTGTAGCAGAGGACCATTCACAGGGAAAAGGTAATTAAAAGGTGGCCCGCCCCTCAGCCATTCTGCCAAGGAAAGATAGCTTATTGTTTTCTCTGGTTGTGCACAACTTTTCGGGGTGACTCTGAGCCAGGTGGTAGAGACCCACGTTGAGCACCCACACAGCGCTGCACTGGGGACTTTCAGAAGCGTGTGCTCAGGAAAGCGGGCACAGGGGTCCTCACTGAGCAAGTTCTACAGCCGGAAGAGCACCCAAGCCCACTGTGCAGGCGGGGACGCACGCACTGCTGTTCACCTCCCCCTGCGTTTCCTAAGGGCCCTGGGCACTGATTTCCTTTCCATAGAACATATATCCCAAGGAGATAGACACACCAAGCACACACAATCACATATCATGTGAGATGTTCTCAGCATCATTTCTTTGGTCTCCCTAAAGTAAATACATTAGTAGCCTCTGGTGTACTTTCCACGGTGAGAGCAAATAGTCGAGTAAATATAGCATCTGCCTTAAAGGCACGGGTACAGGAAAGAGGCCGGAGCATCCCTGGACACAGTTTTCTGCCAAGCCTCAGCCATTTGTCACTGAGGTTCCAGTTCTGAAACAAACAAAGTGGACTAGGACTTGAATGTAAAATCACCAGGACATGGTGTGGTCTTTAAGGGCATTTGAAGAGCTGTTTTCTCCTTTGCTTTGATGTTTTTGTGCATGTTAGACCATGCCTCCATTCACAGAAGACACAGCACAAAGGCAGCAGTCTCTGGAGCTGGCCTGTCATCTACAGAAAGGTACAGGATTGGCTCCAGAGGGCAAGGCAGGGAGCAGGCAGGGTGACCCAGGCTGGCTTCCACCAGTCCATTCCTATGAAGCAGGGGTAGGATCTGCTCAGAAAAAAAGCATCTGGCCAACGTTCTTGAGCATCCATGGGACACACAGCAGGGAATTTGGTGCCATGACCCAAGTTCTCTATCTCTTCAAAATAAATTGAAGTCAAAGGAAAACCAATTTATTTACTGTTTTTAAATCATCTAAAGGATTATAAAGCTTGCTTCAAAAAAATGTGCCTACGTACTTAGTATAATCTAACTTTCAATGAATACTTTCAACCATGCAATTCCTGGGCTAGCTACCTACTTAACAGGGCTAGAGAAGAAGGGATGGAGAAGGGGCCAGTTTTTAAAATCCTATGTGTGCAGCTCAGAAGTCTTTGTACCAAATGTCACAGAGAGTACTGGATGTTACATGACTGGTAGAGAAAGTTATTCTGAAATGCAATTATCAAAAGAAATGTGAGGGCGGGCACAGTGGCTCATGCCTGTAACCCCAACACTTTGGGAGGCCGAGGTGGGCAGATCACCTGAGGTCAGGAGTTCGAGACCAGCCTGGCCAACATGGTGAAACCCTGTCTCTACTAAAAATACAAACATTAGCCGGGCATGGTGGTGCATGCCTGTAATCCCAGCTACTTGGGAGGCTGAGGCAGAAGAATCGCTTGAACCCAGGAGGTGGAAGTCACAGTGAGCTGAGATTGTACCACTGCACTCCAGCCTAGGCAACAGAGCGAGACTCTGTCTCAAAAAACAAAGAAACAAAGAAAGAAAGAAAAGAAATGTGAAACACCTTTTTAAATAGCTTAATGTATGAATATTTTCTACAGGCAGACACTTTACCATAATCATATGTTGAAATGACAACTTTTCTAAGAAGGCACTTTTCGTCCAGCCATCTCGACAAGGCTTAGCATCTCTTAAGTTTCTGTTAATGACTCTAGAAGCTACCGCTAGCTCTTCAGGCATCTTTATGTTTTTGCTGTTTCCCTTTGCCTGTGATCTCCATGCCAGCAGCTATTCATTGGCTGCAAATCAGTAGTGATTTAAGTGACCAGAAATATGTCTCCAGCTAACACGGGTCTGTATGGACAGCAAAGTTCATTTAGGAGCCTCAGCAAGAACTGCAAGGGAAGGAGGAGGCGGGAGACAGAGAAGGAAGAGAAGCCTTGGGCAGATCTGAGTCCCAAGTCCTGAGCAGTATTCAGGACCCCAGGGGCAGGCAGTTCCTGGAAAAGCTGCCGGGCATCAGACTCCTGCCAGAACCAACACTCAGCGTCAACACACCCCACACTGTCGTACACTCTTAACAGGCCAGGGTTACATGGAAGCCACAGGACTTCCCACCTGCATTTCCACCACAACACTAACGATAACACCATCTCCATCACAACCGGCTTTCCCTTTTGGTCCATTACAAAGTCTCCTTGAATGTTCTAAATAGTCCTTTTGGCCATGACATGCCCCACACTGCAGAAGGAGCAGGCAGGGAGCTTGTTCTGCCCTGGATGGCTTCCCCACATCCTCCACAGGCTCAGGCACCGCAGCTCTGATCTGGGCAGTGCTTGGCAGAGGCCCTCTTGGCCAGGGAACAGCATTGCTGGAAGTGGGTGGGATGGCTCTGACTTCGCTGGCTGCTCCGTAAGGTCAGGCAGTCCTTACGTTAATGCGGGGTAGAGGTGAGGTACACATGGAGCGGAGAGGAGCAGGGCTGGGGAGGCTACCAGGAAACCATGGAATGGAAACACCCTGGCCACACAAAAGCATCTCTGCCGGAGCTGAGCTCCTTATATGCGTCTTGGTCTCCCTCATTAGGGTCCCTCTGAGGCACGAATGCCCTGCGCCTGCACCATTCTCCACATCACTCGGCCACCCTGGGAGGAGGAATAAAACCCATTTGTCTAAGGCGGGGGCTTCTCTGTTTCTAGCACACTGTACATCCTCTCTAGGATGAGCTTCCGAATGAGGGATGAGAGACAGCCGCCGGTCCTTTCACATAGGCCCCCACCAAGGGCATGGTGACGTGCCCTCCCCTCAATCTGTGTGACTCAGGGCTTACTTTGACCAATAAAGTCTGGCAAAAGCGGCAAGACACGACGCCAGGTTCTGGGCCCAGGCGTTTGGAAATGGCCACATCCTCTTCCTTCTCGGGGCATCATGAGCCACCGTCGGGAAGTGGACCACCCCCAGAGGCTGCGCTGAAGCTCTCTGAGCCATGGCCCTAGCTGATCACCACCTGCCACCACCCCATCAACACACCAGACATGAAAATAATGACAGTTTAGATTCCCAGACACTCATTTTTTGAAAGAATGCCAGCATGCTGGCTCAACCATGCTACCTGAAGTTGAAGAATTGCCCAGCCATGCCCACCCAATCCCTAACCCATGAAAACCAGTCTCAGCGCACTGAGTTCTGAGGTTCTGCTACCCAGTGGGTACCCTGATGCCCTGCTCCAGTGTCATCCTAACGTACATGTTATTTCCAGGCTCCCACCGGGCTGACCATGAGGTGTCCCTTGACCTTGTTAGACAAGAAGAGAAGTCCCCTGACGCTGACCTGGTGTAGACCCACACACCCAGTGTGTGTGTGGTGCTTTCTGGGTTTGGGGTTTGGGGTCCAGTCTTTGAGGGCATCAGGAGCTGCATGAGGAAGAGAGGGAGCTCTGACTAGGACAAATACCCACCCCCTCCCTGAGTGGGATGCCAGGAGTTCTTGGATCCTTTGGCTTGAGGCCTGGCCTTGTGGAAAGTCGCCCTGTCCACTAGGAAGGACCAGCCCTCAGCTCAGTTGCTCTGGGATAGGATTTCTCAACCTTGGCACCATGGGCATTTGGGAGCAGATAATTGCCGGGGAATCGCCCTGTGTGCTGCAGGACTTTAGCAGCTTGCCTGGGCTGTACTCCTCCTCCCAGCTGTGACCACACAAAATGTCTCCAGATATCACCACATGTCTTCTGGGAGCACAACTGCCACTCCCTCCATGGTTGTGAATTTCTGTCCTAGGGTGTTTTGGCCTTGTCAGAAAGAAACAATTCCTAGTGCCACTAGAAGTGGCAACGAATGCTAGCATATTTCACAAAATGTATTCCTTCAAATTCAGCTTTTGGAATCCTTTGTCTTTTCTGGATTTTCTGACCAATCCCCCTTCCCTTACCCCTCTGTGTGTGTGGTCCTGAGGGGGAGAGGAACTCTCTGTGACCTTCCCTGAAGAAGTCAGAGGGGCTGGCGATGGCACAGCTCACTCACTCACTCCAGGCTTCCCACCAGAGCCTCTGAGCTGGGAGGACACTGATGTGAGTAGAGGAGGAGACGAGGAACCAGCCCCAGCTCCAGCTGCTCCCTGCCAGCAGCTCCACATCTCAAGCACCTGCCTTCTTCTAGGCCTGGCCTTCTGGCCTAGCAACTCTGCAAGCCCAGATGCTTCCGGCTGAGGTGAGGTCCAGCCTGCAGCATCCTCTCCTAACAAGTCTGCCTTCCTCGGAAGGGAAAACCGAAGGAAAGGAGTGCAGATGAGGCCCAGCTCTTGCCGTGCGAATTGGCAGCAATAATAATTAATACCCCCGTCCACCCTGGATAAATACCTCCCACTCCCCATGACAAAAGTAAAATTCCTCTCGTATGGGAGAGGAGTTCACCACTGCTCACAATGATTCAATTGCCTGCCAACTGTTTAACAGCTGCGTTTTTTGCTCTGGGGAAGTGCCCCAAAAGTCCCTTAGAGAAAGTGTGTGGTGAAGAAACCAGGGACCGGGAGGCCATGTGCTGGAGGTGCCTGTTGAGATGCCGATGTGCACTGGGTACGTCATCTCCAGGGAGACGGGGACCAGGCTGAGTTTGGAGAGGGCAGAAGAGAAGAAGGGAGATGAGAAAACGCGAGCAAAGCAAGGCCATTCTATCCAGGAACCCAGGAGATCCGGGAACCAAAGGGAGACGGAGCCACGTCAGGCCGGTGGGGTGAACGGAAGCTTGCTTCCGTTTTTTGTTTTTTGTTTTTTGAGACAGAGTCTCGATCTGTCACCCAGGCTGGGGTGCAGTGGTGCGATCTTGGCTCATTGCAAACTCCGCCTCCCAGGTTCAAGCGATTCTCATGCCTCAGTCTCCCAAGTAGCTACAACTACAGGCATGTGTCACCACACCCGGCTAATTTTTATGTATTTTTTTTTTTCTAGCAGAGGTGGGGTTTCTCTGTCTTGGCCAGGCTGGTCTTGAACTCCTGACCTCAAGTGATCTGCCCACCTCGGCTTCCCAAAGTGGCTTCATTTTTTTTCTTTTTTTTTTCTAACAGCAAATGCATCCTATTTGAAAGGGGCGGGGTGGGGAGTGTGGGATGTCCTGGTGAGAGGAGGGGCCGTGGAAAATGGAGAAGCACTGCAGAAGCGAGAAGCATGGATGGAAAGCTTGGTGTCAAAGCTGCCGCAGCAGGGCCCACCCACCTCCTCCCAGAAACTGCCTCAGATCCAAGCTCAGGTGGCATCTCCACTCTCCTGGCTGTGGGCACGAGGGACCGAGCCTCCCCTATTGCCACGGGAGCCAACACCAGGGATATCACCCCCCTCATACCACAGTGATGCCTCTTACTTGCTTCTTGATGGTGGGAGTGAAAACTTAGGAACATCTCTTTCATCCAGTATTTCTTCTTCACCTGAAACTCAATGCCCCAAGCAGAGGAGCCTTGCTAACGCTGGCTGAAGGGAGGGGTGCTCATATTATTGTTGTTATTAGTCATGAAGCACACTAGGCCGAAAGAAGCTGCAGAAGGCTTCCAGCTGAACGTGTGTGAGCCAGAAGAAATGAACCTTGAGTGTTGGTGTTGCAGGGACACACTGGTGACCCGGATGCGGCCCCACTGATGGCCAAGTGAATGCGGAGAAGTAAGCAAGAAATCACAAGGTGCCCTATGCTAAGCCTGGCTGTGGGTTCTGTGGAGGGACTTGGAGTATAACCTGGGCCTCCTATTCTTATCTGGAAGGTGAGGGAGACTTTTGGAAAAACGACGTCTAAGCTGCATATCTAAAGGACTGCCAGAAGTGGCCAGCTGAGGCAGGAGGGGCCTGTTTCTCCCTACTTAACACCTATTGCTCTGCTCTTGCTGGGCTTCCAAGGAAAGAGACATATACCCTTTTACCACTGGCTCCCGTCCAGCCGGTCTTAGAACATCCTTGTCAAAAAGCTTTTAATAGCCAGGCTGGATTCTTCCTGTTGAACTCCAGGGCTATTTCCTCTCAGTCTGTTTATCTTAATGTCTCTTATCTGCCATTGGCAGCACAGGACTTGATCACTTACTTGGGGACATTACTTAAGGGGGAAACTTGTGAACCCTTATAACACCATGTAAGACAGTGTCATGGTTTTGTAAACAGCGTGTTCTCCAGACAGAGGCATCTAATAGAAACATGTGACCTCATGCGTTTCGCTTCTATTCAAAGGAGTTACTATCCTTTCCAAAATAAATGCATAGCCAATTTCAAAATCAAAAGTGTACTTACGAAGTGGTTCTTAAAATGATTCAACATAAGCTGGAAAATTTCAAATGAAAACAGTGCATTGATCAGTCCCTAAAAGCAGCGGCAGAATTTTTTATGGCTTCATATTTATAATACTGATGATATTCTCCTTAGATAAAAGTATATTGCATGCATTCAGAATTCAGACACAGAGCATTCCCAAGTTATATGCTTGCTGAAAATACCTTTCTACATATGTTTAAATGTTTACACAGACATGCACTTAAACATCATCTCTGGTTATTCAATTTCCTTTCTTTTCATAAGCATGAGGCTGAGATTAAAATGCATATGTTTTATATTCCAAGTACATATTTGGGTAGTTTCTATCCTAATGAAGACAAAAACCTTCTAGTACTTGATAGTATAGTAGGGAAATTATAGTTAGCAATCACTCACTGTATATTCCAAAGTAGCTGGAAAAGATTTGTAACATACCCAACACACAAAACAAGATAAATGTGTGAGGTGATGAAGATCTTAATTTCCTTGATTTGATCATTACATGTTTTATACAGGTGTCAAAGCCTCACGTGTACCCCCAAAGTATGTACAACTATGATATATTATAAATAAATAATAAAAGACAGAAGCCTGACCATGCTATGTTCAATCCACAGCCACGCCCTTCGCTGTGCACCTGATCTCCCCATCCCACACCAGTCCCTGAGAGACAGGACAGAGAACACGGGCAGGGCTCCCCTGCCCTAACCACTGGTCCTCAGTTAGTTATCCTGGCAATACTTCCCAGGCCCTCTGCCCTGGTGCCCCCCACACTTAAGATAGCTCTGTCTATCCCCCTACCCTGCAGGTGGGTCGTGCAGAGGTGAGGCCACTGCTCCAAGCCTCGACGGAGGGCACTGGGGCAGGTGTGCGCCATCCGTCACTGCACCCAAGGCCATAGACCATGTGAGCAGTCCTTCTCTCTTTTCCACATGGAGGCTTGTGAATCTGGGGACGGATTTCAGAATTTAGGATACCCTAGTCCCCTCTCCAGGGCTTTGTCACCCACATTCCATGTCCATAAAGCTGCAGAGCTTCTGTGGCCATGTCTCAGCACATTTGATCCAGCATCAGCAAAGAAAGCCCATTCTTTAGCATGCCAGTGGTTGCAGTAGGCACACCCTCTCCAAGCCTACGCTCCCCAAGGTAGAGGTTAGCTATTCCTTGCCAAGTATGAATGCTGATTTCCGATGGCCCACCACAGGGAAGCAAAGCCATCCTCTTCCTCCTTCCCCTCATTCGGCTCCCATTACTGGCCTGCATAAGGAGCACCTCTAGGCTCTCCTAACAGAAGAAAAGCCACTGTGTCCTTGTAGCTCACATCTTTGTCCTTTAGTTCCACAAACAGCTGCTACATGCCCACAGTGTGCCAAGACCTGGGGCTCTCCCTGTGGTACCTCGTCACACCATAGAGGACAGGTGCTGTTCAGAAATTTCTGGTGCTGTTGGTGTCCTGCACTCAAGATGCTTCCCAGAGCCAGACTCCACTCACCGGCAGCCTCACTGGGAGCACAGAGGGTTTCCTGATGCTCACACTCCATAGAGAAACAGGTGGAGACGTGTCCACCAGGACAAGAAGGTGGCCATTGGGAATAGGAAGGACATTCCTCCTGGGCCATGGCACAAGGGGAGGCAGCCATGGGGAGAGGACAGAGCAGGGAGAGCAAGAAGGAACCTGGGAAGGAAGGTCTCCTGGACCCCTGGAAGTTCCAGGCTGGGGCACAGAGATCAAAGAGCACTCACTGGCCAGAGCTGAGAGGCATCTGCTCCGGTCTCTGGATGCCTGCCTGTCCACCACAAGCTGCTGGAGAGATGTTCTTGTTTGAGGGTGGATTTTATCTGCACAAGCTTCCCAGTGGTGAGGGTCCCAGGAAATGAGTGCTACACAGACGTTCTTCAGGCAAAAAGCCTATTCCCACCCCCACCCCACATTATAGATGCTCAGAAGAGACTGGTGTGACCAAGTTACCAGCTCCCAGGTGGGGCAGGACTGGCCCTAACAACCCTGGAATTCCAATATCCTGTCCAGTGTGTGCTCTGAGGTTGGAAGACCCCAGAGCACAGTCTGCTATCTTCTTAGCAGCTGCAGAGGTCACTGGAGTCGTAACATTTCTCCAGGATGGGAAAGGAGGAAGCAGCAGTCGCCTGCATCTCCCGGAAACCCTGCCAGGGACCAGATGTCGCACGGGCTTCCCGGCACGCTTTGTGGAATCATCCAATCTGAAGTCAGGCCTCCTCAGGGTGCAAATGCTGGCTTCTGCCTTGGAGAATTATTAACTCTGGGTTTTTTAAGGCAGCCGCTTGCATTCAGCTCTCAAAACCATCAGAGGCACGAAGCACATAGGGTGCAGACCGCTCTCATGCCAGGTCACATGATAGACGAGAAAGCAATCCCTGAGGTCATAGTTGCTCCCACCAGGCCCATAAAAGCGGTTAATAAAGCATAAGGAAGCCTCTCAGAGAGGCCAGGTGGTGGAAGTTTTGCTGAACCTGGGGTGTCCAGGAAATGGATCATTTGGGGTTGTTTATGCATTGATGTCGCTCTGGTGAGTGGGTAGTAAGTAAATCCCCCTCATGTGGCTTCTTGTCAACCTTGAAGCTCACTAGTATAAACAGACCGGGCCAGATGTCCAGGTCACCAGGAATGGTCGGGGCATGACCCTTCTGCCCCTGGGCTGGCTGCCCTCTTTGCTTCCAGCACCTCTTGATAACCCACTTCTTTTTCTTTGGGACCAGTGGTTCCCAAACTGGGGTGCCTAGACCAGCAGCATCAGCATCGCCTGGGAGCTTGTTAGAATCGTGCATTCCCAGGTCTCCCTAGAACCACTGAATGCAAGTCCCTGGGGCACCTATACCTGCATCTAACAAGCTCCCCAGCCATCCCAATACATCTGAATGTTTGAGAACCACTGACCTCTGGCTCACTCCTGACTGGGCTTCTGCTCCCAGGGGTTTCTTCCTCCAAGTCGTGTTTTCTACACATGCAGAATTACCATTTCAAATCCCCTAAGCCATGTCACACTCCCCCTTATGTCTGGAGACCCCTCCATTGCCTTTTGAATAAATTCTCACCATTTTCAAGGCTATTCACTTTTTTTTTTTTTTTTTTTCAGACGGAGTCTCACTCTGTCTCCCAAACTAGAGTGCAGTGGCCGGATCTCAGCTCACTGCAAGCTCCGCCTTTCGGGTTCACACCATTCTCCTGCCTCAGTCTCCCGAGTAGCTGGGACTGTAGGCGCCCGCCACCTCGCCTGGCTAGTTTTTTGTATTTTTTAGTAGAAACGGGGTTTCACCGGGTTAGCCAGGGTGGTCTCGATCTCCTGACCTTGTGATTCACCCGTCTCAGCCTCCCAAAGTGCTGGGATTACAGGCTTGAGCCACCGCGCCCGGCCAAGGCTATTCACTTTTAAAAAATTGTGATAAAATACATATAACATGAAATTTACCACTTCATTTATTCTCAGTATAGAGGTCAGTGGCATAAGGATGCTCACATTATGGTACAACCATAACTACCTTCCATCTCCAGTACTCTTTTTATCTTGTAAAACTGAAACTCTGTCCCTGTTACACACTAACTCCCCTTTTCCCTTTCCCCCAGCCCCTAGCAACCACCATCCTGACCTCTGTTTCTGTGAATTTGACTGCTGAAGAGCATTTGTGTAAGTGGAATCACATGGTATTTGTCCTTTTGTGACTGGCCTATTTCACTTAACATAATACCTTTAAGGTTCACCCATGTCGTAGCATGTCAAAATTTCCTTCCTTTCTAAAGCTGAATAATATTTCATAAAACGTATAGGCCACCTTTTGTTTATTCATTCATTTATCAGTGGACACTTGGGTAACTATTTTAAATTGTGGTAAAAGATACATAACACTAAATTTATCATCTTGTTCATTCTCAATATAGAGTTCAGTGGCCTAAGTACATTTACATTGTTGTGCAACCATAGCTACCTTCCATCTCCAGAATTCTTTTTATCTTGTAAAACTGAAACTCTGTCCCCATTACACACTAACTCCCCATTTCCACCACCTAACTGTTGGAAATGGCCTTTTGGCTATTTATCGTAAAAAATTACTGCTATGAACTTAGGTGTACAAATATCTCTTCTCGACTCTCTGCTTTCAATTCTCTCACATATATATCCAGGAGTGAAATTGCTGGATCACATGCTAATTTTATTTTTAATTATTGAGAAACGCTGTACTGATTCCATAAGGAGTGCCATGAAAACTATCCTTGCATTCCAGGAACAAATCCTACCTGGTCATGGCCTATGATCCTTTTTTTTTTTTTTTTTTTTTTTTTTTTTTTTTTTTGAGACGGAGTCTTGCTCTGCCACCCAGGCTGGAGTGCAGTGGCCGGCTCTCAGCTCACTGCAAGCTCCGCCTCCCGGGTTCACGCCATTCTCCTGTCTCAGCCTCCCGAGTAGCTGGGACTACAGGCGCCCGCCTCGTCGCCCGGCTAGTTTTTTGTATTTTTTAGTAGAGACGGGGTTTCACTGTATTAGCCAGGATGGTCTCGATCTCCTGACCTCGTGATCCGCCCGTCTCGGCCTCCCAAAGTGCTGGGATTACAGGCTTGAGCCACCGCGCCCGGCCGGCCTATGATCCTTTTAATGTGCTGTTCAATTGTTTGCTAGCATTTTGTTGAGGATTTTCACATCGATATTCATCAACAATATTGGTCTGTAGTTTTCTTTCATTCTAGTGTCTTTGTCTGGCATTGGTATCTGAGTAATTCCGGCCTCATAGAATGAGTTTGAAAGTGGTCCTTCCTCTTCAATGTCTTGGAAGAGTTTGAGAAGGATTCGTATTATGTTTTCTTTAAATGTTTGGTAGAATTCACCAGTAAAACCATTAGGTCCTGGGCTTTTCTTTGTTGGGAGATTTTTGATTACTAATCCAATCTTCTTTTGATTACTGATTTAATCTTCTTATTGGTCTGTTCAGATTTTGTATTTCTTCATAATTCAGTCTTGGTAGGTTGTGTGTTTCTAGAAATTTATCCATTTCTTCCATGTTATTCAATTCATTGGCATATCATTGTTTATAATTTTTACTTATCATACTTTGCATTTCTGTGGTATCAGTTGTAATGTTCACTCTTTCATTTCTGATTTTATTTGAGACTTCTATCATAGTTAGTCTAGCTAAAGGTATTTCAATTTTGTTTATCTTTTCAAAAACCCAACTCTCAGTTTCTTTAATCTTTTGTATTATTTTTCTAGTCTTTATTTCATTTATTTCTGCTCTGGTCTTTGTTTTTATCTTTCTTCTACTAACCTTAGGCCTAATTTGCTCTTTTCCTAGTTCCTTGGGATGTAAAGTCAGGTTGTTTATTTCTGACCTGTCTTTATTCTTAATGTAGACATTTATCAATATAAACTTTCCTCTTAGAAATGGTTTCACTGCATCCCATAAACGTTGATGTGTGATATTTTCTTTTTTTTTTTTTGAGACGGAGTCTCGCTCTGTCCCCCGGGCTGGAGTGCAGTGGCCGGATCTCAGCTCACTGCAAGCTCCGCCTCCCGGATTCACGCCATTCTCCTGCCTCAGCCTCCCCAGTAGCTGGGACTACAGGCGCCCGCCACCTCGCCCGGCTATTTTTTTGTATTTTTTAGTAGAGACGGGGCTTCACCATGTTAGCCAGGATGGTCTCGATCTCCTGACCTTGTGATCTGCCCGTCTCGGCCTCTCAAAGTGCTGGGATTACAGGCTTGAGCCACCGCGCCCAGCCAATGTGTGATATTTTCATTTTCATTTGTTTCAACATATTTTTTGAATTCCCTTTTGATTTCTTCTTTGACCCACTGTTATTCAGGAGCTTATTGCTTCATTTCCATGTTTGTGAATTTTTCAGTTTCCTCCTTTGATTGATTTCTAGTTTCATAACATTGTGGCTGGAAAAGATCCTTGATGTGATATCAATCTCGAATTTGTTAACACTAGTTTTATGGCCTAACATATGATCTCTCCTGGAAAACATTCCCTGTGAGCCCTTGAGAAGAATGTACCTTCTGCTGTTGTTGGATGCAGTGTTCTGTATATGACTGTTAGGTCCATTTTGTGGGAAGAGTAGTTCCAGCCCAGTGTTTCCTCTTGATTTTCTGTCTGGATGATCTGTCCATTATTGAGAGTGGGGTACTGAGGTTCCCTACTGCTGTTGTACTCCTGTCAATTTTTCCCTGCAGAGTTGCTAACATTCACTTTATGTATTTAGGTGCTCCACGGTGGGCACACATTTTTATATGCTGTGTATCTGGGAATGTCTGAATCTCTCCCTCATTGTTGCATCTGTTGAAGGCCTTCAACTTTCTGCTTTATTTCTTCTTCCTGATCCTTGTGCTGGTACCCCCTGCCATATGGCAGCAGTCAGTACTGCCCCCAGGGTCTCCATCCTGATATCCCAAGCAGGCTGCTCTTCCCATCAACACTCCAAGATGCGTGGGACCAAAACCAGTTCCACAGGCAGCCCGCAGACAAGCCAGAACTCTGTGAACATGTTCCGGTCTTTGCCTTGTGAACCAAGGGAGGTACCAATAATAGGGTGGCCTCCTCCTGACTGTGCTGGGGAGGAGGTGGGGCAGAGGTGAGCCAAATGCCACAAAATTTCCTGCTGCTTTGAGTGTGGTTTTGTCCTCATGGGGAGTTTGCGTGATTGCTGCAGATCCTTAACCAGTTCCTGGAAGTCCCACAGGGCAACCTGGGACCATGTGTTGCCCCTCACCTGGTGCTTCCATAGAGAAGCAAGGGTCTGCAGCACCCTAGGCCACCGTCCTGCTGACACCACTCCTGCACGGCCTTTCCCTTTCACTAAGTCACATCAGTAGTGCCTTTCCTCTGATGAGGCCTCCCAACCTTCGTCTGGCCTCTAGGGCCCTGTGCACAGGCCTTTTTTATAACATGTGCCCCTTTCTGTTCCAGCAGAGGTGCTGTCTTGCTCCAAGCATGAGAAACCCTGGGGACTTGCTGGAGCCAGAGTCCCAGGATCATCTCCCTGTGAATCCAGGCAGAACATCTGGGCTAGAATCCAGAAATCCAGTCTCTAGCAAGTGCCCCTGGTGATTCTTAACAAGGAGACTGTGGAAAAATACAGTCTTACTGAGCAATGTCATCTCCCAAACTCAGTGAAATTCTACCAGATAAAAGGGTGATCGCCAACATCTTTGCCCACTTACTGCTTGCAGACACTGCTCTGCACAGTAGATGCATATTAGCTCAGTTAATCCTTCAGTAACCTGTGCAATCAGTCCTATTATCATCCCATTTTACAGACGAGAACACTGAGGCACAGACTGCTTAAGCAATTTCCCCAGGCGACCTAGCTGGTAAGTAGAGGATTTCAGCTTGAGCCCAGGCCTTTGTCTCCTTGCTCATAGTCTTCATAGCTCTGCTGTTGGTGTTTAATTATTCAAGGCTGTCTCCTCAGAGACGTCATGATACTCTAGCATGCCAACAGGCCTCAGCCACTTGCACACCATGAAGGCCTCATCTCTGGCTATGCCCACAGCAAAAAAAAAAAAAACTAAAAATAAAATAATGACTTCTCCCACTAGGACATCCCTGCATATAGACCAAGGGCTCTTTTTAAGTTCCTCACTCATCCTGCCCAGGCAGCACTTGGTACTGTTGACTACAGGCTTCTACAAGAGCTCTTTTGCCTGCATTCTGATGAGGTGTACTCCAGCTCCTCTCACCGCTCTGTTTTTGTGGGTGCTCTCCTCTGTCCTTCCATGAAGTGCTGGGGTGCATGGGGGCTTATATCTAAACCCTCTTCTCCTAGACAACCTCATCATCCACATACCGGCAACTCCCACCCCTGGGTGTTCTTCCCAGACCTCTCTTCTGCTTCCCAGATTCAGACCCCTGCTCTCTGCTTCTCTGTGGACAGCCCTTTAGCCTACCCAGCTCAGCACACGCAACGCTAAGCTCAGGGCCCACCTCCCGGGTATGCATTCTTTCCAGCTCCCTGCCCATTACCCAGGCAGCTGTCCAACCAGACGTGTTTGGGTTCTTAGGACTCTGATATGTGGTCTTGGACACATCAATCCTCATAAGTGTTCCATATGTATTGTAATCCATCAGGCTGAGCTCACTTTTCCACTAAATCGTGTCTAACTGGCAGTGGCTGAACACAACCGGAGTTCATTTCGTCGTCACACATTACGAGGTGGCTGCTTCTCGTGGTTGGGCAGTAACTCAACAAAGCACCAGCGGTGCCAGCCCCACCTCTTACAGCCCTTCCCTCAACCCCGCCCTGGATCTTCTGGGTCACCTCTCATCATGCTCCAAAGCTCTGCTCAGACCTTCCCTCATCCAGAGACTGCTGCGTGGTCCCTGCTTCAACATGGTGAGCTGTGAGATGGGACAACACGGCCCCCTTCGCAGAGCTGGTAGGAAGTTGAAGGAGTGCCTGGCTACACACCCCTCTCAGGATGCTGGTGTGCAGTAGAGGCTCAGAGAGGGGCCTATCCTTTTTCTCTGCTCCACCAGTACCAGCCGTCCCCATTCACAGCCCTGTCCACACAGGGACAGCCCATGTGTTCCCTGCCCTCCCAGACACTGTGGGGCTGTGAAGACAGGGACTTTGTCTCCTGCCTGTGTCTCCCTGCAGCCTCTCACAGAGCCACTCTCATGGTGGACATCAATAAATATGCACCCGAGGATTAACTGTGGAGAATGGGATGACAGCAAGAGAAGCAGTTCTAGGTGAGTGGTTCCCAAGCTTTAGCGTGCATCACAATGTCCTGGGCAGTTTGCTTAAATGCAGATTTCTGACTCTGTAGGTCCAGGTGGGGCCAGAGGCTACCACTGCTGGCCCTGCCACCCTCCCCTGGGAGCCCCTGCGTGATAGATGCTGAAATGGATAGTATGAGATGTTGAGAAAACTTCCCCAAACCGTGGAGGCTGACCCTTCAGGTGACAAAAGCCACTTTCTGCCAGTCCACCTCCAACTTCAGCCGCAGCTGCTGTGGATACTCTGGACAGCTCAGAGCCTCCTGGTACAGGATGGCTCCGCCCAAGCTTGGTTCACCTGTCAGCATCCTGTCCCTAGGGCACTCTGATGCCAGGGAATCCGGCCAGGCCCTACAAGCACAGCCCAGAGTGCAGGGAGCTAACAGCCAGTGGAGCAGCAGAAAAACCTCTGCTCCCACCCCTCAGGAGAATGAGACTACCAGGCACAGGGCATTGGAAAGAATCCTCTAGGGGCTGCCATGGTTCCCCCTTGATAATATGCCCCTCCTCCAGTCCCTTCTTTTCCCCACCCCTATAATCCTGTAATCACTTCCCAAATAAACTCCTTGGCAACTTCTTGTCTCAGGCTCTGTTTTAGGAAGAGCCTAAACCAAGCAAGTGCACAGTCAGTGGAGGAAGTACAGTGCTCAGCACTCTGCCCTGGGATCCTCCCGCCATGGCTGGTCATAGTCACTGTTTTCTAAGGGGGTCAACCACACCTACACCAACAACCCGACGTGGAAGAATGGAGACCCAAGCAGAGGCTCTCTATTCCCCAGAACAAAGATGACACCCTGGATTGGTTTGGTGTTTGACTAACAGATATTTACTGGGTGCCTACTGTGTACAAACAGTGGACCACGAATTGAGGGTCTGTAGTGATGCATGATGTTCTGAGGGGACCTCTGCTGTCTACCAGGGAAGGAGAACATGAGGAGCAGAGGGTTAAGGTGCAAGAGTACCTTAAGTTAAGGAGTAGGAAATTATAATTTGATTCCACAAAGAGATGAAGTGACAGAGATGCCTTCCAGCCCTGGCCAGGAGGCATGGGGATGTTGGTGATGCTAGCTTCAAAGATGCAAAACCAACCGCAGCTCAACCCCATCCCAGCTCCTGACTCCTGGCTGCCAGCAGCCTGGCTCCAGGCCCAGAGGGGATGCCTCTACCCATTTGCTTTGCTGTCTTCTCAAAGATAGAATTCCTTTGGAAGGACTGACAGGACAAGGGTACAGCCATCTTAACGGGATTGCACCATCTTAAAGTGTCAAGCTTTTATGTCTCGGAAGTGTCCATTGCTACCTGACCAAACTGGCCCATTTCTTCAACAGAACATAAGGACCCTAATCACAACAAAGCTTACTGAAGTCCGGTCAGCACTCTCCCAACACCTCCCCGATAGGAACCTCTCTTAGAGGACACTTCCCCTACCGAGCCCTTTTAAAAAGTCAGGGCGTGGTGGCGGGTGCCTGTAATCCCAGCTACTCCAGAGGCTGAAGCAGGAGAATCGCTTGAATCCTGGAGGCGGAGGTTGCAGTGAGCCTAGATGGCATCACTGCACTCCAGCCTCGGTGACAAGAGTGAAACTCCGTCTGAAAATAAAATAAAATAAGCGGTAGGCTGGAAGTTGGCTCCTAACCCTGCCTGCCAGAAGGGCTTCTGACTGTCGAGCCACCTTCTGGTCTCTCCCTTCCTTTCATCTCTCTGCCGTAACAGGGACTAGCTAGACTTTGAGATTTGAATAAAAACATTTTTTAAAGCCAGGAAGGTGAATTTCCTGTTCTTATCTGTCTTAAAATGTCTTGTGTTGGCATTTCTCCCTTGCCGCTTCTTTAGTGAAAACACTGCGAGGTTACAGAGCCACACTGTTTCGTATTACCAGCTGATGTCCAAAAGGTGTGTGCCTTTCCCTCTGAGGGGCGCCTCCCGCTGACTCCCTAGTGGACCCATGTTAGTGAGACATGGTCATTGGTGGACCATGGGGCTGAGTGGTCTGCCTCTATTCACCTGCTCCCAACCTGGCCTGCACATTCAAATCACCTGCCCCAGTTTGAAGCCTCTAACACCCAGGCCTCACTCAAACCAATGAAATCTGCATCTCTAGGGTTAGCACCAAGACTTCGGAAATCTGGACACTACCCTGGTGATGATCATATGCAAGCAAGGCCAGGAGCAGAGCTCTTTCCCAGTGATGGCCACTCTCTTACTAATGTGTGCAGCTGATCCCAACAGGAACAGGACAGGAGACACCCCTCAGCCGAATCCTGTCTCTCTCCACACACAGAGACTAATGGGGCCATCGTTGTGTGCCCACAACAGCATTTTTCAGCAGGGCACTAAAATAGTTTTGTCAAAACTGAACAAATTGTACATCTCTTTTAAAGAAAAAAGAATGCATCACAGATCTCCGGCATTAATTCTCATTGCAATGTGACTTAAATCTGAAACATCATGAAATTAGGCATATATTTCACACATTTTATAGCTTTTATATAACTATAACCAAAATAATTTTTAAATTCAGTACTATAAAACTGCAAACCCAATAAAAGACAAATAAAGCGCATTAATTTAATGTGACAGTTGATGTCGTTTTGAAGAAAGTAATTTACCGATATTGGGTTTAGAGCCTATGCTGTTGCCTCAGGGCTAGTTTTATAGACAATGTTTCTGGATTTTAATTTCAATAAAACAAATACAGAGAATGTCTGTCCCATAACTACGCTGTTCCAAGGATGTTAATAACTGGAAGGCTTTGTTTCCTGGCTAAGGATAATCCATCCTCCCAACCCGGGTTAATCTCTCTGGAGACGCTTCTCTTTCAGGTCCTCAGTCAACAGTCCAGGTGTGGCCTAGGTTCTTCTCCGTCCATAGTTTAACCCGTTGACAAGTCTTGTCAGCTCCTCTGCAGTTCCCCCATGGCCACCCTCTTCTGTCTCCCACCCTCAGCTGTCTGCCATCCATTTTCCACCTAACATAAATCCAGCTATTAGATGTTATCCGGTAGCTTCATCTGTTGTTAGATTCCCATTGCATTTTTAATAGAATTCACTTTTTTCTTCGTCCCACCAAGCTCCCCATGATCTGCCCACTGCCTGCTCCTCCAGTGTCTCACATACTGCTCCACTGGTCTTCCTTCTGCTCTCCCAGTGCCCAGGCCCTGACCACCTTGGGCCTTTGTGCAGACGCATCTTCCTTCACTGTTCCTGTGACCTTTCTTAGAGCCAGCTTCACGCCACCTTGTCAAAGGGCTGCAGCAGTCACTCTGCCCTGCCCCTGGGGTCTATGGAGCACCTGGCATGATCTGCTACTTTTGTCTTTCTTTCTTTGTTAGTCTCTAGTACTAGTTTAGCTACTAAAAGTTGCTATATCAGATAAACCCCCAGAACCTCATGGTTTAATGAGATATAAAATTCAAGTTTACTTTGCACTCATGTGAAATCAAAAATGATTGCTCCTGGTTGGCAAGTGGCTCTCCTCCAAGCAGTGACTCAGAGACTCTGGCTCTTACTACTTGGGGCCCCTTCACCTTCATGACACAGCTCCCAGCCATGCCAGAGAGACAGGAAGTGGATACAGCCTCAATCCCCAGGAAGTAGTCTCTGAGTTAGGCGCGCACGATTCACTGAGTGTGGTAGAGAAGTCTGTTCCCCAATGCTCTCTTTACTCCAGTTTCTGGGTACCAGAATTTATTCGCTTGGCCTTTTCGACTTCATTGAGTGGGAACAATGCCATAAGTAAACATGCAAACACAGCATGGACGTCATTGCCCATGTGTGATGGACACCCAGATCGTCCCTGATATGCTTATGTTAATATTGAAAATCATTATCCAAACACAAGCCCAAAATGATTGCATGTGCTTCTATAAATGTACAAATAGAATGGAAATAATGAAATCTACCCAAATGTGAACAAAGGCAGACAATTTATTCAGAACTTGCTACAGCAGGACAGTCGGCCACTGTCACTTGTGTTTGCAGAGGCTCCCAGGCAGGTTGAGGGGTGGGGAAGCTTCACTGCGGGAAAAGTGAAGGCCCAGGTGGGCCCTATTGCAGGCTGTCAGCCTGGGAAAGCTGGAGTGGCCTGCTAGAAGAGGGGGATGTCCCATGGGATTGAGGAAGGGTGCCTATTTGACATTCTGTTGTTGGTTCTGAGTTGGAAGCAGCAATAAAAAACGGGAAGCTGGCAGTTTTTCGGAGTCCTAATTCTTCTGGGCCAACAGCTGCAGAGACTGTGAGCTAGACCTCTATTGCCATACACGGTCTGCCATTGTCTGTCTGTTCAGTGTACCTGTCTATCTATCTACTATCTATCACCTATCATCTCTCTAATATCTATCTATTGTCTATGTTATGCATTATCTATTTCTCTATTATCTACTATCCATCCATCCATCTATCTATCTATCTATTGTCTATCTATCTGTCTACCTACCTGGATCTTCCACTGATGGGCTCTCCGTTTGAAAACGTTTGTATAGAAAAAAGTCATATTGCAGCAACATGAATAATCATGGAGGATATTGTGCTAAGTGAAATAAGCCAGGTACAGAAACAAAAATACTGCATGATCCCATCACTTACACGTGGAATCTGCAGAAGTCAGAGTCACAGTAGCAGACAGTAGAACGGCGGCTACCGGGAGCTGAAGGGCAGCAGGGCTGGGGAAGATGTTGGTCAAAGAGTACAAAATCTCAGTTAGAAGGAGGAGCATTGATAGCAATTAATACTCAATTAATATTAGTATTAATAAATTCAAGAGATCTATTGTACAGTATGGTGACTATAGTTAATAACAATGTATTGTGTACTTGAAAATTATTAAGGCCAGGCGCGGTGGAACAAGCCTGTAATCCCAGCACTTTGGGAGGCCGAGACGGGTGGATCACTAGGTCAGGAGATCGAGACCATCCTGGCTAACACAGTGAAACCCCGTCTCTACTAAAAAATTCAAAAAACTAGCCGGGCGAGGTGGCGGGCGCCTGTAGTCCCAGCTACTCGGGAGGCTGAGGCAGGAGAATGGCGTGAATCCGGGAGGCGGAGCTTGCAGTGAGCTGAGATCCGGTCACTGCACTCCAGCCTGGGCGGCAGAGTGAGACTCCGTCTCAAAAAAAAAAAAAAAAAATTATTAAAAGCATTCATTTTAAGTATCCTCACCACAACAAATAAGTATATGAGGGAATGCATATGTTAATTAGCTTGATTTAGCCCTTCTGCAATGCATACATATATCAAAACATCATGTTGCACACTATAACTATATACATATGCACACAGGTACACACACTCACACCCACACACATAAGCACTCTCACACTTAACTCCCCCCTACATACACCCACACACAGGCACATACTCAGTTGACATACACACTTGGCACACTCATGCATACATACATGCATCCACTCATATTAATACACAAAAGCATTCACACACTCAACAAACCCCCCCACACATCCTAACACATATAAGCAGTTACACACAACACCCACACACACACTAACACACACAGGCACGTACACTCTTGACACACACACTTGGCACACTCACGCGTACATACACAAATCCACTGACACAATACACATATACACATGCACATGTACGTGTGTTCACAAGCAATCCCACACATCCACACGCACTGCCGCATGCACGCAGATTCACACACACATACAAACAGCACATTCACATGTCACATGCACTCACTCACATTCCCATGTTCACAGACAGCACAGCCACACATACATACACTCACACTCATACACACCCGCATGCACCTGTTCACACCACTCATGTGGTCACAGGCGCACCTGCACTCGTAGTGCTGAGTGATAGCCACAGCAGAGAAAGCTGCAGCAGGAGGAAGGCAGAGCTGTGGGTCCCTTGGTGCCTGACACACCATGGCATCGGGCTGAGGCTGGGCACAGCTGAGACATCCTTGTTCCCTTCCTTTGAAGCCTCTCCTGCCGCCCTCAGGAGCTGCCCCTCACTGAGGCACATCCTGGAGAATCCTCTCCCTGGGCTCTTTTCCTGGGCTTGCAGCCTGAGACATGCTCCTTGCTCCTAAGGGATCAGAATGCCTGCCAGAGCCCCAACCACGGAGCACTCATCACCCCATCCCGCCCTGCTCACTGCTCACCACCTGGCTGGCCATGTCCCCAGCAGCCACAGGCTTCCCCATACTGCAGCATGATCCTTGCTTTGCTTGGTCAACTCCTCATGCCTCAGCCTTCAGCTCGGTCCCCACCCCTCTGAGGATGCCCCAAACCCCTTCCTTGGCCTCATGGCCCTCTGCCAGATACCACTGTTCTCGATTGCCACGCACTGTGTGTGTGACTCTCACTCTCTAGTGGACTTTCACGGATCAGGAGCGGGTCTATTTTGCTCATCCTTGACTTCCCAGGGCCTAAAGTGCCATGCTGGGCACATAGTGGGCATTCAGTGAATATTTGGGGGGGAGGAATAAATGAATTTCATATAAAGTTATCAAATCAGTTAACAAAAACTATAGCAGCCACCAATGTCTAATCAAAGCCCTGCAATGAATAATATAATTTACTGACTCATGAAAACAATTCAGCTTCACCAGCCATCTTCACACCTATTTACATAGCTGCAGCTCAGCAGTATCTCAGACAACATTAACAGAAAATTCGACAAGGTGGTCACCAACTCTAAGAACAGACATGAATGTGTATTCATTTTGTTTTTTAATACAGGGTCTCACTCTGTCACCCATGCTGGAGTGCGGTGACGCCATCTCGGCTCACTGCACCCTTGACCTCCCAGGCTCAAGCAATCCTCCTACTTCAGCCCTCCAAGTAGTTGGGACTACAGGCATGTGCCACCACATCTGGCTAATTTTTTGTATTTTGGAGAGACAGGGTTTCACCCTGTTGCCCAGGCTAGTCTCGAACCCCTGAGCTTAAGAGATCCGGCTACTTCAGCTTCCCAAACTGCTGAGATTACAGGCGTGAGCCACTGTGCCCAGCCTTAATGTTTGATTTATGTTCCATTCCAAGGTGAAGTAATATTATCATTATTTCCAGATGCTGACCACCCGATAAATAGCCAGGTAAAAAGGCAACTTTAGATGCTAGCTCTGGGCCCATCCCAAACAAAAATCAGCTAAGATCCTCTTGTTTTGTTGAGGAAAAGGACTTCATTGCGTAATAATAGCTAAGTGTCACAATCAACCCGGGCGAACTAAGGACAGGGTATAAAATGACTTAGAAACGTGAATTCAACGGGAACACACAGTTCTGTGTTCACCCTATGTGATTAGATCATTACAGGTTTAATGTGAAGGACATCTCAGCTCCTGTAGTTGTGGCAACAGATTAGCACAAATGTATTGGCTTCAGACAACATGAACTTATTATTCTGTAGCTCTGGAAGTCAGAAGTCCTGTATTCCTCTCATCAGGCTAAAATCAAGGTGTTTGCTAGCCAGTGTTACTTCTAGAAGCTCCAGGGGAAGATATGCTCCCTGGCCTTTCCCCACACTCCTTGGCTCACAGCTGCTTCCTCCACCTTCAAGGGACATCATTCCCCTGTCTCCTTCTGCCCTTTCATCTTT
Organism: Trachypithecus francoisi; assembly: GCF_009764315.1. Classification (NCBI taxonomy): domain Eukaryota; kingdom Metazoa; phylum Chordata; class Mammalia; order Primates; family Cercopithecidae; genus Trachypithecus; species Trachypithecus francoisi. The sequence continues at coordinate 7,854,132 of NW_022681461.1, forward strand.
TCTCTCTTTTTTTTTTTTTTTTTTTTTTTTTTTTTTTTGAGACGGAGTCTCGCTCTGTCGCCCGGGCTGGAGTGCAGTGGCTGGATCCTGGCTCACTGCAAGCTCCGCCTCCCGGGTTCACTCCATTCTCCTGCCTCAGCCTCCTGAGTAGCTGGGACTACAGGCGCCCGCCACCACGCCCGGCTAGTTTTTTGTATTTTTTAGTAGAGACGGGGTTTCACAGTGTTAGCCAGGATGGTCTCGATCTCCTGACCTTGTGATCCGCCCATCTCGGCCTCCCAAAGTGCTGGGATTACAGGCTTGAGCCACCGCGCCCGGCCCATCTTTTCTCTCTTAACTCCATCTCTCACTTGTCTGCCTTTCTCTTATGAAGATCCTGGCTATATATTGGGTCCACCCAGATAATCCAGGAGAGTTTTTCCATCTCAGGATCCTTAAATTAGTTCTATCTGCAAAGGGACTTTTGCCAAATAAGGTCATACATTCACAGACTCCAGATATTAGAATGTGGACATCTTTGGGGAGACTATTTAGCTGACCACTCTAGATAAATACCAAATAAAATAAAGGTGGTTTGGATAAATTTGTGTATTTATCAGAGGACATCATTTCCCTGAAAACCCTTGAGGGACTCCTGATGGAGTTAAATGTGATTATTTTAATCTCCTGGCAATTTTACATTCCACAGGGAGTAGCAGCAAGGAGGATTGGAAAATGGCTCAAAGTAGGTCTACAGAGCATTCATCTACTGGATTAGAGCTGAACTGGCTGGCCGGGTGCCATGGAAACACATTCTCTTTCCCTCTCAGCTGCTTCTATTGCACCTGCCCGGTGGATTAAGGAGTGACTAGATTTTCCCGAGAGCTTCTCAAGTCTTGCTTAAAATAGATGTTTCCAGAAAAGTCATGTGGAAAAAAAAAGTGTGGATCTATTAATACTTTATAATGGACTTAAGAAATAAGCCACTGTTTGACTGAATCCGTGCAGAGGAACAAGAAGAGACAGCACAAAGGTGAAACCAGTAACCTGAGGTACTGTTTTGTTTCCTTCCATTGGACCTTCTTCCCACTACCCCATCACTAGCCTCTATGCCAGCAAACTCAAGTCTCTAATCCTCAAAGGCAGCCCCTGTAATCATGATTTACGTGACTTCAAATCACCAGTTAATGTCTTAGAGGCACTTGTGGTCATTGTTCACAAAAATAACCGCCTAGAGTCCAATGGTCCACAAGGCGCCAGCACAGAATTTTGCAAAACTCCACTGCCAGATTCCTCCTCGGCTCTTCCCTTTTCCTTGTCTACGTGCAGAAGTGACGAGCAAAGCCTGCCAGTCCCTCCTCTTGAACCATGTCTCTGCTGCGGGCTTTCCAGGACGCTTGCTATGCCCGGTCCCAGCTGCACCGCCTCAACCTGGCCCTATTGTGGCATCCTGAAGGCTTTCCCACTCTCAGCCTCTTCTCCATCAACCCACACTACAGGACTTCCCGTTTCTCTCCCCTTACATGCCTCTTGCCCTCCATGCCACAATCTCTGGCTTTCTTTTGTTTCCTAACACACACGGTGCCTTCTTTCACATTTTGAGGACTGGGCCACGCTGTTCCCTCTGCCCAAACATCTTCCCTCTTGCTCTCGGCCACGATGCTGCTCCCACGCCATCAGCCTGAATGCCACCACCTTGCATCACATCGAGCATGGGTTCTCCAACTCTGGCCCTCCTGCACTGCACCGATGTTTCCTTTGGGCTGTTTTCACACTCTGTAATTGTTTACCCTTTTACTGGGTTAAACTCCATTTCCTGAATTGGACTGCACAGGGAGGGAGATGCTGTTGCCCTCTTCCTGGAGTTTCCTTCCATGTCCACCAGGCTGATGCTTCTGTACACTCTCCACCTCTCCTCCCCCTCCCAGGGGAGAATGACGGACATTCTGAGGAGAGGAGCAGGAATACTTCTTGCCAGCAGTTCACTGGTCTACATAGGGCTGGGGTGTGCTCTGCCACCTGCAGCAGTGATGTGGGGACAGCCCTTGCGCAGGGAGGCCTGGGCTGCCTGGCCTTGCCTGGCCATAGGTCAGGTGAATCCATGGTCCCGGGTGTCCAGTGCTGGCATCTCTTGCCCCAGATACAACTTAGACTTATCATTTTCAACGTTGACACCCTGACCACCACGTGCTGGGTTTAGGAGTTCAACATATGAACTTGGGGAGACACAATTCAGTCCACAGTGCTATGGGAGATCTCCTCACTACCAGCCTTCCACCCAAATCACCCACTAACGTCTACATTTCACCTCTGGAATGTGATAACAAAGGAGAACACTTTCTCCAGAACCTAACCATCACATGCTCTGGAGATGACATTTCAGGTACCTTGTGACTGTTCTGATACTTTTCCTGGAGGCCCACTTGAACGGAAATTGAAAAATGGGCCCATCTGCTCCTCCCTTCATTTCTTTGTCTGGTCTAATTTCCCTGTGATGATCCAGGGAGCTTCCATCGAAAACTAGATGGATGATGATTTGTTCTGAAATACCACATCCTCAAAGAAAAATCCAATTTAAAATGGAGAGCAGCAAACAGCTGTAGGATCAGGAACTGGGAATTGATTCTGGTGATTATAACTTTTTCCAATTATTGTTCGGCTCTGAAACCTGTGCCTCTGATGTACACGCCTGAACATACCCTACGAATACCCATCCCGGCCAAACAGAAGAGGAGGCGTTCCCAGAGCCGGGATGTCGTGACCCGCGTCCCTGGGCTGGCATAATAACGTTTCAGTGTGGATGCCGACAGGTTAGGCAGCCTCCCGGGTAAGGGTTCCTATGAGTGTGCCAGGGATAAACATGTCTCACTCTCAACCAATTTCCCTAAGCAAACCAATTCCAGGAAGCAAGAGAAGAAAAAACATTTCAACAGAACAGTTCCACATGTGTGGAGCAGGAAGTAGCAGATCCTGGATGCTCTAAGAAAAAGAAAAATGGATCTAAATTTCTTGAAATCTGTTTAAATATTTGAAGATATGAAATAACGCTGTGTGACTTTAAGACAGGTACATAGAGATAAGCCTGTTCCTCAGGTTTTACAGAGGAATCGATTGATATGTGCATAAGAAACATTTTAAAAATATGGTTGAATACTTTCCCATCAGAATGGAATCACAGGCAGGCTCTAAGCTTTAGAATCAGACAGTGTGTTAGGATACTCATGGCCTGTACAAATCTCCCCTGCCAGGCTGTCCACAGTGCAATGTCAACAGGACAGACTGTTACCCAGTATCTGCAAGGGGCCACCACACCTCTCCGAATCCTCAGCCTGGCCTCCCTCCACCCGACTTACCACACTCCAGAGCCCCCAAGCCTCTGTTTCTCCAACATTCTGAGTGAGTTTCCACCTCACGGCCTTCACCTTGGCTGTTGCCCTGGCCTGGAAGACCCTTTCCCCAGGAGCCTACCTGGCTGTCTCATTCACTATGCTTGCAGTCTCCATTCAAATATCCCCCTATTTGAGGGGTTGGCTTATTTGAGGCCAGGCCTCCCTGGTCACACTTCAATCTCTTTCCCCGTTTCTCCTGGTACTTAACACTGATTGTCCCCATCCCGCCCAGAAAGGAAGAGCCTGCCGGGCACGGACTTCATTCGATAGCTTCTGCTCCCTGCTGTGTCCCAGGGACCTAGAATAGAGCTGCATACAGCAGGTGTCCAGTAAATGCTGGTTGAGCGAATGAGCAGACACAGCACATGCCCCGTCATATCATGAACTCCCAGAGAGCAGGTTCTGTCTCGTTCATGTTCACGCTGGCAGCCTGTTGGTGGGCATTCAACAAAGGCAGAGGTTTGATGGAATGCAGCTCTTCCATAGCTGTGCAAGCGGCCGCTGTGGGGTGCTCCTTTTTTCTCAGCTGGAGGCAGGGCTGGACTCCACCTCGCTCCTCTGGGGAGGGACACTTGGAGACAAATATGAAATGTTGCTGAATCCCTAGTGCTTTAGAAGACACCATCCAGAATGTTTGGAAACTCCGAATCTTTGTTTTCTATCTTTGTCTTTCTATCTTTCTCTCCCACACATGTGGGAGAGAAGGGTGGGCGTGTGGTGAGAAGGTTTCTATCTTCTATATTGGAATCACACAAGGAATTTGCCCTGTTTTTCTGAAAAGCCCAGTTAAGCGTTCTATCAGGCCTGGCAGACAGTTATAGTGTGGTAACAACCCAAATCACAGTGACTTAGCACAGCCAGAGTTTGTGTTTCACATGTCCCAAGCTTGTCCTGGGTCCAGGCATTTCTTGGCCTGTGGGATTGGCATTCAATGCCACCCATGGTATTTCCATATCAGTACACGTTTCCCCAATCAGGGAGGCAGCGGAAGAAAGAGAGAGGCAAGTGTTGGTAATAAAATACTTCCAGGCCACTGACCAAAGCAAGTCAGGTAGTCCTAGCCAATTCAAGGGGAGCAAGAAGTACTGTTCTCTCAGGGGAGAACAATAGAGGGGCGTGTTGGTGAACTGTAGTAATATGGGCCACAGGGTCAGTCTGTTGCTTTCTAACTCTAGAGAGACCACCCTGGGTGGGGAGGGGACAGCTCCTTCTGAACTCTGGAGAAAAAGCCCCACTCTTCTGAACCCCAGAGCAATTACCTAGAGATGTGTGAACCTTATCAGACCCCTGTTGGACCTGCCCCAGGCCCAGACAGACATGCACCGCTCAAAGTCACAGAGCTGCATCAGGAAATCTAGGAAGAAGCTGTAGACAGGAAAGAAGAGAAGAGCCCACACCTTGCAGAGCTGCAGCATGCAGAGCCTGGGACGGTGAGAAGTCCAGCAAAGGCACTGAGGACAGGCAGTCGGGGAGCTGGGGAACGAGGACAGCACTGTCCAGGAAGTGCTCAGAAAGAAGAGTAGTGCAGTGTGCCAGGTTCCTCCATGTGACCTTGCCACTCACTCCCTCATCAAGAGGTGGGCTGCATTTCTCCCCCACCCGCCCCCACTCCTTGAAACTAGATGGGCCCAGGGACTGCTATGACCAATAGAATGAAGCAGAATGAGCCTGCACTGGCTCCCGGCAGAGCCCCTGAGTGTCCTGGCAGCTTCTGCTGCTTATTTCCTGGAACGCTTGTCCTTGGAATACTCCTTCACAGAACCTGACTGTCACACTCTGAGAGGCCAGCATCATGAGAGGCCACATGTGGGTTCTCTGGTCAAAGATCCCTGGTGCAGTGGCAGCCAACAGGCAGCACCAGTGGCAGGCCATCTGTGTGCCAGCAGAGCCTTCAGGTGACTCCAGCCCAGCTGTCATCCGACTGCCACCACAGGGAAATCCCATCTAGAAGCACCCCGCTGAGCCCAATCAACAGAGGAAGCTCTGATTCATAAGAACAGATTGTTGGTTAAGTTTGGGGGTGTCTTGCTAGACAGCAATAGGTACCTGGAGTCAGGACTGAAGACTGACCACTGGATCTAGCTATGACAAGACCATTGATGACCTTGGGAGGGGGGAAAGTCAACCTGACTGCAGGCGATTCAAGGGAGAATTGGAGGAGAAATAAAGACTGGAAATCAGCCCGGGGTGGGGTTTGCTACACAGAGGAGTAGAGAAATGCGGCAGCAGCTGACATGGGTAAAAGAAGCTGTTTTCTTTTCAGCTAGGAGAATGATTACAGCATGTTCATATGCGATGGGAATGATTCAGTAGAGACACAAAAATTGATGGTGGAAGAGAGCAGGGGAAATTGCTACAGCCAAATTCTGGAATGAGCAAAAGCTCTAGAAAATGGTAGTGGTGCTGGCCTTCTGCAGGAGCAGCAAATGCTCGTCCCCACTGACGAAGCCTGTCCTGATTGGAGGAGGCTGAGAGCCACCCAGGGAGAGGCAGTGTCCACAGCTACCTGGAGGCTGACGGGCATGGCCGGGAGCTTGTGCTGGTTCCCATTGGCTTTCTTTGTGGAAAACACACCAAGCCTTTAGAAAAGAGTGAGGAGGAGGAAGGAAGGGTGGAAGGGAGGAGAGAGAAGGGTGGATATGGAAACCTCAGAGTGCAAGACAGGGACGTGGAGGGGATTGAAGGCAGCCTTGTATGTCCACAAGGACTGTGTTCTCATGGGCTGGGGCCTGTTTGGGAAGAAGGCAGCATGGGGCAGGGACTGTCCCAGAAAACAGAGACCGGTTACAGTGCAGTGCGGCCACCACAGCATGGTATAGGAGGTGAGGCAAGAACCTTCTGCCCAGAGGGTACAAGAGGGCTTCATGGAGGAGTTGACATTTAAAGGGGATCGTAAAACACAAGGGGCAAGTTGCTAAATGGAGGGTGAGTGTCAGATGTGAGCAAACAGCATGTGGGAAATCAGGGAAGGAAGGAGAAATTAATGTGCCGTAAGGCAGAGACTCGCATGATCAGCGTGTGCAAGGCCTGGAGCGCACAGGCAGGAACCTATCAGAACCAGTCTTGATGAAATAGATAGGATTCACACCAATCCAGAGGACAGAACTTGGTGTTAAGTGCATTGCGCTAAATCTGCTCTTCTAGACATACAACAAATTTTAATGAACGGGGGTATTTATGCATTCATCCAACAAATAATTATTTTTTGTGGTATTAGTTAAAATTAGTTTGGGCTTTATATGTAAATGAAATATAACATCAGTTTAAACAAAATAGAATTTTATTTCCCTTTCATTTAAAAGACATCACTACAACTAACAGACATCTAGAGGTTAACTTCAACATGCATCAGGAACAGAGGCTTTGTTCTAGATCCCACTCCATCATTTTTAGCATTTTGCCCTCTCCCTTAAGCTTCAAAATGGCTGCCAGTGCTCCAACCATCACATCTATATTCCAGGGCACAACTCCTTTTTTAGGAAGACATACCCACCCCAGCTTTTGCTCTACCCAGATTTGCTAGGGCTTAGCAGCATGCTCAAGAGCTGCCTCAGCTGTGTCTGAGGTGAGGGGAGGCTTCATCCTAGCCTCTATTGCTCCTACCACAAGCAGATAGTAGCAATGCTGGTGTCCACACAGGCTCTGACACTTCACTTCTGGTCTCAGAGGAAGCCCTATGCCACAGGGTGCCCAAACTGGTCTTCCTCAAGGCTACCCCACGGGATGAACTACAACGAGGAAGCAGGGTGTGGACTTAATATATCAGAGGTCAAACTTGGACCAATAAGAGGCTTGAGACAGGACACTGGCAGATAAACTGCCCCTCCTCTTCAACAGGACTGTTCTTGTCTGAGAGCAGCCATGTGTGACCTAGCAACCTGCCCTGCTTCCCTGCAATGCTGAGGCAGCTCTGTGAGGCACCACCTCGTGCTTGCCCTCCATCCCTCCTGCCTCCTAGTCCCTTTTCCTCACTCTTGCTGCCCCATGATTACACTTCCCGAGAAAGTCTTAGTACTTAAGCCTTGCCTGGGGCCTCTTTTCTAGGGATCCTGGACTGAGCCAGGGACTTCCCCACAGTCCACAGAATGTCCTGCTTCATATCACATGGAGGAAAACGTGCTCATGTGGCCAAATCTAGCTACAAAGAAAGGTGGGAAAGGTGGTCTTTCCATTCTTGTAGTACTGAGCCCAGCCAAAACTTGGTGCTCTAATGAAGGGATTTTTAGGAAGGAAGAAGGGAATGGATGTTGGGGTAGGCAGCCGGCAGGCTCCAGCACAGGGACCTACAATGGGCAAGGCGCATGTCTAATTAGTTAGAATGCATCATCCAGCAGTTTAAGAAACTAAAAGGAGTTTCTGATGCATATTCACACATGAGACAATGAGCTCACGCCAGTATGCATGTAACTGGGCTCTAAATTCAGACCGTCCTTTACAAAGCAATGCTAAGCAAATCTTCCTGGTAGCCCTGGTGATTTCTGAGGAACCAGCGAAGGAGAAAGAGCTATAAACAGACGCAGCTCCACACCCATCCTGGGAGTGACACGTTTCCAAGGAAAGCATGAGGCATGGATTCCTCCTATCTGCAGGCCGTTAACCCACTCTGGTATCGATCCCCTTGGTGCAAAAAGTGCAGGGGGGGTGTTCTGCAGCTCACACACCAGAAAAATGTGCAGTGCTGAGAGGCAGCCTGGCCTTACAGGAACACTGGAGATAGCCGAGGCTCTTAGGGAGAAATAAACTCCTGGGAAAAAGCCAACTGACTCGCACGTAGAAGAAGGAAAGAGGAATAGATTAAGACATTAACAGGCATTTTCATTCCTTCTCTGTTTACTTGATGGTGTGTACATTTGTACACAAACTGCCAACCTTCTAGAATAACGTGCTGCTGTGCTGCATTTGTGATTTAACTGTTTCTGAATTTGAAGCTAAAACCCCTTGACAGTTTTCATTAAATCTTTGGTTTGGGAACTGGAAATTTTCTGGTGAAATGAAATCAATACATGGAAGTCTCCATTAGTGTAAAATTTGAAGCCTATGAATGGAAATGAAATAAAATGTATGTAAGTATTCCAGGACCTAAACTGCAGAAGAAAAGATGTAAGATGGGCCAAGTTTTTTTGTTCTATAGGAAATGATATCTCAGTGACCCTGGGCAACTGCAGTACAATGAATCCACCTGGTGTCAATCAGACAGCATGGAGGGGGACGAGGAGGCACAGATAAGCAGAGCCCATCAAGTGATCCAGCAGACACTGGCTGGCTATTTACGGCCATCACTTCAGTAAACCCAGTAGGCAGCCTTGTCACGGATAGATTTCTATCTCCAACCTACAGATGAGGAAGCCCAAGCTGGGAAAACAGAAGGGACTTTCCCAGCCCAACACTTAATACGAATTTACCATTTCGTCACTGTGTACGGGTCCAAATCAGCTGCTCTTTCCACCATGGTCTAAAAACCAGCTCACCTTAAAATAAATTCACTTGCATCCATCCCTTCTGGAAGGGATCCCTGCCAGAGAGGTTGGACTTTTCAATTTTTTTTTATTTTTTATTTTTTTCTGCTCACTTCTCATTTTCCACACCAGTAAAAGGGCCCATCAAATAATAAGTAGTCAGTAGGGTATCCGGTATTCCTTGCTATCCAGACTTCAGCATCTGAAGCGGGAGCCAAGTGGCTTTGGCTCCTGGAGGAGACATTTATCTATGTCGAATAAAATGCATATGTGTGCACGCTAAGGAAGGAAGACAAAGAATTTCTATCCAGAGAGATGTCTAGTCACTCACCTTCATTGATTGAGAGATGATCAGTGTCAGCACGCGATTGGCGACACTGAACAGAAACTGACAACTCCAGACTGATAATTGTCTTATTTTGCATCAAGCCCTCTGTTCGTCCCTGAGCAAGCTTTCAGTGAGAACCTACCAGGAGCCACACAGGATGCCAGGCAGTGGGGACACAGAGGTGAATCAGAAAGAGCCCCTGTACCTAGGAGCTTGCAGTCCAGGGGAGGGCACCACGCCAGGCACACACACGGAACTTCAGTGGCCGGGGAGCTATCGGTGAGGGAGTGCGCCTTCTCCAGGCCATGTGGGGACATCGCCCTGCTGGGCACTCTGTATGGAGGGCCTGAAGCAGTATGTGCTGCCCGATTGCCACGTCCCCCATCTTGTGGCACCGTCTAATGTATAAAGTAGGCATCTGGCTCTCCTGATGCAGCCTGCTGAGAGACAAGGTTACCAAGTGTTAAATCACCTAACCAGTGTGGTACTATTTCACCTCCATTTTCTGTCTCCAGGCCTAGCATTTGTTCCGCGTCACCAATGCCCTTTCCTGAATTATAGGTTTTGTGAGCAGTCACTAAGCAACAGACTAGGTCAGAAAATGGTTTGCTTTTTCTTGCAAATGTACCATTGACATATACTGTGACCAGTGCGCTTCCAGCTGGCTCCTTAGAAATCACACACATGTGTGGCCATAGGCCACATCAGCGTCCTCTAGAGGTTACGTATATTTTGTTGTTACATTATGCCTACTTAGAAGAAATTCCTTTTATTAGTAAAATTAAGAGAGAAACATGATACTCCAGAGACCCATGGAAACAAGGACCTGATCCAAGATTTTGAGTGAGTCCTCAGTGGTCTCTGACTTAGGTTTTGGCAGGGTTGGGAGAATAGGAGGGACAAAACAGAAAGCCTTGACATTTACATGCAGCAACTTTTAATAAAGGGCCATGGGGCAACAGCAATCCCCAGTCAGCAACAAGACACGTCAGAAGAAACAACACACATTGGAAGGAGGAGACACAGGCCTCTGTGTTCTTCCTCTTGGGAAGAGTTCCCAGGCAAATGGCATTGCCTCACACACCCGAGCTTGCCCGTCAGCCAAAGGTTCTTATCCCAGATCACCTCAGGTGCCGCTTGGCACTGGTGTTTCCGAAGACCGCATCTGTCTGTGTTTCCTTCTCAGGAAAATAATTTATGATAAAAAAAAGGATGAGGTATTTAACAGTAAGGTTCCTACAGTGTCGTTTTAAAAAGTGGTCGATTAAACAATGGGAAGACTACAGGGGAGGCCCAAAGCGTGACGAGGAGGTGGTATAGCCTAGCACAAGCCCGTAGACACGAGGAGGGGACGGCAGCACCCACCCGTCCTGCCAGAGGCAGGATCAGGCCCACTCGCCTCATCTGGTAAAATGTCACAAACATCGTTCCCTACACGCATGGAGAGAATCGGACAGTGAGGAAGCAGCTGAGGAGAAAGACACGATCCACACTCCCCACTATCATGGGCAGTTAGCATCCCATTAGAGGTGAAAAAAGCTTACAGAACATTTATAGATGATTGTCAATTTGATTAAAAGGTAGAAGAGCAGAAAGCTTAAAAAATACCGACTTTGAAAACCTCTAGCAGCTCGGCACGGTGGCTCATGCCTGTAATCCCGGCACTTTGGGAAACTGAGATCCTCGGATCATCTGAGGTCAGGAGTTCAAGACCAGCCTGGCCAACATGGTGAAACTCCGTCTCTACTACAAATACAAAAATTAGTTGGGCATGGTGGTGCGTGCCTGTACTCCCAGCTACTCAGGAGGCTGAGGCAAGAGAATCGCTTGAACCCAAGAGGCAGAGGTTGCAGTGAGCCGAGATTGTGCCACTGCACTTCAGCCTGACAGAGCAAGACTTCGTCTCAAAAAAAACCCCAGAACAAAAAAACAAAAACAAAAAGAGGAAACAAACCCAAAAAAACCACCTCTAGCCAAGCTCAGAAGAGAGAAAGGAAGGGCCTACGTGCCAGAAATGAAGCAGAGACTCAAAGAGAGCAGAAGTCGACTCTTCTATGCCAGGACACCTAGACATGGGTGAACAGCGCTGGCCACTTGGGGTCAGAAATGGGACTGTGGTCCCACCCAGAGAAGCAAGACTCGGCCTTGAGCTGGGAGAATGGAAGGCCCATCCTGCCTTGCAAAAAAAAAAGAGAGCAGAGAAATTCCAGCTACCAGGCCAGGAAGGTGTCAAGAAATCATGTCATCTGCCTGGGGCTCTTCATGGGAAGGAAACAGATTCCCACGAGAAATCAGAACCTCAAGCTGTACCACCTGCATATAAGGGCTCCAATTTGCACTTTTCATGTGGTTCAGGGAATCTTGAGCCAATAAATGAATGCAAAAACTTGTCCTGAACGGGTGAAAGGGCCCCCAGCAAAAGGCAAACAAAGCCATTTTGTGGGAACATTTTCGCAACCTGGGGCCTCCAGGACGGCTCAGGCTTGGTCTCCCACATGCCACATCCATTTCCTGCTGAAACTCTGCTGCACACACAGATCCCAATCTCTACATTTCCCACTGAAGGGAATCAGAGCTCCTTAAGGAGGGGCTGACTCCAGGCCGAGGGCAGCAAGACTATCAGATGCACTTGGGATACTTTTTTCTCTTTTCTGAAACAAGGAAGCTACTAAAACTATTAAGGTCGTGTCAAAGGAATTAGGGCCATAGGACAATAAGAGCAACAGCAAAGATAATAGGGCAAGGGATTAAAAACAACAAGATGTTTCCATCTTGAATATATAATGGTGCCTAATTTTAAGAAAAATTCATTACAGAAATTAACTCATTATTTTGAAAACTGGTAAAGAATCAAAAATTTATCCTGCTATTTTAATTTAAGTTCTTTAAGATGGAGAGCACCCTTTCAAAGATCAGTAGAGACACAGATAGAAATAAAGATGTAAAAAGTTACAGATCCTGGGGAGCACGTGGCACCCCTGGGCACCACACACACAGGGAGGTCAAGAAGCAGAGAGGAAGAGAAAATGAGAAGGAGACCCGTGGCCAACACCTTTACTACGCCCAGGGCATTATTCCAACAGGATTCCCACAGGGAGTTTTAGTTGGTGGGTTTAAAGCAAGCAGACATGAGTTTCAGGGGGTCATGCAGTGGCTGAGAGGTAGTCACTGCTACCCATCTGCACAGTCCATGCAGGGTGTGAAGGTCAGTCGCCAGTGAAGCAGGGGGAAGTGATCACCAGGAAACAGTTGTATATGAATATATCTGGATGGATCCACCATATTGAGTAACTAGGGGGAATGGGTATAGAACTGGAAGCTGCGTCAAGGGTGACTGGGACCCAGTTTTGGTATGAGAAAGTCCAACTTATATTTAAAATGGATACTGAGGCAAAATAAAATTATAACCATTCATACACTGCCTTTCCTATGTAAACTCTTCCACTGTGTATCAAGTAGCTAATGAGGGAAAGTTTCTTCTTTGTAGAAATCTTCCATCCTATAAATGATGAAGGAATACTAGAAGTAGAACATTCTAATTTTGCCCCTTTAAATAAGTTCGTGTGTGAGGATAGTGAGCACCAATGGTTTCTTACACCTCAAAGAGAGGGATTACGTTCGGTGTCACATGCTACCTGATGCACGTTCACAGCATCATCTGTGCACCCAACAGATCAATCAATTAGCAAAATGTAAGTGTGAATAAACCTCTGAGTCCAATTACCAATTTAGAGGAAATACAGAGAATAGAAGAGCAAGTTAAATAAGAATATGGGGAGGAAATTAGTAAAATCCAAACTATTGTGAATTCTGTAAGGCAGATGATTTGAGAGAACAAGAAAGAGAGGTAAGGAGGGAAGTTACAGATTAAAAGAAAGTTAAAATATGTGGCAAAATCTCCCAATGTAAGGATCTTACATGAATAGACACTTAAAAACATATTTAAAAAGTATACACCACAACCAAGTGAGGTTTGCAACACAAGCGAGACCAGTTTGATATTTGAAAATCAATTAATGCATCCCTGACATCAACAGTCAAAAGAAAAAAAATATATGATTATATTAATTGATTCAGAAAAAGTGCTAACAAACACAACATCTATACATGATTTTTAAAAAACCTTTCTATCATGTATAGGAATGGAGAGAAACTTCCTGAACTTGATAAAGAACATTTTAAAGATCTGTAGAGCTAACATCATAGTTAATGGTGGGGAACTGATTCTTTCCCTCCAAGTTTAGGGAGAAGACAAAGATACCTTCTCTCGTCACATTTACTCAGCATTGTGTTGGAAACCCTAGTTAGCACAATAGGACAAGAAGAGGAAATAAAAAATACGCAGATTGGGAAGCAAGAATTAAAACTATCTTTGTCCACAGATGACATGATTGTCTATATAGAGAATCCGAAAGAATAAATAACAAACAAAATCTCCTAGAATTAATCATCAAGCATAATAAATTTGCAGGATACATGGTTAGTATACAAAAGTCTCGATCTCCTGACCTCGTGATCCGCCCGTCAAAAGACCAAGAATAGCCAACACAATGCTGAAGAAAAGAGAAAAAGAAGGAAAAGTAGGAGAAGTAGAAGTGGAGACAGAGGAAGAAGAAGAGGAGGAGGAAGCAGGAGAACAGCAACAACAAAGTCCTAAGACCTCACACTACTGATTTTGAGACTTACTGTTCTAAAGCTACAGCAATCATGGCAGCATGGTACTGACAAAAGAATAGACTTGAGGTCAGCAGAACAGAAAAGACAGCCAGAAACAGAACAACACAAATACATGGAATCAACCGGTCTTTGATAAAGAAGCAATGGTGATTCAACGGAGAAACAATAATCTTTCAACAAATGATGCTGGAAGAATTGAATGTTCATAAATCAAAGATAACACAAAAACATGAACCTAACACAGACCTCATACCTTTCACAAAAATAACACAAAATTGATTCTAGACCTAAATGTAAGATTATAAAATTTCTAGAAGAAAATGTAGGAGAAATTCTGTATTTTGAGTTTGGCCATTAGATTTTTTTTTTACTTTTATTTTAAATTCGGGGTACAAGCAGGTTTTTTCTTTACATGGATGAATTATACAGTAGTGAATTCTGAGATTTTAGTGCACCCATCACCCAAATAGTGTACATTGTACCTAATATTTAGATTTTTTTCATCCCTACCCCTTCTCCCCCCCTTCCCTTTCTGAGTTTCTAAAGTCCATTATATTACTCTGTATATCTTTGTGTATTCATAGCTTAGCTCCCACTTATAAGTGAGAACCTGTGGTTTTTGGTTTTCAACTCCTGTGTTACTTCACTTAGAACAATGGCCTCCAGCTCTATCCAAGTTGCTGCAAAAGAAATCATTCTGTTCCTTTTTACGGCTGAGTAGTGTTCCATGGTGTATATATGCCACATTTTCTTTATCCACTCATTAGTCAATGGCCACTTAGGTTGGTTCCACATCTTTTGTGATTGTGAATTGTGCTGCAAGTGTCTTTTTCGTATGACTTCTTTTCCTCTCAGTAGATAGCCAGTAGTGGGATTACTGGATTGAAAGGCAGATCTACTTTTAGTTCTTTAAGGAGTCTCCATACTGTTTTCCATAGAAGTTGTACTAATTTACATTCCCGTCAGCAGTGTATAAGCTATCCCTTTTCCCCACATCCTCACCAACATCTGTTATTTTTTGATGTTTTAATAATGGCCATTCTTGCAGGAGTAAGGTGGTATCTATCTCATTGGGGTTTTCAATTATTGAGCATTTTTTCACCAGTTTGTTGGCCATCTGTGTATCTTCTTTTAAGAAATGTTCATTCATGTCCTTTGCCCACTTTTTGATGGAGTTGTTTATTTTTTTTTTGCTGATTTGTTTGAGTTCCTTGTAGATTCTGGATACTAGTTCTTTGACGTATGTGTAGTTTCCAAGTATTTTCTCCCATTCTGTGGTCTGCTTACTCTGAGTATTATTTCTTTTGCTGTGCAGAAGCTTTCTAGTTTAATTAGGTCCCCCATGAGCTTTTAAAAGTACCAGAAGCATAATCAATGAAAGAAAAAATAGACATATTAAATTATATTGAAATTTAAAACTTCTCTGTAAGACACTGCTAACAACAAAAAATAAGCCATGAATTAAAAGAAAACTTTAGTACAATATGTCTTGTGAAAGCCTCATATCCAAAAATAGTTTAAAAGCTCTTAAAATTCAGCAATAAAACAACAAACTACCCATTTGAAAATCAGTAAAATATCTGAAGAGACATCTCACCAAAGAAGATATACAAATGGCAAATAAGCCTATGGAAAAATGAAAAACATAACTTGTCATCAGGGGAACTGCAAAATAAAACAAAAATGAGATACTACCACATACCTATTAGAATAGCTAAAATCCAGAAAACTAACAATACCACACACTGGTGACAATGTGGAGCCACTGGAACGCTCATTCATTGCTGCTGGGCATACAAAATGGTATAGCCACTTTGGAAGACAGTTTGACAACCTCTACAAAGCTAAACATAGTTTTATTAGTCTACTCGGGCTACTATAACAACATACCACTGACTTAAACAACAGACATTTATTTTTTCATAGTTCCAGAGATTGCAAGTCTCAAAGATCAATGTTCCGGTATGGCCCCTCTTTCTAGCTTACAGACAACCACGCACTCGCATGGCCTTTCCTCTGTGTGTGATTGAAGAGAGATCTCTGATGTCCCTTCCTCTACTTATAAGGACACTAGTCTTATCAGATTAGGACACACATTTAACCCTAATTATGCTCCTACAGGCCCTATCCCTAAATACAGTCACATTGGAGGTTAGGGCTTCAATATATACATTTGGGGGGAAAGCAATTCAGTCTATAACAATAGTCTGAAGATATAAGCCAATAATCACACATCTAAGTATTTACTTACATAAATACAAAAGCCTGCACATGAATGTTTATAGCAGCTTTATTCATAATCACCAAAACTGAAAGCCACCAAGATGTCCTTCAATAGCTGGGTCTATTCAATAGCTGGGTCTATTCAATAGCTGGGTGGATAAACAAAATGTGGTACATCTACACAATGAAATACTATTTAGTGATAAAAAGACATAACCCATCAAGCCAAGAGAAAACGTGGATAAACTTTAAATGCATATTGCTACGTGAAAGAAGCCAATCTGAAAAAGTTACATAATGTATCACTGCAGTTACATGACATTTTGGAACATGTAAAAACTATAGCAACAATTACAAGATCAGTGGTTGCCAGGGGCTAAGGAGGAGGCAAGGAGAGCTGACTAGGTGAACACAAGGGATCTTTTAGCATGCTAAAGCTATTTTGTACAGTACTGGAGTAATTGTAGAGACATGACACTAAGCATTTGTGGAAATCCATAGAACTTCACGGCAAAAAAAAAAAGTGAATCTTAATGTAGGAAAATACCTTTGAAGTCATATAGCAAGTTGGGGTTTCCAGGATGAAATGCAGAATGTGACAAAATAATCAAACTGTATCAAAAACATATAAAAGAACCTCACTTAACTGGACAGAGGGGAAAGGTGCTGACCTTAGTAACTTTGGAAATGAGTGGAGTGTATACAACTAGAGGAAAGAAGCTGTACATAAGCACTGTATGCTAGTGGATAGAGTTTTCACCATGGGAGGGAGTGAACAGTTCTAATCCTGCTGTCCATCTGTACTGGAACTGAACCACTAAGTAAATGGATGGAGGATGGTGAAAGCCACGTTTCTTAGTGTCGGAGTGGGCATTTACACAAAGCAAGGGGAGGAGGCTAGAATAGCCCATGTGGTGGCAGATCAGAGACAGAAGCATCAGTATGACAATTTCAGTAATTGGGTTCTAGTTGCAAGTGCCAGAAACCAACTAGAGTTGATTTAAACCAACAATCTCTACTTTCCACTCCATCACCCCTACAACAAAACCTAGCAATTTATAGATATTGGATAGTGATATAATTTGGCTGTGTCCCCACCCAAATCTCATCTTGAATTGTTGCTCCCATAATCCCCACATGCTGTGGGAGGGACCCAGTGGGAGGTAATTGAATCATGGGGGTGGTTTTTCCCATGCTGTTCTCGTGATAGTGAATAAGTCTCATGCAATCTGACAGTTTTATAAATGGCAGTTCCCCTGCACATGCTCTCTTGCCTGTCTCCATGTAAGACATGCCTTTGCTCCTCCTTTGCCTTCCACCATAATTGTGAGGCCTCCCCAGACATGTGGAACTGTGAGTCCATTAAACCTCTTTTTCTTTATATGTTACTCAGACTCAGGTATTTCTTCATAGAAGTATGAAGATGGACTAATAGAGATAGCGAATAGTGCTTCTGAAAAATCTGGAGAACTTGGATCAACTAAATTAGCAGAAATGAAGAACGTCAGGGCAGCACTCACCACAGCCAAAAGTAACTCCTGAGGAAAGATGGCGAGAGAACACAGCTGCTGTCACTGTTAAAGTCTGGATGCTACTCTTGTGATCCTGCCTCTGTTGGCTGAGCTCCTGCTGCCTCTAGACTTAGACATGGCTCCTACTGCTGCTGGGGTGGATTCACTATTCTCTCTGCTTCTTAACATCACCAGTTCCCCATTCAAACCCTAGGAGTATCTTATCTTTGGCCAATACTTTAGCAGCAAGACAAGCTGGAAAGCTGATTATACTTTTCAGTGACTACCCTGGGTGAGAGAGTCTGCCTCTCACTATGGATTATACAGTGAAAAATGCCTCAAACATACAGAAGTGATGCCATGTGGGAGCTGAGAGCCTGAGGAATGTCCACTACCTTAGCAAATACTCACCAAATCAAAGCTAGTAGAGTAATTTCACACTCAGACACAATAGACATGGAGGCAAAGGACTGATAAGAAATCACTACTTAATGATTAAAAATAATTTCCAGGAACGTTTAATATTCCTCCTTTTGTGAATAGCTAACAGCATACTGTCCCTCTCCAAATTAACATAATTTCAAAGAGAGGGTTAAAAAATAGGCAATCATATTAAGAGATTATATTAGATGCAGGATAAAGTAGACCAAAAAAAAAAAGTTGGGATTCAGTTTTGAATAGCGTAAAATGTGTTGGTCTAGCAGACATATGCAGAGCTCTGAACCTAACAAGCTGGAAATGCATGTTCTTGCCAAATGAACATGGAATGTTTTCTAAAACAGACCATCCACTAGGCCACAAAAGAAGTCTCAACCTATACTCCATCGTCAGTATCATGAAGATCGTATTCTCTGCCTGTAAGACAATGAAATTAGAAATCAATAACAATAAAATAACCAAAAATATGCCTTATATCTGGAAATTTTTCAAAGAAATATGTGTATTACCAGGCCACCTTGCCTTTTACTGAGGCAGTCCATTGCAGGCCTGCTGATTTCCAACTTAAGCAGCTCCCTTCTCTATTCCCAAGTAGAAGCATGGAGAAACTTCCACAGCTCACACCTGAAGCTGGGACCAAGGGTACAGTGGAGTGGGGGATGCAGCCCACGCCATCTCTCTAGGTGTAAACAAGTCGCACTGTCATTTCCCACTTACTCAAGCTTCCCCAGCTGTATGCAAGTCCTTCCTTAGGCGGTCACCTCCCACAGACCTAAAGGAAATTGTGGTCCACACTCCGGAGCCTGCACTTTTATTTACCCTCATCTACGATACTTTTTTTTTTTTTTTTGAGTGCAGTGGCACAATCTCAGTTCACTGCAACCTCCACCTCCCGTGTTCAAGTGATTCTCCTGCCTCAGCCTCCTGAGTAGCTGGGATTATAAGCACCCACCACCACACCAGGCTAGTTTTTGTATTTTTAGTAGACGCAGGGTCTCACCATGTCGGTCAGGCTGATCTCGAACTCCTGACCTTGTGATCTGCCCGCCTTGACCTCCCAAAGTGCTGGGATTACACGCATGAGCCACCACACTCAGCCACCTACTGTATTTTTATCCAGCGAGAACAGAGCCAGAAAACACACATCTGATCACTGGCTCTTCTTCCTTCTCCTCAGGCTGTCCTTCTGGAATCGGGCCTGTCTGATGCTAGCTTAGCGTATGGTGGGATTAATGACAGCATGTTGAGGGGTTCACAGAAGCAGAGGCAGGACTGGAGAAACAGATGCTGGGATGAGGTTTGGGGAACAGTTCCCAAAGCCATATCTCTGAATCGGGCCAGCAAGCGTGCTCCTACCCGCTCCGCAGCCAGAAAACCTCTGGCCCCAGCAGCACACTGCCACCACCAAGATGGAGACACTGCCACCAAGAAACTGCCTCCAGCAGAAAGCCACAAGGATCAGAACACTGTCTGACAGTACAGACACTGTGCTCCACGGTCCCATCCCCTCACTGAGACCAGGTGAAGGGGTGCTCTGCATGCTGCTTGTGAGTATTTGGGGCACTGTAGACTGGACGCTGCCCTGATCATCCCTTCACAGGCAAGCAACACCTCCATCACTTTGCTTGTCAAAGCATCAGCAGATGCAGCAGGAGTGCAGTCTTCCTAGCACTCTCCTTCCAAATCTCAAGCTGGTCCAAACTTAGATCAAATCCAGAAGCCTTACTAGAAAGGAGTCTCAGAGGCGTGTGTTTTGTCTTTCCCATCTCTGATAAAGAGGAGGGCAGCATGGATGCAGAGCACTGAGTTATTACATCCATTCCCAGCTACCCTGCAGCTTCTCCCAATCCTCATATCCCATTCCCCCAACAATCACACTTCCAAACAACAGCAGCAGCCATCTGCTCCTCCTACCTGAACGTGATTCTCTTCATATGGAAGGAAACTCACTCCCTGATGCAGTTCGGGTCTGTGTCTCCACCCAAATCTCATGTCGAATTGTAATCCCCAGTGTTGGAGGTGGGGCCTGGTGAGAAGTGACTGGATCATGGGAGCGGTTTGTCACCGTTTCACACCATTCCCCTTAGTGTCGTCATGGCAATAGTGAGTGAGTGAGTTATCCCAATATCTCATTGTCTAAAAGGGTGTAGTACCTCCCCTGTCTCTCTCTTCCTTTGGCTCCGGCCACATAAGATGAACCTGCCTCCCCTTCACCTTCCAGCATGACTGTAAGTTTCCTGAGCCCCACCCCACTCATCAGCCATACAGCCTGTAGAACTGTGAGCCAATTCAACCTTTTTCTTTATAAATTATCTAGTCTCGGGTATTTCTTTATAGCAGTATGAAAACAGACTAACACACCCACCCGCTCCCCAGAAAAGAAGACCCAAGTTCCATCATTTAGGACATCTATCTCCGAGTGATGCTCCTATCTCACCTAGCTCCATAAAAATGCAAGACTGAAGTTCTGTAATAATCTAAAGGCTAAATTATAATGACAGTCACCAATAGCATATCCTAAATTTTTTTAAAATATAGGAGGAAATTTGGTTAACAAATATGAATATAAACCATATAACAAGGGAAAGTGTGTATGAAACAGTCCTAATTTCCACAATTTGTCATGAGGCCAATGTCGTGATATATATACGTGTGTGTGTGTGCATGCGCATGTGTGTAGAGAGAATAAGCTGATATATTTATTAGTTTATATGTATCATGTGAAGCCTCTAATATTGCTCCACAGAGAGCTTAGTCACACATGCACATGACCCTCATGGCCATATGCACAGTCACTCTGCGGTGACAGTGTTTTGCTGTTGTTGTTGTTGTTGTTGTTGTTGTTGTTGATGGAGTCTCATTATGTTGCCCAGGCTGGAGTGCAGCGGTGTGATCTCAGCTCACTGCAACCTCTGCTTCCTGGGTTCAAGCGATTCTCCTACTGCAGCCTCCCTAGTAGCTGGGATTACAGGCATGTGCCACCATGTCTGGCCAATTTTTGTATTTTCAGTAGAGACAGGGTTTCACCATTTCACCATGTTGGCCAGTCTGGTCTCGAACTCCTGACCTTAAGTGATCTGTCCACCTCAGCCTCTCAAAGTACTGGGATTACAGGTATGAGCCACTGCGCCTAGCCAACAGTGGTTTTTAAAAACTTTCTTGGAATATCTTTTTCCCTGAGCTCTGTGTTAAACTGTATGTCTTTGTTGACATCACATGCAGGTCTTAAGAGTCCATTAATCACCAGTTGACAGCTGTATTTTGACAACGCTTTGGTGGCATGAATTGTCTCGCAATCTGGTCTAATTAAGTTTAGAGTCCTTAGTAGGCCAGTCTCTGGGGTACGTTCTGGCTGAAAGAGGGTACCTCTTAGCTGTCTATTTTTCTTGTTAACTAGATGGCCTATAATTCAGTTTCTTGTTCCCGTGGACCTACTAGCCTACTCTTAATTGCTTACCACCAAAATCTCCACTGTTTGCAAGAGCACTCTTAAGTTTGAAACTTTTCACACTGTTCTCAAGTCAGTTCCTTCTGGAAGAGCTTTAGAGCTCTCTCTTCTTAATGATTGCCTCTCTCTCTGGGCAAAAATCTCTGAGTAGCCACTGCCCCAGGTGAGAGGTGGGGACAGTGGTCCACTTCTCTCACAGCCACACCTTGTTACACAAGCCAGGTGCTGGGTAGCAGTGATAGCTTCTAGTCTGCTGGGCTTGCTTTTCTTGGGGTGGACCAGCAAGGCAGGGTGAGGGGATGCCATCCTAGTATTCGCAGCCTGCCATGCCTGGGGTGGAGACTTTTCCCTATAAGTAGGGTCTGGGTGTAAGGAGAGACCTCCCTGCCCCCACTTCTCAGTTGCACTCACTTGGAAGTTAGCCTCTCCAACACGGATTTGAGGGAGAATGAGAAATGCTAGTAGCCTCTTTCTCCGGGGGATATATCTTAGTTCTTGACTTGGCGCTAGGGAGAGAGGGAGCCCCATCTTCCATCTCACAGCTACCAAGAGTGAACAGTCCATCACCCTGAGCCAAAGGCAGGAGGGAGAGGAGGAAGTCATGATACTAGTGCCCCAGACTCTCAACGTTCTGACCAAGACTAGATTTTTTATATTCCATTAGACAATTTACAGAGATTTAAATTAGGAGCTGCTTTTTAAAAATCATTCTTAACAGTATTGGTTGTTTATCTGGAAAAAGGAGCATAGAGTTTCACATTGCCATTTGATAGTAGCAAGTTTCATGCAGTTCCCATTGTTGGTGTTTATACTTTCCTTTTACCATTACATAGTCTGTGGTCCCTTTGCACCTACCCAGCTCCTCAGCTGGTCAGTATTCTTCTCCTGTGGTAGAAAACTTTTATTTCTAATGGCTTTGAGCCCTTGAAAGTCCTACCTATTTTGATTTTCTGCAGTCTCCCCTTGACCTTGATCACTAGAGTTGGCAGTAAAAGGAGAAATTCCCCTGATCCCGTCTGCCTGCCAGACCATTGCGTAGTAGCAATCCAATTTACGTTTCATTCAGAAGATCCGTCACTCTAGCCAAAAGAGTAACCACCTGCCTTTTACTTTTCGATTCAATTGAATGTGAAACCCAAAATGGTAGGTTCAACTTCCAGTTCAGTGGAGCCATTGTTTTGTTCCCTGGTGGAATAATTTCTCTTTTTCATACCAGGGTTACTTAAAAGAGCAGGCCCCAAAAGTAAAAAAAAAAAAATGGGAGTGGGTTCTTAGGCGTAATGGTGAACGATGCCACTCCCACTTCCTCCCTTTGGCTATAGGAGAAGTTATTCTGATTACAAGAAAGCCAGGCCTATATGCTGGTTGCTGGTACTAAGCACATTCCCTTCCTGCTGGACAGTATCTCAGTAAAGCGTGGTGTTGCCATCCAGAAGACGTTGTCGTGAATCCTCAGTGGACCACTTGGCTACTCTGTAGTGCCAGATGTTTCTGGTTTGTGGGTATATTGTAAGACCAGAGAATCCAAACTGCCTCACCTCTTTTAGTTTGAAATAATATGACCATGAAAAAAGTATTCTGTTAGTCCATGCATGGTTCTTGTGGCAGAAACAAAGCAGACACTGTAGGAAATTCCATAAAAGAAATAAATGTCTCTCCCACTAAAGAAGCATCACCAAGTTGCCCATGATGGACAGAGTCTAATATAATTGACCTACCATCATGTAGTCAGTAGGTCTTCCAGGAATGAAACCATATTTGGGGTTCAGCATAGTTGCTGCTCGTAAAAGAGTCATTGCCCAAGAGTGGAAGAAATTAGAAAAGCCCTACTACTGGGAGGTTCGCATTGCTGAGCTTATGCCATGGAAGTGTGTATGTTCATAAACCTCCTACGACTGGGGAAAGGAACCAACTCCCACGTTCAGAATAGGCTAGGCTTTGCACTTATCCCCAAAGTCATTCTAGGCTCTAACTGGCTAAATATTAGCATCAAGTGGGAAGATTTTAGGAGCTGCCAATGCCCAGGACACAGCTCAGATTGGCTATATAAGAATTTCTGGGCTGGGTGCAGTGGCTCACATCTGTAATCCCAGCACTTGGGGAGGCTGAGGCGGGTGGATCACCTGAGGTCAGGAGTTTGAGACCAGCCTGGCCAACATGGTGAAACCCCATCTCTATTCAGAACACAAAAATTAGCTGGGCTTCATGGTGGCTGGCTGTAATCCCAGCTACTCTGGAGGCTGAGGCAGGAGGATCGCTTGAACCCAGGAGGCGGAAGTTGCAGTGAGTCAAGATCACACCATTGCACTCCAACCTGGGCGACAAGAGCAACATTCAGTCTCAAAAAAAAAAAAAAGGCTTTCTGGGGATGGGGCCCAGGCAGCAGTCATGTTTAAAACCTTTTAGGTGATCCCAATACGTAGCCAGAGTTGCAGAAACACAGGGTTAGCTGTGGACATGGAGAGCATGAGAAGTTGTCAGGGTCAGGTAGAAACTACCCCAAGAAAGTGATTACAGGGTGCAAGAGTTGCAGATCTGTGAGAACTGAGGCCACCAAAGTCAGCAGGGCTCCATCATGCTTAGGGGTGCCAACAACGGTAGCACATCAAAGTCCACTCCATTCTCAGGGTGCTGATTTTTTCCAAAGGAGTAGAATAGACAGCACAGAAACAAAATAAAAAGTAGAGGAAGACTGCATGTTTGGGGAACCATGGGAAAACAGACTCGGAACCTTCTCACAACACCTGTTCAACCGCATAGAAGAAAATAACTTGTCTCCTCATGCGCTTTCACTTACCAAAATAAACTCCAATTAAAACAAAGATTCATAAGTAAAAGTTAGCAATAAATGTAGTGGGTTAAAATACCATTGTTGTTTTCTTTTTATTTTGTAATCATTGAGTGGAGAATATGTTTAGACTCATAAACTGAAACTCAGAATCCACAAAGGGAAATATTTGTGAATTTAATAACTTAGATATTAAAGACCTTTGTATGCCCAAAGTATCACCATGAATAAAGATTAAAAGTAAAACAAAATGTTTAAAAATATTTGTACTCATTTAACAAAGTATTAATTTCCTTGACAAATAAATTGTCATGAATCAGGAGAATTAAAATACTGACAATTTTTATTAAGGAAATTAACAAAGAATTTTGACGAACAAATCATGGGAAAAGGGCAGATGGTCAATACATAGGTGAAGATGTATTCAGCATCAACTGTTGGCTAGGCAAACACTGTCCATCTCACATTCCATGCGGAGCAGTGGTTGCAGCCACAGGTCTTCGGGAGAACATGCTGGGTGTGAACCGTGGCTCCACAGTTGTGATGGCAAACAGTCCTGCCATGAAAAGAAGAAGCACTCTCGGTGGTGGGATGAAGACCACCTGCTCCAGAGGCATTGTGCTCATAAGGGGCCTAAGCAGGAAGGACAAGTCCTCACATTTCCTGACAAGAAATGATCCATCTCTCAGGAACTTGAGTTTCCCCTCCCAGGACAGCCACTTCAGTTACAAGGATTGAACAGTATGTAAGACCAATAAGAAAAGGAATGCAAGGCCATTCCACTTTTAGGAAAAGATGGCTCCAAGGCCAGAAGATCACCTAAGTAGGCCTGGAGGTCCTTTCCCAGGAGGACCTTTTTCTTTCTTAAAGGAAGCCCACCCCACCTAGGCAAGATCTGCCCACAACCCAGGCTCCCAGACATGCTCTCCTCCTCCCCCAAACCATGAGCTCGTGTGTGGAGATGCTCTCGGAGAAGGACCAGCACATTAATTAAAGTTGTTCAGCCTGGGGAGAATGCCAGCACAAACTCTTCCTGGAAATATATTTTATTTAGGGAAAATAAACTCAGAAATGACATCAAGATGGTAAAATGAGCATATTGACCTCCTTTCCTTCCATATCCCTTAAAATGACAGAACATATCCCACACCTGCACACACATTAATGCATCACATACTCCTACACACACCCACATGCATTCACACCTACACACATCACACACTGCTTCACATATACTCACACCTACACACACTCACATTCACACATACACACTCACACACTCCTAATATCTGCTCATACACACCTACACACATTCACACATGCCTGCCTGCACACACGCACACTCACATGCACATACACTCACGTCCATACGGTCATAGCTAAATATCTTGGGTGGCTTCTCCCACAGAGCCAGTTAAATTTTCCAGTAAGCTTTCTTTACCTAAACACTTCTTTAATGTTTTTACTTGATTTCACGAAGTTTATACATATACATGGTGTTTTTAAAAAACAGGAAAGCTCGAGGGGGCGGAGCAAGATGGCCGAATAGGAACAGCTCCAGTCTCCAACTCCCAGCGCGAGCGACACAGAAGACCGGTGATTTCTGCATTTTCAACTGAGGTACTGGGGTCATCTCTCTAGGGAGTGCCGGACAATCGGTGCGGGTCAGCTGCTGCAGCCTGACCAGCGTGAGCTGAAGCAGGGCGAGGCATCGCCTCACCTGGAAGCGCAAGGGGGAAGGAAATCCCTTTTCCTAGCCAGGGGAACTGAGACACACAACACCTGGAAAATCGGGTAACTCCCACCCCAATACTGCGCTTTAAGGAAACAGGCACACCAGGAGAATATATCCCACACCTGGCCGGGAGGGTCCCACGCCACCGAGCCTCCCTCACTGCTAACACAGCCGTCTGCAGCGATCTATCCGCAAGGCAGCAGCGAGGCTGGGGGAGGGGCGCCCGCCATTGCTGAGGCTTAAGTAGGTAAACAAAGCCGCTGGGAAGCTCGAACTGGGTGGAGCTCACAGCAGCTCAAGGAAGCCTGCCTGTCTCTGTAGGCTCTACCGCTGCGGACAGCGCACAGCTGCAGTCCATTAGGGGAAAGAGCGGGGCCGCTGCAGACCCGAACCACTCTGTCTGACAGCTTTGGGGAGAGCCGTGGATCTCCTAACGCGGAGGTTGAGATCTGAGAACGGACAGACTGCCTGCTCAGGTGGGTCCCTGACCCCTGAGTAGCCTAGCTGGGAGACATCCCCCACTAGGGGCAGTCTGATACCCCACACCTCACAGGGTGGCGTCACCCCTGAGAGGAAACTTCCAAAGAAAGAATCAGACAGGTACACTCGCTGTTCAGCAATATTCTATCTTCGGCAACCTCTGCTGCTGATACCCAGGCAAACAGGGTCTGGAGTGGACCTCAAGCAATCTCTAACAGACCAACAGACAGTCCTTCTGACTGTCAGACGGAAAACTATCAAACAGGAAGGACACCTATACCAAAACCCCATCAGTACGTCACCATCATCAAAGTCCAGAGACAGATAAAACCACAAAGATGGGGAAGAAGCAGGGCAGAAAAGCTGGAAATTCAAAAAATAAGAGCGCATCTCCCCCTGCAAAGGAGCGCAGCCCATCGCCAGCAACGGATCAAAGCTGGTCAGAGAATGACTTTGACGAGATGAGAGAAGAAGGCTTCAGTCCATCAAACCTCTCAGAGCTAAAGGAGGAATTACGTACCCAGCGCAAAGAAACTAAAAATCTTGAAAAAAAAGTGGAAGAATTGACAGCTAGACTAATTAATGCAGAGAAGATCATAAACGAAATGACAGAGATGAAAACCATGACACGAGAAATACGTGACAAATGCACAAGCTTCGGTAACCGACTCGATCAACTGGAGGAAAGAGTATCAGCGATTGAGGATCAAATGAATGAAATGAAGCAAGAAGAGAAACCAAAAGAAAAAAGAAGAAAAAGAAATGAACAAAGCCTGCAAGAAGTATGGGATTATGTAAAAAGACCAAATCTACGTCTGATTGGGGTGCCTGAAAGTGAGGGGGAAAATGGAACCAAGTTGGAAAACACTCTTCAGGATATCATCCAGGAGAACTTCCCCAACCTAGTAGGGCAGGCCAACATTCAAATTCAGGAAATACAGAGAACGCCACAAAGATACTCCTCCAGAAGAGCAACTCCAAGACACATAATTGCCAGATTCACCAAAGTTGAAATGAAGGAAAAAATCTTAAGGGCAGCCAGAGAGAAAGGTCGGGTTACCCACAAAGGGAAGCCCATCAGAATAACAGCAGACCTCTCGGCAGAAACTCTACAAGCCAGAAGAGAGTGGGGGCCAATATTCAACGTTCTTAAAGAAAAGAATTTTCAACCCAGAATTTCATATCCAGCCAAACTAAGCTTCATCAGTGAAGGAGAAATAAAATCCTTTACAGATAAGCAAATGCTTAGAGATTTTGTCACCACCAGGCCTGCCTTACAAGAGACCCTGAAGGAAGCCCTAAACATGGAAAGGAACAAGCGGTACCAGCCATTGCAAAAACATGCCAAAATGTAAAGACCATCGAGGCTAGGAAGAAACTGCATCAACTAACGAGCAAAATAACCAGTTAATATCATAATGACAGGATCAAGTTCACACATAACAATATTAACCTTAAATGTCAATGGACTAAATGCTCCAATTAAAAGACACAGACTGGCAAACTGGATAAAGAGTCAAGACCCATCAGTCTGCTGTATTCAGGAGACCCATCTCACATGCAGAGACATACATAGGCTCAAAATAAAGGGATGGAGGAAGATCTACCAAGCAAATGGAGAACAAAAAAAAGCAGGGGTTGCAATCCTAGTCTCTGATAAAACAGACTTTAAACCATCAAAGATCAAAAGAGACAAAGAAGGCCATTACATAATGGTAAAGGGATCAATTCAACAGGAAGAGCTAACTCTCCTAAATATATATGCACCCAATACAGGAGCACCCAGATTCATAAAGCAAGTCCTTAGAGACCTACAAAGAGACTTAGACTCCCATACAATAATAATGGGAGACTTCAACACTCCACTGTCAACATTAGACAGATCAACGAGACAGAAAGTTAACAAGGATATCCAGGAATTGAACTCATCTCTGCACCAAGCGGACCTGATAGACATCTATAGAACTCTCCACCCCAAATCAACAGAATATACATTCTTCTCAGCACCACATCGCACTTATTCCAAAATTGACCACATAATTGGAAGTAAAGCACTCCTCAGCAAATGTACAAGAACTGAAATTATAACAAACTGTCTCTCAGACCACAGTGCAATCAAACTAGAACTCAGGACTAAGAAACTCAATCAAAACCGCTCAACTACATGGAAACTGAACAACCTGCTCCTGAATGACTACTGGGTACATAACGAAATGAAAGCAGAAATAAAGATGTTCTTTGAAACCAATGAGAACAAAGATACAACATACCAGAATCTCTGGGACACATTTAAAGCAGTGTGTAGAGGGAAATTTATAGCACTAAATGCCCACAAGAGAAAGCAGGAGAGATCTAAAATTGACACTCTAACATCACAATTAAAAGAACTAGAGAGGCAAGAGCAAACACATTCAAAAGCTAGCAGAAGGCAAGAAATAACTAAGATCAGAGCAGAACTGAAGGAGATAGAGACACAAAAAACCCTCCAAAAAATCAATGAATCCAGGAGTTGGTTTTTTGAAAAGATCAACAAAATTGACAGACCGCTAGCTAGACTAATAAAGAAGAAAAGAGAGAGGAATCAAATAGACGCAATAAAAAATGATAAAGGGGATATCACCACCGACCCCACAGAAATACAAACAACCATCAGAGAATACTATAAATGCCTCTACGCAAATCAACTAGAAAATCTAGAAGAAATGGATAATTTCCTGGACACTTACACTCTCCCAAGACTAAACCAGGAAGAAGTTGAATCCCTGAATAGACCAATAGCAGGCTCTGAAATTGAGGCAACAATTAATAGCCTACCCACCAAAAAAAGTCCAGGACCAGATGGATTCACAGCTGAATTCTACCAGAGGTACAAGGAGGAGCTGGTACCATTCCTTCTGAAACTATTTCAATCAATAGAAAAAGAGGGAATCCTCCCTAACTCTTTTTATGAGGCCAACATCATCCTGATACCAAAGCCTGGCAGAGACACAACAAAAAAAGAGAATTTTAGACCAATATCCCTGATGAACATCGATGCAAAAATCCTCAATAAAATACTGGCAAACCGGATTCAGCAGCACATCAAAAAGCTTATCCACCATGATCAAGTGGGCTTCATCCCTGGGATGCAAGGCTGGTTCAACATTCGCAAATCAATAAACGTAATCCAGCATATAAACAGAACCAAAGACAAGAACCACATAATTATCTCAATAGATGCAGAAAAGGCTTTTGACAAAATTCAACAGCCCTTTATGCTAAAAACGCTCAATAAATTTGGTATTGATGGAACGTACCTCAAAATAATAAGAGCTATTTATGACAAACCCACAGCTAATATCATACTGAATGGGCAAAAACTGGAAAAATTCCCTTTGAAAACTGGCACAAGACAGGGATGCCCTCTCTCACCACTCCTATTCAACATAGTGTTGGAAGTTCTGGCTAGGGCAATCAGGCAAGAGAAAGAAATCAAGGGTATCCAGTTAGGAAAAGAAGAAGTCAAATTGTCCCTGTTTGCAGATGACATGATTGTATATTTAGAAAACCCCATTGTCTCAGCCCAAAATCTCCTTAAGCTGATAAGCAACTTCAGCAAAGTCTCAGGATACAAAATTAATGTGCAAAAATCACAAGCATTCTTATACACCAGTAACAGACAAGCAGAGAGCCAAATCAGGAATGAACTTCCATTCACAATTGCTTCAAAGAGAATAAAATACCTAGGAATCCAGCTTACAAGGGATGTAAAGGACCTCTTCAAGGAGAACTACAAACCACTGCTCAGTGAAATCAAAGAGGACACAAACAAATGGAAGAACATACCATGCTCATGGATAGGAAGAATCAATATCGTGAAAATGGCCATACTGCCCAAGGTTATTTATAGATTCAATGCCATCCCCATCAAGCTACCAATGAGTTTCTTCACAGAATTGGAAAAAACTGCTTTAAAGTTCATATGGAACCAAAAAAGAGCCCGCATTGCCAAGACAATCCTAAGTCAAAAGGACAAAGCTGGAGGCGTCACGCTACCTGACTTCAAACTATACTACAAGGCTACAGTAACCAAAACAGCATGGTACTGGTACCACAACAGAGATATAGACCAATGGAACAGAACAGAGTCCTCAGAAATAATACCACACATCTACAGCCATCTGATCTTTGACAAACCTGAGAGAAACAAGAAATGGGGAAAGGATTCCCTATTTAATAAATGGTGCTGGGAAAATTGGCTAGCCATAAGTAGAAAGCTGAAACTGGATCCTTTCCTTACCCCTTATACGAAAATTAATTCAAGATGGATTAGAGACTTAAATGTTAGACCTAATACCATAAAAACCCTAGAAGAAAATCTAGGTAGTACCATTCAGGACATAGGCATGGGCAAGGACTTCATGTCTAAAACACCAAAAGCAACGGCAGCAAAAGCAAAAATTGACACATGGGATCTAATTAAACTAAAGAGCTTTTGCACAGCTAAAGAAACTACCATCAGAGTGAACAGGCAACCTACAGAATGGGAAAAAATTTTTGCAACCTACTCATCTGACAAAGGGCTAATATCCAGAATCTACAAAGAACTCAAACAAATATACAAGAAAAAAACAAACAACCCCATCAAAAAGTGGGGAAAGGATATGAACAGACATTTCTCAAAAGAAGACATCCATACAGCCAACAGACACATGAAAAAATGCTCATCATCACTGGCCATCAGAGAAATGCAAATCAAAACTACAATGAGATACCATCTCACACCAGTTAGAATGGCAATCATTAAGAAGTCAGGAAACAACAGGTGTTGGAGAGGATGTGGAGAAATAGGAACACTTTTACACTGTTGGTGGGATTGTAAACTAGTTCAACCATTATGGAAAACAGTATGGCGATTCCTCAAGGATCTAGAACTAGATGTACCATATGACCCAGCCATCCCACTACTGGGTATATACCCAAAGGATTATAAATTACTCTACTACAAAGACACATGCACACATATGTTTATTGCGGCACTATTCACAATAGCAAAGACTTGGAATCAACCCAAATGTCCATCTGTGACAGACTGGATTAAGAAAATGTGGCACATATACACCATGGAATACTATGCAGCCATAAAAAAGGATGAGTTTGCATCCTTTGTAGGGACATGGATGCAGCTGGAAACCATCATTCTTAGCAAACTATCACAAGAAGAGAAACCAAACACCGCATGTTCTCACTCATAGGTGGGAACTGAACAATGAGATCACGTGGACTCGGGAAGGGGAACATCACACACTGGGGCCTATCATGGGGAGGGGGGAGGAGGGAGGGATTGCATTGGGGAGTTATACATGATATAAACGTCATGCACATGTACCCTAGAACTTAAAGTATAATAAAAAATAAACTAAATAAATAAAATAAAATAAAATAAAATGTGATCTAAATGCCAATGGAAAAAAAATAAAATAAATAAATAAATAAATAAATAAATAAAAAACAGGAAAGCTCTAAAATATTGCTGAGAGGAATTAAAAATCTGAAAAAATGGAGCAATATACCCAGATTATTGGGACAGAAGATTTAATGGTGTTAACATGACAATTCTCCCAAAATCAAACTGTGTGGATTCAACACAATCCCAATGAAAATCCCAACAGGCTATATTGTAGATTGGCAAGATGATTCTAAAATTTATATGGAAATGCAAATTGTCTAAATTAGCCAATCAGGTATGAAGAAAAAGAACAAAGTTGGAGGACTAATACTCTCTGGTTTTAAGACTTATTATAAAGCGACAGTAATCCAGACAATGTGATATTGGCATCAAAGCAAACAGACCAATGGAACAGAACAGAGTCCAGAAGGAAATTCATGACACACACAGACAACTAAGCTTCAACAAAGGCAACTGCAAAGCAGGTCATTGGAGAAAGGATAGTTTTCAACAAATGGTGCTGGAACAATTGAATATCCATATGTGTGCACACACACACAAATGAGCTTCTATCTGCTCCATACCTGGAACCACATGAAAAATCAGCTCAAAATGAGTGGCAGACCTAAGTCTAAAACCTAAAGTGATAATACTTCTAGGAGAAAACATTTGTGACCTTGGATATTGGGTTAACAAATTGGATTTCATCAGACACTGTTAAAAGAATTGGATTTTAAAGACACTATTAAAAGAATAACAGTGAAATGATGAACGCAGAACTCAATAACAAGAAAAACAAACAGCTCCACAAAAAATATGGTCAAAATTCCATAGAGCATAGTATGGGAAGGGAAGGGGGCCGATAGCTTTACAGTGGAGTAAGCTGACAAACAGTCTCTCACCAGGAGATGAAGGTCAACATCAGCAGAGGTAAGTCTTGTTGATAGTATGTGACCTTGATGTTATGTGACAAGAATGGTACTTTGTCTCCGTGGTCTCCTCCCCAGAACCCGTAACCTCTAGTCTATTTGATACAACTCTCCATCAGAGTTGGGCAGGTATCTGGAAGCTTCAAAAAGAAAGCAAGTGACACCTACAGATGGCTGTAGGTCTTTTAAAACTCCACCAAAGACAAGAAGAAAATATACTTGAAAAATACATCAGTCAGGCATGGGGCCCATGCGGTAATCCCAGCACTTTGGGAGGCTGAGGTGGGTGGATCACCTGAGGTCAGGAGTTCGAGACCAGGTTGGCCAACATGGTGAAACCCCGTCTCTACTAAAAATGCAAAAATTAGCCAGGCTTGGTAGCAGGCGCCTGTCATCTCAGCTACTTGGGTGGCTGAGGCAGGAGAATTGCTGGAACCTGGGAGGCCGAGATTGCAGTGAGTCGAGATCTCATCACTCCACTCCAGCCTGGGTGACAACAGCGAAACCAAAAAAGAAAGAAGAAAGAAGGAAAGCAAGAAAGCAAGAAAGAAAGGTCAAGAAGGGGTTAGCTGAAACATAAAATATTTTTCACCATGACTGCAGCTTACAAGATTCTCATCACATAACATCAAGGGCACATACTATCCACATGACTTATCTCTGTTGATGTTGACCTATATCTTCTGGGTGAGGAAGTTGGTTAACCTATGAAATTTACTAAAGCATAGTCTCCCAATGTGGTCAATCCTATCTAAGAGCAGAAGAGAAGAGCAGCAGTCTTCTTAGAGTCCCATCTACGTCTAAATCCCATGGCAGTCTAAACACATGAAAATCAGGAAAGGCCTTCTAGGAGGCGTGGCCAGGTATTCCCGGAGATTGAAAAGGACTGTGGATTTGCAGGTCCATATTCATCTGAGAATCTATATTTTGGAGAAATTATAAAAAAGAAGTTTTGGAGATACAGTGAAAAAAATTAGAACTTCAACTACCAGCTGTATGCAAGACATTTCAGAGTTTTCCATTATTAGTCTTGATTTCTTCTTGTGATTCAAAACCAAATTTCTGATGTCTGCAGGCAGCCGACACTGGGATGGCCCACCCTCGTCTCAAGCACGTGTTCCACCCTGGCCTCAACATTGGCTCCAGCCCCAGTGGCCAGCCACCCCTGCCCTGTGTTGTCCCTCTAGGTTCCTGCCCAGGAAAATCCTCAGTTATCTCTAAAGCCAGTTCCTCCTCCTTCCTTCTGTTTCCACACAAAACTCTGGCCTTGATTTCTTTGGAAGGTATCTCTAGATCACCCTCCCTCTGCATTCCCAAGTGTCATCAAGGCCACCCCTGCCAGACTGCATGCTTTTAAAGCCTTGCTCTGAAGAGCCCCCGCTGCTCCTGGCAGACCTCACCTCCTGTGTGCCTGTCATGTCGCCTCCAGGGACCTCCGCTGTGTGCCGCCATCAAGTCAAGCATTATGTACAGACCCAGTGTTCACTCTGAATGGCGTCTCCCCAAACTCCCCTCCCGGGCACCCTGTCCAGAAAGCCTGGCATCCTGATTGCTGCCACCTCTGCCCACAGCATGTTTTGGCCCATGTGGCTGCTTGCTGATGATCCTCCTGTCTGCTGTGCTTTTCCTCCTCCCTGCTCCCCTTATTTAACCTTCCTCAGCCTGCGGGGCGCAGCTTGGATTTTAGCCTAGGCATCTTCCCATTCCTGGAAGCCTAACACAGTTTCACCCGAGCTCAGAATTTGGTAGTACAGGCCTTTAAATGCTGTTCTTTTGACATAAGGTTGTGCTTACATTTCCTGTTGGACAAGGAAGGGAGATATTTTTATCACCCTGTTTTACAGAAGAGCAAACTGAGGCTCAGAGTGGTTCAGTGACTTGCTCAAGGGGCACCTCAGAAGCCGTGGATTAAGGATTCCAACTCCGATCTCTGAGCTTGTACGTTCAGAACTTTTCATCAATCTAGTGTTTGTGCCTACAGTTCCCTGGGGGTCGTAGTAGAAGAAACAAGGCGAAGGGAGGCAGGCCACCCTTTGCGCCGCACTCCCAACCTTGTCTGTCTGTTTAATGTTGACCTTTCATGATGTTTGAACAGAGACAAGCTTAAAAACTATGGCCGTGGGCCCTGCTACTGAATGATGTGGGAGTCGGGACAGCATCTCTCTCCTAATCTCAGAGTGCACAGCACTGCCCAGAGCACAAAGTGGGTACCAGGTACCTGCTCATAGGGTTGTCATTTAAGCTGAAAATTAGGCAGAGAAAGGATGGCATCCTCAGGAACTCACACCTAAAAACCTACCCAGTGATATGTAGTGGTTTTAAACATGCCCCGAATTCCCTGGCTCTCACTTGTGAGAGGTGCAGTCTACCTCCTCACTGCTCCTTGCATCTGGGCTCCATGACTTGTTGACAAATAGAACATGGCGAGGGTGGGGCACCGTGCCAATTTCTGAGTAGGTCCAGACTTTAG
This sequence comes from Trachypithecus francoisi, assembly GCF_009764315.1. Lineage (NCBI taxonomy): Eukaryota > Metazoa > Chordata > Mammalia > Primates > Cercopithecidae > Trachypithecus > Trachypithecus francoisi. The sequence goes on from NW_022681461.1 coordinate 7,889,411, forward strand.
GAAAGGACAGCTTCCATGTCCTGCCTCCTAGATGTGCTCTTGCAGCCCAGCTTCACGCCAAGGGGAAGCCACAGCCCCCACCAATCCCACCACAGAGAGAGCAGCAACATGGTCACACCATCCTGGAAGTGGAACTGTGCATCCCGTCTAGCAGACACAGCAGGCAAAGGGCTAGCAGGGAGAGCTGTTCAGGCCGACTCCTGCCCAAGTTGAAGATTCCTGGGCAAAATAACTGATTAATATTGTTTTAAGCCACTAAATTTTGGGGTGGTTTGTCACATGGCCATAGATCATCGGAGCAGATGTCATTGGCAACAAGACAGAGAAGTGAGAGGAAAGAAAGGCCGGAGAAATTCCAACTGCATCAGTCAGCTCGGCCACCAGGCTCATCACCAGGTATTGGGTGGCATCGATGGCAGGCAGTCACTTCTCACGGTGCAGGAGGCCGGGGGGCCAGGGTGGGTGCCAGTAGATCTGGTGTGTGGTGGGGACTGGCTTTCTAGCTCGGAGACAGCCATCTCCTCCCTGTGCCCCTCTGTACCTGTCTGCGACCAAATCTCCCCTTCTTACAGGGAGTCCAGCCAGATTGGCTTAGAGCCCACTCTCATAGCCAAGTACCTCTGCTAAGACCCTATTTCCAAATAGGATCATCTTCTGAGGTGCTGGAGGTTAGGACTTCAGCAGATCCTTTCTGAGAGGGCGCTGTTCAGCCTATACCACTGGGATGGATGAGGGGTGAGAGCAGCTTTTAGCAGTCTCATATGAACGCATAAATGAAGCGCCTTTTAATAAGGCAGGTGCCCCTCTAGGGAGGGGATTTACGAGCTCTGCTTGGCTTGTTTTCAAGAACCACCTCTCTGAGGGCAGAACCTGCAGCTCGCACAGGCCTGGGATCTCCATGGACATGAAGGTGCCCAAGACTGCAACCTCCCTGAGAAGGAACAGGCCCCGCCACTTACCCTGTTGGCATTCTGACATTACAAGACAGCTGACCGTTTTACTGAGCACTTAGTACATAGTACATGCCGCAGCAGCTCTACATAGATGCCCTGTGTCATCCTTGCAGCAACGCTGGACAGAAGGATGAGATTTGATGCCCGTTCTGCCAGCGGGGAGACAGGCACAGTAGGGTCTTCTGGCTAAGGAGGGACAGGGCCAGGCTGCAAGCCCGGGCAGCACAGCTTAGAGACCCTGCCCTTAGCAGCTGCACGGTGCTGCTCATGGGGGGTGTCTCAGTGCCCGGACCGAAAGCGGAAAGGAAGAAGAAAAGGGGAACAGTTCTCTGAAGCAGTTTTCATCTCCACATTCTGAATGAGAACATTCAGACCTGAGAAACAAAGAAAGTGACCTTACGTATTCATATTTAAAAACATGCATTAAACCCTTCAATTGTGCCTGGCAGGCTTTGAGGTGCTCATTACCATTGGTGACCCGGAGACACTGGCCTACGCCCTTCCAACAGATGATTTTAAGGGTGAGAAACAATGAAGAAATTAACATAGAAAATGTAGGTAAATTGCAATAAATCCTAGCGAAGAAATAAAGAGTGTGGCAAAGGACTACAACGCAGAAGAGATCATTAGATAGAGTCGTTGGGCAGGGGATTGTGTGTGAAGGCGAGAGAGGTGTGCACTGGGCCAAGGTCTCACCCCTAAGTCCGCTGCTCTGTTAATTACATCAGTGGTCCTCAAGCAGCCTCATGCACCAGAATCGCCTGGGTGGGGCGGCTTGTGAAACAGACTGCGGGGGCCTCACCCAGAGTTTCTGACTCAGCAAGTGGGTGGGGCCCGAGAATGTGCATTTCTAACAATGCTGATGTTCCTGATCCAGGGACCCCAGTTAGAACCAGTTGTAACCCCCCAATAAAGTCTCCTTTCTCCATTCTCTCATGTTCAGGATGTCCTTCTTAAATGTCACAACGAGGAAAGCAGAGAAAGCGGACTTCAGCTAAGTCAGCCTCTTCCCAACGCAGTGCTCCCAGGCCACGTGTCCCGGCGGCGGGATGGGTGGCTTCCGTGGACACAGGAGCACTCACAGTGAATAACGGCCCCGGCAGAGCAGCGGCTTCCTGAGACTGATGATCTCATCAGCCCAGACATGAAGGGCTGCCCCAGCTTTCCAGGAACTGCTCTTTTCTGCTCACATAAAAATAGCCATTTCTCATAAACTATTTAGTGGGGCTCGGATCACATCAGGAACCATTAGCCACATGAAATGGGAGCTTTGTTGTTGGTTAGAGGAAGTAGATGGAAGGGAGGAATCAAAGCCAAAGTCACATTTCCCTCATTATATTTCAGGGAAAGGAGGCATTTTAGCTCTTGATCAGCCGGTGTGAACTAAGCGCCCAGCTGGGAGCAGTGAGGATGAGCTGAGTGCAGGGCTGGCCTCTACCCTAGCCGGCTGGCACGGGGCTGCAGGAGGGGCCTGGAGTACACAGTACTCCATTCCCCATCACCCCTCAGGCTGAGACGAGCCTGTTCTCTGCCTTCCCTTTGAAATTCTACATTGCAAGCAGGTGATTCTCTGCTCAATTTAACCTGGCTGCAGTATCGCCAGAACCCCAGGGAGTTTCCCATTTCTACATCCTGTCCCACACAGTGTTCTAAAAGCACTCTGAAAAAAAAAAAAGAAAAGAAAAGAAAAAAAGGGTGTTCCTCAGCATTGGATTTGCAAGGGGGGATCCCTAGAAGCTCTAGGACTTGCAGCATCGTGTGCTTGCAAATTTGGAAGGTTTTTTAGAAATGTCATGTGGACACATAAACTGCATAAACAGGCTATGTGTGTGTGTGCATGCACGCGCCCCTTACGTGACTTCTTTTGAAAGTGTTGTCAAGCATTCCTTCCAAATGTTAATGCTGCTGTGTCCACTACTCCCGGGCCCCAGCATACAAGTTTAAAAAACTGGATTTCCACTGTTTTATTTGTTTGTTTAGACAGGTCTTTTTGCTTCACACTCACACTACGCATGAGCATCTCTTCAATATAAAAATGTAGTCCACCTCAACCTTTCCCTTTTTTTTTTTTTTTTTTTTTTGCCAGACCCCCAGGAAACAACGTTGCTGAGATCATCCAGGACTCAAATCAGGTAAGGGGTAAAAGGACTGTCAGCTCTCCATCTAAAATACATCTAAACTTCTTTATTAGGTGATGATATTTGAGGCTTCTTCCAAGAACTTTGAACTAATCTTAGGTGTCATCAGAAAATGTGGACATCTTTGCTGAGATGTGAAATGCATGCAAGCCCTGTGGGTTTACCACAGTGGTTCCTGCCACGTGGTACCTCCCTGTTCACTAAGTCTGCAGCAGCCTCCCCTGTAAAGCTGGTGCCTGCTATCAGGTGCTGTGGCAGTTCAAGGAGAGGACCATCCCTTGTATACCATCACATCCTGATGCATTAACGCAGGTGACAGTTCTGCCTTTAGATCTCAAGTCCAAGCAAGGAGGAGGCGTGAGGGCCATGCCTCTTGAGGGCAGAGAATACTGACTGTATTCTTTAGGGTCCACCAGAGAAACAGAACCAGCGGGTGTGTAAACGTAGGGAAAGAAGAGCTGGCTCACATGAGAAGGGACACTGACAGGTCCCCAGGTCTGCTGTTTTCAAGGTGGAAACCCCTTCAAATTTCCAGTTTGAAGTCTGGCAAGCTTAAGACTCAAGAAACTGATGTTCAGTTTGAGTCCAAAGACAGGAGAAGACCCATGTCTCAGCTTGCACAGTCAGGTGGACATTCCTTCTTACTCAGCCATTTTGCTCTCTTTAGGACCTCTGTGAGCTGGATGAGGTCTCCTCCTCAGGGAGGCCCCCTGCTTTACTAAGTCCACCAATTCAAATGCCAGTGTCATCCAGAAACACCCAACACACATGCCCAGAATAATGTTTGGCCGAATATCTGGGCATCCTGTGGCCCAGCCAAGTTGAAACATGAAATTAACCATCATACTAGGTATGCGAGAGGTCATGGGATGCCCCCAGATGCAATGCCCTAGACAGGGTTGTGGGATTCACTGGACATCTGAGAGGCAGCAGGATCTACAGGTGCTGTAGACTCTGCTTAGGGAGCAGCTTCACCTGCCAAAGCTCCTGGCCCCAGCCCCAGACAGTTCTCAGGAGCTGCGGCCACACCACTATGGTCACCTCACCCCAGCCCAACCACGTGCATTCAAACTTTCCAGACCATTCCCTCGAGACTTCCCTGTAGCTTGTGTGACTGAGCTGTGTGACTTACTGCTCTGAGCTGTGTTTCCACCTGATGTAGCTGTGGTTCAAAGCAGTGTTGGCTCGTGGGGCTCAGTCACACCTTGGAGGTCAGAGGTCAGCTCTACCAGCCACCTGGCCACCTGCCATCCACGTGCCAGGGTAGTTGTACTCCCATAACCCACATACTCAGCAGCCACTTCTCCAAATGTGCTGTTCTTTATGGAACACAAAACACTGATGGCCTGGATTGGGCTTGGGAGACATCTCTGCAACTCTGCATAAATGTATTCCAGCCTCTTAACAGGATTTGAAAGGCTCAAAGGCTTGAGGTTCAAAACTTTTCTAGTTCTTTCTCAGCACTAACTTTTCAGGGCCCTTCCCTCCATTTCCCCTGGACCCTGAGGAAGTCAGCACCCCAGGCCACAAGAGGCTTCAACCTCTGTCCAGCTGTGGAGCAGAATGTACCCCACAAAGGGGACATCCATCATTTGGAAAGTCCCTTGGCTTCCCCAGGCTTGAGAAGCTTCATCTCCAGTGGAGATGGTTAAGAGAGGTAGTGAGGGTCCTCTTTCAAGCCTCTCATCCACCAAGATGAGGGTTCAGACGGGTACCATGTGCAGCAAGCCTGTTGTAAGAAAGCATCCGTCTGGCTCCTGCAGCACACATAACAGTCTGCATAGTGAGCCTGGGTACAGGTGGGCATGGGGGCTGCAGTGCTGAGCCCAGCCTCCATTCCCCTCCTACAGCTGGGCTCCTGGAGGTGGGGGCACCGTCCTCTCCCACAGCAGAGTCACAGGATGTGTGTCTGATTTCCACCCTTTGTTATCTGAAGGGTTTTGTGTCTACTTTCTCTGTGGGTGTTTCTCCTCAGCATTAGAGACAAAAAGCAAAAGTAGCCACATCTTGTGGCTGGAAAGAGACAGAGACTGTCAAGCCTGGCCCAGGGCTCCCCACCTGGGACTCCACAGGTTCCCCATCTCTGGCCCTCCTCCCACCCCACCATCTCTTCCTCATTCTACCTTCCTCACCCCATATCCCCTCCTCCTCCCCACCCCAGCTCACCTCCCCTACCTCCCCATCTCTTTGCTCCCAGCCCTCCCCCCTGGTCCCATCTCCCCTATCCCTCCCTGCACCTGGAGAGGAAGGTGGCTCTGCGCCCACACCTCATACCTGGGATGGGGATCCCTGGCTGTTGCCAGGCCAGCCTTTCCTGCACTCGGGAAAGGGGCACTGCAGCATGTTCTCTGCAGCTGCCTGGACATGTCTGCTATGTGTGGTCCATTACCCTGGTGAGAGGGCTACCCAGCTTCTGCAGTGCCGGCCCCTGACTACTCTCCCACATGAAGCCCTCTTCCCCTGCCCGGGCTGCGGCTCCCTCGAAGCCTAGAACTGTCCCTCCCCATGTCTGTACTTCCAGCCCCCAGACCTGAAACCAACCTTGAAGTTCCTCCCCAGGTCAGCTCCTCCTCACTGCTGGTCAGCATCCTGGGACACCAGCCACTTTCCTGAGGCCAAGCCCCTGTGCTGCCATCCCCAACTTCACCTTGCCACTGAGAGATGCCTCCCCCAAAAAAGGAATGGTAGGGGTCCAGGGCAAATTCCATTTCCCACCCTGGAAGATGGACAAACAAGGGCTCCTTGAAATGTTTTAGGTGGCTGTCCATCCAGATGAAAAACAAACGCAAGCTCCAAATTTCACTGAGCCCCTCTTATGAGGCCCAGTGCCAGAAGGGAGCAAAAGTGTGTTCAAGACCACACCTATGAAGGGCAGGGTGGCACCAGGCTCCGGATTCCTGCATCCAGACATCTCTGTTACTTTCTAACAAAGCGATAGGTCCCCATAGGATTCAAATTCGGGTCTGCAGCTCCAGCAAGCAGGGAGCCCCTCACTTGGCAGGAGATGCTCACTGTGACTGAACAGATGAACTTCCTTCTCTGGATCACCCAGGGATGGCTGCACGCATTTGTGGATTTAGCTTCCAGACTCCTGCTGTCCTGCCCTCATGCATGGCTGATGATCTGAGCTACTGATTAATATTTTTTAAAGTCAAATTTCTCAGCACATGTCAGGGTTGGAAATTCTATCTGTCCTCCATATGCCGAGCATCATTCCACAGCAGCTGGATGGGGGGCAAAGCTTAATCTCTTGGAACCTGCATAATATCTTTATAGAGGTACAGCTGGGTGAATGTCATAAAAACGTTCAGTTGTGGGTGCTGGGATGTCAGACGCCTTGCGTGCCTCTTTACTGCCAGGACACACTCCAGGGAAACCCCTGGTGTGCTTGAGACCACATGACACACAGAGAATGCAGGCAGCACCGCCTTGCCTCGGAAGCTGAAACATTTTCAATCTTAATCCTGGAAAAAAAATTAAAAACAACTGCCTTGAGAATGTGGTGGATACTGCCCCTACACCTGGGTATTGAGCCGAGATGTATCTAGAACTTAGGAAAAGTCTCTTGAATGATAAGGGCTTTTGTTCATCCCTTCGTTTCTCTGAATGACTATGGAACTCATTTTTCTGTGTTTTCCCACAAGGGTTGTCTACCCCTGCCATTTGTTTTTTCTTTGTTATTTCTACAGAGGCAGAACTGACTGCTGCCTTAGACACTTTTGACAAATATCCCTGGAGCTAAAACCAGCCACACCCAGGAACCAAGCTCCTGCTGTCTGCTTGGGTAACCGTCAAGTTCATTTTGCTCCCTGCATACCTGCCATGCACTGGGTTCATGCATTGTTCTTTTCAAACATATGAGGTGGGGTTATGCTCAGGCACAGGGGCAATCAGCACCCACTAGATGTGACAGGTGAATCTATTATCTGCTCCACATAACATATTCCCCCACACTCATAGCTTAAAACAACAATAATCTTTTATCACCTCTCACAGTTCCTATGGGTCAGAAATTTGGACAGGGAGTGGCAGGATGGCCTGTCTTTGCTCTATGGTGTCTTCAGAGACAGGGACCAACTGAAGGATGTTTCCTTGTAGATCTGGTGGCCCATGCTGGTTGTCAGTGTTTGGCTGGAACGCCCACACGTGGCCTCTCTTTGTGCCCTGGGCTTCCTCAGAAGATAGCGGCTGGATTTTAAGAGCAAGTGTCCTAAGAGTGAAAGAGACGAGAGACCAAAGCAGAAACTGTAATAACTTTGATGATCTGGTTACAAAAGGCACACACCACTACCTCTGTCATATTGTATTGATTCAAACAATTACAAAGGCCTGCCTATGTCCAAAAAGAGGGAACACAGCACCCCCCACCCAGTGGAAGATGGGCTATCAATAGGTAAGATCAACTTTGGAAAACACCGTCTACCACAATGGCAGCCAAACAGAGCCAACTGCCCAATCCATCTCCTGCAACCAACACTATGCAGCTGCAGTGCAGTGTCTGTCAGCCTTGCTTAATGTCTCTCCAAAGCTCAGTTCTATGTCAAGACAGTCTCTGTGATTCTATTCAGTAAAGACTGCTTCACCTGAGTCCTCTCTTGGGATTGCTTTTGTGCTTCTCTAAGACTAATATCCGGAATTTTTTTAAAAAAAAAGGAAGAAAAATAGCCAATGCCTTCAAGATCTCCGTTCTCTAAATCATTACCGATTGGGCTCATGACCACCGATAGTAAATTGGAATTCCTCTGGGCTGATGGCCAGCACTGTTCTGAGTAATTGCTGGCATATTGTTTCACTATGCTCAAGGTCTGCGTGGTGGAAATAGCTCATCACAAAGACGCATCACCCACGAGAGAGGCCGCACTGCACAACTGTCTGCCTGGGGCAACTACCTCTGCAGCCACTGGGAGCTCGACCTGGAGCTGAGCTGCTCCCAGTGACCATCCTCCTGTTTCTCCAGACGCTCTGATGGTCGCTGTCTCGGTGGGGCATGTACTGGGCATAGGGTAAGTGGGCTGCCGTGATCTAACCCCCAAGTCATGCCTCTGCAACGTTCCCTGCATGATTGGCATGGCCCAACCAATCCAAAAACACCAGGCCCTGGGTGATGAGGCTTTTCTGTCTACCCACTAATTACAGTTTTTAGTGAGCTGTGTCTGGCCACAATTTCAAAATTCCATTCTGACAGCCTACACCATGGTCTCCAGCACGGGAGTCCTTTACCGTGCCTCAGCGTGCGAGATCAGGTAACACAGACAGATAGATCAAGGCTGTTGACAGTCTTTAATGAAGTGGTGGGGCCCAGAGCCGGACGGCTAGTCTCCAGGTCTTTGTCTTGCATGGGGCGGGCCACACTGGAGACGCAGTTGGTGGATCACAGAGGCATAACCCTGGGCACACAAACACTCAAATGACCTGACTCTCCTGGTTGTACAGAAGCAAACCGGCGAGACTCACGGCTGACAGCACCGTGCAGGGAGGATTTATGACTTCTTTCCTGCAGATTCTTATTTGCCTTGAAGAATCCAACAGAGGGCCGCTGCCTGGAGGAACCCACACGCTGTCAGGCATTCAGCAACTCTGCAGAAAACCCACCAAGGACACTCTGTTGCAAGGGGACAGCTTTGAACTCCAGCTGCCACAGCTGGGGGAACATTTGATAGTAGAAAACAATAAACAGCAGGGGAGGGAAGGTCATCTGGCTGAGAGTGTTTAAGAACCTTCCCCTAGAGGCAGTAGCAGACAACACATTTACATCTGATTGTCTCTCTTCCTGAATGGTCAGTTTCTGCCTGATGCTGACGAGGAACAGAAACAGAATCCAGAACCCCAGGGCTGGACAAAAACACTCTGTTTTTTAGAGGACTTTGAACACAACGAGAGACAAAGAATTCCCCATGGCTATTCTGCCAGGAAGTGACCCACCAGTGAAGGTTGCAGAAAAAAAAAAACATCCAGGGCTCAAGACCATGGAGGGAGATTGTCAGGGCCCGAGCCTCTCTTGCCTCAGGTCTACTGATGCTCTTGGGGCTGGGGGAATGCTGACGTCTTCCGGGGTAACTGGATTGAACCGCCACTCTGTGCACACATTAAGGCAGTGAGCTGCACAGTGCCATTTCTACCAGGTGGTACTGGCTTTTTTTTTCCTCTGGCCATACTGCTTTCTTGATGGAGTCTTTACCAAACCACCCCTTCCTAAATCCAATTCACTAAATATTGCAAGGGGTGTAAACATAAAGACCTGCCCTCCACCATCATCAAAAGCAGCCCGTAAAAGAAGAAGGATGTGCATTTACTTGTGACTAGTGCTGTAACACAGATATAAACACAGTGCAGAAGAAACTTGCAGAGAAGGAAATGAATTCCATGGGGGGCAGATAAGGCCACACTAAATTCTGTGCCAAATGCCACATGGTCCCTGATCCTAGAATGCTGGGCTCATCAAGATCTTATAGATAGATGTCTATCGGTGACAGTGTTTTCTCTTAACGTTAGTATTTAGTGTCACTATCAAATATTTTAACCTTGGAAGACCTGTAAGTGACCTGATAAAAGGGATTTGAAGGTATACTTTATGACCAGGGATGCTTGACTCAGAGGAAGCCCCTGCATAAGGGTGCATCTCCTCACCTGGGCTTCCCATGGGCTCTGATTCAATGAAGAGCAGCAGGTCAGGACTGAGACATGGTCACATTGATGCCAAAAGGATGCCATGCCACCTTGACACTGCCATGCAGACTTTAGGTCCAATTCTCGGCTTAAGGCTCACTTCTTCACAGGTGCTTCTCACTTCAGACACCAGCTACAAGCTCGGGGTCCACAGATCGCCCACACTTCTGCCCAGCTAGTAACAAATTCCCATCAGGGTTCATTGTATACTGGATTCCCATCGCGTTTAATCATATACTGGAATGACTCACAGAAGCCAGGAGAGCTCTGTACTCACAATTCTAAGGGATACATCTCAGGACCACGCAGATGTGAGACACAGAGGGTGAGATTTAGGAGGGTTCCAAATAATAATGAAGCTTTCGTGTCCTCAGGATGTGTCACTGTCCTGGCACATGGATGTACCACCAACCAGGGAAGCTCACCTGAGCTTCAGGTGTCCAGAGTGCCTATTGGAGTCTCAGTATGGAGGTTTCGTTGATTAAATGGCTACGTGATTGAACTCAATCTCCAGCCACATCCCCTCCCCAAGGCCAGACTGATAGGGGCACAGAGTCCTAACTCTCTAGTCACACGTTGATCTTTCTGGTGTGACCAGTCCCCCATCCAGAGTCTTCCTGTTCGCATGAATTCTGGTGTGGTCACAGGGGCCTGCCATGAGTAATAAAGACATCCTATCGCTCAGGAAATACCAAGGATTTAGAGGGTCCTTCCCAGGAACTGGAGACAAAGGCCAGCCAAATGCTCTATTATACAACGAAGTCCCAGTCTCGACCTCAGGGTCTTCTGTACTCCCTCTGGCTTTTCACTCTCATGAGACAAAGAAGAAGGAAGAGCACAGTCTGGGTTTCCCAGGCTCCCCCGGAACCCACCCATCTTCGGACTCCCCAGCAATCCAGACACCTTCGTCTGCAGTGTCACCCCGGTCTCTGGGTTCCTTAGTCTTTGCACGGTCATGACCTGAGCTCCCACGTCATTCCTCAGAGCCAGACTTGCCGCTTCCTAAACAACATGTGCCGGAATCATGCACCTCAGTTTCCAAAACTGGGTTTTGTTTCCAAAGCCTTTTGACAGGCCATTTCCCTTCCACTCCTTCTCTGGTGCTGACTCCCAGAGCCCCTGCCTTAGTCACCTTGCAGTCCCGTGGTCAGCCATGACCCCACTCGCTTATGCCTTTGTCACTTTCCTTCCCTCAGTCTTTCTTCCTGAAAAGGCTTTCTCTGGGCATCTGAGTCCCACCCAGTCTCCCAAGTCTTTCTCAGCTGCTTTTTACCTCTTGGTGAATTTCGCAGCCTCCCTCACCCTGCCACTGAAGCAGATGTCCTTGCTCACTTGGCAGTCGGCTTTTGAGATCTGGACTTCACATCACGCTGTTGAGCTGCACACATTAACTGCTGCCAGCATGGGGCCAGTCTGGGAAGAGCTGGGTGGTATTTTCATGTGTGCTGGCAGTCTCAGCTCTTAGGGAAGCAGCTCCCACACTGATGGTGCCCAGGAGTGATTCTCAGTGGATCTGCAGCTGGTTTTACATGGTAGACAATCTCCTTTTTTATTCTGATAAACTCTTGGCTTTTCTTGAACTCTGTTAATATTTCTGCCTAAAAGTAAATGCAAAGTAACCAAATTTACAATCATCTCCAAAAAATAAACTACAACAAAAACTTGACCTTTCCTCTAAGATTTAACATAAGGTTTGAGTTATGTGTCTCCTTCAAGTGTCCATTGAGGGAGGTATTGTTTAATCTATTCTCAATTGCCTGTGATTCTGACATATGCCACAGTTAAACATCTCCAAGTGACAAGGAAACAGAACTTCAGCATGCTAATGAAATAGCCAGGTGATCTTACTAAACAGAACTGAAGACACAATTGTAAGCTCCGTCAGCATTTTCTTCTAATGGCACCAAGTAGCCCACAGTACTAACTGTGCACACCTCATTATCTAGTCCAGGATAACAGGACATTCACAATTCTGGAGTGTCGAATTTCTCTTAATATTCACTTTGGTGGATGTTTCAGCTCCTTTTATTTTTTGATGCTTACTTGTCTTCTAGAAACGTCTTTTTAACTTATTTCATCCCAAGAATCTTTGACATGAAATAGGAAAAAAAAAAAGTCCCAACATCTCAAGTGAGTCACCATCAACCAGAAATGAGACATTGCTTTATAAATTCTGCACCAGATCTTTGCATCAGAGCCAGCTTGGGCTACCAGGGCACCCACCGTAGTGCATCCATCTGGTGAGCCGGGTATCCGTGACACAGAGCAAGCTTGGGGAATGTTCACCTGCCCTGGCAGGCCAAACACAGAGGTACTGTATTCTAGGCTCACAGGAAACTACAGTGTCATCACAGCCACACTACTTTTTGGAAAAGGGGATACTCAGAATTATCTGCACTTCCCTCCTATGCTTCCTTCCAGAAAGCCCATTCCCCGAGAACAGTTGCAAACCACTAATGGCTCTGATCAATGCATTGTCTTTTTAATTGAAAATTATGCAGAAACCCTTTGCATTTTAATGTTTTTTGTTGAAAGTAACTCAAAATTATGCCATTGAAAGAATATCCTGAGTGTAAACACATCTGCAAACCAGCAAAGACTTCCCAGGGGCTCCTGGAATCCTCATTGAAATAACAAGTCCCCATTTTGTGATCCTAACACCACCAGATGGGATCAGGGTGGGTATGCAAGACCTTGGATGTCCCTGGAAGTTCTTCTTCATGCTTAATAAATCCCTCGGACCACCTTTCTCTTTGCCATTCACTTAGTTCCAAATATTAGGGGAATACCACAGGTCATCTCTATTCACAGGGGGTTCGAGGTGGCTGGTTTGTGCAGTCCGTGCTGCTGGGATCAGAGGTGTGCCTTGAGGTGTCCCTGAATAGTCAAAGGACCACATGCGCAGGAAGGAGGCTTGAGTTTTGCTTTTGGTCACCGGGTATTTGCATAAGGACTACTCAGAATTTAGGAGTTAAATCTCTTTGCTTAGTCCCAGCCTGTGATGTGTGAAATGTGACCTGGATTATAATCCAGATTCTTCCAGTAACGCTTGGTGAGAAAGATCTCCAATGAACTGTATATCTCTCTGTGTCTCAGTTTGCTTATCCATTAAATGGGTTTAAGAAGAATGCCTACTGCACAGGGCAGTTGTGTATTAAGAGGAATAGTTATAAAACTGCTTGCCCCAGTGTAAAGATAAAGAAACAATAACTGCTGATAAGGACAACATCTATCCTTTAATGCTTGTTTCCCAGAGAAAACAACAGGCTTCTCTTCCAATCATTTTGGCAGCCGACCCCAAATTCACCAAAGCAGGCACTGAAATGGATAGAATAGAGAAATGAAAGCAATGGGTTCAGGGGTCAGAAGTGCTGCTGCACACGGGATGAGGACAGACAGCTCTCCAGCCACAGGGAGGCTTTGGCGCTGCCATGGTCCCCAGGGAGCCAGGAGTGCGACTGGGCTCTCTTTCCTTGGTGCTGTATCACCTGGGCAGCACCTGATGCAGACTGGGGCTAGGACCCCGTGGCCCCTTCTGAAAAGAAGATGTAGCCATCTTAGTTAGGCCTGTTTATTGTTTAAGAAAGCCCCCATAGCCACATGGCATTGCTCAACTATGGCCACAGTATGGGCAGAGCCCGCATCTATCCACTCCATCTAGGAAGTGCTTCTGCATGGCCTTTCCTGTCCCCAGGCTCCTGTGCTCTCACTCCTGATTGCCTCATCCACTCAGCAACCCAGAGAACTTGATGCTGGTCAGTTGGGGGCTCCCCTTCCTGAACCATCACATCAAATACGCAGCAGTCTTGTGACTGCCTTAGAGGGTACAACCTCATGGACAGGTTGGTGACATAATACAAGTTCACTGACTATCTTCATTTGGGCACAACCTTTTCTCTAATGCAAACTGGGCATGAACTTAAAAGAATATTGACTCAAAAACCACCGGTATGCACTTTTCCCCAGGGACCTAACCCCCTTGGAGTGTCCCATGCTTACCTCGTGCCCCAAAACATGATGCAACCCATGGGAAATCGAGTCACTTGCCAGTCACATGAAGGTCCCCTTGCTATTCAGTCAGCACAAAGGTCTTTGCGCTGGTCAATACAGCTGCAGGATTCTAGCTTTCCAAGAAGAAGCAAGTTGATGGGAGTAAACCCTGGAAGTGGAAACAGGCAGAAGCTTGTAGTGAGTCTTTTCACACAGGGAAGATGGCGGTGGAGTGTTTAGGATGCCAAGGTAAGCAGACACACAAGCAGCCTGCTCATGCATGCACTTCTCACTTCTTCAGCGCCCCAGGGAGAGGGAAAGGGGAGCTGGGCCCTGGGCCAGGGAACCAGAGTCAAGTTTCCGTCGCTCACATGGAGCCAGCTCAACTCAGAGCTCCAGCTGCAGACAGCTTCCCAGGACAGCCCAACCTCAGGGCAGGAGAGATGCTGAGTGGTGAGAAGCAGGCAGAAGGGAAGAGCAGAGGAACATTCATCAGCTTAAAGAGGAATCCATGACTCCCATCTTCCTGGATCATCTTTTCCAAAACTTAGAAACGATGCAACACAAACCCTGGGGTTGCTAATATTTCAGGAGTCTGTATTTGATTTCCTCCACTTCTGTAAAGCAACATCAAAGCACTGAAATTGCCCTTCCGATTCCTCCCAGAACAGGGTGTACTCCCCACCACTCAGAGGCAGAGCCAAACCAAGAATGAAATCAGCATCCCATCGTCTGGTCCTGCCCAGCAACTTTATCCCAAGCTCAGCGAGATGCTGTCCCGAGAGCTGCAGTCGGGGAGACTCCTCCAGTTTCACAAGCACACCCTGTTGTAATTTCCACCTCTTTGGAGTAGCAACTTGGACAAATTGAAAATGGCACATGAAACATCTCTGTGCCTTTCAGAGGGAGGGAGCATCTCTAATGAGCTTTTGAAAGGAAGCACGACATCGCCCAGTGGAAAGAAATGTGTAGTGACCACCCAGGCTTGCAGACAAGGCTCTGTGATCAAGCGTGGATACCGATTCCTGATTCCACCCGGTCTCACATTCATTCTCAGGAGTCAGGAGGTCTACAAATGCACTCAGAGAGAGGCAGAATGCTGCTGGATTGGGAGCAATGGACCTGGTCTCTAATTCTAGTCCCACTTCCTTCCTTCGTCCCCCAGGTCCATGACTCTGACTTTGAGACAGCTGCTTTCCCAACTCTCGTTCATGGGAAACCCACCCTGGCTGAGCTTCCCACCTCAGCACAAACTGGAGAGAACCCATGCCAAGTGCTTCCGCGGCCGCGGGGATGAGAGGCCTACGCAAATATGAACTGTGGCATGCAGTCTCACAGAAGAACATGTTCTCACCAAGAATTGTTACAGAGCTGCCTTGTTCAAACGTCCAAAACAGCTTTGGCAAAGGGGATCTCTCTTTCCATATTTGGCCAGAAATATGAGTTGAAAGCAAATGTTATGATTTTGAAATACATGGTGTATTATTTTTGCGAGATAGTCTATCTTTGGTGGTATATTCCACAGCTGATATCCAATACTGTTAAATGTTGAAGTCAGAAGATTTTAAACCAAAATAGGAGATCGCAATTAAGTAATGCTGTGCCCAATCTGTTGCCATTGGAGGCTGGTGCATTATCACTGGTTACAGAGCAAGTGGGGGATTTGTAACCAATATTAATCACGAGGCTAACCTACCAGGCTCACATGGAAGGAGGAAAAAGGAAGAGGCTGTAGGATCAGGATGTCTCTCTCCCCTGTCTGCAGATGTTATAAGTGGATCTGGTCCTAAGAAACAGTTTCTTGTTTTAAGATGTTCTAGGCTGGCCTTGGCAGGTGAGTGGAGATTTAAAGTCAGGAAACAGAATTGTGCATTCTTTGACACATTTTTTGACCATGTCTGAATCCAAAATGGCCCCAGTTAGACTGGTGCTTTGAAAGTCCATTTTTTTAAAGATGAGGATATTGAAATAAATTCACAGGCACAATTTTCTCAAGTCAAAAATATAACCTGATGAGTAGCAACTAGATGGGAGGAAAATGGGGTGAACACAGAGCGGCCTTCATAGTGTTGAGATCTGACCTCACCCTGACGCCACACTCTGTGAGGCAGCTCTGGACTGCAGTCCTGCCTGCTTGCCACTGAGGCATGGCCAGCAACTGTAGAAGGCAAAAAGTGTCTGCAAAATGAAAGAACTCTGGCTGCAGATTTAACGTGAACGAGCAGAGGCCAGCAGGGTCAGCACCACCTCCACTCCAGTCTGGTCTGAGTGGTCATGGGGGTTGAGGCTATGAGAGCTGACTCTTCATGAAAGCATCTGTCAGGGGGACTGTGTGGATCTTGCTAGATTGACATCTGGTCAAGGGTCTCCATGCTGTAAGATGAATTATACTTTCTTTTTGTGTGGATTTTTCTTTTTTTCTAGACAAACAGATATCACACAGAGTTTTGGAACAATCCTAACACATCTTCAGACTTTTGGGTGAATAAAGTTCTCTACCTGCAAGTCAGCATAGCACAATGAACGCAGTAAGGAAGTCTTGAGTTTCCACGGTTGGATTCAGACTTCAAGGTTGAAATGCAAGTAGGTCATTTGCCTGAGTATAAACATGTGATCTCAGTGTTGGCCAAAAATGGGCAAAATTTCCTTAGGAAGCAAGGGTGAGAGGAATGGGGTCTAAGAGCTAATCCAGAAGCCCAGAATTCAGCCCTGGATTGCAGGGGCCCCCGGGCCTTTGAAATGACTGGACATCTCAAGGCTCCCAGGTCCTAGTCAGGTTGAAATTCTTGAGGACTGTGGCTACAGAAGAGTATAGTGATGGGATGGCTTAGGGTAGGTCACTGGCAGAAACCAACTGATGTTTGTTTCTTTATAATGTAGAATATCAAGATTTGCACCAGAGATTCTCAAGCTTGGCTCACACCAGAATTCCCTGGGCAGCTCTGAAAGGTCCCCGTGCCCAGGTATGCTGTCTGACCCATGGAGCCGGAATATGGAGGGGTCCAGTCATTAGACCTTACCTTCCTCACCCACCATGAGATTTCACAGGGATAGAAATAACCTGTGCATGTATAAGCAGGTTAACTCTCATCAGGTTAAATCAAACCTAGAGGAAGCAAATGGCAGACATTTCCTGACCTCCAACCCCCAGGCACTTTTCTTCAGATGATAATGAGTCATTGCCAAGCAAGTGGCACTTCATTCCCCACTCACCTTCCCACAGGGATACAGATGCAGTCAGCCCTGCCCTCCTGTGCCATGTGGGTGTGGGGTGGGGAGGTGGAGATCACTTCTCCCCTGGCCTGCTTCTCATCTGCTCTATGGAGGATCCTCCATCCTCAGACACATATGAAAGACCCTCTTGAGAACAATTCCAGGCTCAGGCCGCACAAAGCAAATTCAGCAGCAGAAACAAGGCTCTACCCTCATGCTTAGGAAGCACTTAATCACACATCTACACCTCTGCTCCATGCTTTTCAGGGAGCCCACATGTACACTCCACAACAATGGGATTATGAGGGGTAGGTAGCCATGTAATCACTTCTCTGTCAGAAAGGAGGCGCCGTGCTTTCACACAGAAGATCCAGAGGAGGGGGGACACTTGTCCTCTACCACTGACAATCAAAGAAATGCGGAGGAGTGGAGATCGGTGAGTGCTGGGAGTGGGATTTGAAGCTGGACCTGCTGACGCCACCCCAGCATTCCCTCCACCGATTCTCAGAGCCACCCTGCGGCTAGTGCCCTGGGCCCTGATCTCTGAGAAGGTACTTCCAAGGGCCCGCTGATCTCATCTGAGTGAAAACATTTTTCGGGATTTCACTAACTCCTTATCTGGCTGGGCTGCCTTTCCATAGAGCCAAGCATGAGATAGGTCAACCCTGGTGGTGGGTTTTGCCGTGGGATTAATCCAAATAACAAAATAAGTGTCTTGCAGTCAGGAGACCTGGCCTCTAGTCAGGAGTCGGAGATTCGAATCCTGATTCAGGACACGTCAGCCTTCTAAATCTCAGTTGACTGGAGACAGGGCCTGCATGTCCCAAAGACCCTGGGGCTGCTCAGAGGAGTTAGCACAGCACTCTAGAGGACAATCCTTGTGAGATCCTCTGGCAGACCTGATACCTGGAGCCTGCCTCCCCCACACCACACACCTGCACTTTTCCTTCCAGCATCTCTCCTGTCCCTGACATCCACTTTCCGGCCAAGCCCCCAGCACCCTCCCGCCACCTGACAAGGGCTCCACAGAAACCCCCAGCTCAAGCAGATCCTTGCATGTGGAAATTTCCCTTTCCAACCCTCCTTAACTTCTGAGTGGCAGTCCCAAGTCCCACCCCTAGAAAGTGATATGATGGGCTGCTTTGCACTGAGGTGTTAATGACTGACACTAGAGATTAGAGTTGCAGAGGACCACAGGTGTCAAATGGGCCCTCTCCAATTACAGCTGAGGAAACCAAATGCTCACACACAAAGATCCCTGTCCCTAGTCACACATCCAGCCATAGCCAGAGGAACCTCTTCAAGGGGCTCTCACATCTCAGGCCCGCGTTCCTTCTATAGCTATGCCTGCCAGCTGGTGCAGCCTCTTTACCCAGCCTCCCACCCAAATACAAAATGGTGGGCTGTGGATTCTGCAGCACTTTTTCCACCAAGGCAGAGACAGATAACATTCCCGTCTGCAGCCTCTGTGTCAGGAGATGAAACCAGACTTGGACCTCAGCATCTGGGTTCCTGCTACCAGCTGGGGAAACACCGTGCAGAATGTCCATGAAAACTCCAGAGGCCCAGAGGAGCTGGCCCTGGTTTCACGCCAAAACCCTTACCAGGCATGATGAGTATATGGACCTTTGGGGGCCCGTCTGCATGCGCAGCATTTGCTCTGCAAACAGCAGAGCAGCCTTGCCCGTTTGTAAGCATGTGGTGCACACGTGTTTGCTGGCAGGGGTGTCTGCACACAGCCTGCTGAGCAAACACATCTTAAGACTTAAAAAAAAAAAAAAAAAAAAACTGGAAACCATCATTAATAATCTGATTTTTATCTTTATAGGGCTTTGGCCCCAAAGGTATCAGGCTTTCCTATTATCACATTTCAGTGGAGCTCACAGCTCGCACTTGACACGATGTTTAATCTTGGCACATCAAAGGGAGGGCTCTGCTACATTTGTTGCTATTGTTACCAGTGCCTGAATCCATCTGCACTCCACCCAGAAACCTACTGCTCCAGACACAGGAATTCCACCCGCTTCCCACCTCAAGGCTCTCAGATACTTCAAAGCCATTTCCTTAAATAAATAAATAAATAAATAAGAGAAAAGGGAAGAGAACAAGAGCAAAGTTTTTATTGTTTGTTTCCCAAAATGTTTCACTTCATTAAAATTGTAAAAGTCAGATCCGATATGCCTTGGAGTATCCACATATGAAAATAGCCATCCTATTTGACTCTTAGAATAAAAACAGAGCATTGTATGTTTGTGTGAACTTTCAGAAGCTCAGAATATTCTGGAAACTTCTAAAAGACAGAAAAGTGTGGTCCTATGCCGTCACTCTATTAGAAACGTGTGGCTCAGATTTGGTGCAGAGGAAGACAAGCCTGTCTCCCAACCCGCGGCGCTCAGTGTGAGGTCACCTTGTGTGAGACGCTGTCACCATCCGCAGTGACCCCAGCAGGAACCAACAAGGCCACAGGGGGCAGGCCCTGGGCCCGGGCGCTTCTCAGTGGTTCTCAGTTCTTGCATGGTGACCTACCAATCCCTCCTCACCCACCATGGGAGGTCACACTCTGTCCACCTCCAAGGCCTGCCAGGATTCCCTTGGCTCCAGATGGGAGAGTCTCCCCCGTCATTGTCCATACTGCTTCAGGCCACTGTCCACCCTGGATCATGTTCCTTCGCATATAGTCCTGTCTCCCTCTGAAAACAATAGGATATCAAGACCTAAGTGTCCAACTCAAGCCTTAAAAGACAACAGCTGTGAAACACCTGGTTCAGAAGAGCACTCAAAGGAAACAGGGTAGAGCTGCTCACAGCCATCACCCTGAGCACCTAAGGATTTGGTCAGGATTGCTTCAGCTCAGCCCTCATGGCAGAAGGTGACTCTGCCAAAGGCCGAGAGGGACAGGGCCTCCATGAGACCACTCTGGGAACATGACACATGTCCCTTACAGTGAGAGGACCTGGTGGCCTGGGGTCTAATGATGCCCCGCACCTCCCGGTAGGAAAGTGTGTAGAGTGAGAGCCAGAGGAGCTCTCTTCCAGTTCCTACACAGAAGGGCCTGCAATCCCAAAGGCCAAGTGAACCTCAGGGCCCGTAGAGAGGTCCTGATGGACCAGAATCAAGACGCACCACCCTGAAGAGCTCCAGAAAGCCCGGATGAGGACTGCAGACACCACCAAAGCCCCGTGAGCACGTGGCCTCCTCACAGCAGCGCCAGTTCAAGGATGATTTACGTTTCCCACCCATTTTCCCCCTTCAGCCACTCTGAACTCTCCAGAAAACTTGGGCGCTGGGGAGGGTGAAGAGGAGTCCATGAGAAAAAAATAGAAGAGTGGTCCCCGCCCAGACTCCCACTGCAGACTTTCACCCTGAAAATAAAGATGAGCTGTTCTTGTGGCTGAAAGTAACCTAGTACCGTTCATAACCTAAGAGGGAGAAGACAGCTCAAGGGGCTCGCTGCTCTTCATTCCCGCGGGTAAGCCACCTTCTCCCCTCCTGAAGAAAGTTTAAATGGCTGTGGACAAAATGCAACGTTGTCTTCATTGCAGTTTACTCAACATACCAGTTACATTTATTTCAGGCACAATGACCAGGACACTTTGCTCATGGCTAAATTTCAGTGAATATTGTTGAAGGAATAGGTTTATTCTCCTAAAAGTGAAATATCTAGGTTAGATCATGGGCAAAATACCACCTTCAGGGCACACAGTTCTGAGGATAACATAGCCATAACATGCTGCCCACTTGGTCCTCTCCTCTGGGACAAGCTCCTCGTCATCCTTCAGGGTCAGACTCCAGGCTCAACTGCCAATGCCCCCAAAGGCAGGACAGGCTTCTCCTCCCCGAAGCATAATAACAACAATAATCACAGCAAGAGCTGCAGCCACCGCCTTCTTGTGCTCAGGGCTCTGAGTTCAGCCTCCAGGTGGAGACTTCCTGGATGCCTAGCCTGGGAGGGAGATGCCATCAGCCCACTTCACAGGTGAGGATATGGGCACACAAGAGAGCAGAACATGTTTACAACTCTGTCCATCATAATGAAAATGTCCAAAGTCATTTCCAAATGCAAATGAGCCAAATGCATTTCATGCATGGACTGAAACTGACACTTACCACACAAAAATATTCCCCCACTGAGAGTTTGCCTGCCGCCAGCCCAAGTGTCCACAGGACAGAACCGCAGAAACTCCAGCTGTTTCTTTGCCTTGATAACCACTGTATTATCATTGTTTGTTCAAAACAAATGTTAAACACAGGGACATCAGGGACGGGTATGACCCCAGGGCGGTGTGGGGAAGGGAATCACAGACTACACCTGCAATGAACCGAGAGGGTCCTAGGTTGTTATTAACTCCTACTGGAAACAAACTCGTGTGTCTGACCAACTGTATAACTGGGAGTTCTTCAAATTTACTTCCCTGCAGAATACATTTATTAATGTATATGTAGAACAAGGTGCCAGTTTACATATATATTATTACAATTCAACAGTAACCATTGGAGCCATTGTTTGGAACACAAATGTTTTTCCAGGGAGAAGTATTTTATCACTGGCATCACTCAGAATCGCTGGTGCATGGTGACGATAAACAGAAGACAGAAGACAAACTGGTTGGCCTTATTTTTGTTTTGGGATTCTCTAAAGACAATGAGCACCCTCATTGCCCACAGGGAGGAGGAGAGGAGGAGACCACGCCCCTACTCCACCCTGCCCTTAGCGTGCCACTGCCCAAGGTCACTGGGCGCAGGAGCAGAGCCAGTATGGGGCCCAGTGGTGTAACTGGGACTGTGGGTACCAGGCCCAGTCCATGTGGCCTTCCCTGGGAGCCTCCTTCCACCAGGGGTCACAGTCCTTTTCGGGGTCACATCCCAAATAACCTTCCTGCACCCGAGTCACAGCCCTGGGTCTGCTTCTGTGGAAAACCCAAACCAGGAGAAGTGGGTTTCTCCTGTCGATGTCCACAAATGCGCTGACCTGGAGAGGACTTCACCAACACCCACAGGCACGTGCTGTTCTTCGCGAAGACCTCTCCAGATCAGAGCATTCATTTTTATTTGCTTTCCTATGGAAATCTTTTAAAAAATCACTAAAAGCACACTCTGTAACCACATGATCCAGCAATTCCACTCCTGGGTACATGCCCAAAAGAAGTGAAAGCAGGGACTCAGACACATATTTGTACACCCATGTGTGTAGGAGCATGAATCACAATACCCAAGATATGGAAACAAAGCAGGGTGCAGTGGCTTAATCCTGTAACACCAGCACTTTGGGAGGCTGAAGTGGGCGGATCACCTGAGGTCGGGAGTTTGAGACCTGCCTGGTCAAGGTGGCGAAACCTCGTCTCTACTGAAAATACAAAAATTAGCCAGGCATGGTGGTACATGCCTGTAGTCCCAGCTACTCAGGAGGCTGAGGCTGGAGAATCACTTGAACCCAGAAGGTGGAGGTTGCAGTGAGCCGGTATCATGCCACTGCACTCCAGCCTGGGTGACAGTGCGAGATTCTGTCTCAAAAAAAAAAAAAAAAAAATAGATACGGAAACAACGCAAGTGTCTATTGAGGGACGGGTGGAGAAACTAAATGTGGTACGTCCATGCGGTGAAATACTGTTCTGCCTTAAAAAGGACAGAAAAAAATCCTGTGATAGGCTACGTGAATGAAGCTTGAGGACTTATGCCAAGTGAGATCAGCCAGTCACCAAGAGGACAAATACTGTGTGATTCCACTCCTGCGAGGAGCCTAACGTAGTCACATTCGTGAGCCAGAAAGTAAAATGGTGGTTGCCAGGAGCTAGAGGAGGGGAACGGGGCTCTGTTGCCTAATGGGTAAGGAGTTTTAGTTTTGGGAGATGAGAAAGTTCTGGACATGGGTGGTGGTGATGGTAGCACAGAAGTGTGAATGAACTTAATGCCACTGAGCTGTGCACTTGAAAATAGTTACAACGGCAAATTTTAGATTATATGTATTTTACCACAATTTTTTTAACCAAAAAAAAAAAAGACTTTATAAAGAAAAAAATGCAAAAACCCATTTTGGATCATGTGATGTAAGTAAGCAAGCAGCCCTGGGCACTGTCCGTGACCTGAGAGCATGACTCAGGGTCACAGTCGATAGGATCACTCAGAGGCAAAGGTCAGTGCTCAAGCCAAAGGACGCTGCTGGTTAGTGGTGGGAATGCATCTTCCCCGGAGTTCAAAGCTGAGGTCCGGCCCTGCCAGCTCAAGACAGCCAAGCACACAGCGGGACCGCGGCCTCGCTGCAGCTGACACCGAATGCCTACATACGACTCGTCTGTCACAATCATTAATGCTGCTGATTTGACTTTCTTTGGTTTTAAGGTCTGTTTACTATTAACTTGTAGAAGTGTTTGCTTTTGTAACTGTAAATGCTACAAGCCTATCATAGAATTCATAGAAGTATGCATAAACTTCTGGGTTACACATATATCTTAGTTTGGGCTCCCCCAAAACCTCTGAGACAGGATTCTAGACGCTGGGAGAGAGAGGCAGTCCTGACCATGAGCTCCTGGGTGGAACGGGTCCATGCTGCTTTAAGGAGCCATTTCTGGGTGAAGCCAGAGGCCCTCCCTGACCCTCACAGAGCTGCTCCTGGGGAAAGGAAGGGGGATCCTGCACTGTGCCTGGGTCCCTCCCCATAGGCCTGCAGGTTGACATCCACTGGGGCAAACATTGAGGTTCTCGTGGAAGCTGGCAGTTCTGAAACAGGAGAGGGCATCCAAACTCCCAAGAGGGTCTATTCCCACACGAATTATGAGCCCTGGCCAGGAGTCTCCAATTGAGTTGGGGGTAAGGGAGACTGAGGGTCTAAAATTTTGACAAATGTTTGAGTGAAGCTACTGCTCTTTCCAGGACGTTCGCTTAAGAATCCCTGGACTGGGTCAGCCGAAGCCCTCTGCCTGGCAACCTCTGCACTGGACTCAGTCCCTTGGTCAATCCCGAGTCATTTGCTGCCATCCCAGACACGTGTCTTCACCTGCACTCTGCCCTGTGTCCTTGTAAATGGGAAGACTTTACAGAGTGGCTTTGAGAACTGAATTAAATTCAAGAGTGTTTGGAAGGGACTTGCTCCCTGTACCTGCTCAGTGCATAGTGACGCCAGTTGGTGCCGATGCCCTCCCCAGGACAGAAAGGGGGCCCCTCCACAATGGCCAGGAAAGTGATGTCAACTTGGCCGAAAAGGTGCTGCCCTCCTGATGCCACATGGATATGCATGCCCCATGGCAAACTGACTTATTTTCATAAGAAAACAAACAGGCCTGCATTATGAACTAGAGTCCTGAAAATGTGCCCACCTTTTGAAGATGAACAAAACTTCAGGAAAATAGAAGGTTTCTGCTTGTGGTTGGCCTCTTTGGGGGTAGGCCCCATATCCCAGTCTCTGTTTCGCGACTGGTGAGGTCTGAGGACTGCGGCCAGGAGGCTGGAGGAGAAGGGAATTGTGTTCTGTAACTGGACTACCAGACTGAGTCCCTCCGGCCCTGTCAGGAGATGCTGGTCCCGGTAGGGAGGGAGAGTCCAGCGGGGCTGGGAACTAGCAGGCTGGGGGCTCCCCACACCCACTCAGCTCATCAGTCGGCAGAGGAATGCTCCACCCAAATCCTCCTACTCCTAATGTCAAATCTTGGTGGTGCTCAAACTGTAAGCTCCCTCCAGGTCCTGAAGGGCTGTTAAAGGACAACCCCCACCAGCTTCTGCTCAGCCCAGGTCAAGATGAGACCCCTGACTCCAAATTTCCAACCAGCTCCATGGAGGTCGATGCTCCTGGCCCAGGGCCCACACTTTGGGAACCACCAGTCTGACCTAAAGGCATCAGCAACCGCACTCCAGCTGCTTAAAGAAGAGCTTCCGGTCCCCCAGGCAACTGTTTCAGGGTGGCAAAGAGTAGAGGGAGTTCTGGGCCTTCCTCCCTTGGCCCCACCTGCTCCCAGCCTGCTCACAGCCTGTGCAGAAGCTCAAGGGACCAGATGGGAAGCCTGACACTGCCTGGAGCCTGGGCTGGGAGCAGCCATTTCAGCCCCTCCCAGGACCAGGTGTCCTATTGCCCAGGGCATCCCAGGCAGCCTTCTCCCTTCCCTGGGCCTGGTGGCCCTGCCCCCCAAGCCACATCAAACAGAAACAGGGTCCCCCCAAGCTGCATGCACTGCTTACCCCTTGGCCTCTCGCTCACCTGACTGACTCCCAGTCCACCTGCTGTGGATTTTCCCTCTTAAACATTCTGTGCTTTTTTGAGGGGAGGAAGGTAAGTATGCTTGGGAGGAGATATGACCTGGGATTTGGTCTTGGCCTGGTGGGCAGAACCCCTCCAGACCCCCATACAAAATAAACCTGCACATGATCCTAGAAAAGTAAGTATTCTAATACGGAAAAAAGTCCGACCTGGTTCTCCAAGAGGAGTCTTAAGCCCCACAACCCAAGGAGAGGAAAACCTGCACCTTCCCCAGCAGGCAAATGCCCCTTCAGATGAAGCAGTCCCAGGAGAACCAGGCCCTGAATTCAGATCCTACCAGGACCCTGGAGTGTAGTCAGTGAGGCCTCAGTTACTCACCAGGTTCCAGGTTCTCCTCCCTGAAACCCAGGAGATCTGAACACTTCAAAGCACACACACTCCTACACAAGTGGCTCTGGTCACAGGGGATGCAGGTGTGACCTGACACTGGCACAAAAACTCTGCAGAGCAGTGGGCTCACCCACCCGACCCTGACCCACTCCACCTCACTCGCCAGGGAAGTCACCTGCACCTCCAAAGGAGTGGAGCTGGGTAACCTGACCTTTAAGCCCACTTTCCTATCAAGTAAGCACCAGCTGGCACTTCCTCCTGTGCCTGCTCCTTGCTGGCTCTGCGGAAACAGTGCATGCAGGTCTCAAGTCCAGCCCACTTTGTGAGGGCAAAGACAACTCTTATATGCACACATTCACACACACATGCACACACACACAGGCATACACATACACAGACACACATGCACACACACAGAGGCACGCACACACAGGCACACACACCCCACACAGACACATACACAGGAACACACGAACACATGCACACAGAGACACACAGAGACACGCATGTACACACAGGCTCACATGCACACACACACACACAGGGGAGGAGTTGCACAGCAATTGCGTAGGCAGGTAAACATGTTCAAACAGGCAAGGCACTGGAGCACAGGTCAGGAGGCACCACAGTGACTTAGAGCAAGCTCCGGCTCCCCCAGACTCTGTGAACTTAAGCGAGTCACTTGAAGTGTCTGCATCTCAGTTTGCCGGCAAAACACTATTGAAACAGAATGTTCAGAAATCAGATTCCTCCTGCAAGAGCCATTCTCAGGTGACTTTCATCAAAAAGTCAACTCAGACATCTGAGGCCTAAGGAATCAGAACTGAGCTGAAGGAGGTAGGGGGCCCACAGCCCTACCCCCACTCCGTCTTTGGAGGACCATCTGCAAAAGTTATTTTGACCAAACCCTGTGTGTGAAAAAGAGAGGCATAATCTGCTCCAGACTCCACCGCAAGCTTTCGTCATGAAGCATGGAAGACCCCGGCTTTGCAGAGCTTAGCCATTCAAGGCTTAAAAGGAGCAGTGCACGTGGGGCCATGAAGCTCCAGAATCAGAACCTCACAGGGCTGGAGCTGGCTCAGAAGAGGCATCATCCATGAGATGGGAAGACCCAGCACCCTGGGTGTGGGTGAATCAAGCAGACAGGGTCCCCATGCAGTGTGCATACAGGTGTGGTGTCAGAGGCAGGCAGCCGGGCTTGAGCTCTGCCCAGGCACTGGCCCGTGGTCAATCTCTTCATCAGCAGAATCTCTTGCCCTTAGTCACAGAGCTCTGATTGTGTTCTGAGCATCGCTGTGTCTCTAAGCCTCACTTGCCAACTCAGTGCGGCCTCCTGACAACATCACAGCCAATGGGATCAAAACCACAGTGTTGAGGGAACTTCTAGAAAGGCTCCTGAAGAAAGAAGGGATGCTCCTTTTTCCTCTCTTTCTCCTTCCTGCTGCCTGAAATGCAGACGAAAGGGCTGGGGCACCAGAAGTCATCTTGGCCCACGAGGTGACAAAGCAGGAGGGTGTCCTGGGTGAGGACAGACCCTGGCTGTGTGTCCCTCGCTGAGGAGAGGCACAGTCAATGTGCTTGAGGTCAGTGGTAGGGGCAATAATTTGGATGCTTCTCCTGACCCTCAGCTCTATGGGATTCTCTCTGACCAAGCTCCACACTGGGTCCCAGCCTGCAGGAGCGCTCCCTGTGCCCTCTGCCTAGACCGCTGCTTTCCTTGTGTGCGCTGGTGAACTCCCACCCAGACGCCTAGTCACTACTGTGCCGCCGTCACTGATACCCCATATCTTGTTCTTTTATATGCATTTGATGATTTTCTGTTCATATGTTTCATCAATTACCAAGAGAGAAGTGTTAAGTGTCCACCTCTAATTGTGAATTTGTTCATTTCTCCTTTCAGTGCTGTCAATATTGCTTCATGTATTTTGAAGCTCTATTGTTATGCGCCTACACACTTAGGATTGTCATGGCTTCTTGAGGAATTGATCTTTTTTTTTTTTTTTTGCTTTTAAATTTAGCAGAGTTTAAGTGAGCAAAGAATGATTCCAAAATCGGGCACCAACCTAACCAGAATGGGTTCAGAGAGATTCTAGGGCTGCCACATGGTCAGATAATATTTTTGCACAGAAAAAGAAAAGTATTATTTTATCATTCTATAGCGTCTCTCTCTATCCTTTTAATTACCATACTCGAACTTTTCATTTGTCTGACATTAATATTGCCATTCCAGCTTTCTATTGATTAGTGTTTACCTACTATATCATTTTTCTTTCTTTTCTTTTTAATTTACCCGTACCACTATATGTTAAATGGATTTCTTGTAGCCCACATTTGATTGAATCTTTCTTTAATCAGTGTATTTAAGCCATATGCATTTAATGTAATTATTGATATGTTTGGATTTAAGGCTACCACTTTCTTGTTTCCTGCTTGTTCCATTTGGGTTTTATTCTTCTGTTTCTCTTTTCCTGCCTTCTTTTGAATTATTTGAATATTTTTTATAATTCAATCATAATTAACTTATCTATTGGGTTTTTGACTCTATCTCCTCATGTAGTCTTTAGTGGTTGCTCTAGGGATTACAATATGCATGCCAATTGTTCATAGTCCACTTAGAATTAATATTTTACCACTTCAAGTGGAAATGCAGAAATCTCATCACCACATACACCAATGTACCCTCCTCACTTTCCACTGTAGTTGTCACATGTATCTATAGCCACTGAAAATTCTCATCAGACAATGTTAAAGCTTTTACTTTCAGCCATTATACATATTTTAAAGAACTTAAAAGGTGAAAAATAGACTACTGTATTGACTTAGATGTTTATGATTTTATGACCCTTCTTTTAATTTCTAAAGTTCCGTGCTTCCCTCTGTCATCATTTCCCTTCCAACAGAACAAGTACCTTCATATTTCTTTCAAGGAAGTGATCTCAATTGGGTGCCATTTTGCCTCCAAAGGGCAATGTCTGCAGACATTTTTTATTGTCACAACTTGGTGAGAAGGATGCTGCTAACCATCCTATACTGTATGGACCAGCCCACCACAATAAGGCATTATCCAACCTCAAATGTCAACAGGTTGTTTTAGAGCAAGTCTGCTGGTAACAAACTCTCTTAGTTTTCCTTCACCTGGCAACGTCTTTATTTTGCCTTTATTTCTGAAGAATAATTTTATCGGATATAATACTCTGAGTTGACAGGCTTTTTTCTTTTCCTTTCAGTAACTTTAAAAATGTTATTACGGCCGGGCGCGGTGGCTCAAGCCACCCAGCACTTTGGGAGGCCGAGACGGGCGGATCATGAGGTCAGGAGATCGAGACCATCCTGGCTAACCCGATGAAACCCCGTCTCTACTAAAAAAAAATACAGAAAACTAGCCGGGCGAGGTGGTGGGCGCCTGTAGTCCCAGCTACTCCGGAGGCTGAGGCAGGAGAATGGCGTAAACCCGGGAGGCGGAGCTTGCAGTGAGCTGAGATCCGGCCACTGTACTCCAGCCTGGGCGACAGAGCGAGACTCTGTCTCAGAAAAAAAAAAGAAAAAAAAATGTTATTCCACTGCCTTCTGGTCTGATAAAAAGTTTGCAATCTTTCTGATAGTTTTTCCCTCATATATAAAGTGTTGTTTTACTTTGGCATCTCTCAATTTTTTTATCTTTAGATTTAAAGTTTGATTATGATGTATCTGGGAGTGGATTTCCTTATTTTGTCCTGTTTAAGGTTCGCTCCATTTCTTGAATTTGTATGTTTATGTCTTTCGCCAGAATTGGATGTTTTTACCTATGATTTCATCAAATGAAAAAAACAAAAAGTCTATGGGGCATTTTCCTTCTGTCCATTTGGGACTCTGGCATAAATAGTGAACCTTTTGGCCGGGCGCGGTGGCTCAAGCCTGTAATCCCAGCACTTTGGGAGGCCGAGACGGGTGGATCACGAGGTCAGGAGATCGAGACCATCCTGGCTAACACGGTGAAACCCCGTCTCTACTAAAAAAAAATACAGAAAACTAGCCGGGCGAGGTGGTGGGCGCCTGTAGTCCCAGCTACTCCGGAGGCTGAGGCAGGAGAATGGCGTAAACCCGGGAGGCGGAGCTTGCAGTGAGCTGAGATCCGGCCACTGTACTCCAGCCTGGGCGACAGAGCGAGACTCTGTCTCAGAAAAAAAAAGAAAAAAAAATGTTATTCCACTGCCTTCTGGTCTGATAAAAAGTTTGCAATCTTTCTGATAGTTTTTCCCTCATATATAAAGTGTTGTTTTACTTTGGCATCTCTCAATTTTTTTATCTTTAGATTTAAAGTTTGATTATGATGTATCTGGGAGTGGATTTCCTTATTTTGTCCTGTTTAAGGTTCGCTCCATTTCTTGAATTTGTATGTTTATGTCTTTCGCCAGAATTGGATGTTTTTACCTATGATTTCATCAAATGAAAAAAACAAAAAGTCTATGGGGCATTTTCCTTCTGTCCATTTGGGACTCTGGCATAAATAGTGAACCTTTTGGCCGGGCGCGGTGGCTCAAGCCTGTAATCCCAGCACTTTGGGAGGCCGAGACGGGTGGATCACGAGGTCAGGAGATCGAGACCATCCTGGCTAACACGGTGAAACCCCGTCTCTACTAAAAAATACAAAAAAATTAGCCGGGCGAGGTGGCGGGCGCCTGTAGTCCCAGCTACTCGGGAGGCTGAGGCAGGAAAATGGCGTGAACCCGGGAGGCGGAGCTTGCAGTGAGCTGAGATCTGGCCACAGCACTCCATCCTGGGCGGCAGAGCGAGACTCCGTCTCAAAAAAAAAAAAAAAAAAATAGTGAACCTTTTAATCTTACTCCACAGTTCTCTGAGGCTCTTGTTTTATTCTCTGTTGTTTCTAAAGCATAATTTCTGTTGTTCTATCTTCAAATCAACTCCTCTATCATCTCTTTTGCTATTGAGTCAATGGATTTTTAAAGTTGCTGTTATTGTATTTTTCAGTTCTAAAATTTCCAATTTTTTCTCTTTTTTACAACTTCTGTTTTTCTGTTGAGACTCTTTATATTTTGCTTCTTTCAAGAATGTTTGCTCTACTTCTTGAAGCATGTTACAATGGCTACTTTAAATCTCTCTGATCATTCAAACATCTGGATATCTTGGGTTTGGTGTATGTTCATTGTCCCTCCCAATGAGAATTTATCAGGCTTCTCTGATTTTCCTTATGTTGATTAATTTGGGGCTGTATGCTGAACATTCTGAATATTGTTATAAAGTTATAAGCCTTCATACAACTTATGAAGAATGTTGGGGTTTTGCTTTTTGCTTTTGCGGGTGACTAATGAATGTGATTTCAAGATGTATGTTCTAACATGCTTTGTATAAGCTATGGTTTTAATGTCAGTTTAGTTTCAAAGACTTTCCAGTGTTCTTTAGATCAGTTTTATGTGTGCACCACTAATTACAAACACTGAATCCCAGGAAGTGGTCTACTCCATAGTTCTCAAAACCTTTAGTATGCTGTTTGGGGTCAGATCCATGCAGACTCAGCTTGAAGCAAGCCCAAGAGTTCATATACAATTGGTATGTCACTCTCTTGAGCTTCCCCTTTCTGCAGTTCCTCCTCAGTCTCTTGCTTCCAGGTATCTGCTTTCTTGGCCCTCTGCTTAGAAATCTGAGCAGTTTAGTTTCCTGGTTCTGCTGTATGCTTACTGCAAGTGTGTATATGTGCAGAGTCAAGCAGCAGGAGGCTAAAGAGACAAAAAAAAAAAAAAATGCAACAGAGATTCCATCACACTCTTCAGACATATTCCTCCTGTGAAAAGGATTCTCCTTCCTCAGAGTTTTAGGTGCCTACCCAAATCCACTGTCACCACTGTGACAGCTGCAGCTGCAGGCATGGGTTTCCAAGGGGGACAAAGGATGTCTTCCACTCTCTCTGCTCCTTTCTACTCCTCGGGCCAGAAAGTCAATCCTTTCTTTGAAGTTCTTCCTGTTCTTGCCTAGTGCATTATTCCAGGACCCATGCTGCCCTGGGGTGCATGCTGGTAGAAAAAACAACAACAACAACAACAAAAAAGCAAAACAAAACAAAAAACAAGAAACTCACCACTAGATTTAGCATACTTCAAACCATCTGATTTTCTTCCCCAGTATGCCTGCTACCCTTTGCTTTTCAGACTCTTTAGAGAGCCGCACCATTGACTTTTCAGAATCCTCAAATAGTTGTCCCATGGATTCTCTCCAAGATTTTAGTTGTATTTTGTGGGCGAGAAAGAGTAAAGTGTGTTTTCTCCATCTTAACTGGAACCAGAACTGCCCTATTGCTATCTTTTGACTATGAAAGTTTTTAAAGTACTAATTCGAGAAATAATTTTAGAGAAAATATACTACACACTTTATGCAAATTATCAAAAGAAAAAAATAGTTTCTAATATCATTTCAACATCAGAGATCCACATATGGAATGTTAGACCTGAGAGGCACCTTGCATTCATCCGTTCTGTCCCTCATGGGTCCTTTTCCTCTTTGCCTTCTCAAATAGGAGGTATTTGAGGTATGTGTGTGTGGTGGGGGTGTTGTGTATTTACTAGAATAACAAAATTTGCAGATGTACAAACTATACTTGGTAACTTTTTTTTTTTTTTGAGATGGAGTCTTACTCTGTTACTTAGGCTGGAGTACAGTGGCACGATCTTGGCTCACTGCAACCTCTGACTGCCAGGTTTAAGTGATTCTCCCACCTCAGCCTCCTGAGTAGCTGGGACTACAGGCACACACTACCATCCCCAGCTTATTTTTGTATGGTTAGTAGAGATGGGGTTTCACCATGTTGGCCAGGTTGGTCTCAAACTCCTGACCTCAAATGATCCACCCACCTCGGCCTCCCAAAGTGCTGGGATTACAGGCGTGAGCCACCACACCCAGCCAATACTTGGTAACTTTTACCTAATGTGTACCACATTTTGCATTCTCAATCCTGGTTATCTGTATAATTATCCAGAAAGTTGCACAAATTCCAAAATCTCCACTACTATAAACTTTCACCTCAGCATCAGCCCATGCCCAGCCAGCCACAAGTATATTTTATCCAGTTGCAGAAATGCCAGCCCTCCTGCTCACTCCACCACTGAACCAGCCTCATAGCATCCCATATTCCAACTTCCCTCCCAAGGAGTTTTCCACACTGTCATCGAAGTCCCATCTCTAACAAAAATATGACCATGCATTAAAACACCTCTAATTTTAAAAAAGTCAGTGTTTCTCCCTTGCTTGCTTGCAAATCTCATAAATGTGCATACTCCTTTTAAGAGAAAGAATAATATTCTTAAATCTTTAGCATTGCCTCAAATTATATCCTATCATTAGTGTTATTCTTATTTGTATTTAAATACATTCAAATGAAAACTATATATAAGTACATTATTCTCATACTCTTACTTAGCTATAAAAGCAAATATAATTTCAAACAAATACAAACAAAACTACAAAACCAATGTCATATTAAAGTCATTTATTTAATGTGAATGATGGTGTTGTTTTATTCTAAATGACTGATAATAAGGATAAAAATGTGGCTTCAGGTCCAATTCTATATTTAATGTTTAGCTTTACTTGTTAATAATAATACCATTAAGAATGCTTGGTAAATGAAAGAATAATAAGCTCTTGAAGGTTTTGTTCATTAGTTTTCAACAATCACATCTCATAGTTAGCCAAACATGCCAGTCACCCATCCTCAAAAATCACTTTTATTGAAATGTTACTTGATAAATTAGTCAAGTTGACTTGTTCACTTGAAAGTACAATAGCCGTTTTGCTGTTACTTAAATCTACATTAGATTTCTAAGATAATTATTTCTGCAAGTAAAATAAAAAATTCTTCAATAGTTTCTCCAACACTTTCTGCTAATAAACGATTATGAGGTGACAAGACAGGCTGTGTCAAGAACATCCATTCACAACGTGACTATGACATAACAAATGAGACGAGTTCTGTGGATGCCGACAGCCTGATTACCTTGTTCAAGGTGATGACTTTATTTTCACCCTCCTCTTCTCCTTTCAAACTACTGTGAAGCCTCTTCATGATATCACTGTGCCTTCCTTGGCATGGAAGCAATCCTCATAGAAAAATGCCTATGGCGCTGGAATCAGATGAGTGTGGTCTCCTGTCCCCTTGGTCTGAGCTGGCTCTCCAAATGATGCAGAATAGACTTGCAATACTTCATTTTAAAATATCACCAGTATTTAAAACTGGAAAGAGCACACAGATTTCTGAGAGTAGATCCATGGGTGGTCTCCAGTATTCCACACAGCTCAGTTTGAGAAACGCTGATTTATAGGATGAATTCCAAGGCCCTAAATGCACTGGACATGGCTCACCTCAAATCAGGGCGAATTATCTATTCTTTTTCTCATCTCCTCCATCTTCCTGAGCATTTCTCTGCTCCTAACACATTGCCTTTCTCACTGGCCACCAAATGCCAGTTCCTTTGCAAATGCTGTTGGTTTAAACCTCCTTCCACTTCCGTTTGCCCAAACACATTTACTCACCCACTGAGATGCTTCAGACCCACTCACTGATGCTCCCTGTCTCCCCCACAGCCCAAAGCAGCACAAGCGATTCCATCCAAGTGTCCACTCACCAATCCAGCATCTGGCAGGTGATATCATGCCAATCAAGTCTCCAGTCTTTTATCTCACTAGAATGCCAGCTATTACAAAGATGAAACTGCGTCTTTTTTTTTTTTTTTTTTTTTTTTTTTGTTGAGACGGAGTCTCGCTCTGTCGCCCAGGCTGGAGTGCAGTGGCCAGATCTCAGCTCACTGCAAGCTCCGCCTCCCGGGTTTACGCCATTCTCCTGCCTCAGCCTCCCGAGTAGCTGGGACTACAGGCGCCCGCCACCTCGCCCGGCTAGTTTTTTGTATTTTTAGTAGAGACGGGTTTCACCGTGTTAGCCAGGATGGTCTCGATCTCCTGTCCTCGTGATCCGCCCGTCTCGGCCTCCCAAAGTGCTGGGATTACAGGCTTGAGCCACCGCGCCCGGCCGAAACTGCGTCTTAATCAGTTTTCATTTCACAGTGCCTAATACAGTTCCTGGAAATGGTAGGAAATATAAATGTGTAATCAATGGAAAATAATGAAGACATAAAAGCACTGGAACTGGAGTATGCGAATGGAGGACTGGGATCTGGCTCACGTTTCTCGGTTGTTAGAACAGTAAGCAAGTTCTTTAACATGCATGAGTCTCAGCTGCAAAGCAGGAATGGCAGTGCCAAGCTTTCCCATGTCACAACGAAGCTGCGAGACGCACAGTCAACTAGACATGGTGCGCATGAAAGCATCCCTAAAGCTAACTGTAGAGTGCTACAAATGAAAAAAAAAGAAAGAAAAAGATTATTGCAATCATAGCACTATAGGGCTTCTCAAGCACATTTGCATCTGAGCATGAGGTTTAAATTTGGACTGAGATGAACAGTGGCACTTGAAAACAATTTTCAACTTTTTTTTCAGATAATTTAAAAATCAGATAGTTTCCAGCTAAAAATCCTAATCCATCTATAGCTTTGTATCAGAATATACCTCTATACTGGTGTATGTTCTGTACGTGGTACACATAATTTTTCATTTCAGTTGGTATAGTTCTGGATAGAACCCAAAAACACTCACAGCCACGTGATTCTATGAACAAAACACACCCAGCACACAGATAATAGAGTGAAGCCCATGGTGTCAACTGAGAGATCAAGTGGCAAAAGAGGTCAGTGGACCCAGACATGAGTTTCAGGTCTGGCTCTGCCACATTTTCACTGTGTCACTTCAGGCGCATTAATGAATGTCTCTGAGCCTCAGCTTTCTCATCTGTGTCAGCCTTGCTGGGCTATCGTGACAATTACAGGAGGCAGTGCATATTGTCTGTCTCAAAAAAATGTCTATTTCAGTGAGACGATGTATCAGATACAGGAGGATAATCTCATTCAATTAGCGGGGACCTGTCTTCCTGGACAAGTTCCTTGGAAAGCCAGTGGAAGAGGAAAGACATCCATGGGGCAGGGCTTCTGTGAGCGTCCTGTGTCTTGCTAAGTGGAGTACCAAGCTGAAGGCAGGGGTTGGACATTAGCTGGATAATAGGGAAAATCTTGAGAAATTTATCCAGTGAAGGAAGGGAAACAATTTGGCTAACAAGACGGCAGAATTCTTTATTAAGAAATGTAAGTATTTGGCTGGGTGCAGTGGCTCACGCATGTAATCCCAGCACTTTGGGAGGCTGAGGCGGGTGGATCACCTGAGGTCGGGAGTTTGAGACCAGCCTGGCCAACACGGTGAAACCCCATCTCTACTAAAAATACAAAAATTAGCCAGGCGTGGTGGCACGCACCTGTAATCCCAGCTACTCGGGAGGCTGAGGCAGGAGAATCACTTGAACTCGGGAGGCGGAGGTTGTAGTAAGCCAAGATTGTGCCACCACACTCCAGCCTGGGTAACAGAGAGAGACTCCATCTCAAAAATAAATAAATAAAATAAAATAAAGAAAGAAATAGAAATATTTAACCACAATCTTTACGAGGTGTTATTGCTGATAAGTAATATAAACTCTTTCCTTGGCTTTCCCAAAAACTGTTAGGAAAAGTTTGTACCCCCTTCTTCTGAAATAGCATTTGGAAAGGCTGAAGGTAGGGCTCACTACCAGGAATTAGATTTCAAGCCCATCCCACCTGCGCACAGGATGAACGAGTGAGACCTACCTGGCTTTATTCTTTCCCATCAAATCATCAGTATAAATTTTTTCTCCAATGGGCACTTGGGTGTCCCTTCTGCCTCCAGCCTCCTCTCTTCTCTACTTCCAGGAGACCGCCTCATCCTGCTCCTACCAACCCCATTCCCACCCTGAGGTTTCCACCACTGAGGTCAACTTTAGATGGGTACTTTCCATTTGGGGCCATCTGCTAAATAAACAGGTCTTCAGCTAGAAAGGCTGGCTGTTTCCTGTGGCTTAACTTTGATGTATTAATATGTTATCTGTCTCAAGACCCTTTCAAGAGGAGGAGAGAA
The DNA here is from genome assembly GCF_009764315.1 of Trachypithecus francoisi. Lineage (NCBI taxonomy): Eukaryota > Metazoa > Chordata > Mammalia > Primates > Cercopithecidae > Trachypithecus > Trachypithecus francoisi. The sequence continues at coordinate 7,925,965 of NW_022681461.1, forward strand.
AGGGGAGGAGGAGGAAGAAAAATCCTCTACTAGCTATGTATCTCTCTTTTTTTTTTTTTTTTTTTTTTGAGACAGAGTTTCGCTCTTGTTGCCCAAGCTGGAGTGCAGTGGTGTGATCTCGGCTCACCACAACCTCCGCCTCCCAGGTTCAAGCGATTCTCCTGCCTCAACCTCCTGAGTAGCTGGGATTAAAGGCATGAGCCACCACACCCAGCTAATTTTATATTTTTAGTAGAGACAGGATTTCTCCATATTGGTCAGGCTGGTCTCGAACTCCTGACCTCAGGTGATTCGCCCACCTCGGCCTCCCAAAGTGCTGGGATTACAGGAGTAAGCCCCCGTGCCCAGCTTGTGATGCATCTCTTACTAATGCTGTGCAGTCTTGTGGTCATCTAGGAGACTCCTTGGTGGGCCTGGAGCTGTAGCAACGGCTGCATTGCGACGCCCTCACAGGCTAGAGGCCACTATTATTATTGTTTTATCAGTGCTATAACCCTGCTGATGTTGGTACAATGAACCTACAGCTTGCAAGGGGCCCTTTTTCCTTAGAGTCCCAGCCTTGAAGTTTTCCCGGGAAGGTATCAGGGCCCCAGCATCTGCCCATCGGCCTCCCAGCTGGCGGGCCTAAGAGCTGCTTTGAGGATCAAAGAAATTCTGGAAAGATACAAGACTCAAAGATCAAGGAGACTCACCTGTTCTTTCAAAGGGTCTGAAAGAATGCCCTGTTCAGTGAGGCCCTGAGGCTATCGATATAAGCCCAAGGGCGGGGGCTCCATTTCAAGATAAATGATGCAAACTGACACATCACACACATGGCCAAGGATCCAGAGATGACCATGGTGCTTGGGAGGCACCCCAGAGGGGCCCAGGGGCAAGGGCTCTGGGGCCAAGATGGTTGTAAGGTGTTACTACAACACAGTGAGACTGTGGAAAAATGAGAGGGTCAGAAGCAGGAGAGAAGGAAGAGGGCAGAGGCAGAAAATACAGCAGTGTCCTTTGGGGATAGCAAACAATGCCCTATAAATCACATGTCTTAAGGGATGCCATTCTGTCCTCTGCAGGAAAGGCAGGCCTAGCTCAGAGAAACTGCTGACTACATACAGGGAAATAACTACATCTCTTTGCACTGACTTTACACACCTTGAAAATGGAAATGCGAAATGAGGGATCTCATGCCCTTTATTCCCAAGGAGCACAGCGCTCATGGGGGCCAATAGCTTTCAAAACTCAAGAATTGTCTGCGCCACCCAACTCCCCCAGGCTGTGACTTCCTCTTTTCAGCAACCGCTGTGCGCAGACGGAGGGAAGCAGTGAGTTCACACAGTCCATTACCTCTCTCTGGCCAAGCAAGGGGGTCTTGATTTCATTTTGACCCAGGATCCTCCCAACAGCAGCCAAGCTTGGTTTTTAGACAGTCTCAGGCTGAAGGTGCATTTCCCTCCCAAGGGGAGCTGCTATGGCAACACCCAGAAGGCCAAGGTCCCAGACTTTCACCCTCTACTCGGCTCTCAAGAAGCCCAGGCCTCTCTCCTCGCCTATGTTCCCAGGGCGCTGCTGCAGTGCCTGACCGCCGAGCTGTTTTCCCATCGGAAGACGGAAGGAGGGAAAGAAGGAAAAGGTAAGGTGCCCTCCCTTAAAGCCATCTTTCTCATCGGGCCTGGCTGGTGGCAAGGAGGCTTGGAAACACCACCCCTTCGTGGGCACGTGGCCACATGGAATGACACCAGGCTCTGCTCCCAGAGGAGAAGAGAAGCGTGAATACGGGACAGTGGCTCTTCTCCCTCTTCCTTTCCCTGCCCTTCCTCTAGGGAACTGAAGTCATTTATCAGTGAACTAGAAAGTTTGGCTACGGGACGCATATATTGAATGCATGCATTGGCTGAAACATCCAAGTAAGCCATGGCGCCTACTGACATGAAAAGAAATACCGTATCTTTTCTAAGGCAAATCGGATCATCCCCAAGCCCCCACGCACTAAGTGGGAAGACCAGCATCAGTCACATCTCATGGCTCCTTCCCCATCCCTTGAGTTGTTTGATGCTTACACTGTCCAGGGAAATGAGCAAGCTACACTCTGTTTCCCTTCAAAGCAGCAGCACCCCAGTTCTCCCTGCAAACTAGCCAGCAAGTCAGAGTTGGCTGGTCTCCTGGGGCTCTTCCAAATTCTGTATAGGGTCTTCCCCTAGATTCCTGGCAACCTTTCTTTCGGTTCAGCCCTAAACACAACAAGCCGTTAGTTGCTTTTTGGGCAAAGGAGCCCAGAGCACAGACACAGACTCCCCTGCCCCTCCTGAGTGGGAAAGAGATGTTACCTTTCACTCTCTTAGCAGGGAGACCCCGCAGTAGCAGGAACATAAACCTCAATTCGTTTCTCAGAAAATTCATTCTACTATAGACATTTCTACTTAATTCTGTGGTACTATTTTTTTTCGTTGAGATGGAGTCTCACTCTGTGGCCCCAGCTGGAGTGCAATGACGTGATCTCGGCTCACTGCAACTTCCTCCTCCCGGGTTCAAGCAATTCTCCTGCCTAGGCCTCCCGAGTAGGTGGGATTACAGGCAGGTGCCACCACGCCTGGCTAATTTTTATATTTTTATTAGAGACAGGGTTTCACCATGTTGGCCAGGCTGGTTTCGAGCTCCTGACCTCAGGTGATCCACCTGCCTCAGCCTCCCAAAGTGCTGGGATTACACGCATGAGCCACTGTGCCCGGCCTGTGGTATTTCTAAATGTACATTTTGACAATCTACACATAGCTTTTAGGGTAAGTAAGTTACTCTTGAATTTTCTAAAAGCAGTGATATTTAAGTCATTCACTCTCAAAAAGATGAATTTCTTGTTTCCCTCTCCCAATTCAGGAAATGTATCTGTTGAACCTCTCAAGTTTGCTTTGCACAGCCCTAGATGAAAGATGTGGACCAGGAAAATCCCACAGGAGTGTGCAGGGCTGGCTTTTAGGACTCTTTCATGCTTAGGGAAAGTGGCTCTAGCGGACTGAAGTATGAATGTTTGAAAATAAAAAGGACACACGGGTGAGCTGAGATCCGGCCACTGCACTCCAGCCTGGGCGACAGAGCGAGACTCCGTCTCAAAAAAAAAAAAAAGACAAAGGACACACGGACCTACTCCAGGACAAATGCCTTGCTCAGTCTTTCCAATTCCTTATGGCTAAGCTATAGAAAGAAGGCCCAGAATATTCCAGAAAAGTTCCTCACAGAAAATAAAGAAAAGAATGGTCATTGCTGTTTCTTGGTGCTGAGGCAAAGAGATTGGCTATTTCTGTCTGCAGATTTCCTCATCCCCAACCAGGGTTTGGTTTGAAGAAGACGCATTGTCTAACTTTTATATGGAGATAGAAACATTCTTGTGCTGCTTAAATCCTACCAGAATCTCCCTGTGGGATGTTTTTTCATGAAGCCTTATATCAAGCATGACTAATCTCTAGCAATTTGGTTAGTACTTTGAGTCATCCCCATCTGATGAGAATCCTTCATGTACATGATACTCGTTATTTGGCAACTGGATTTCATCCACATCTTTGTAATGACTAACGCATATATTTTCCAAATAAATCATTTAGCAGATGTAAGGCGGTTCTGGCAAGTTTCTGTTAAGATTCACACTGCAGAAATCAGCCCATTTGCACTGGAAGCCTGGCTGACTAGTAAAGGCAGGCACTCCTAAGTGAAGAAAATAGCCTCATTCAAAATTCAAGAACAATGAAGTTCATTTCTAAAATACTTTGAGTTTTAAGTTCAAAAGTGAGTGAGTGCATGAAGCAATTACATGGCTTAAACGCACGCACACACACACACAATTGAAGTTTAAGTAACTGTTTTTAACTTGGTGTATCTTCTGACTAAACACAATTTGAAGTATCCCTAATTCATTTTCTCCCAACAGAGGACAAAATCACATACCCTTTTTAAATCCTGAATCTAGAGGAAGTAGGCTGGATCTCTTTGGCTGACTGGCAAATGGAGGCTTTCTTCCTGGTGGGCCTTTGTAGCCACACTGTCCCTTCCCCTGGGAGACGCCCTGGCCATCACTGCCATTGGTTAAACGCACTGGCTACTACTGACCTCTGCTCCCTCTTCATCAGAAGCAGCCCTTGATCTTGGGCAACTTAAAGAGAGTCTTAGGTTTATGGCAGCATGGAGAGAAACACCTCCCAGGTCAGCTGCTCTTTCCTGTACTACCCCAGGGCCTGCACTGCTCTGCTCTGTGCACAAGGCAGCAAGCGGGACTGTTTAGAGCCTGCTTCTGCTGTGCTCAAATCAACAATGCCCCTTGGCTCTCCCACCCACCCAACAAACAGCTAAGAAGGTATCAGCATGCACTCATAAACATTCAGGACAGGATGTTTAAAAAAAAAGTTTAAAAGTCATTCACAGGGGAGGTTTTGCTGCACTACACGGGCTGATGTTTCATATTATCTTCATGCTTTCTGAGGTTGTGTTTGGGGTGACTAAGTCTCCTGATCTGGTTTCAATCCAAAGTTCGAGGTAAGTGTTTTCCCCTTATCTGTGATCATGAGTGAAGCCAGTGGAGGGTGATGGGCATACACACACACATGCACGCTCCCATCAGAGAATGAAAGGAACGTGATTCTCCACCCTGATAACACCCAAGGGCTCTGCCAGCTTTGAGATGCTCTCATTTGGCACTTAGGAAGGTTTTCAGACCACCAAGGCATTCTTTTAAAGTAAACAGACAGTAAACAGACAGTAAAGGAGGTCTGGTGAGTGAGTTGGCCAGCAGCCCCCTCCCACCCGTGTCGGCTCAGAGGCTCGTCAACCACTCACAGCCTCATTCAAAGACTCCAAGCACAGAAAGCTTTCCGAGGTGCCGGAGACATAATGGTCAATAAACAGAGTCTGGAACCTCAAAACCAGCCAGGCTAATGGACAGACCAGCAAACTAACTTTAATGCAGTATGACAATTGCTAAAAGAGGGATAAGATGAGCAAGCTGCCTGATGAATGACACAAGGAACTATTTCCGAGTAGCTGGAGATGGAACCTCAGAGCCCTTAATGTCCCCAACACCCCCAGGCCCAGAGCTGGCAATCCCAGCAACTCCCAGGAAAATAGACATCCACGGTGTGACCATTCAGTGTGAAAGCTCAGGCTCCTTCTGCTCTCTGGCAAAGCTGCTGTCTCCCTTGCGCCGCGATGCAGAAGGGTAGCCCGAGCTGGGTGGCCCTGCAGAGAGCACGCCCAGCTTGTCTAGCTACATCTGGCCCAGAAGCCCGGGGGTGGGGCCCATGCATCTGTCCTGAAGTCCCCCCACCATGCATGGCACTCCAGGATGGCACAGCACAACTAAGAGGTCTGCCTGCCCCGCCAGGATCAAAGACATCCCCACTTCAGAAGCAGTGATGCCTATGCTAAGAAGGGCAAGCTAGAAGGAGCTCACTAGGTCTGGGGATATGCCAGGTGTGAACACCCCAGGCAGAAGGGGGCCAGGCTGGTGGGTGGGGCACAAGGCTCACTGAATACAGTGAACACATCCTAGGGGAGGTAAATGGAGAAAGACGCAGCTGCAGACACAAGCACAGGGCAGACACAAGGAAGCCATAGGGAAGAGCGTGGAATATACCAACTAGGAACAAAGCACTGTCCCAGCTCTGGAGAAGCCTCTCAAAAAGGAGGTGATGTCTCTGCATTCTGGAGCAGCCAGGCCTGTGGCAAACTGTCAACTAATAAACAGCTCACATGGAACTTATGTAGGCTGCCATGGGGGATGAGCAGACATTAAAACAGAGTCCCTGATGGAGAGTGAGCTGAGAGCTGAAGGAGGGAAGGAGACAACCAGGCTGGATGAGGAGAGAAAATGAGCTTGTGGCTCTTACTCTTAAGTATGAGTGGCTTTGTTATTTTTGTTCTTTTTAAAGTAAACATTATATTTAAATGCCTTTATCTGGGTTTTTCTTCCAGCATCCCTTTACTCCCACTCCAGGAATTGAGGAGACAGCCCCAAAGGGCTCCCCTGGCTCTCTGCTCCCTGCCCTGCTCCTGTCTCTCATCATGTGGTCAAGGTTGTGAGTGTTCTGTTCCTCTCCATCCCGAGGGTAAGCCCTCCATGCCTTGTCCAGGGCTTGATTACAACATGGAAAGCAGAACAGGGGTCCGCCGTGATGATGACCACCTGTGATGGGCACTGCAGGCCAAGGGGCTCACCAGGGTGGATTCTTTTTCTGCAAGTCCTGTGTATCAAACCCATCTCTTGGGCATTGGTTGCCCAAAATCACACCCTGCACTTGGACCATTTGTAATTTTGCATAGTTTCTGGATGCTTGATTCCTTTTCAAAGTACCTGGAGAGCAAGAACTCTGGGGCTCTGGGACTCAACTTTGGCTCATGCCATTGCACAGAAATCCCCTCTCCATGTGAGTGCTGGTGCCACATAAGTTCTGGAAACTGCGCGTGTGGGTGCAGGGTCCAGCTCCCTCATCTGCCCCATTACCCCACAGAATCACCAGCTGGTTGGCCACACATCCTCGCTTCTCCACTTGGTATGGCCTTATTCCCCGAGGAGTCAACCTCACGCCTGTGGCTTCCTAAGAAGCAAGTCAGGGCTCAGCAACAGCCTGTGTCCTGGGGAAGCTGCAGCCTACCCTCAGCCCAAGTTGAGCTGCGGGGTCTCATCACCAGCCCTTTCTTGCACATTGTGCTGGCTGAGTGATGCCTGCTGTCTGTGGGCAGGGGTCAGCAGCTTTCTAGTAGGGAGTGAAGCTGACCTTACAACTACACACACACACACACATGTGGAGACACAGTCCTGGGGACTGAGTCCTATGCACAGAGGGAGAATCAGGTCTCTGGACTCTAAGTAGAGGCAGATCACATGACCTCGAAGAGCTACAAGAGACCTGCAACTCCTCTGTTCCTTTCAAATGCAGCCTTATGACTGGATCGGCTTCAGAAACCCCAGGGTCTGAAGGACATCATCTCCAAGTGAGTACCTGACTACCAGAGCTGCCCTGCTGCCTGGCATAGTGGTGCAGGTCCCATGCAGGCTGTGGTTGTGGGCTGTTTCTAGCAACTTGGGGACAGCTGTGGGAGCTGGGATATCCTTGAGCACATAGCTCCTGGGGAGCAGGGAGGCAGATCAGTCTCACGCATTGCTAAGGAGCAACTCACAAATCCCCCGAGACCACGAGTCCAGACAATGATGGTGACAGGAAGGAGTCGCAGTCATGTCCGTGCAAGGGACTGGCTTCTCAGTCAGCTCCGATACCGGGTGGGAGGGGAGGGAAGAAAGGACAGTTGGTAGTCTCAGCCTGAAAGATGCCTCCTTGTGAGCCAGACCATAAGCATCACGATACTCCTCCAGGAGGGCACCCCTGGGAAACATGCTCTAGCTTTTAGCACCCTTGAGAAGGCACTGCTATTCTTCTTGTACCTATGACCAGGCAGAAGGTGAAAGGTTAAGAGAAGTCAGGGCCAGCTGTGATGGTTTACACCTAAAATCTCAGCACAGGAGGATTGCTTGAGGCTAGGAGTTTGAGACCACCCTGGGCAACATAGTGAGATTCCATTTCTACAAAAAAAGTTGCATTCAAAGTTAGCTGGGCATGGCAGTACATGCCTGTAGTGCCAACTACTCAGGAGGCTGAAATGAGAGGGTGACTTGAGCCCAGGAGCTTGAGGCTGCACTGAGCTGTGAACCCAGGGCTCATGTTCCTCACCTCTTCCCCAGACCATTTCATGACAGCATTCCTACAACTCGCTTCATTGGCCCCAATGAGCCTGTCAGACTGGGTTGCTGGTGTTGATTGAAATTCAAATACTGGGTAGGGGGAGCCCCTCTGGGACCTGGCTGCACCTTCTTTGTGGGAGCTGGCAGTTTGGGGGACCTGCGGCAACTTCCCTGTGGGAGCAGAGGGCCAGGTGGAAGACTGCCTCTTAAGGAAGGACACTGGGCCAGGCTCTGGGGGTGCTAGGAATGAGGAGTGACTCTGATCTGCAAGAGCTGGAGGGGCCTCCAGAGCAGGATTCCCTGGACTGGACTCCAGGGTCACCGGAAGAGAATGGGGTGGGAGTCCTGACTCCACACTTTCCCAGTAGATCCAGTGGGGTTCCGCCTTGATTCTTTGGTTCCAATGGAACAATCTTGGCCAACACCATGCGCCACATTGTAAGTGAGAGTTTCGTTCTGGCCACACACCTTAGACTCTGCCCACCCCTGGGAAGCCCTTTCCCAAAGGCACTTGTGTTTCTGGCAAACAGCAAACCACCACCATATTTCACAGGGAATCTCACAGGGACTCCCAGAACCAAGATCCGAATATGTTTTCTATAACACTTATCATGTTAGAATCACTCCCATAGGCTAGGGAGTGATACTATACATAGTTAGTAGCCCATGGAATGAATCTCTGCCCTACAAAACTGCGATTACAGCATCATTAGTCCTGTCCCCTTCAGCATGGAAACCCTTTAAGCACATTAAAAGAAGGAACTTATTCATAATAAAGCAGAATTCCTTACGCCACCAGGATTAAGCCAAGAAGAAATCTACTCTTTGATGCTTGAATAAGTTTTGATAAAAATTTAACGTCATAGAATAAACAGTTATTTTAAATAAGACTATTTGTATTAACTGAGAGGGCCTTTGATGTACGAGCGGTAATACGTATGCCGGATGTCTGGAGCTAGAAATTTGAGTAAGTTCCTCTTCCAACTCTTCCCAGTTGTGTAAGCTTGAGCACAACTTAGTTGACCTAAGTCTCAGTTTTCTTATCTGTAAACTGGGAATAGCAGTAATTAAAGTGGGTTGTTGAGGGGCATTACACACTATGCCCCACACAGTCCCCTGAATGGTTTTGCCTCTAACTTGGACTAAACAAAACATACTGAGCAGTGACCTCATCATAACATATTTTTGAGATGTTCCACTTTTCAGAACTTGTCTTCGATTGCTTTGAAGAGCAGAGGTCGACAGAGTACGAATTTTGTTTTGCTGATGTCAGCACTAAGGGAAGTGATGATGCCCCCTTTTGTCAGGGCCCTGTGGCTGTGGCCAGCCTCTTATACAATGGGCAGCTTGCACTCATGGGCCGTAGCTCATAGGAATCAAGGGACCGAATTGCTGGATGTGGATCCTTCGTGGTGTTTCCGTTGCTTGCTGCTGCATAACAAGCCACCCCAAAATGGAGCCACTTAAAGTACCAGCGATCTCTTGACTTTCCGTGCTGTGTCTCAGAAAAGCACATGGTGCTTGGTAAGACAGCTGTCTCTGATCCACGTGGCACCAGCTAGAGCTGCTCAGCCCGACGGGAGGATTCAAGGTTGTCTGGACTTTGCATCTGGTTCTTGGGTGGCATGTCTCTTTTCTCCTCCAAGTGGTTACTCCCTCCAGTAGTGCAGGACCCCAGAGACACAGACGACTTGCCAAGACCTCCTAAGGCCTAGCCTAGAAGAGGCAGGACCTCACCTCAGTCTGGGCCAGTAACAGTCAGGATTCAAGGATGGGGAAATGGGCTCCACTCACTGCCTGAAGGATTCAGCAACACAAGACCTGTTTGTTTGCTAAAGAGGATGGTGCAGACCTTGGCACAGCCTCCCACTAAAGTGAAATATGAAGGTTGGAGCCTTGAGACTGTCAAATCTAGGCTCTCTGGCCTTGAATCCGGAATCCGTGAGTGACAGTCCATGGATCCAACAAGGTACAGCAGACCCGACTCTGATTCCCCTCTGGCCCTGGCATCCTGCATTCTCCCAGCTCCCACTCAGCACTGGAAGGTCCCAGAGCAAGGCTTGGTCCTGCACACCTTCCCTCAGCAGTGTGTAGCCCCATCTTCCACCCTCAGCCTGACCTTCACATGCTCTACTCCCTGTCCTCCACCAGCCATCACCCCAGGGACCCACCAGCAGGACCTGCAGACATTGTGTCCAAGGACCTGGTAAGCTTACAGTCTCTGATACTTGGCAGGCCCTGATTGAGACACGCACATGTGTATGCACATATACAAGTGTGCATGCAGGTATATGAATGCATACCATATACACATAAAGACACACTAACACACAAGTGCCACACATGTAAAAGCATGCACACATGCACACACGTAGACACTCACTCACAGACATACACTGGAACCACCCTCAGGCCCAGCAGCCAGCACAGGAAGACAAAGCCTGCTCTAAACAAGCCTAGCACACACCCTTTCCCATGGTACTGGTCCCATTTGGACATACTGAAGGTTTCCAAATTGTCCACCACAGATAACAGAGGCCAAGTTGTCATTGCAAAGAACACCTGGACCCCTCCCACCCAGCCCACCACATTCAGCTGCCTGGATACCTTCACACACAAGAGAATTATCGTGCCTGCAGTTATTTGGTGTCCTAGGCACCTTGCCAGGTATTTGACACGTCTCACTCCCTTTGTTCTCACAGCTACCCCACGAGAGGGGCTGCCAACAGCACGTATTGCTGCTCTGCTCATTAACACAGCACAAGTGGCCTCCCTGCCAGGTGCCCTGGACATAGATGGCCCCAAATGGAAGCCACACTCTGGACATGCCACAGAATGTCAGCCTCTGCCGGTGCAATCAGGGGTCGTGGGCAGTCAGCCACTGCAAAGCCCTGGCCTGTTCGCCCTTATCTGCTGTGGCTACAGCCGATGTGCTCCTTTCCCCAGGAGCACCTCTCCTTGGACTCCTTCCCACCCACCATCAAAGCAGAAAAGGATGCTACCAGCTACTTTCACTTCCTGTACTGGAGCATTTCAAAAAAATCATTCTGGTGAGCTCACTGGAACTGCTGGAGATTTAGTGACATCTTCCTCTTGTAACTCACCCATCCCAGCCTCAGTTTTGGAGGACTTGTGCCTAAGCATCCCACCAAATTTTTACCTCTGGGAAGAGTATCTGACAATAATCCACGTCCTTTCATAACAATCTCCATTAGAAAACAGTAAGTTACCTGATATACTTCCCTGTGTGCTGGGCTTAAGGATCTAAAAGGTTTTCAGAGCCACTGAAGCCAGAGCCCACGTGTGATTGCTCCCTGGCATGCACTGTGTGGGGCAAGCATTTGGGGAACAATTACCGAGAATCTGATGTTTCCATAACCCCAAAAGAAGGAAATTTCTTAATGCATTACTGTTGTGAAATTAAAGAATGTCAGGCTCCCCTAGTTACTTGTCACCCCAATCATTGATGCCAAAATTTCTGTTCAATACGTAAAGGGTAGTCAAAATAATCCTTGCCCCACTAAGGATTAAATTTGAATACTTATACTAATAAACACACTATAGGAAGGAAACCGTAAAAAGAAGAATACAATTGAAAATTGAAGGCTCACTTAAAATCTATCCTAACCCAGTTCCTCAAAAGATTAAAAATAGAATTACCATATGACCAGTAATCCCATGCGTTGGTATATACTTAAAAGAAGTGACAGCAAGGACTCAAGCAGACTTTGTACACCAAGATTTAAAGCAGTGTTATTCACAATAACCAAAAGGTGGAAGCAGCCCACATGTCTATGAGGAGTGAATGGTTAAACAACATGTGATGTATACAAATGGACTTCAAAATGTTCGTGGAAAAAATAGCATTAGAAGATACGAATTAAAAATATGAACTTCATTTCTCCATCAACATCAAGACACTTTTGTACGTGATTTAGTTCATTCCTAAAGAACTGAGGGTCCTAGAAATGTAATCATGTCAATGCAGTCTTTTTTGCATTATTAACTGAAGAAAAATGGGTGCCCTTTACAGGTGTTTTAGGAATAGGAAAGAAAAAGAAGTCAGAAGGAGTCTTCATTAGTCTGCTCTCCTGCTGCTAATAAAGACATACCCGAGACTGGGTAATTTAAAAAGGAAGGAGACTTAATGGACTCATAGTTCCACGTGGCTGGGGAGGCCTCACAATCATGGTGGAAGGCAAATGAGGAGCAAAGTCACGTCTTACACAGTGGCAGGAAAGAGAGCGTGTGCCAGGGAACTCCCCTTCATAAAACCATCTGCTCTCATGAGACTTATTCACTACCATGAGAACAGCACGGGAAATCCAGCCCCATGATTCAATTACCTCCCACCGAGTCACTCCCACAACACATGAGGATTATGGGAGCTACAATTCAAGATGAGATTTGGGTGGGGACGCAGCCAAACCATATTAGAGCCAAATCAGGACTGCAGGGTGGATGCCTGATGATTTCCCATGGAAACTCCAACAAAATCGCCCTTGTTTGATGAGAGGAGTGAGCAGGAGCATTGCTGTAATGGAGAAGAACCCTCAGCATAGCTTTTCCAGGTGTTTTTCTGCTAAAACTTTGGCTAACTTTCCCAAAACACTCTCATAATAAGCAGATGTTATTGATCTTTGACCCTCCAGAAAGTCAGTGAGCAAAATGCATTGAGCATCCCAAAAAAACTGCTGTTAAGACCTCTGTTCTAGACCAGTCTGCTTTTGCTCTGGTTGGACCACCTCTCCACTTCTCAATAGCCATTCCTTTAACTATACTTTGTCTTCAGGATCATAGTGGGAAAGCCATGTTTCATGTCCTGTTACCATTCTTCAAAGAAACGCTTCAGGATCTTGATCCCATTTGTTTAAAAAATCCATTGAAAGCTTGGCTCTTATCTGCTGCTGATCTGGGTGCAATCATTTCGGCATCCATCAAGTGGAAAGTTTGCTCAACATTAATTTCTCAGTCAAAATTGTGTAAGCTGAACCAGTTGAGTTGTCTGTGGTGTTGGCTATCGTTTTGGTTGTTAATCCTCAGTCCTCTTCAACTAAGGCACGAACAAGATGAATTTTTTTTTTTTTTTGAAAATTGATGTGGATCGTTGGCCGCTTTGGGCTTCGTCTTCAACTTCATATCATCCCTTCTTCAAATTATCCACTTATAAACTGTTGATTTCTCTGGGGCATTGTCCCCATAAATTTTTTATAAAACATCAATGATTTCACCATTCTTCCATGTAAGCTTCATCCTAAATTTAACGTTAGTTCTTGCTTCAATTTTAGCAGAATTCATGGGGCTCCAGTGGGTACTCTTTCCCAACCAATGTCTCATCCTTCTTAGTGCCTCAAACTAGACCCTGCTCAGACATGTCCCAATAAGTCAGTACTGGTTGATTTTGTCACAAAAACGATTTTGAAATCCATACATAATATTTTCATAATACCCATATACAATAAACTTTTTAAAGACCCTTTGTACTTACAACAGAGTATTATTCAGTCTTAAATTAAAAAGGAAGGAAATTCTGACGCATGCTATAACATAGGTTAACCTGGAAGACATCATGCCCAGTGGAATAAGCCATCGTAAAAGATAAATACTGTATGATTCCACTTCTATGAGGTATCTAGAGTAGTCAAATTCACAGAGATGGAAGGTTGAGTTGAGGGGCTTAGGGAGGAGAAAATAGGAGTTTTTTAATGGGAACAGGATTTCAGTTTTGTAAGATGAAAAAGTTCTGGAGATGCATTACACAACCATGGAAATGTAATTAATGTCATAAAATTGTACACTTAAAAGTGATTACAATGGTAAATTTTATGCCACATTTATTTTACTACAATTTAAAAATACGTATTTCTCCATTTTAAAAAATTCATTCTAACCAACCTATCAGCTATGATCTTCTGGCTATTGCACTGCATGTTGCTATGCTCTTGGGGAGCTTTGACTGCACATACAAAACATCTTCAGGGAGAATGGCCATAACTAGCCACAGGATCAAAAGAACAAATACAAGACTGAGTTCTGGTATTTCCAGTTTAGCCATCAGCACTTAGATAGTCTAACAGCCTGCAATGAGGAATGAAGCCACAGATAAGTAACTGAGCCACAAAGTAGAAACATACATATCAGATGAACAGAGCTGCATGTTTTACAGTAGCCTGAGAGTGAAATCAAGACAACTGTTCATCAATAAACAACTGAATAGATGAAATTTAATATATTCATTCAATGGAATGCTATTCAGTCATAAAAAGGGATGAAGCAGTAATGTGTGCTACAACACAGATGAACCTTGAAAACATTATGTCCAATGAAAGAAGCCAGTCACAAAACATCCTATATGTTGTTCAATTCCAGTTATATGAAATTTCCAAGAAAACAAAACAAATCCATAGAGACATAAAGTAAATTAGTGGTTGCCTGGGGCTAGGGGTAGAAATGGAGATTGCCTGCAAATAGGCATGAGTGATCTTTTTGGGATGGGGTGGCAGAAATGGACTAAAATTGGGTTACGGTGATGTGTAAACAATCCAGAAAATTTACTAAAATCTTTGAATTTATACTTAAAATGGGTGTGTGCTATGGTAGGTAAATTATACTTCAATATAGCTATTAAAAATTTAAGTTAAATGTCAGGCACGATGGCTCATGCCTGTAATCCCAGCACTTTGGGAGGCCGAGGTGGGCGGATCACGAGGTCAGGAGATCGAGACCATCCTGGCTAACACGGTGAAACCCCATCTCTACTAAAAGTACAAAAAATGAGCCAGACGTGATGGCAGGCGCTTGTAGTCCCAACTACCCAGGAGGCTGAGGCAGGAGAAGGGCATGAACCCAGGAGGTAGAGTTTGCAGTGAGCCGAGATTGCACCACTACACTCCAGCCTGGGCAAAGGACCGAGACTCTGTCTCAAAAAAATAAGTAAATAAAATAAAATAAAATAATTTAAGTTAAATATATAGAGAGACATACAAACACACATATTATATATTATATATGTAGCATACCTTTTTATATATATTTATGTGTGTGTGTATATATATGTGTATATATATATGACTGTACTTCTGTTGAGATGCACATCTATCAACAGAGGCATAGTCAATGAATGTGCTGTCTTGCTGGGTGAGAATACAAGCCTGACTCTTAAGTTGGACAAAGGAATGTGCACCCTGCTGCCTCTCTGATGTCTTAAGCAGGTGACTCCCTCCTAATCCTCGCCTCAAATGCCAGCACTTCAGGCACTCAGTGTTTAACTGTGAGTACTGTGAACTACCACTGGGCAAAAAATCTCTGGAGACATCAGTCATCCAGGACAAACAGTCAACAAGACATGTTAATCACCCATTACCCTATGTTCTCTAAACACTGTCACTATATTAGACTTGATTTTCAGAAATCAACATCTCTGCCCCAGTGAGTGATGGCTACTAACCATCACCAGGCCTTTGTGATGGAAACCTTATCACAGCAGGCCACAAGAAAGGTTATCTGGGGAGGCTTGGGATGAACAAGAGCAAAGACACAGGAGGGAAGGTGCATTCTGAGAAGTTCCCACCTCCACATGCAGACTGAGAGGCAAAGCCCTTCCTAATTACAGAAGTGCAAAATACATTGGCAGAATGGAAGTTATTCTACTGGGAGCTATTTCTCCTTAGAGCGCTAAGCCCGTGGGGCTTCTGGATAGCCCCCAGGGCATCCGCCAGCACCGTTGCCTCCAACTGCAGCCATTCAGCCGGAGCAGCCAGGCTGGCATTTGTTGTATTACTGGGCAGAACATTTTGCCTGAAGAAAAGATTTTGTTAATAAGAATAGAAAAACCACCACTCAATTGCTTCATTGGGAAATTAGATCATTTTAAAATATTTATAATTGAACTGTGGAGGTGGGAAAGATAGAATATAGGTCTCAGTGATCCAGACTGGCCCATGTCACTGTGCCCTTCCTTTCCTTACTCCCTCGTCCCCGACCAAGCACCAGCACTCCAGGCCAGCACAAGACTAGAGCCCTCTGCTGACCTGCTTTTTGGAGCAAGCTGACAGTCCAGGTATACCAGATCAGCTGGTGATTGGGACAGTACCAAGGACTCAGGCCAGTCTATGACAAAGTAAATGACAGTAAAAGCATCATTTCTCAAATATCAAGTGAGTGTCAAGAATAACCATCTGGGTCTACAGGCAGAAGTGGGAATTGCCTGAAAATAGGCATGAGTGGTCTTTTTAGAGTGGGATGGCAGAAATGGACTGAAGCTAGATTATGGTGATATGTGAACAACTCTGTAAATTTACTAATAATCTTTGAATTTACACTTAAAACAGGTGTATGTTATGATAGGTAAATTATACTTCAATATAGCTGTTAAATTTTTTTTTTTGAGACAGAGTCTGGCTCTGTTGCCCAGACAGGAGTGCAGTGGCACAATCTCAGCTCACTGCAACCTCTGCTTCCCAGGTTCAAATGATTCTCCTCCCACAGCCTCCCAAGTAGCTAGGATTATAGGCATGCACCACTAGGCCAGTCAAATTTCTTTTTTTTTTTTTTAAGTAGAGATGGGGTTTCGCCATGTTGGCAGGGCTGGTCTTTAACTCCTGACCTCAGGTGATCCACCCAACTCAGCCTCCCAAAGAGCAACTGCACCCAGCCAGCTGTTAAATGTTTACATTAACTATATAGAGAGGCATATACAAAAACACACACATAATATATATAGGATATATGATATATGTAGTATATATATTAAATTATCTATATGACTGACATATGTATGATATATATATGTTATATATATATATATATGACTGTGTCTCTATTGAGATATACATCTGTCAACACAGGCATAACAAGGAGAGTGAGGCAGGGGAAGTGGAAGCAACTGAGGAAGCTTCAGGATGTCCTGCAGTCACCAAGGGGGTTCCTAGGGCATGTCACTGTGGGCTGTCCTGCAACCAAGCTCCCCAAAGGCTCACTGGCCTGGCACTGCCCTGTCTTCACTTGCGTCCTCTGGATTTGCATGCCCGCTGTCCTGCCAAGATGGCTCCTGCCCAAAATCTCCCAAGCTGCCAGGTGCATGGGATCTTCTGTCTTCATCTTATTCAACCCTCTCCTGCATACCATATGATCAACTACACCCTCCTTGTTGAAGGCTTTTCTCTCTTGACTTTTAACTACCTATGCTTCCTGGACTTTTCCTCCTTCCACAGTGGTCCTTCTCCCTCAACATCTACTGCAGGATGCCCAACTCTTCCTTGAACTCATTCAGCTCTCGAAGCCCCTAAGTGACCGTGTTCCTTGCAGCTTGGTTCTGGATCCCCCTTCCCATTTACCCACTCTCCTTAAAGATTGCATTTATTCCTACGGCTTAAAATACCATATATGCACCAACAAACTCTAAATGAACATCTGCCCAAGCTTCTCCACAGGCTCCAGCTCCTGGCTTAAGTATCAACCTGCCATTTGCACAGAAACTTCATCACCAGCCTACGAAGGTGGTCCCCAGTGAACCATGACAGCTGATGTCATGTCCCGTGCTGCCCCACCCTCGTTGAATCGGGCTGGACCTGGGACTGGCTTTGACCAGCAATGTGGGAGTGAAGCTGGCCCTGCTGCCTTGGCCCTGTGGAAGGCCTGAGCTGACAGGTCAGAAGCCTCCTGGAGAGGCCACATGGAGAGGCTCTGAGACTCCATGGACAGAGAAAGGCCTAATTCCCCCATCCCAGCCATGCTCAGCCTCCAGCTGTCCCCACAAAGGCACCAGATATAGTCTACAGCCATGCCAGGTGTCCCACGCACTGTTGCCAGCAACTCCCCATCAAGACCAGTCACAGAGAGCCCATTAGGACCAGCCAAGGAACCGCCCAGCTCTGCCTAACCAATCCAGAGTTTTTGCTGTTTTAAGCCACTACATTTTGGGTGTTTTTTTGTTTTTGTTTTTGTTTTTTTAATGCATCAATAAATAGGTAACACGATACCCATATCAGATCTCTTGATTTTCATTGCCAAAACTGTTTTAGGCAGGGATGACCATATCTGATTTGTGTGTGTTTGTTTATTTATTTATTTTTACAGACAGAGTCGCACCCCGTTGCCCAGGCTGGTCTCTAACTTCTGGCCTCAAGCAATCTTCCCACCTTTAGCTTCTCTAGTAGCTGGGACTATAATTGTGAGCCATCATGTTGGGTTCTGATTTGCATTTTAAGAATATCACTAGCTGTCGGGTGGAGAATTGATTGAGGAACAGAGAATAGAAAGGAGAGAAAACAAGAAATTTCACTATTTCAGGGGAAATGGCTGTGGGAGAAGAGCGATGATGATGTGGGTGTGTTTCTGTGTGTGTGTGTGTGTGTGCGTGGGCGCACGTGCACGCATGTGTGTGTGTGTGTTGGGCAGACAGGAGGACTGGGGAGAGAGGGAGGAGTCTAGGTTCCAGGCCTGATGAACTGGGAGAACACTGGTTACATTTCCTGAGATGACGATCTGATCCTCCCTACCTGAAATCTAGCAATGGCTTTTTCTTTATCTTAACTAAAACCCAAGCTCCTTATCATGGTCCCTAAGTCCCTGCATGTTGGAGCCCCTCCCCTGCCCTTCACCCTCCACTGGTACCATTTCTGGCACTTCCCTCCTTCCACCCTGGACTTTTTGGTCCTCAATGGCACCTACTGCTTCCCCACCACAGGATTGTGTATTTGCTGTTCTTTCTGCTTAGAGCATTACTCCCACAACCGACATCTCAATTTTGATGGCCCCTCCTCAGCAAGGCCTTCGCTGATTCACAGTCAACAACAGCAGACTCCCACTCCATCAAGTCCCGTTAGGATGTGGCTCAGCTCATGGGTCATGTCCATCTTAATACATATTAAACTAAAGCAGTTGTTGGTGATGCTATTGCTTCCTTTTTTTTTTTTTTTTTTTGAGACGGAATCTCACTCTGTCACCTAGGCTGGAGTGCAGTGGTGTGATCTCAGCTCACTGAAACCTCCACCTCCCGGGTTCAAGCAATTCCCCTGCTTCAGCCTCCTGATTAGCTGGGACTACAGGTGCCTGCCACCACATCTGGCTAATTTTTTTTTTTTTTTTAGTAGAGACGGGGTTTCACCATGTTGGCCAGGATGGTCTCAATCTCCTGACCTCATGATCTGCCTGCCTTGGCCTCCCAAAGTGCTGGGATTACAAGGGTAAGCCACTGCACCCAGCCTGCTTCTTCTAATATATCCTTTCTACAGACTTTAAAACCCACAAGTACACTGATGTGTCTGCATAGGGACACAGTTGCAACCCCAGTGTCTGCGACGTCCCTGGCATTCAGTAGGCACTCGGTGTTTGTTGAGTGAATGAATGGGCCTAAGACCTTATTGGTGCATGTTGAGAGTAGATAAAAACAAAGACAAATTGGCCTCCCTGGTTAGAAATGGATTTTTAGCACCAAGTAAAGGCCTGGGCATTGGCCTTTGTCACATGGGCAAGCTGTCATAAGACATAGAGGATTGTCACCTGAGCTTCTGGGAGCAGTAGAGAGAAGAAATACAGTCTCATGTCCAAATATCTCAACAGCCTCTGATCCACATCTAGAATGGAGAGGTAAGAGGCAGGGGTGGGGTCAGCCAGTATGGAAACTGCTTTCTGCCATTTCAAAAATTCAAACTTCATTCCTCTGAGAAGCCTCAAAAGACCCTTCCTGAATACAAACATGTACTGATTTTGGTCAAAGGTGCTGACAACTTGCCCAACTTGAAGGCTCAGTGCTCTCTATCCTTTATGGGACAATGATGAAGGGCAAAAGGGACAGGAACAAAAATGCCTCCACAAAGTAGGCATACTCTTTATATAAGACTGCCTTGTCCTGGCTGGGCACTGTGGCTCACGCCTATAATCCCAGCACTTGGGGAGGCTGAGGTGGGTGGATCACCTGAGGTCAGGAGTTTGAGACCAGCCTGACCAACATGGGGAAACCCTGTCTCTACTAAAAATACAAAATTAGCCGGGCATGGTGGCGCATGCCTGTAATTCCAGCTACTTGGGAAGCTGAGGCAAGAGAATCACTTGAACCCAGGTGGCAGAGGTTGTGGTGAGCCGAGATCAAGCCATTGCACTCCAGCCTGGGTGACAAGAGTGAAGCTCCATCTCAAAAAAAAAAAAAAAGACTGTCTTATCCATGAAATCGATATTTTCCTCATGTAAGACTTATTTAAAGAGCTGTTCATGGTCAATTTCTAAAAATTAGAAAGGAGAAAGTTCATGAAGTGTATGCAGACCACCCCTGCTTGGTAAGACCATGGATGTGTGATCCTGAGCTTGTCTTGCCCGCACCTTGGAATTCTCAGCTATGTTAGAAAGTAGGAGGGTTTAAAACAAAAATAAAAACATTCTTATCGAGTTATTGTGATGACAGACTGAGATAAATGTGCAATACGTGGTCATTTATGAAGAGTTATGCGTATATTTGTAACAGATCTCAGCTGAAACCAAACTGGGATTTCCACTCTGGCCAATGAAGGAGGGAGTGAGCAGGCGTCCCTGTGTAAGGTTTGGTTTTGTTTATTGTCTGGTGGAAAGGAGAAGGGATTTTGTAGCAAGTACCTGGAGGAGAGAGATGTCAAAATGAGGGTATAGCTCCCAACTTCTGCAGGGCAGATGAGCAGGGGTCCAGAGCAACAGCAACATTCTCTGTGAAAATGTCTAGCAGCCCTGGGGACCAAGTAACAAAACAGACAAGTGTCAAGGAAAAGGCACTCCCCATACCCTCCATTTCAGCCAGAATTTCTACATTAGGTCAGAGGCATGCAGGGGATCCTAGGACCTGAAATGTCTGCTGCTTAGGGACACCAGGGCAGGAGCAGGAATGGGGCCTATGGACACCCATGGGTGGGAATGCTGACGGAGGTGAGCCTGGCAGGAGACAGGCCAGGTGCGCCCCTAAAGCTCAGTGAGACAGCATCCGACGAGCTGCAGAACTGGGAGTTTCATGTTATTTTTGTTTTGTAAGCATAGAGAAAGCTGCTTTGGGGAAGAAACAAAACACTCCTTAACGTGAATCCTGGCTAATCCAAAATCAATACATGTTGCACTATTACCCAACTCTAGATGACCCAGCAGCCTCAGAGCCTTGTTACTGCCTCAGTGATAAAAGTGACCAGGAAAACATGGTCATCTTTACCTTGTCCATAGTACCCCCTCCTACTCCACTGCCCCAAGTCATTCAGGCATGTGCTCCCCACTCTCAAACCCATGACAGACCCCCATGGTGAGCTTCCTCAACCTCAGACGCCACTGCTCCCGGAGACTTGCCCGGCCATCTCCAGCTGGGAAGCAATTTCTCCAGAAATATGTTGGCTCTTTGAATTCAACATGAAACAGCTGGATATCTGTAAAGCCTCATGCATTCAGGCATAAATAGGATTTATCTCATTTATTTCCTGAGGGACTCTATGGCAATGGAACTACTTGTGGCTCTCTGTCAGTGGTTGTCCGCCACTGTTCTGCTATGTCTGTCTTGTCTGTCATTCCAGTGACCAGCTCCTGGAGCAATGGTAATCTGAGACATAGCTCTTGGTCCCTCTTCCAGCGTCATCATAGCTTGGGGGCACAGGAAGGATAAATAATAATTACAGTGCCACTATGTCAACAGGATGGTATTTTGTCTTGCTTGGTTTGTGTTTTGCTCATTCGCTGCTGAACCATCATTGGTTACTTGGGTGCACGAGGGAATGGAGGAACTGATGAACAAGAAAACAACAGGAACTGTCACTCAAGCAAAGCCCTCTGTACTGCTCTAAGAGCTGGGAACCTAAGGGAAGGCTTTGAGGGTAGACAATCAAGAGTTGGATTGTTAACTAATGGCAGACATCGGCCCCAAATGAAAACTGACCAGGATCTTACAAAGGGTGTGCTTGATCTTAGGACAGATTTCAAGGCCAATGAATTACAGAAAGGATCTTGAAGTCACAAAGCATCCCAAAGGGTCCTGTGTACTTCTGGGTAACAGGTATGAATATCTTCCAAATGAAATAAAATCCTCTAGATTTGTGATAGCTAATAAATGAATATTTCCAACATTTCTCAGTATTTCCATTGATTATGAAGCAAAATAGCTTATTTGCAATTATTAACATTTTACTCATTCAAAAAAAGTTTTTGTGTTACTATTGCACTTTATTCTGCCCATATTTTTCATTATGTACCATGTTGGATAAATTACTGATTTTCAGTTAGTAAAAACTGCCCTAGACCTTCTGTAAAGCATAAAATAATCTCTGATTCCTAAATGCTTTGGGTATCAAAGCAGCCAGAACTCATCCTCCCTGGGAGACGTGGCGATGACAGAGGACGCTTCGGTTTCTGCCCTTGCCCTCATGGCCCGATGAGAATTTGCTTCCATTCTTAGCAGCCCGTTGGGCATACACAACCCATGCCTGCTGCTCTTCCTCATCCCCACAAGCCTTTCCTCAGATCTGACACAGACTTCCTGAGCTAGACCCTCTCCCAGGAAAGGGTCCCATCTCCTCTTCCCCTTCCCTGGTCGTATGGAAACCTGAAGTCCTGGACTTCCAATGAAAGTAGTCCTGACTTGACACAATATTATTTTTTCATTAAAAATGAATTTTGGCAGGGAACAGTGGTGGCTTATGCCTGTAATCTCAGCACTTTGGGAGGCTGAGGCAGGCAGATCACCTGAGGTCTGGAGTTCAAGACCAGCCTGACCAACATGGAGAAACCCTGTCTCCACTAAAAATATAAAATTAGCCGGGCATGGTGGTGCATGCCTGTAATTCCAGCTACTTGGGAGGCTGAGGCAGGAGAATCGCTTGAACCTGGGAAGCAGGGGTTGCAGTGAGCCAAGATGGCATCATTGCACTCCAGCCTGGGCAACAAGAGTGAAACTCGGTCTCAAAAAAAAAAAAAAAAAAAGAGTTTTAATCCTATTTTTTAGGATTAAAAATAGGATTAAAGCTGCACTAGGGACATTGCATATAAGAAAGAGCTCCTTTGTGAAAATGTCCTATCACCTCGTAACCTTGGCAAGCACACACTCCTACAGTCCTTCCTGTGGAAACGCAGGGGACACGGCATGGAGCCCTGGCTGGCTGCTCAGCTCAAGTGTCCCAGCCCAACCGCACCACACAGCAACTCTGCCGGCCACTCCCCAGGAAGCTCTCCAGGTATGACTGTTGGCTGTACAGCACCACTTGGGAGAAAATACCTTACACGTATAACCAAGTGAGAGTTAATTTTAGAATCATTTAAGAACGTTTACATTGGAACAGTTGTGTCTTGACCTGGGAACTGGAAAATGAGGCTGTCATTGTCAGGCGCATGCCCCTCCGCAGGCCGTGTCACCAGCAAGGGTATGGACACATCCTCCTCGCTAGACCATCAGCCACCTATGGCCTAGAGGTGGGTCTAACCTTCCCCACGTGTGGCCGAGACAATGTCACGTGTCCCTCCAGCCCTGAAGACCATATTTCCCAGCTTCCCGGGTGGCTGGGAGTCAGGGGTGTCCAAGGAAAGCTCTAGGAAATTGAACGCGAGCAGAAGTGACGTGCATCTCACTCAGGCCTGGCCCCAAAGCCTCCCATGGAATTCTCTACGCTGTTTTTCTCCTCATCCACCTCCTGGATTCACAGAATCCAACTGAGAAACCCAGGGCCCGGGAGGATGGCAGGGCCACCTGATGGAAGGGCCGCAGATCTCTGAGAGATGGTGTAGGGTGCAGCACACCACCTTGCCCTGCAGCCAGCCCTCATGGATGGGGATGCCAGCAAGAAAGAGCTTTGGGGCTGCAGGTGGAAGCTGATTCCCTGGACCAACACATCATAGCATCTGCCAAGCCCCTGCCAAGGACTCCAAAAACGTGTGTTGAATGAACAAAATCACCAAGTGAGGAGAACACGGAAAGATTTCCTGACAAAAGAGTTGAGAACTAAATGGCTCTGTGCCCAGATGTGGGTCCACAGGGCAAATGACCTCACTTAAGGTGTCAGGTATACAGCTCAGTTCCTGAAGCTGGATTGGTGACCAGGGGACCCAGCTACAGTCCCAGCAGGACCTGCTTCCACTAATCCCAGACACAAGAGACCTGGGGGACATTCTCAACCGTAAGCAAACAATGAAGTGGCCTGGAACCATGTGCCTAGCTCTGTGCTCACTCCACCCCGCCTGACCAGGGGGAGACACAGACAGGAAGGCACAGACTCACCTGGGGTCTCGCAAGAGCCAACCATAGACTCTTTCCTCAGGGAACAGGGCCCAGCAAGGGTGTGGCACTAAGCTTGCTCTAGTTGGCAAAACTCCACCAACCTCCAACACACACTGATCTCACTTCACCTCCAGCCCAGTCAGCATAACCTTTAAACCACAAACTTTGTCAGAGGTTACACACACAGCACACAGGCCTGGCTTGCCAGGAAGGGACAGGCAGCAAGCCAGTGGCTTTTGCCAGCAGTCCCAGCCAAACCTTTGTGACAGGACACTGGAGAAAGTGACTCCTGGGACAGAATAGATAGTATGGTAAGGGTACAAGTGAATTGATGCATTGAAGGGCTATTTTGAGTCCTGGGGGTGCAGAGATGGAGAGACCCCCTGAGAAGCTTGCAGCTGAGAGGGAAAACCTCACCAACAGACGATTGCAACTGGCACAAGTGAGCACCACCAGGCATGCATGTGCCCTGTGACATCAGAGCACAGAGGAAAGAACACGCATAAGGTGGTCAGGGGAGGCTTCTGGAGAAGATGCGGTTTGCATTGTGGGTGCCCTGCTAGCCTGACCTTGGGCCTCTGTTTTCCTACACAGCTGCAGGCTCTACCGCAATGCCGGGCTCTGCCTGAGAACGCTCCCTGCACACAACACTCAGCCTAATCTCAGGGTGAGTTTGGGAATTCATTGAGAGCCACCCTGGGCAACAGAGCTAGTGATGGGGGGCATTGCGGAGGTCAGAGGGTAATCTCCCCAGCTTCTTAGCCTCCAGAGGGAACACCACCAAAGCCGGTTCTGCACTTGACCCCGAGGTCTCCAGGGACTGTGCCCCAGTGCCCAGTGGTGATAGCTCATCACATACAGCATGTACTTCCTACACTTGCCAGTACTTCCTGGAGTAACTGCAAGAGGAAACCCTTGGAATCAAAGGAAACCCTTGAATAGAACTTGTTGCAGGAACACAGGTTACGGAAGAGGGAACCCCCAGAAGAGAGTGAGAGTGTCAGATGTGGGTGGGGCCCCGGCGCACACAGTCCTCGCATATGGAACAGCATCTGGTATATGAGAAACAGCTCAGGGCTTCTGCACAGCCGGGGCTGTGTGACTGATAAGTAGGCAAAGGGCACGTCACAAAGACGCTGGTGTGCACGCTGCCATTTCACCCATGTGTATTACGAAAGCATCCATCCAAAGATGTGTGCAAGGAGGCACATAGCAGCTTTGTTACTCACTACTGCCAGCTGGAAAGCATCCAGGTATCCATCAACAGCGCGGCATCCCCTCTGTATGCTGGAACACTCCTCAGCAATTAAAAGGAACCAACTGCAGATGCATGCAATCGGCCACACAGATGAATCGAGAAACCGGAAGTGTGTATACTCCACGATTCTGTTTATATGAATTCCCAGAAAAGGCAAAGCTAAGCTGTGTTGATAAAATGCTGCCAGTGTTACCTTTGGGGAGTTGAAGGTGGGGATTAGCTGGGAAGGGGCAGAAGGGAACTTTCTAGGGCAATGGTGATGCTCTATATCTCTACAGAATTTGGATTATGGAAGCGGATGCATTTGCCTAAATACATCAGATTGTTCTGTTAATGTACGTTCATGTCATTGAATGAAAATCTGACCCCTTCTCCCCAAAAAAGAACTGTTAACAGATACTGAAATCTAGTCAATAACATTCATGCTAAAGTGTTGGGGTGGCGTGTATTGATGTCTGAAACTTCCATGCAATGCATTAAAAAAATGAGATGGACACGAGTGATAGGGTGGAGAGATGGAGACACGTGGTAGAGCAAAGATAGTAAAAGGTTAATCACGGGATCCAGGCGTCAGGAGGATGGGTGTTCACTGTACAATTACGCCAGCTCTTCTGCATGTTGTACAGTGTTTACAATAAAATGTTGAGAGAATAAAGGAAAGAAGGTGCCGTGCCAATATCAAGACTGACACACATTGCAGCAGAGGCACGGGGGCTCCTAAGGGTGAGTGACACCATTACACTGATGTTGAGAAGGGCTAGGGAGGAACCAGATTGGTGTCATGCAAAATGGTTACGAACACAACAGGTAGCAAGCTGTCTTGCACTTCACTGAGGAGGAGCATCAGTGAGATAGGCGTGGCTTCTGGAGACTCTCAAAATGCAGGGGTGCCAGGACCCAGGGGCGAGAAGTCAGGGTGACACCTGGTTCCTGGCTTGAGTTGCCCGTGGATGTGGCCTAGATCCTGAGCTTTAGATGGCGCAGCTCTGGGCGTCTACAGGGCAGGGTGGCCTGCCCCTGAGCCTTCACCCTCTGTTAGTGACTGTCCACTGGAAGTGCTTAAATACCCAGAACTTCAGAACTTAAATACCCAACGCTCAGAGCCAAGCACAGGTCTTCTCCCTGACAGTCCCAGGAATGGCCTGGCAACAAGGAGGTGGGGGAGGGAGAACTGGTTGCCTACCTGTTGTACTGAGCTTGCCTTGCCCAGAGCTCCTCTGCAATGCCCTTGCCCTCCCACCAGCAGCACCCACTTTTCCTAAAGACCAGCTTCAACTGAGGACCTTACAAGTCTCATGTCCACCCTCTGTGCTCCCCTTTCCTGTGGGTGGGAATTCCCTGAGGATGGGATGCTGCCCATCCTCAGCTGGGCCACCATTCCTTCAGGGGAGTCAGGCAGGCCACCAGCCTCGGCTCATTCCAATGGGAGAACCTGGCCAGCTACCCAAAGGTGTACCCACTAGCAGGTGGGCAGGCTGGAATCCAAGGCCAGTGTAGGCGGACTGTAGAACTTGGACTTTTTCTGCTACTTCCTTGTGATGGCAAGCAGTGGGAGGAAGAGGAAATACATGGCAATTTATTACTTGCAAATGAGAACTTCCCCAGGATACTGAAACCCAGGACAAGGGTGTGGTTTCAGATGCTCTAGGCATTTTGTCATCTGTGTGATTTTTCCCTTTCACTGGCAAAGGTGAGAATGTGTCAATCAATTATACAATGCAAAAAGGAGTCACTGGGAGAATAAGACCCTTTTAAAAAACAACAGATTCTCATACTGGCATGATTTTCCAAAGTGGTAATATTCAATTCTTTTAAAATAAACATTTTTCCAGCTCTCAGTGTGGAGGGCACCGGCTGCCCACCACCACAATGACTTCCCAAGTATACTCTGGTGAAATGCCTGCTGGACTCTCTGTCCTGGCTGACCCACACTGGAGCCTCAGCCCTGGCCAGTTGAAAGAATGTGCTAGAAGGAGCCATCAGACCGACCCACAGAGCAGCTTGAACCTAGAGACTACATGTAGCAGGGGTTAGGGAAATCGCCAGCTTTAACAAAAAAAACTGAAGACAGTGACCTACTCGAGGGCTCTGCAGAAGGATCACAGGCTGTGTCTGAAGACGGATATGCCTGAAAGGACCCTGGCTGTCCCCATTCTGCTCAAGGAGACAACATGGCCCAGTGCATGGATGCCTGGCTTCTGAAACCAGACACTCTGGGTCCAGGTTTCAGTTCCCCACTCTTACCAGCTCTGTGAGCATGCCTCAGTTAACTCATCTGTGCCATGGGGATAGTAACTGCACTCCCCTGTGTGGTGGTAGAGACCCAGTGGACCCTACACATAAGGTGTGCTGCACGCAGCCTACTCTGAGACAGCCCCCAATGCATGCTGGTACCACTGTTGATGTTCCCACAGATGAGAAGCCATAGAGTCACAAAGCCAACAGGAATCCAATCCAAGTCTCTGGGGATATCCAAGCCTACAATTTTTCCAGCTTCATAATTGCCGGAACTGTTCCCATCCACTTTCTCTACTGCCTGTGAAGGAGGTCCCAGGGCAGCTATGAATATTGGCAGAAAAAAAAAAAAAAAACACATCACTAATTATAATCCTAATGACTTCTCTAAATAAACGAGGGGCTCAGTAATCCAGGGGTTGCAACACAGGTGTCCAAAAGAAAGCAACCTTTGATTTTCATAGACGTGATGCTGTGCTCAAGGAGCCAGACTCAAACAGATGCACCCTGCATGTTGCAGTGATATACCTTCTAAGATAGATGAAAGTCAGCTACGGTTTCAGAGATAAGGATGGTGACCAGGCTTGGAGGGTTAGCACCCAGAGGGAGCCTCTGGGGGCTGATACTGTCATTTCTTGGGCTGACAACATGTGGGTTCACCTTGGGAAAATTCACCATGTTGTTCTATCCTGGTGTGTGCCCTTTTCCATGTGGAAGAGATATTTCAATAAAAAGAGTTCCCCTAAAATGCAATGATCCCCACGTCATCACCTGGAGAAATATCCAGGAATGATCAGAGAATAGAAACAGTGTATCACAAACAACAAGAAAAACATAATTAGTGCAAAAATTCTGTGGGCTAGTGCTGGAACAGCTATGCGTATCATTTCAAATATCATTTCAAACACCAAAGAGCAGTGGAAACGGCTCTCTGTCACTTTTATTAGGCAGCCTACACACTTCCAAGCTGGCTCCCAATGCCCCTTCTCTGGGTCACCAGCCCACATACTCCTTTCCCACCCTCACCCCTCTACCCAAAAAAGGGGACACGTGGCCCAGCCCCCTCAGTGCCTAGACTGCCTCCATGCTCATGTGACTGGTACCCTGCCTTGATGGTGGCAATATTTTTAAAAGAATTTAAAAGATTAAAATCTAGGTTTTGAAAACAAACAATTCACATGAAGCTATTAACTGTGGTTGCCACCAGGGTCAGCCTGGCAGAGATAAGAAGGAATGTTGACGTCTTCAATTAAAACAAAAAAGAGAGCCGAGGCGGGTGGATCACCTGAGGTTGGGAGTTCGCAACCAACCTGACCAACATAGAGAAACCCCATCTCTACTAAAAATACAAAATTAGCCGGGCATGGTGCTACATGCCTGTAATCCCAGCTACTCCGGAGGCTGAGGTAGAAGAATCCCTTGAACCTGGGAGGCGGAAGTTGTGGTGAGCTAAGACCATGCCACTGCACTCCAGCCTGGGCAACAAGAGCAAAACCCCCTGTCAAAAAAAAGAGAGAGAGAGAGAGAAAGAGATTTTTTTTAACTTTGTTTTTGCTATTTTTTTTAATTACAGAAAAAGTCACTCATTACTTTAAATCGTATATACAGTGTGGATACATTTAAAAACTCAACGGTAACAGACTAATCAGAGCAACTCTGGAGGAATAGCTGGTTGTCCTGGCTTTTCAGTCAAGGACAAAACTTCTCCCATGGATCCTGGAGGGGACACTCAGGGCAGAGCTCCAGGCACTGCACAATTTCATAATTGAGCTCATCTTACATTAGTGCAATTCTCATTGTCTCAAAATGTGATGCGGGTGTTTCAGCATATTTGTTTATGTTTACATGGTCTTCCTCCAACTTGTTTGTCAGTTCCTGAGGCCAGATCCCAGGAGATGGTCTTTCCCAAGGGGTCTCTGCTCTCTTGGATTCTCCCAACTTGTGACTACATTTCAGAAGGACCTTTAGCAAGAGTGTTGTAGGATAGAGACCCTAGACAAAGCTCTGTCTCTCTATGAAAACTATCACAGGAACACTGGGGAGGCTGCTGTTTTTCAGAGATGGCAATGCCTGTGTGTATATGTCTGGGTATATGTGCGTATCTTATACCACATGCTCCCCTCACAATGTGACCAACACTCCTCCCGCTAGGGGGTCTTTGTCCCTACCCTTAAATCTGGGTATATATATGCACGAGGAGAGCCTGGCAGCAGAGATGCTGTGGGGAGGCCAAGGTGAGGTCATAAATAGCATGTAGCTTCCTTCAGGCTCTTTGAGGACTCATCCTGGGAACCCAGCCACCATGCTGTGAGGAAGTCCAACTAGCCATCCGGAGAGGAACTGAGGACCCAGTTGACAACCCACATACCTGTCAAGATGTAAGAATGAATTACCACCAGTCAGATGTTCCAGCTTGGGCCTCAGACATGGTAGAGCAAAGAGGAGCCATCCCCACCATGCAGTCTCCAAATTCCTGACCCACAGGATCCACTAGTAGTTTCTCATACTAAGTTTCCAGGTAGCTCACCACCAACCCAGTTACCAATAGCTCTTGTCACAGAAGGGATGTAGCAGAGAGATGGCATCCTTGGAAAGACCTGTTTTTGACATTGGCAGGCCTGGAACTTCCTCGCTGCACCCCGGCAATCCCTACTGGTGAGCAACGTTGTGAAATTCAGGCAAATTTCAGCCAGTAGCTTTGATAATCTCTGGTTTACCCCACTAGTTCCTGAGAACTGTGCTGAAGTGTGATGGAAATTGGTTGCATCCTCAGTCCTCACAACCACCCCGAGAGCTGAATACAACTCTCTCTGAAGAGAACAGAGTCCTAGAGAGTCCAGGTGGCTGGTCCGCAATTACCAGCTCCCCTGACAGAGGCCAGCTTCTGGGACTGCGGCATTGGCATAATCCCTCCTCCCAGAGCCTAGCCAGCTTCTTTAATGACTCTCTGCTGCCAGCTCCCACACACAATCCTATTATGGCCCAGGGGCCAGGCAGCCCGGCCAGCTGAGAGCAGCAGCTGTTTCCCAGCTGTGGGCAGTAATGAAGTGTTGTACAACCTACATCTCCCCACTCCATAAAGCACATCTGAGGGCCCACCCTTCTTTCAGGGACCCCCCTGGACACAGCTGCCTGGGAAATGGGGTCCAGCCACCCTGCCTGAGCAGATGGCCACAAGACTGGTGATGGGAAGGCTCTTTCCCAGAGCTGGTCTGGGCAGGCTCCGCCTTGTGGCTCAGCATCCCATGGGACTCTGGAGCCCAGATGGGGCCATAAGCTGCGCAGGTCACTCTGAACCACACAGCTTTGTCCAGTCCACACCCATCTAAGCCCATGTCCTCCTTGTCCTCAGCACACTGGGTTTAGCAGTCCCCTGGGCCAAGGGCAGGATCACGGGGAGGATGCAGGCTTTGAAACCTGATCACCTGGTTTGGAGTCCTGGATGTCATCCTCACTGTGTGACCTCAAGTAATGCAACCTCACCGAGCTTCATTTTCCTATAAAGTGTAGCCAATCTGTTCACCTGCAAGATGGATCTTCTGGAGCCTGCCCATGGGGCCACCAGAAGATTCAAGTGGACATTTCTGTGGATTGCCCAGCACCCTTTCCAGTCTTGGGATGAGCACCTGTGTGCATGCCTGTGGTTGTGTGTGTATGCATGCCTGTGGTTTTGTGTATGTGTTTGTGTGTGTGTTTGTGTGTGTGCTTGTGTGTGTGCATGACTGGTTGTGTGTGTGTGTGTCTGCATGCCTGTGGTTGTGTGCATGTGTTTGTGTGTGTTTGTGTGTGTGCTTGTGTGTGTGCATGACTGGTTGTGTGTGTGTGTCTGCATGCCTGTGGTTGTGTGCATGTGTTTGTGTGTGTGTTTGTGTGTGTGCTTGTGTGTGTGCATGACTGGTTGTGTGTGTGTGTGTCTGCATGCCTGTGGCTGTGTGCATGTGTTTTTGTGTGTGTGTATGTGCTCATGTGTGTGCATGACTGGTTGTGTGTGTGTGTCTGCACGCCTGTGGTTGTGTGCATGTGTGTGTGCAGTGTGTGTGTTTGTGTGTGTGCTTGTGTGTGTGCATGACTGGTTGTGTGTGTGTGTGTCTGCATGCCTGTGGCTGTGTGCATATGTTTGTGTGTGTGTTTGTGTGTGTGCTTGTGTGTGTGCATGACTGGTTGTGTGTGTGTGTCTGCATGCCTGTGGTTGTGTGCATGTGTGTGTGTGTGTGCTTGTGTGTGTGCATGACTGGTTGTGTGTGTGTGTCTGCGTGCCTGTGGTTGTGTGCATGTGTTTGTGTGTGTGTGTGTGTCTGCATGCCTGTGGTTGTGTGCATGTGTTTGTGTGTGTGTGCATGACTGGTTGTGTGTGTGTCTGCATGCCTGTGGCTGTGTGCATGTGTTTGTGTGTGTGTGTGTGTGTGCATGACTGGTTGTGTGTGTGTGTCTGCATGCCTGTGGCTGTGTGCATGTGTGTGTGTTTGTGTGTGTGCTCGTGTGTGTGCATGACTGGTTGTGTGTGTGTGTCTGCATGCCTGTGGTTGTGTGCATGTGTTTGTGTGTGTGTGTGTGTGTGTGCATGACTGGTTGTGTGTGTGTGTGTCTGCATGCCTGTGGCTGTGTGCATCTGTTTGTGTGTGTGTGTGTGTGCTCGTGTGTGTGCATGACTGGTTGTGTGTGTATGTGTCTGCATGCCTGTGGTTGTGTGCATGTGTTTGTGCAGTGTGCACGCACACACCGGGAGAGACATGCCACTATGACTCGGTGCCAATCATAAGTATGGGCTTCTGCAAGACAGGGGTCCCCAGGGCCTGCTGCCCCATGCTGGACCCCAGGACACCCATTGCTCCTTTCTACCCAGCCCTAGGAAGACCATCAGCTACTTGGTTGGGCAGGGACTTCTAATGACTCCCTGTTTGAAGGAATTTTCCAGAGTCTCTCCTGACCTCCCCAGTGGCTAGGGACCAAGACACCAGAGCTCCTAGTGACAAGGCATAGTCCTAGCCCATGTGGCCATAAGCCTCTGACTCTCTAGGGACCCAGGGGCTCTCCAGGGGATAGTGTCAACACCAGACGTGACTGCGAAGGTTTTCTTGGAGGCTGGGGCAGAGGAACAACCCTGGCATCTGAAGTTTGAGACATGCTTCTCTGAGTTTCCTGCAGCTGAAATTCCCGTCTGTTCTCTGCTCCAGCCAATGGGGGAGGCCTGTGGAGATGGCACCGTACCTCCCAGGACTGTAGGTCATTTCCTTTCCAGAGGGTGCCGCTCAGCCGTAGCACAGGTTTACAGAGTGAGCAGTGGGGAATGGCTCTCTGTCACTTTAATTAGGCAGTCTTTGAGACTTTTTATTTCCTTGCTGTGATTTCCTTTTCCTTTTTGCAGCTTTTTAAATGCCCACTTTTCTTTTAAAACCGGATCTCTGAGCCCTGGAAACTGTAGAGATGGTTCCGAGGGTCAAGAACACCCGGGACGTGGCACAACAGCATTTGCACATGTGTAAATGTGCCTGTGTGCAGTTGTTTGTGTGTGCGTGTGTCTACGTGTGTGCATGTGTGTGCATATGTGTGTGCCTGTGTGTGGTTTTCTTGTGTGTGTATGTACACATAAGCATGTGTATATGTCCTGTGTTCATGGGTATGCATTTGTACATTTGTGTGTGTGTGCGAATGTGCCCAGTGATTGCACATGTATGAACATGTGTAATTGTTCATTCATGCATGTATGCGTGTGTATGTGTTTACAGTTGGCCATGTGTTTATGTTTGCACACCCACGTGCATCTCCTGGGAACAGAGCCCACAGCTTTCGTCACTTTCTCAAAGGAGCCGTGACCTTAGAGAAGGTTCTGCCCACTCTTCAAGAGTTGTTTACCTCAGTTGGTTATCTCTCTGTTCATCTTTTTACTTTTCCATGGGAAACAGGCAGCCCTGTGCCTTCAACAAAAATGATGCCGTTCAACTCCTTCTTCCCCCTCCAGACCCTTCCAGAACCCTTCTGGCCTTTGTCCTGGTTTAGCAGAGCCCTGGATTCCAAGGTGGCCAAGAGAAGCAGGTCAGCTGCTTCCGCCACCAACGCCTATCCAGAAAGCAACAAGCAGTGCCCTGGAGGTTGCCCCAGAAACCAGCTCGGGAACCCCTCATCCCTGCTGTCTTCAGGATGATTCCACACAATGCTCTGGAGGCAGCCATCCTTCTGTCCCATGCTGCCATGGCTGCTGGCTGCTGAGGAGGCCATGCCGGCACATCTCCAGCCCTGGCCCCAGGGGGTTCAGCTCTGCACAGACACCCTCCACAGACCATGTGGAGAGAGGCTCCACAGAGGCCAGCAGCAAATGGCCAGGACAGCAAAGACACAGCCAGTGTTTCTGGCCATGGTAGCCAACCGTGTTCTCAAACTATCTGTAGTGAAGGACTGGGAACTTTTTATCGTTCTAGCCAATTCATTGCCAATGGTCACTTCTGCAAAATACATTTGGTGAAATTAATTGCTAGAAAAATGACCATGAGCTTAGATGTTGCTTCTACAACCTAGTGCTGTAAAAGTTTCTGCTCACTCTCGATTTCTGTGCTTACCTTAACGTGGCCCAATAACAGTGGGCAACCCTGCACCTGCCCACATGCCAGGCTTTGTGGAGTCCTCGTGTGAAACTCATGTGCCTCCCCTGACCCTGGGACTGGTGGGTTTGGGGTATTCATACTCTACTCTGAGAAGCATCAGTTGAAGAATTCCTGAGTTAACTCCTGGCACTTCTGCCTGTTGTGGGCTCAAACCAAGTAAGTGTGATGGTGAATTTTGTCAACTTGCCTGTGCTAAGGAATGCCCATACAGCTATACAGCTGGTAAAATAAATATTTCTGGGTGTATCTGTTTGAAAATTTCCAGAAAAGATTAGCATTTGAATCAGTAGACTGACTAAAGAAGTGAACCAACGCAGGTGGGCACCATCCAGTCCATGGAGGGCCCAGACAGAACAAAAGGCAGGGTACACTTAATGTGCTCTCTCTGCTTAAGCTAGGATATGCAGCTTCTCCTGCCTTTGGACGCCGTCACTGCTGGTTCTCAGGCCTGCAAACTTAGACTGGAATTACATCATCAGCTGGCCTGGATGTCTGGCTTGCAGATGGCAGATTGCGAGACTTCTCAGCCTCTATAATCACATAAGCCAATTCCCATGAGAAATCTCTGTATGTATGCACACACGGACATCAGATGGCCCACAGTGGGGGAGCAGGGCCCTGCCCAGTATCTGAGCCAGCAATGAGCCCTCCTGGGACAGGCTTCGGGGAGGGTTGCTCAGGTGTTGTGGTGGAGAAACTGTTTGTTGGGGGGAATTCCAGGAGTCAGCACATGCAGAGACCTGGAAGTACAAAAGGTCAAATCGTGTTAGGAAAGGTCAGGGCCCCAACACTGGTGCATCTTATGTGCGGTGCAGAGAAGGATTCTGGAGGTCCAGTGGGCAGCACAGCAGCCCTATGGGCTTGGAGTGAGTGGCCAGTCTGTTCTCTGCTCCCTCCAACAGCAAGAGAGGCCTGTGCGGTCAGCCCAGCCTGTCAGCTCTCTGCTGAAGACTGGGAAAGCAGGTGGTACCAAACCTACAATCCTGCCCTCTGAAGGGTCCCAGCCTCCCTCATTTCTTGGATGAGGGGCCTGAGGCTGGCTGGCAAAACCCTGCCTTGTCTTCTCCCAAAGCCACATCTCCCAGTGCCTGTGGCATCCACAGCCCCTTCCCAAGCAAACCACCGAGAAAACAATAAAATCACATTGGCATTGGAAGTGAGCCAGACATCTGACTGCAAGGGTGGCTCCCTCTCCCACTTGTAGCTGCAGATTCTGTGTCTGTCAGGCTGGACCTGGGAAGGGCTGGCAGCCGGTCTGACCGTGGCGGGCAGCTAGCCTTCCTCATGTGGCACCGAGACGGGGCCCTGCATCCCTGCAGCACTGAATCTCTCCGATCAGACCCTGGGACTTCTTTGAGGTGACCGAGAAGCCTGCAGGACAGGCATTGGTTCTCCATCCTTGAGAGTCAGGATGCTCCTCTGGCTGTGGCCTCCAGGCAGCGTGTCCCTCGCTCCATGATGGAACCAGCTCTTTGGGTACATGCCGCCCTCCCTTTCTCTCCTCTCTGTGATCCAGAGAAGTCTCATTGCCACCCTCCCCTGCTCTCATGGTGAAGCACCATGAGGACCAGACAAATCCTGGAGCTGTGTCCTTGGCCCAGGGCCACATAGCCCATTGGTTTGGCAGGGCCAGGGCTGGGGCCTCACCCGTGTTGAGAAGAGCTGTTTCTCCATCCCAGCTGAAAGAACCCAGGCT
This sequence comes from Trachypithecus francoisi, assembly GCF_009764315.1. Classification (NCBI taxonomy): domain Eukaryota; kingdom Metazoa; phylum Chordata; class Mammalia; order Primates; family Cercopithecidae; genus Trachypithecus; species Trachypithecus francoisi. The sequence continues at coordinate 7,961,662 of NW_022681461.1, forward strand.
GACATTCATGTCACGGTTGAATGAAGCCTAGAGTGACTCTCCCCAGCAGCAACTTTCCATCGGTGCAGCCGACTCCACCCAGGCCCCCCACAATCCTCACACCTAGATCAGTGTGGACATGAAACAGAGAGTGCCCAGAACCCCTGTGTCCCCCAGGGGAGTGACTGGTGTGAGACAGGCCTCACCTCCTCCCTAAGCACTTTCTCTGCAGGCAGTACATTAAACTACCATGATGGCACCCTCACTACTGAGATAAGGAAACTGAGGCTGAGCGTGTTTGTGGCCTATCACACTCCATTAACTTCCCAGGGTTCTGACACCAGGACTCAAGTTTCCTGATTTTCATTTAAGTTGTCTATCCACAACTCAAGGGTCTATTTCTAGGAGTAAAAATAAAGTAAATATAAATGTTTTCCTCTTGGGATAAGCACACATGTCAACGTGGTGTCTGGCCCTTCCCCACTGAGAGTGGGGTCTATGTGCTTTCCCTGGAATCTGGGATGGCCTGCTGCTTCCACCAAGGGCATATGATAAAAACAGACCTTGAAGATTGGCCAAGGTAGAAAGGTAGAAGTTGGGCTTTTGTGCAGCGTCCCAGGGGCCACACGGCTTCTACCTTTTCCACCAACACCCATTCTGAAGTTCTGGGCCTCCATAGAAGAAGTCTGCCTTGAGGCCCCCATGCTGTAAGGAAGCTCAAGCCACACAGAGGCGCTCCAGGCAGCTGCCCAGCTGAGCCCAGCCTTGCAGAGCTTCTAGCCCAGCCCTGAGCCTGCAGAGAGAACACACCCAGGTGTTTGCATGCCCCAGCTATGGCGTCACCCTGCTGAGTGAGCTTTCCAGCAGCCCTGCCCGAATGCCGTGGAGCATGGGCTGGATAGTGACACTAGAACAGTGGATCCATCCGCAGCAGGGAGATCCGGGCCTGCATTTCTCCAGCAGGTGTGATCCACCATCACACACTCTCAGCAGCCAGGCCTAAGCTGAGGTGTGTAAGGGACTGCCCTGGGTGACGACTGAGGAGTGAGCGGATGATTCCAAACCTACCCCACTTCCTGCAAGGAGGCTGGAGTTGAGAAGATGGAAGCAAATTGATAAATCACCTCTCACCCCACCAGAGCCCCCAACCATGAAACTTTGGAATGAGACACATGGGTGGTGATCCTCATGCCCAGGACCAGGCTGGCCATGGTCAGTGAGCTTAGCCCCCGGTCAGCCCATACCCCGGCACCCCGTGGGAGATGCCAGGAGTCTAGAGCTGGAGTCAAAGACACCAGAAAAGCAGAGCTGGCGGCATTCCCGGGACAGGAGTAGGGCTATTTGTGGTGAGTCCCACAAATCGTGGTCCCCCTAAGGCTCTTAGACCACAGCAGTAGTAGAAGCCCTGCCAGGCCACTGTCTCCAAGGACACCAAAATTATCCTGTCACTCCTGGAGTTGCTGTAAACATTGTGAACCAGGGGAGAATCTCTTTGAAGTTCAAACCTTGCCTGCCCACAGAAAGGGACTCTCCAGCCAGGCAGCTCTTCTCAGGGCAATTAAGATGTTGTCTCCAGGTATCTGGGCAATTTGCAGGGTTCGCTGTGGCTTTTCCTGGCAGTCAGTTCTGGCGCCTGCCAGAAGGCTAAGTACAGCCGGGCAGTAGCCAGGAGGCCCAGGGCAGGGGCTGCAGCCGGGGAAGTCTGGGACCCCTGGGGGCAGCAGGGCCGGTTTGGAGGCTGCAGACGCTCCCTCCCGCCACAGGGCTGTCTCAGGCCAGCCAGGACACACCTGAGCTCTGTGCTTTGATGTCCTGTCTCTGTAGACAGCTTTCTTAGCTCTCACTGAAACTGTTAGAAGTGATTCTTAGTGTGCCTTTTATCAGAGACCAGAGGAAGGAGTAGAAAGTGGGACTCTGGGGTTTTCAAAAGAATCTGCAAGACTGGGGAGGGGAAGAAAAACCGCCTGAAGCCCTAAAAGGAAGCAAACAAATGTCTATAGTCTCCCTGAGCCTCGAGGCCACAGTCCCAGGCCTGTGATGTGTGTGAGGGGAGGGGTGTGCTCAGAAAAGCTGCTGGGTTTACAGCTTGGGGTTTGGGTTGTGGTTTCACTTGGATCCTGTTAGAAATCTAATTACAAAAACCAAAGGGGCAGGTTCTCAAATCCCGGGCAATGGGGCGCCCATCACCCTAAGCCAGCTCTTCTGCCTGGGACCTCCCAGAGAGTGCTGCCTCCTGGGCTCTGCAGGTGAGGTGGGGAGGCCTCCAAATGAACAAAAATGCGAAAAGAGAGCAGACAGCCGCAGTGATACCAACCCACAGCTGGGACTGAGTCCCACCAAGCAAGCAGAGGCCTGGACTCCCTGAGGCCACAACGACCCGGACGGGTTTCTCAGGCAGAAGCTGCTGCCACAACCCTTGTGGGTCCAGCTGTTTTCACGGTGCTATTTGCCATAAAGGCTGTCTGGCTGCTGGTTTGGTAAGAGAGAGACCTTCTCAGCAGCCTCCAAGGTCACAGCAAAGCCCCTGGGTCACCAGGCAAGTAGGCTCTCAAGGCCAAGGACATGTGAGGATGATGTGCTACCTGGCCAAGAATGAGGTATCCCAGGCCAGCTGCCTGCAGGTGTGCGGCAGATGAGGGGCACCGCACTCCGCCCTCAGGAGCCACCACCCACGGTGCTGATGGACACGCTGGCCAGCAGCCTAGCTGGGTTTTATTGTGGTAAAATATGCGCAACATAAAATTTACTGTCTTAATTCATTTCTGAGCATACAGTTCAGTGGCATTAAGAACATTCACATTGTTGTGCAACCATCACCACCCTCCATCTTCAAAACGTTTGCATCTTGCAAAACTGAAACTGTCCCCATTGGACAACTCCCCAGTCCCTAGTCCCGGCCCCTGGCAACCACCATCCTACTTTCTGCTTCTACGAATTTGATTACTCTAGCTACCTCAAATAAGTAGAATCATATAGTTTTTATCCTTTAGGCATCTGACTAAAGATAAAGGTATTTTTAAAAACATTTCAAGGCTGGGTGCAGTGGCTCATGCCTGTAATCCCAGCACTTTGGGAGGCTGAGGCAGGCGGATCACCTGAGGTTAGGAGTTTGAGACCAGCCTGGCCAACAGGATGATACCTTATCTCTACTAAAAATAGAAAAATTAGCTGGGTGTTGTGGCACACACCTGCAGTCCCAGCTACCCCAGAGGCTGAGGTTAGAGAATCACTTGAATCTGGAAGACAGAAGTTGCGGTGAGCCGAGATCTCACCACTGCGCTCCAGTCTTGTAGAGCAAGACTCCATCTCAAAAAATAAATAAATAAATATAAAAATAATGACATTACAATTGAATTGATACCATCCATTTTACCCCTTTTATCCTTTATTTTTCAATTAATAAATAATACAAATAACTATTTCAGTGTACAGTTCTATGAGCTTTAGGACATGTATGGATTGTGTAACCACGACTGCAATTGGGATACAGAGATGTTCTATCCCCCAAGAAAACTCCCTGTACCTCCCCTTTATATTCACAACCTCCCCCCACCCCAACCACTTTCAACTACCAATCTACTCGTTGTCCCTAGGTCACCTTTTCAAGAATGTCATACACATGGATGCAGTAGTCTTTTGAGATTGCCTTCTTTCACGCTAATGCCTTGGAGGTTCAATCAAGTTGTCGCAGGGATCAATAGTTTATTCTTTCTTACCACTCAGTTGTGTGCCATGGTATGTCAGAGCATTTGTGGGCATGGCTTGCTTCACTTAACATAACATCCTTAAGATTCATCCATGTTGTGGCCGGGCGCGGTGGCTCACGCCTGTAATCCCAGCACTTTGGGAGGCCGAGGCTGGTGGATCACGAGGTCAGGAGATCGAGACCATCCTGGCTAACACAGTGAAATGCCATCTCTACTAAAAATACAAAAAATTAGCCGGGCACAGTGGCACGCACCCATAATCCCAGCTGCTCAGGAAGCTGAGGCAGGAGAATCGCTTGAACCCCGGAGGCGGAGGTTGCAGTGAGCCGAGATCGCGCCACTGCACTCCAGCCTGGCAACAGTGCAAGACTCCGTCTCAAAAAAAAAAAAGATTCATCCCTGTGTGTAGCATGGGACAGAACTTCATTACTTCTTACGGCTGAATTACACTCCATGTATGTTGTTTTAAATGTGCTGGGGATTTGTTTTAATCAGGTGTAATAAGAAATTCAGACACAGAAAAGACTGCCAGGAAGGAAAAAGTTAATATTCACAGACCCTGGACACAGGAGGCAGGGCACGCCACACCAGGCCACACAAGGAAGCACCAGGGTGGGTCGGGGGCGGGGGTGGGGGCGGGGGCAGGGGTGGGGGCGGGGGCAGAGGATGCAAACATGGGCAGCAGCCTTTACTGGGGTTTCCGCAGGAAGGAACAAGCAAGGCAGGGTAAGCAGGCTTAGGGTTGGCTAGTTTGCATAATTTCAGCAGGCTCTAGGCTGTAGGGGCTGTCCCTAAATGTCCTGTACCTGCCCTGGGGTGATGAGTGCAGGGAGATAGTGCCCTGGAGTGTGGGAGCCCCATCGAGGAGGTCGTTGGGGTGGCTTGGGACTGGCTGGTTTGCTCATGAAAGGCGAGTCTGCAGGGGAACTTCCCTGGCAATCAGCTAGTCCCTGGAACGGGCAGTCCCTCCAGGGTCAGCAGGGCCCCAGATGTCACAGTATCAGGAAGTGGCAAAAATTAAAAACCTAATTAATACATATGTATAGACCACATGTTATTTATCTACTCATCCATCCATTGCCTCTTGGGCTGTTTCTAACTTTTGGCTATTGCAAATAATGCTGCTAGCAACATTGACACAGCAGTCTCTATCCAAGTCCCAAGCACCCTAGATATATTTCAAGGGCAGATAGAACCTTTTTTCCCCCCAGAAAATGAGAAAGGAGGTAGCACCAAAATCAAGCATTGAAATACAAAGTAGTGTTAACTCAATGAAGATGTTTAGGGCTAAGTTCTCACCCCCAGCTCCATTTTTTCCATCATTCTTGGCGGAAAGAATCAGAAACCCTGTCTGTAGACTAATAGCCACCACCCAGCCATCACCTCTTCCCTGAAGCAGAAAATGACCCAGGTCCAGCAGCATGGCTCTGATTACAGACAGGGAGTGAGCCATATCAGGTGCACTGAGAGGCCTTTGCCAACACAAAAAGCTACTCACAAGCCCAAAATACTGAGGCACAGTGACCTCTGAGGCCGGGTGCCCTTTGCTGCTCCACCGCTGAGTCCCTGCCTGGTTGCACCACCAGGGCCAGCACGTGGATCCCTGTCTCCAGGGTGAGGGCAGCACTTCCGTAGCCCTTCTGGGCTTGATGGAGATATTAACGATGCAATTTCATCAGAAGTCAGAGAAACAATGACATAGATAATGACTAGGTCTTTCAAGGGAAGAAAATACTGGTCATTACTAGAACTCTTGATGACCAGTTTTTCAGATTTTTTCACTGCACTCTTTCTTGAGTTATTTTCAAAAACAGCCACCTATGCACAATAATGCATGTGATAACCATCTTCTAGAATTAAGGAGGAAAGGCACCTCTGACTCAAAATCAGCCCAAAGATCACTAAACCCTGCAGTTGCTGAGGTCAGCTGGGAGCTCTTCCTCCTCTAAGCCCCAGCTTCTCCTCGCTCAGACGCTAACCATGACTCTTGTGAATTTCTCAAGTGGCTTGGAGAAAATGAGAGAAAGAAAGGATGTGGTGCCACTTTGGAGATGATCGAGGAAAACTGAAAGACGAGTTAAGTGCTTGGACAGTGCCCTGAAGCCTAAGGGAAGCTCTCCTGCACGTGGTCACTGTGGCTGGAAGTCCATGTGGCCATTTGGCTTCTACTTCCTCTCTGACTTTTCTGTATCCCTCAGTAAACTTGGACTGTTTTGTTTTGTTTTGTTTTTTTGGTTTGTTTGTTTGTTTGTTTGTTTTGCCCCTTCCCAGGGCTTGTCACCAAGAACAGCAAAAAGAGAAAGGAAAGTCTCAAATTCAGAGAAACTGAGTTAATTTGAAGAACATGGGTCTTGACAGTGTTCTCATTTATATTTCCAACTCATTGGTTTCAATCACTGTAATACTTGACATCATGGAGCCAAACAAAAACATTCCTCATCTATTCACTGGGCAAGTATGTATTGAGCATCTACAAGGAGCCACACTACTCCAGGTGGTAAGGATTCATCAGTGAGCAAGACAGAAAGGTTCCTGCTCTTCCTGAGCCTATCTACAGGGAAAGAGGAGTGCACCAGATGATGGAGTTTCAGGGAGGATTGTGAACGTCAAAGAATGATAAAGCAGGAGCAGGGTATGTGAGGTGGAGGCAGGACCTCTGTGAGGCTCTGCAGGTCAGGCACAGGACGCTCCCCACTGAGGGAACCTCAAAAGGAGGCCAAAGTAGGGGAGCTGTCTGACAGAGTTCATCTAGGGTAGCCTCTGGGGCACAGAACAAGGTGAGAGCAGGGAAGAGTGTCCTGGAAGGACATCAGCAAGATCCCCAGCAGGGCATGTGACAAGATCTCTGAGTGAGGGAGGTATCCTCAGGGCTGGGCCAGGCTGAGGTTGCAGAGACAGTGCTGGGGCAGCTGCTCCCCGGAAGCTGGCGTGTCCCTTTCAAGGGCTTCGTCTGTCACCAGTCCCATCCTTGCTGCTCTCGGTGACCCATGCACACGCACATTCTGCTGCCTGCTGGACACGACTGGAAGGGACAAAGCTGGGAAAGCCAGGACCCACCCACAAATGAGCGATCAAGTTAGAAGACAAAATGGGACAGATTAAAGTGTGAACGAGGCCAAACCCTCCCTCCCAGCCGTGCAAACTCCACTTGGTTTCACCTCAAGGAGAAGGCTTTTGAAATAACATGCAGATAGAAAGGGGTGTGTGTTCATAAGGAGATCTGTAACTTTAAATGCAAAGCAACGTTTAAAAAAATGTAGTAGATTATCTTTTTCTCATGCAAAGTTCAAGTTGACAAAGACCTTTGGGGATGGAACAGTTGCATAAGCGCGGGATTAGCTGTACTTGATAAATAAATGAATGACAACGAGTGAGGCAAGCCTAGTATATCCTGAGCAGCTACCAGCACCCCTATGCTTAAGACTTCGCTGAAACCCACCTTTTGGTTTTATTTGAGTCTCCCTTGATTTTCTGTCACTCCCACTACACACCTGGGTCTTCTGCCACCCATGGTCCGTGAGTCTCTTGGCGTACCCTCTGGAGCAGCTTGGCATTCCAATCTTCTGTTTCCATGTCTGGCTTCCCCACACAGCTCAGCTCCCCTGGGTCTTCATCACAGCCTGGAGCTAGCTTGGAACAAGAAGCACATAATAGCTCAATAAATATTTGCTGAAGAAGTGAATAAGTGGCCACCCTCACCGGTGCTCTCTGGGTCAATGCTCACAGTCACCCTGACGGTGAGCCTCATTGTTGTTTCCACATTTACAGACAAGTAAACGGTGACCCAGGGAGGTCGGATCACTTCCCCTGGACCAAACATCTGGATAGTAACAAAAGTAGGATTTAAACCTCAGTGTGACCAAATCCAGAGTCTTTGCCTTTGGCTCAGTCTATGCCTTTGCCTGCTGTTACTCTGAGAAAAACCTTGACTAAGTCTTAGAAGATTCAGAAAGATCCAGAGACAGCCCAGGGAGCCAGTTGCTCTCATTGTTTCGTGCTAATGAAGGCTCTTTCCTTTTAGAAGTGGCCAAGAGTAACAACGTTAGGGCCAAAGTTTTTATTCAATGGATAATCAGTGAGTCCTGAGTTTTATTCCATCCCTATCACTCACATCTTTGTGTCTCTGAGCAAGTAAACCATTCATTTTTCAGGTACTCCTTTTCCTTCATTCAGTCATTCAACAAACACTTACCAAATGCCCATGATGCACCAAGTAATGCATTGGGTGCCAGAGATGCAAAGATAAAAATCCCTGGCTGCATGTCTTCAGAAAACTCACTAGCTAGCTAGGAGACAGGCCTGCAAATCAGCAATTATAACGGAGGTTTGCGCAAATTCTACACAAGGTGCAAAGGAACACAGGAAAGAGGACATAAGGCTGCAGAGCGTCCAGGAGTGGGGAAGAAAGGCTTTATGGAAGAGGGATCCCTTGAGTTCTCTAGCAAAGTCCAAGGCCTGGAAGCTCCCTTCCAGCTGACGGCACAGGAATTCTGGATGCTGAAGGGCCATAAATGGAGGACTTGGAGGGGGAGACTTCTCCTTGAGCCTTTTGTGCTTTAGGGGGTGCCCCAGTTAGTGGTCACGAGTAGGGCTTTGAAGCCAGTCTGGGTGGCCACTTCTCCCCAGTATGACCCTCCCTACACTTCATCTTCTTCACATGGGAAATGCAGTATCCCTAGCAAGTGCTTCGCTGCAAACAGCAAAACCCTAAAGAAGGTGGAGAACCATGTCCTGAAACAGGCAGGGACCAGCAGTGACTTCCTGCCATGGAATGATGGGGAGAGGACACAGCCCTAGGTCTGAGCATCCTGGACGCTGGCTTCTGCATCCAGCATGATTCACTCAGACACAGACCTACTGAGAGTGGTGGGGACCAGAGACCTCGGCGCTCAGAGCTCTCACAATGATGGAAGCCAATGGAAGAGTTCCTGTAAGGATGCTGACCCTGCCTCTAGTGTAGGGACTAGTGTGGCTATAGGTCAATAGCTCTGTGGGAGCTGAGAGGGGACTGGCACACAGTGCACACCCAGCACCCTCCACCAGCCTCAAGTGCAAAGGGCTCAGGCTTCACTGCTGCCACCCAAATCTTGTGTGTGGCACACAGGCCTGGGACCCCTCAGTAATTTGTGCCTCCTGGGGCCCATGTCTTTGTGGGCCCCTTTCCCTGAGGGCAGTCAGAACCTGAGATCTGCATCTAACCAATAGTATATGGCAACCATTAAGGCAGTCCTCAGTTGTCACGAAAGTCCCAAATCAGCTGGTTTTGAGGTATCAAAAAGGAGATGATTCTGTGAGGACCTGACTTAATCAGATGAAAGTGCTCAAGAGCAGGATCAGGGCCCTTTCTCACACGAGAGACTCTCTCCCCATCACTGGCTTTGCAGAAGGAGCTGCCATGATGTGAGAGGGCCATGGGACAAGGACCTGAGGAGACCTAAGGAACCGAGAGCAGCCCCTGCTGACAGCCAGCAAGAGTGTGGGGACCTCAGTCTGGCAGCAGGAGGAGGTGAACTCCGTCAACAACCTGAGTGACCTTGGAAGCCAATTCTTTCCCAGTGGAACCTCCAGCCTCCAGACGAGACCTCAGCCCTATGGCACCTGTTTTGCAGCCTTGGGAGACCCTGAGCAGAGGACCGAGTCAAGCCGTGCCTGGGCTCTTGACCTGTAGAAACTGTGGGTGCTGTTTTCCCCTATTAAGTGTGTCTTGTAGCAGTAGAAAACTAACATCCCAGGGCCTTCTGGAAAAGATGTCATTGCCGCCTAGCTAGATTGGTATCGCCCTGCACCATACCCAGCCTCTTTCTAGTTCATGTAACCCCTAAAACCTCCAGGTCCCAGTAAAGACTGGGAATTTTCAGGGATCCCTCGGGAATGTGAAGGGCCTCTGAAGACATCTAGATACCAACCTGGCCAACCCACACCTTGCCAGCCACTGCCATTGTACTGCCCAGTGTCACGGCAGATATGGCCCAAGTTGCATTCAGGCTTTTCCTCGTGGTTTGCAGGCTTGCTAGACTGTGCTGGACCAGAATGGATATTCCTGCAACCTCAAGCCTAGCTGGGTGTTCCTACCACATCCTTCTCCACCCCTGCATGTCCCACTTAAAAGGGTTGCCAGGACCCCAGAGTCAGACCCAAGTCCTGCCCTCTCCTTTCTTCCCTGTTTTTGGTCTGTAAGAAGCCGCCTCATCCCACAGGATCTTTAGGTCCATTTCACTATAGTCAGAAATGTCTCTGAAGCACAAAGTAAGGCTGAATATCCACTAAACGGAATATGAGTTTTGTCTTTTGAGCATAAGCAAAGTGGATCTTGGTATGTTAAAAATGGACACCTATGAATACTTCTGGGCCCCTGCTGGGCTCACAGGTGGAGTCTTGACCACAAAATCTGGGCCAGATAATTATCCAGAGATGTCTAAACAGATTACCAAAGACAAGACCATCTCCAAAAGGAAAAGTAAGAAAGTTGACTCTGAGCAGCAGTGCTAAAGCCCAGGCTAGTGCCACAGATAAGGTGACAGAGGGCTTCAGTGCCCACGCTGGCCTGTTACTGGGCATATGCCATTTAAGAAACCCTTACTTGTATGCTATGCCTCTGAAGAAGCTATCAGGCTTAGAAAATCACAAAAGGGAACCAAAGAAAAAATAGAAAACTAACAAAAAGTGACAGCGTTTGCCAGTGGCTTCCCAACACCAGCTTTGCAGCAGCCAGGGAGGTTCATAGGTGGAGCTGCTTCTGCTCTTGCTGTTTCCATGAAAGTTTCTGGTGTTTCTGTATTGTACATTCTGATTGTGAAATTTTAAAACCATAATAATGTCTAAAGTGACTATGACTAGAAGTGTTCTTCTTTACGAAAACTGAAATCACACTGTCAAGGGAACCGGTAGGTATCCTTGGGAATGTCGACTTCCCCAGGGCCCTTGCAGGGGTGCCTGCAGCCCTCTCCACTGCTCCTGGCAGCCACGCAGCAGTGACCTCATGTGCATTTGCCCTCCAGGTCCACAGCTGCAATGACCTCGTCACTGGAACGCTGCACCACTCTGATCATTCAGCAGCCATCGATATCCAGGCAAGATCCTCTGCCAGCAAAGAGATTACAACTTGCTAAAGGCTCAGATAATCATTAGCATTTTTTAACAATAAAGTATTTTTTATTCAGCTATGTATTTTTTTAGACTTAATACTATTCCACATTTAGTAGGCTATAGTGTAGTGTAAACATAACTTTTTTTTTTTTTTTTGAGACAGAGTCTCGCTCCAATACCCAGGCTAGAGTGCAATGGCGCGATCTCGGCTCACTGCAACTTCTACCTCCCAGGTTCAAGCGATTCTCCTGCCTCAGCATCCCAAGCAGCTGGAATTACAGGTGCCTGCCACCATGCCTGGCTAATTTTTGTATTTTTAGTAGAGACGGGGTTTCACCATGTTGGCCAGGCTGGTCTTGAACTCCTGAGCTCAAGTGATCCGCCTGCCTCAGTCTCTTGGAGTGCTGGGATTACAGACGTGAGCCACTGCACCCAGCAAACATACTTTTATATGCACTAGAAAACCAAAAAATCCATGTGACCCACTCTATTGCAATATTCATTTAATCACAGTAATCTGGAACCAAACTCGCACTGTGTCCAAGGTGTGCCTGCACAGTAAACTTGCACTATAAAAATGTTTCTTAAAACTTTAGTATGTTCTTCTTCATTAAGACACTAAATAGCAGTAATCTATACACTACCCTATTGAAGTCGTGCTGAGCATACGTGAACTATCAAGACGTTGGCCACAACCACACTGAAAAAACATTAGCTGTGCTTCTACCAGAGGTCAGAGGTGCCATCAATACAGGACACAGAAATGCTGAAGTGCAGTTAGATGTTAGTGAAAACCAAGGTAGAATCTTTCCTCATATATGTTCACAAACCCCCTGGATTTTATCCGTGGTCTTGCCAGACCGTGTGGCGTCTTTTCCCATGGTCCCAAGCAGGATGACATAGTCTGCAGCATTTGCTTCTGGGCCTGGTTCCCTGGAGACACCCAAGGCTGCTCATCCATTGTGTGCATGCACCTTTGTCTGGATATGAGAAAGAAGGGGAAGAGGAGGAGAAGGAAGGAAATGAAGAGGGAAGAAGGAAAGAAGGGAAGAAAGAGAGAGAGTGAGAGAAGAGAGAAGAGACTGTGGATCCCTCCCCTCTCTGCTTCATCAACAAGGGGCCAGGAGGCAAGGATGGTAGGTTCAACTTGTCTGTGACCTTCAGACCCAGACAGACCCCAGGTACAGGGTCATCCCCCGACAGGCCACTAGGGCCCGACCTTCACCAAAGTGTGGGGAGGAAACTTCACAAAGCTCCTCTGCAGCCAGACATTCTTTTCCAAGCCCACCCGACAGTCTCTGCCCCAGGGCCAACTGCTGACATGGAGTGTCCTTGGTACGAGGCCCGCAACCCCATCTGAGCCCACCTCCAAGCCTCCTCCACTCTGTGTAGAGCCAGCGAAAGGGAAGCTGAACAGAATGTGGACCACAGCCAGGGAAGGAGAGAAAAGCCCTTGGAAAGCACTAAATCACTCTCCTTGTTCCAAAAGCCCCAAGGACAGCAGATTTATCTGGAAAATGAATCCCAAAAAATGATTCATGGAGGGGAAAAAGAATCTTTCCTTTGATTCTTCCTTCCATTTAAAATGTCTAGGCAAGTACACATTGCAGCCACATAACACACCCTCTCCCGATTAATAATCGTGATTTTCAGAAGAGAGGGTCATTGTTCCCATTATTGTTGGTCACACCGGCCAGTAAACAAGCTGTGTGTACTGTGTGGGGGTCAGGGAAGAGCATTCAGACTCTAAAAGTCAGACCCAGCGTGTCCATGACCTTGGGCTTGCCCAGCTGGACGGATTTCCATGCACTCCACATCTGGATTCCAAGAACAGACTGACATACCATGTTCCAGAGCAGACAGATGTGGATGAAGATGCCCCGCTGGAGAAAATACGGCCCATTCTCTCCCAAAGGCTAAATTTTTTAAAAGGAGGATAAATAACTACAAGCTACTTTTGCAATGTTTCTATAACCAAAGTGGGATTTGTAAATCTCTGAATTGTTCAAGCAGGCTTGTCCGCAACCCCGAGTCATGACAGGAAAGGAATTATTTATAGGCCAGGACAGTTTGTTTACATACTTGCCTAGTTCCTGGGCAGAGTCCTCCCTCCACCTGTACAGTAAAAGTTGCTCATCAAAAATAGAAAATTATTGCTTCCTTTTCAACTTTCCCTGAAAGCACCGAGAAGAGGAAGGGGGAACACAAAATATATTTACTAAAGGGTTCTTTCCCCTCCAACTAAAATCTTATCCAAATGTTTCTTCCCTAATCCCCAGAAGGAAAAAGAATCCTGAGCCTTCTGTAGAATCATTAGAGACAAAGTCCTGAGACTCCACACCTGATTGTCCCCAAGGCCCAGGGAGGTTTCTCAAACTGCCTGGAGATGCTATGGGGGGCTGTGAGAATGTAAAGGAGCCCACCATCCAAGCTGGGGACCTTGAGACCAGCCTCTGTTTCATCCACACCAGCGCTGCCTTCATCTGTTGTGCACAATGGGCATTTAGACTGCTTCTGTTGGTAAACCGGAGTTTGAAAGTGACAGAAATGGATGATCAAACAGGCCTCTGGGGCTCTCAGATGAATGCACCATTCTGTCACTTTGTCCTATATGGTTGCCATCCATACAGAGAGCCCAGGGCTGAGCAGCCTCCTGCCCAGCCTGCTGGAGATGCCGTATCCATATTAGGGTGAGACTAGAGGCACTAGAGGCAGCAGGAGGGACGGGGGAAAGCTGTCAGTTCCTTCCTGAGAGTTGTAATCTCCTTAGAGAGAGAGATGACCCGGAGAGGGGGCTGGCAGAGTGGCATGCAGCTGTGAATGTGCTGAGCTGGCAAGAAAGCAGCCACGCGGAAGGTGACACGGAGGGCGGAGAGCCTCAGCAACACAGAAGAGGAAAAGCCAGAACAGCTCCTTCAGGACCAGGGCAACTGGACGTGCTCCAGGCAATGCAGGTAATGCAGGTAACGCTGCTGAGCAGGCACCAAAAGGCAAGGGCCGTATTAGGGAAGAGATCAGGTTGGTGAGATACACCACAGGCTGCTGAAAGGTGGCTCCATTACTGAGTGTTAATCATAAGATTGGAGAGATTGTTGAGAAGTACTTCACACTTGAGGAAGACATCTTCAGAAGAAAATGAAAGGAAAACGTGGGTGGGGAGAGAGATCAGGTTATTCTATATATTTCCAACTGAGTAACATGGTGTATATGACACATATACAGATAGATGGTTGGATGGATCTGTGTGTGTGTGTGTGTGTGTGTGTGTGTGTGTGTGTATCATAACGAAAAAGATTGTCTCTCATATGAAGGTCTTGAACCAGGACCCACATGCACCACACTCAGATATTATACCATGAATTTCCACAAACCAAAATATTTAAAGCACCAACAACTGGAACTGTCTTAGACTAAAATAATTCAGCTAGACAACAGAATTCAGCTTCTTGCAATTAAAATTAACTAAAAACATTTCTTGAGTCAAACTAGACATGGAGTTACTGACACAGCTGGAGGGCAGAGCTCACCAAGGGCACTGAGCCTGGCCGCTGCTCAGCTCACCTAGGACCTCCCACGCTGCTCACAGGCCGCACCACAGAGCAGCAGGAGACACGTGTTCCAATGTTGACCAAAAGGCAGGTGGAGGCCAGAGAGTGTGCTGCCCACCGACACAGGGCCCCAGCCACAGAGGCGGGGCAGAGCCACCAGCTTCGCTGCTCCACCACCCCCAGCTCACTGGGTAAACACACTCAAGCTGGAAGCCTGGGGTCCTGGCCTTCTCACGAGACTGCAGGAAGCAAGACGAATGAAGTTTACTAAAATCTAACATCCTACAGTATGTGGGATTTATTTTTTTTTAAACACTATCCAGGCTAGTTTTGTTCTCCCCACTGTTTAACTGTATTTAGTATACAACCTGTAAATAAAAATATACGTGGGCTAGCCCTGATCCAGGGTTTAGAGGCAGTATGATCTCTGCAACATCAGCAGCAGAACCACTGGGGAATCATGAAGATTCCTGACTCCTCCCTGCCCTGCATACACACTCACAGACACACACACCCCATCCACACACCAGACACACACCATACACACATCATTCACATACAAACCACGCACACTGTACACCCACACACACCACACAGCACACACCCCATTCACACACCAGACACACACCATACACACATCATTCACATATCATACACATACAAACCACGCACACTGTACACCCACACACACCACACACAGCACACACCCCATCCACACACCAGACACATACCATACACACATCATTCACACATATCATACACATACAAACCACGCACACTGTACACCCACACACACCACACACAGCACACACCCCATTCACGCACCAGACACATACCATACACACATCATTCACATATCATACACATACAAACCACGCACACTGTACACCCACACACACCACACACAGCACACACCCCATCCACACACCAGACACATACCATACACACATCATTCACATACAAACCACGCACACTGTACACCCACACACACCACACACACACACAGCACAAATTACACACCACACACACACACACCACACACACGCACACATCCCATTCACACACCAGACACATACCATACACACATCATACACATACAAACCACGCACACTGTACACCCACCCACACCACACAGCACACACCCCATTCACGCACCAGACACACCATACACACATCATACACATACAAACCACGCACACTGTAAACCCACACACAGCACACACAGCACACACCCCATTCACGCACCAGACACATACCATACACACATCATTCACATACAAACCACAGACACTGTAAACCCACACACACCACACACAGCACACACCCCACCTACACATACCATACACACATCACTCACTATACATCTCACACACACTATATGCCATCCATACATGTCCCCCACAGCCCATACCACACACACCATACACACCACACAAACCCACACAAGCACACACCACACACATACACATACACACACAGCACAAATTACACACCACACACACGCACACATCCCATTCACACACCAGACACACACCATACACACATCATACACATCCATATGCACACTATAAACCCACATGCACCACACACAGCACACACCCCACCTACACACACCACGCATGCACCACTCACTACACATCTTACACACACTATATGCCACCCACACATCCCCCCTCACACCACATATTACACATACCATATACACCACACAAATCCACACAAGCACACACCACACACACATACACACACCATATATATACACATACATCCCACACACACATTCAGCACAAATTACACACACACCACATGCACATACACACTATATACCACACACAGTATACACCCACACACACATACACACAGCACAAATTACCAACACACACTCACAACTACACACATTACACAAAACTATACACCACAAAAACTATACACCCCACACAGTATATACACCCCTCACACACATACATACAACACAAACTACACAACACACCACAGAAACACACATGATATGCACTATACAAGCTACACACCCCACACACACCACACATTATACAGCAAACACACACACACACACACACACACACACGAGTCCTGTATTAGAATTGTTAGAAAGTGGGACATAGTAACCTGCATTTTAACAACTAATCCTGAAGTTTGAGAGGCACAGCTTTTATATGAGCCAGACTTCAAACCTTTAAACCCGTTTGATTGGTGGGCAGGCGGAGGGCAGCTTTAGTGGGTAACAGCAAAGTGTGCCGTGCACAGCACCCCATGTGAGCCAGCATCCCATGCCATTTTCATGACAGCCCTAGAAGCTGCAGATTGTCACTGTGAATCTCAAACCCTGCAGGTTTGCAAATGTACAGAATCCTCCTATCTCAGGAATGCCTATGGTTCCTGAAGAAAAAAATATATACATGTAGCTAATCTTGTTAATTCTGGAGGCCAAAAAAAAACAATGTCCTGCA
Organism: Trachypithecus francoisi; assembly: GCF_009764315.1. NCBI lineage: Eukaryota > Metazoa > Chordata > Mammalia > Primates > Cercopithecidae > Trachypithecus > Trachypithecus francoisi. The sequence goes on from NW_022681461.1 coordinate 7,978,450, forward strand.
GTCATGAGGTCATGGCCCTTCTTGTGGTGAGCTCATCGGTCCCAAGCGCCAGGAGGGCTCTCCAGGCACTATCTGAGCCTCACAACACCCTTGGGCAGCCCCACCTGGCCCTGCACTGCCTCCTTCCCTTCTTGCAACAAAAAATTCAATGTCAAGGCAAAGACTGATAATGAGGATGATGTAATTAAAACTCCCCAGGACCAGACTCTCCACCCTGACTTTTCTAAAGGTCTATTCATCCCATCAATATCTTAGAAGGATGGGCCACATTCCTCCCTCCCAGTCTGCGGAAACTATGGGGACAGGCCCAGGGGTGAGCTGAGAGCTCCCTTGCCCAATGGAAAGGGCCTCTGCTCTGTCCCCCTCCTCTTCAGTTTTCTTTGGAGACAAGAGGCTGTTCTTCCTTTGAAAGGAGGAGGCTTAGTAAGAGTGGGATGAGGAGGGTGTCTTCCAGGGATGAAGCTTTGCTGTGGTCCAGGAATTGTGGGGAGCCAACATGTCCTGTTTCCCCAAATTACTGCCGGAAGGGGCTGCAGGGCCCCAGGAGACACCCAGCACCCTCCTACAGCCTTCTCCAGCAGGTCCAAGGCAACTTCTTCTCCCTCCCTTCTTCCCCTCCTTGGCCTTCTGGAGGAGTTTGAAGAGTCCTTCACCATGTCCTCTGGGGAGCACATGAAGACGATGACTTTTTAAGGCAGTGTCTCTTCTATTCACCTTGACTTTGGCAGCACTGATTTCTCAAAACCCATCTCAATGTATATATACCTTCCTGTTTAATTTAATAAAAATTAGCTCACCAAACTCCACCCTGGAGTAATTCACCAAAGTCACAAATTCACTTGAAAGAAATGTATCCGAGGGGTCTGTGGATGGAAGTCAAAGAGTCTGAGAACTTGAATGGGGAAAGAATTCCATCTTTATTTCCAACCAACTTCTAACTAGAACTTAGCCTTGTCTTCACTATGAGTGTGAGTACCTTCACAGTAGGATTTGGGATAGCTATGATTTTGTCACCACCGAAGCCACAATTATTTGAGCAGCTTGATAAAATTGTTGCAGATGTCATAAAACTTTATTTAGGTATTTATTTAGAGACCGGGCCTTGCTTTGTCACCTAGGCTGAGTGCAATGGTGCAATCTCAGTTTACTGCAGCCTCCACCTCCTGGGTTCAAGAATTCTACCGCCTCAGCCACCTGAGTAGCTAGGACCAGAGGCACGGGCTACCATGCCTGGCTAATTGTTGTTTTTCTGTATTTTGTAGAGGCGGAGTTTTTCCATGTTGCTCAGGCTGGTCTAGAACTCCTGGGCTCAAGAGATCCATCCGCCTCCTAAAGACTGGGATTACAGGCATGAGCCACCACATCCGGCCAAAATTTTGTATACTCTACCAATCCTTACAGACATTCATCTTTAGCTAAAAATAAAATAAAATAAAATATTAAAAAGACAATAATTCTGGTTTTTCCTCTTGGAAAAAAATCACTAGAAAATCTATGTGTGTCTACGGTGGAAGCATCAGGAGGACGGGCTTTGCTGACGCTGCTTCATTGATTACTGTGTTCCCAGCATCTAGACTAGTACTGTGCATGGTAGGTGTTTAATTAAGCACAGTACTTACTGAATTTAAAACACTAGGTAAACTAGTAAGTGCTTACAAATCTATGGACTTTATTGACTTTTTAAACTGCAAAAGTAATGCATGCTTATAAAACATCAAACATTAAATTTATAGAGCAAAAAAGATGTCTCCCTTGTAATAACCCCGCCTCCCCTCCCCTCCACACCCCCTCTGCCAGGCTGGGGTCACTCCTATTAGCACTCTGGTGTGAATCCTCTCAGATCTTTCCCACTTATTTAAAATGTGTGGGTTGGGGAGGGTGGCTTTTTGGTTTTTGTTAATAAATATATAACAAGGTGACCGACTGAATATGTAATTTGTATTTTGCCTTTCTTTTTTCCTGCTTTTAGCAAGAGAAACCCTGGAGTTTTCAAGCAAAAGCTTTTCATGACTAGGGTGGAGGTATGAGAATAAAATATACAGCCACACACTTGTTTCAGCTTTTTGTGCTTAAGGTCTCCAGAAGAAAGAAATTGCCAGGAGATGGGGCTGGCCTGAAAGCAGTGTATAACATAAACGGGTTTTCATGTTCTGAAGATTCAGCCCATGATGCGAATGAAGCTACATGTCTCAGACTGGGATAGAATCTAGAGTCTGGGTCCCATGACTGAGAGGTAGAGAGCAGAGAGAGCCTTCGGCTATATGCCCTGGCTGAGGTTATCAGGGAGAAGAGGTAGGGAGACGAGAGGAAAGAATCCCCTCCCCTACAACCTTCAAGTGGCAGCAACCTGGAAGCCCCAAGAGCCAAATAGCCTAACCTAGTCCCAGGCCTGCAGGTGAGCCTATTGATAAGGTTTGGCTGTGTCCCCACCCAAATCTCACCTTCAGTCGTAATAATCCCCACATGTCAAGGGTGGGGCCAGGTGGAGGTAATTGAATCATGGAGGCGGTTTCCCCCATACTGTTCTCAGCAGTGAATAAGTCTCACCAGACCTGATGGTTTTATAAATGGGAGTTCCCCTGCATAAGCTCTCTCGCCTGCCGCCATCTAAGATGTGACTTTGCTCCTCATTCACCTTCCACCATGATTGTGAGGCCTCCCCAGCAATGTGGAACTGTGAGTCAATTAAACCTCTTTCTTTTATAAATTACCTATTCTTGCTTGGTGTGATGGCTCACACCTGTAATCCCAGCACTTTGGGAGGCTGAGGCGGGTGGATCATGAGGTCAGGAGATCAAGACCATCCTGGCTAACATGGTGAAACACCTTCTCTATTAAAAATATAAAAAATTAGCTAGGCATGGTGGCGGGCGCCTGTAGTCCCAGCTACTTGGGAGGCTGAGGCAGGAGAATGGCGTGAACCCGGGAGGTGGAGCTTGCAATGAGCCGAGATCACCCCACTGCACTCCAGCCTGGGAGACAGAGCGAGACTCTGTCTCAATAAATAAATAAGTGAATAAATAACCTATTCTTGGCTATGTCTTTATTAGCAGTGTGAGAACAGACTAATCTACCTATTAAGGAGAAGTGGAGTCACAAGACCTTCCCAGAACATCTGGGGAAGGAAACCGGGCAAGGCAAACATAGCCCTTGACACCAAGTTTGCCAGGCTACAGGAGATGGCTGCAAGGGAACAGACACTGGGCTCCACCCCTGCCTGGCAGTGGAAAGGCAGAGAATCTCCTGTTTGGATTGCATAACCCCTGGGGTGTTTGGGTGATTGGGGGAGTAAGGAAACATCCTGAGAAGGATACAGGACCTCCCATTAGTCTGTATCTCGGGACTCAAGCTGATGCTCTGAAAAAATCATGGCAGCATTTGTATTCCAACATACCTAACTTTATCACTTAAAAATTTAACCTAGGCTAGGCGTGGTAGGGGTTAGCCCTATAATCCCAGCACTTTGGGAGGCCGAGGCTGACAGATCACTTGATGTAAGGAGTTCGAGACCAGCCCGGCCAACATAGTGAAACACTGTCTCTATCTACTAAAAATAAAAGAATTAGCTGGGCATGGTGACGCATGCCTGTAGTCCCAGCTACTCAGGAGACTGAGGCAGGAGAATTGCTTGAACCCGGGAGGCGGAGATTGCAGTGAGCTGAGATCATGCCATTGCACTCCAACCTGGGCAACAGAACAAGACTCTGTCTCAAAAAAAAAAAAAAAAAAGAAAGTTTATCCTAGCTATCTTCCCACACCATCACATATACAGACACCTCAATACTCTAACCAATGAATAGAATTCTAGACTTTGTATATACCGTCATTTATTTATCAATCCTTCATTGACACTCAGTTATGGGTTTTCCCCAGTTATTTCCCATTATAGACCAGGCTGCAGTAAAATTGCTTGAACGTAGGTTTTTACAATCAGATTCAATTCTTTCTAAAAGCTGGAATCCTGAGTGGAATGACAAGGCAAACAAGGTGGGCAGAGTTCCAAATGTGTTGACGCTTGACAAATTGCCCTCTGCAGACAGTATGTGAAAGTGACCACTTCAGCAAGCATTCTGTTATTGCAGTGACGTTGTAGATTAACTTCGGGGGAATGTGGTATAGTCTTTTACCGAAGAGTCTCCTGCATTTCCCTTTGTTCCAGTCTTCTTTTAGATCTTTCAGTAAAGGTTTTTAGTGTCCCATATATAGGTGTATTCATTTCACTATGGGTACCATAGCAAAGTCCCACAGGCTGGGTGGCTTAAACAGAAGAAATGTATGGTCTCATGGTTCTGGAAGCCAGAAGTCTGAGATCCAGGTGTCAGGAGGGCTGGCTCCTCCCCAGGCTATGAGGGAGAAGCAACCCTAGGCCTCTCTCTCAACTTCTGGAGGTGTGCGGGAGTCTCTGGTGTTCCTTGGCTTGTAGAAGAATCACCCAATGTCTGCCTTTATCTCTACGTGGGTTCTCCCTCTGTGCTGGTGTGTGGCCAAGTTTCCTCTGTTTATAAGGTTACCAGCCATGTTGGGCTAGGGGGCCCTCCCTACTCCAGTATGACCTCATCTTAACTTAGCTAATTAAATATAACTGACAGGACTCCACTTCCACAGTCTGAGGTATTGGGGACTAGGATTTCAACATCTGTATGTGATGGAGGCACAATTCAATCCATAACAATAGATATCACATGTGTCTTTTTTTTTTTTTTTTTTTGAGACAGAGTCTCTGTCACCCAGGCTGGAGTGCAGTGGCGCAATCTTGGCTCACTGCACCCTCCGCCTCCCGGGTTCAAGTGATTCTCCTGCCTCAGCCTCCAGAGTAGCTGAGATTACAGGCACCTGCCACCATGCCTGGCTAATTTTTGTATTTTTAGTAGAGACAGGATTTCACCGTGTTGGTCAGGCTGGTCTCGAACTCCTGACCTCGTAATCTGCATGCCTCAGCCTCCCAAAGAGCTGGGATTACAGGTGTCAGCTACCGTGCCCAGCCTCACATGTGTCTTTTTATGTGTATTACAAAATATTGTAAGTTTTCAATAATAATATGAATAGTATTGTTAAAATTACATCTTGCTGTTGCTGAAATTTAGAAAAATGCTTACATTTTGTAAATTTACTTTGGATCTGACTACAAAATTATGTCATATTAATTCAAATAAATTTGATTATCTTGTATTTTCTACATGCAAATAAATAATTAAAATTGTGTCTCTTAAGTATTTGCGTCTTTTTCCCTGTTCTTGCAGTGATCTTAAGACAATGTGAAATACCTAAATTTGTTGTCAGTATCTGTATTTTTTCTGACAATAAGAGAAATGTTTCCAAAATGTCAGTATTAAATATGGTACTTACTATATGTCCATTCTATGCACTTTTTAAAATATTTACATTTCAAAGTTTATCCACACAGAGATTAGAAACCGCGTGTGCGTGTGCGCGTGTGTGATGTTTAGCTTCTAAACAGATGGAATTCTAGGTAATCCAGCAAGGACCTGGCCATTCCACTGCAGGCCTGCCATGTCAGAGTCTCTGGGGTGCGTTTCCTCTTGGATGAGATTCTTCAGATAAGAATTCTCCAGTCTCCTTCAAGGGAGCAGGTACATGCCTAGCCCTGCGTATGGGAGCCAAGCAGAATGGAGAAGATCTCCCTGTACTGGCAGACTTCCTTCTCACTTTGCCCACCTGTGTCTGAGGTTTCCTAGTGCAGAGTCTTGTCCTTCCATTTCTGCTGAGAATACACCTCCAACTCCTGCTGGTGTGGCTGGGATGGTTGCATGGCCACATTCATGAGTAAGATTAGGAAATAATTTTCTTTTTTGTTCTATTCAATCTTAAGTATGTTTCTCCCTTTGTGGAATCACATGCAAAGATTTTTGGGGTTTTGTTTTTTTCCTTTTAATCCCTTGAAAAATACTTCAAATATTGTGGGAATTGGCCACCACTTCAAGGTTACATTAGTCTATAAAACTGTGTGTGATGCCTTTTATGGAAGTAGAACTTTGACATTTTTATTTCTTCGGTAATGTTTGGTACACTCAGAATTCTTCTCATTCTTGAGGCAGTGTGATTGTGCTTTCTGAGAAAATAATCAATTCTATGTGGATCTCCAAATTTACTGATTTAAAAAGGACATCTTAATCTCTCATAATTGGACTCTTTTTTTTTTTTTTTTTTGAGACAGAGTCTGGCTCTTGTCACCCAGGCTGGAGTGCGGTGGCACTATCTCAGCCTACTGCAACCTCCGCCTCCCAAGTTCAAGCAATTTTTCTGCCTCAGGCTCCTGAGTAGCTGGGATTACAGGCACCCACCACCACACCTGGCTAATTTTTGTACTTTTAGTGGAGACAGGGTTTCGCCACGTTGGCCAGGCTAGTCTTGAACTCCTGACCTCAGGTGATCCACTCACCTCAGCCTCCCAAAGTGCTAGGATTACAGGTGTGAGCCACCGCGCCCAGCCTATAATGGGACTCTTCCCACTTCCACGGCTGTATTCTCCCTTTCCTACTTGATCAGGCTTATGAGGCAGGTTGTGTGTGCTTGTGTGAGTGCTGGGGAGGGAGGGGTTACCAGACTGAGGATTCATGGACCTTATCTACTGGGTTTCTTTTATACTTACATGACATTTCAAAGACTACTACATTTGGTTTTCTTGCTTCTTTCTTTTTCTTTAGGCTTACTTTGCTTTTTATCTAGCTTCACGGGTTAAGTACTTCATTCAAATCTTTTGAATCATATATGGTTTCTATGAAATGATTTTAGGTTGTAATTTTTTCTCCCAGAGTCACCTGGCTGTATACAATCAGCTCTGATTGTTCTGCCCTTCCTGTTCACATCGAAACACGGTGCCTTTAGCTTTGATTTCCTCTCCTCTACAAAAGTAACCTCGAATCTTTTGCAAATCCAACTGGAGGGAAACTAAGCCAGGATTGCGGCGCCTCTGGGCTGTCCTCTCTTGCTTAAACCAGTTTAAATCCAAGCAATACTCATAGACGAGGACGTCAGGAACACAAAAGACAGCCTCAGGGGCCTAACTCAACAGCACCAGGCAGAGGACCAAAGCAGGCCAAATCGAGATAAAGTTGGACAGCCCTTGACAGTGGCTCTCGGCCACTCAGTAGGGAAAAGCCCTCCCTGGGCAGCAGAATCAGATGAGCACCCTTCTGGCAGGCTGGGGGCAGAGCACGCTGAGTGACAGTGGAGTGAGAGTTACCCAGCAGAGCAGGGAAGTAGTGGGAGCCGGCAGCCAGGGCCGCTCCTGCTGTTTGCAGGGCCCCACAGCACAAGGGTCCCTGGAGTGGACTGGCTGAGAACCACAACCGTCTCCCTCGACCTCATGAGAGGGCCTCTCGTCCAGATAACTCTGACAACATCTCTGAATTGTTTAATGTTGTTTTGGGGCTACAAATGGTTTCCAGGGCACTTCAAAACACATATAATTTTAGATTGATTTAGAAGCTAAAAAATATGGTATGGAAAATGCAATCACACTCTTCTCCCTTCCCCACTGCTCTTTGCATCCTAACACCTCCTAAACCCCCACATTTACGACCCTCCCTCCATCATCTCACTGGCTTATCACGACGGTCATTCTACAATCAGGCCTTTCTTTATTTCTCCTCTGGAAGGAACTCCTGGGGGCTATCGTGCGTTTAATGCCCAGACAGCTCTGCAGGTCTGAAAGTCACACAGATCATAACCTTTGGGCCCTGTTCCACCACCTTCCCCAGCCCACCCCACCTCACCCCATCTGTCTTGCAAGCCCCATCAGCCTATCACATTTTACGACCCGTTCTTCACTCTGCTTAGTGTCTGTTGACCCAGGTTGCTAAACAATTTTACACAGCTGTGCAGCCAGACCAGAAGTCGGCAGTTTCATATCTGTCTGCAATAAAGTTGGCTTGATGAAGTGGTTTCTTGGATTGCTCCACTTAGAATTTCTTAAATCAGCTGCATCTGACACTGTAGCTTTAGTGGACATCCAAGCGGAGACCAGAGCAGTGAGCCCCGCACGGCCCTTACACACACTGGCCCTGGACACCCCCAGACTCCACCTGGCCAGGGAAACCCGAAACTCCCTTTTTGCAACAGGTGGGACCACAACCATGGCTGTCAGGAAACTAGTTAGGAGTAATTCATGGACTGTATCTGTTGACCCTTGGGCCTCTAAATGTGAGGAAATCTGATAGCTGCTGGAGCCAGCGTCTGCCCAGGTTGCCCCAGCATGCCCTACCAGGGAGGCCAGAGGCTTCGTGCATGTCTGTCCTGCCAGGAAACTCCTGAGGAGGGCCAAGGTTTAGGGATCCACAGTGCCCTTAGTCTGCCCAGGGGGAAGGGGCCATCCCTAGAGACCTACAGACCACAAAAAATTGTATGTGTGCACCCATGCTCACAGCAGTGTAACTCATGGCGGATGACAGATGGAAGCAGCACGTGTCCATCAGCTGATGAATGGAAGAACGAAATGTGGTCTAGCCACACCATGGAGTATTCCTCCACCCCAAAAGGAAAGAAATGCTGACACACGCTACCACAGGGATGAACCCTGAGGACGTGATGCTCAGTGAAACGAGCAGATCACAGAAAGTCAAATGCTCTATGACTCTACTTACCTGAGGCATCCAGGGGAGTCAGATTCACAGAGATGGGAAATGGAATGGTGGTTTCCAAAAATGGAACGGGGGTAGCTGCTTAGTGGGTATAGAGTTTTGTAAGACAAATAAGTTCTGGAGATTGGCCTCACAACAATGTGAAAGTCCTTTACAGTACTGAACTGTACACTTAAAAATGGTTAAGATAGTAAATTTTATGTTATGTGCTTTTCACTACAATTTAAAAAAGAAAAAACACATTGCGAATGTATGATATGATCCATATTATACTTGCCATCAACAGTACTTGAAGTTCTTCAGCTCTTGGACTGCACACACCAAGAATCCCACCTTGATAAGTCCGGATACTGCTGGTGTGAAATTCAGCAACACAGAACACCTTTCAGCTGACATTTCAGTGTCTGTCCCTGAACTTGCAGGTAACAGTGATTCAAGACCTGAGCTCTGTCTCCCACAGGGGGCTGAGATGCATCAGCCCAAAGCCCCGTAGCCAGGAAGGGCTTTCTTCCTGTTCCCTTGTGAAGACGAAAATGCTTGTAAGACGCTGGGGGTCAGGGCAGGAAGATAATACTGCCTTCTAAGCCCAGGCATTTGCTTTAGTGGCCCTGTGGTGTGGTGAGATGCCCTTAGCCACTTCCTTTCCTCTAATGATGTGGGTTAAGTACACTGAGCTAAGCAGCTCCAGTAACTGGCAGGGAGCAGCAGCGAACCAAGCACCAGAAATATCAGCACTTAGCACCAAGCAGCTCTCAGAACCTGCTTCAGGCTCCAGCTTCAGTGGGTGGGTGGGATGAACGTTAGGCAGCAGACCTGGATAGGGTAAGGGGCACATGGCTCGCCTCCTCATTGTACTTTACTTCTTGACAAGGACTCTAAAAGCACAAGACTGGGGATCTATTGCTGGAGGAAAACCACCCCCAAACACCTAGACACCCAAAATGTAGTGTCTTAAAATAACCACCATTTTTCTTTTGTTCATACATCTGCAATTTAAGCAGTGCCCAGCAAGGACAGCTTGCCTCCGCCCTCAGAGCATCAGCTGCAGCGGCTAGGAGATGGGAAGCTCTGCAGGATCACTCACTGATGTGTTGGGCAGTTGATGCTGGCTTGGCTGGGACCTCGGCTGTCGTGGCCTCTCCGTGTGGCTGCTGGGCTTCCTCCCAGCATGGCAGCTAAGGTCCAAGAACAAGGGTCTTGAGAGTCAGGCAGAAGCTGTGTCATCTTTTCTAATCAAACCTCAAACTCACACAGTGTCATTTCCACCACTGAAGCCAGCCCGTATTCAAGGGAGGAGGGTTAGACTCTATTTCGGGATGACAAAAGTGTCCAAGAATTTGCAAGATGCGCTTTTAAACCACCGCTCTTGGCAAGTTACTTGTCACTGACAACGAGCTGGTCTCCGTGTGCCTTAGTTTCCCTGTGTGTAGGTCATCCTGAGGCTTACACAGCTGACGTAGACAAGCCTCTCAGCACCATGCTTATCCATCAGGGGATATTTGCTATGGATCATGCAACCCCACAGAGGGAGAGGCTGGTTAGCATGATTGCCATTTTATAAAAGAGGAAGATAGAGCACAGTGAGATGTTGAGAGTTGTGTGAGTACACCAAGCTTGCTAGGGAAAAGATCAAAACCAGAAAATCATCTCCCCAGCCAGTTGAAGAAGTTTCCCAAAGTTCCTGAAAGCAGATAAAGGCTTTTGCTCTTTTTGTGGAGAAAACCATTGCTAAGAGGGTACCGGAGAAGAGTCACAGGAGGAGGCCTCTGCTGGAGCAAAGAGTCTGTGAGCCAGGAAGCCGGGGACGGGGCTTCAGCTGGAAAATATTGGGAAATACGAAATACGAAGGAGCCAATATGAAATGCTGAAGAGGCCATTTTTTGCAACTTTTTACATTTTGTTAATGATTTACACACCAGGCAATGACCCTAATGCCCCTGAGGATTTGCAGAGGGCCAGATAGTGATAGCCAGCCCTGAAGTTGCAGACGAGGAATGTAGGAGAAAAGCAGCCCTTCTGCTGCTCTCAACTCAGGCCCCATACCCCAGCTCGAGCTGCTCTCACGATGTCCACCGTTGCCTCCCAGGCCTTCAGGGATCACCTAGTACAGCTTTCTCCCTCCTAGAATCTGCAAACCACCTTTGAGGAACGTGGCCCCTGCCACGCTCAGAAACAATCTAGACACGGGATTCTCTTCCCTACTAGCTAATGAAATGTCCACAAAGCCCAGTACAGTGGCCTCAGCCATGTGCCCCAGGGCCTTGGCCTCAGAGAGGTCTCAGGGCTCCTGTCTTGAGTGGAGTTGTAGCCTTGGCACCTCTGGAAGTGGAGGAGACCAGGATCACTCTTGTGGCTCTGCCCAGTGACTCACCCTGGTGTCCTGGTGTCCCCTAAGGACACCTCTCCACTTGTCAATCACTGCCCTGAACACCCTGGCTGAAGGCAAGTCTCAGAGGTGAGTCAGTTACCTTCACTGAAGTGGGGTGAGTGTGGCCTTGTGCTGACCAAACTCTTTCTGACTGTTCTGTGTCCCTAAAATAATTGCCCACAACACTTCCCCAGGGCCAAACCCCTGCCCTTAGAGGCCTTCCTGAGTCCAAGTCCCCAACCCACCTAGTAGGTTGTACATGTGCTCTTTGGGAGGGAAAGTAATGAGTTACTGGCTCATTCTTTTGGGGGGATTACATCATTCCATTAGCTAGTAGTGAGGAGTGTATTCCCCACCAAGTCTTAGCAGCCTACCCTACCTCAGATGCTCTTCTGACTGTGAACTTACCACTCACCCTTAAGTGGGGGAACCCAGGTCCTGCCACCAACCTGGGGGATCCTCTGTGCCTGCCTCCCTCAACAGAGTTCAGCAGACATGGCCTGCCGTGCCTGCCAAGGCATTAGCCTGGCTCACTCCCTCAAAACACTTGCTCTGAGAGAACAGCTGCCATGTTGTGAGGAAGCCCAGGGCTCACAGAGGCACAGGGAGGGGCTTTCTGTGGCACAGCCCTGGCTGAGCTCCCAGCCATGGCCAGCACCAACTTACAGCCAGGAGAGGGAGCCCTCTTGGACGTGAAGCCTTGTGAAGCCTCCACAGCTACTGCCACAGGTGTGGGAAAGGCTCCATTCCCCCAAAGAAATGGAACAAAGAAGTATACACTTCTTGCCCCAAAAAGTGCAGAGGAGGGGTCTCCATGGGGGCCTCTTATGTCTTAGACCCTGTGGCAGTTTCTGAAATGGCTCACAATGATTCCTAGCTCCAAGAATTCATACCTTCAACATGTGTGCATGCATCTAGGCATATTTTGTGTGACCGTGTGTGGGGGAGGTATATACGTGTGTATGTATGTGTGTGTATATATATATGTGTGTGTGTGTCTATGTGTATGTGAGTAGGTATGTAAGTGTATAATTATGCATGTGTGGGTGTGTGGGTGTCTATGTGCGTATGAATGTGTGTGGTGTGTGTATATGTGTATGGATGTACATGAGAATGTGCATATATATGTATGTGTATGAGTGTATCTGTGAGACTATATGTCTGTGTGTGTGTGAGTATATGTATGTGGGTATGTGTGCATGTGTGTATGTGTGTAGATGAGTATATGTGTGTATATGAATGAGTATGTATGCAAATATGTGTATGTGTATATGAGTATATGAGTTTGTGAGAGTGTGTGTATGAATGCATATGAGTGTATGTGTGCGCAGGTATGTATATGTGTGTACATGTGAGTGTATGAGTGTATGTACGTGTGTTTGTGTGTGGGCATGTATGTGTGTGCACACAAGCTGGACCTAGTGAATGACAAATAAATAAAATGAATAAACGTTAATAAAATATGACAAAGCTGGCTGGATGTCATTTCCAAGGTCACCTTGTAAAAGACTGATTTTAATCTTGCTTTCACTATCTTTTGCCTTCTCAGCTCATTTTGATGAAGCAAGCTGTCACGCTGGAGGGTCCCATGTGGCAAGGAACTGAAACGCTCTGTTCAACAGCCTATGAGCCAGCAGCCACATGAGTGAGTTTGGAAGCAGATCCCTCCCCAGTCGAGCCTTGAGATGACAGAGCTGTGACTGACACCTTGGCTGTAGCTTGTACCAGACACTGAAGCAGAGGATCCAGTTAAGTTTTGCTCAGATTCCTGAGCTACAGGATCATAGATATGACTGTTTTAAGATACAGTGTTTTGAGTTAATATGTTATATAGCAATAGATAATTAATTTAGTATCAATGTAATGTGGCAATAAAAAATGCCTGAGGCCAGGCCCAGTGGCTAATGCCTGTAATTCCAGCACTTCAGGAGGCTGAGACATGCAGATCACGAGGTCAGGAGTTCGAGACCAGCATGACCAGCATGGCAAAACCTGGTCTCTACTAAAAAAACACAAAAATTAGCTGGGTGTGGTGGTGCACACCTGTAATCCCAGCTACTCAGGAGGCTGAGCAGGAAAATCACTTGAACTCAGGAGGCAGAGGTTGCAGTGAGCCAAGTTTGTGCCGTTGCACTCCAGCCTGGGCAACAGAGAGAGACTCTGTCTAAAAAAAAAAAAAGCCTGAAAATGCAGAAGTAGCTGCAAAACTGGACAGTAGATGAATGTGAATGGATTTTCAGGTGTGTGATACAGAAAACCTAAATTGCTTTGGACAAATTGTTAGCAGAAACCTCAGCTTTGGGAACACTGCCAGTGAAGGCTCAAGAAGAAGTGAGGGATATGTTACAGGAAATTGAAGGAAAGGGATTCTCATCATATAGTGGCAAATGGTTTAGCTACACTGCTGCTTGTAGTTATGCGGAGTGCAGAACTTGGACCTAGCAAACTGTGTAGTCTAGATAAGAACTTCAAGGAAAATGTTGAAGGCATTACCTGGTTCTTCTTGCTGCTTACAACAAAATGTGAGATGGGAATGCAAAACTGAAGAAAGAACTGTTAGAAAGACTTGATGACACATAAAATTCTCATCCTTTGCAAATAGCAAAAGATGCTAAAATTAAGAATATCTAAGCAACATTCAAAATTGCCTAGAAATAAAGGCAAGATGTGATTGTGCAATCTTTTGTTAAAATCTCAGAACAGTTGTAATATCAGAGTACTACTGAGACACATGAAAGGCCCTTTTAAAAAATCGTGTACCCACAATTCCTCTTAAATGAGTCATGGGGTCTATAAAAAGCATCAGGGTATTGTCCCTAATCTTTCTCAGCAGGAGTCCAAAGTAGAGAAGAACATATCTCAAAGAGACAGGTAACTGTGGCTTTGAAGCCACAGCTTAATTATCTAATGAAGTGGGTTCCAGTGAGATTCATAGAACACCCACAAATTGTTTGAAAAAACTACATCAGCAAAAACACTTCCACCTTGAACTAAAAGAGACAGAGCCAGGGCAAGCAAAATGAAAAGAGGCAATTGTACCTCAACATTTGACTGGCAGGAAGGAGGCTGAGAGAACTAACTGCTCAGAGGCAAACACCTTTTGGCTTTCATAAAAAAGTAAGTATACTAAAAGGACAAAAGTAAGAGCCCAGAGGGTGGAGCCAAGAGCCACAGAGAATGATTCTCAGGCCTTGAGAACTAATCAAAAAAATTCCAGTGTTTGCCCAGCTGTACTTCAGAATTGCTATGGATCAGTACCTCCTGTGTGCCTCCCATTTCCCCTTTTATAACAGAAAAGATTATACTGTTTATCCCATGCCTGTGCCTCCATTGCATGTAGAGTGAGTGAAGGGAAGATAACTTGTGTCTTGAGTTCATGAGTATAAGACTGAAAAGTGCTGTACTTGAAGATCTGTACTTAGGCCACCTCATCTAAGGAGCCTCATTCATCCCCTGGATTTGATTTAAATGATGAGATTTTTGAATTTGAGCTGGTGTTGTAATGTAATGAGACTTGGGGGGGGACCTTGTAGGACATAAATTATTAAGAGCCAGGGAACAGCCTAAGTTAGGCAGCTCCTGAAATTGTTCCCAGTGGTCTCCACCTCTTAGAGTTTACACTCTAAGGATCCTTTCTCTTTGGGGAGGTAGCAGGCTGAACCTGGTGAGTAGCTTCTAATGAACAAAATACAGCAAAGGTGATGGGAGGCCGCTTTCAAGATAGGGCCATGAAACACTGTGACTTTCCTCATGCTTGAGCTTGCTCTCCTTCACATGCTCACTTTGTTGAAGCAGGCTGTCATGCGGAGGAAATCTACAGGGCAAGATGCCAAGGACAGCCTCCAACCAACAGCCAATGAGGAGCCAAGGCCCTCGGTCCAACAGGCTGGGAGCTGCTGAACCTGCTTGTAAGGATGCAGTATGCAATGGACCGAATGTTTGCATTCTCCAAAATTCACACATTGAAATATTAAGGCCAAAGTGATCATTTTAGGAGGTAGAGTCTTTGGGAAGTGATTAGGTCATAAGGGGGGAGCCTTTATGAATGGGATTAAGTGTCTTCATGAAAGAAGCCTCAGAAAGCTCTCTCATTTCTTCTGTCATGAGAGGACACAGAGACAACGTGGCCATCTATGAACCAGGAAGCGGGGCCTCAACATACACTGAATCTTTCAGCACCGTGATCTTAGACTTCCAGCCTCCAGAACTGTAAGAAATAAATGTCTGTTGTTTAAGCCACCATGTCTGTGCTATTTTTTGTTATGGCAGCCTGAACTGACTGAGATACAGAGCTTCCTCTGTTCACACTTTAAAATGACTACAACAGGCCAGGCACGGTGGCTCGCACCTGTAATCCCAGCACTTTGGGAGGCCAAAGCAGGCGGATCACCTGAGGTTGGGAGTTCAAGACCAGGCTGACCAACATGGAGAAATCCTGTCTCTATTGAAAATGCAAAATTAACTGGGCATGGTGGCACATGCCTGTAATCCCAGCTACTCGGGAGGCTGAGGCAGGATAATCGCCTGAACCCAGGAAGCAGAAGTTGTGGTGAGCCGAGATCGTGCCATTGCACTCTAGCCTGGGCAACAAGAGGAAAGCTCCACCTCAAAAAAAAAAAAAAAGACTACCACATCACCAGATCACCTGTCAACACTATAAGGGACCCTGAAGCAGGGGACCCAGGTAAGCCTGTGCACCATTGTACATGGCCAGATCCCTGACTTGCAGAAACTGGGTGGTAATAAGTGCTGCTGTTTCAAACCATTGTGTTTTGGGGTATAATTAGTTAAGCAGCAATAGGTGACTAAAACACCCCACTTTCCAGAGGAATAGGGGATTTTCTGGGTACAAGTAAATGACCTTGGACCAGTCTCACCTGTGACCCCCAGGAATCCACATCACTGGAAATGCTTATTTGAAATGAGGTTCAAGGGGTGGTCCTGACCTTCCCGGACTAGGACTAAGATGGTTCTTACACATACTGCTGCTTGTGAATGGAGACAAGGGGGATGGCCTGATTCCCAATAACTCCCCATCGCTCCTGTAAGGGCTTCTGTTACCATGACACTTTGGATCTACACCTATGTCATGCCTCCCTGGTCCCTGAGAGTAATGCCACTGTCGCTAGGGACCTCAGAGCCCATACATGTGTCTACTAGCAGAGAGGGGCCACCGCACCTGCACACTGACCCCTCAGCCAGATTGAACCTGGCAGGCTCCGGCTTCCCCAGGATGAGTGTAAGAGAATTAATGCTGTGGGGGGTCTTTATGAGGTGAGAGATGCCTGGCAGGGAATTCCCTCCCTCCCCTGCCCCACTGCCAGGCTGTTCTGAAGCCCAGTTGTTTTCTCAACCCATCTGAAATGCCCCGTAAGAGGCACAGGTGCCTGTGGTCATGTGGCTGCTTGTCGTCCTAGGACACCCCACCCCGCCCCCACCCCTCACCCTGCTTCCCTGGGCTTCCGCTCCCCGCAGTAATCACAGGAGCCTTTGCCTCAGGATCTGTTTTCAAGCTGAAGATGGCGCTTCAAAAAAGCCAGATGAGGCTCTAGGCCAGGCCAGGTTGGACGACTACAGCACCCACTGTGATCCGGCAGCAGCCACCAAAGTCTCCCCCCGCATGAGGCTCCTGAAACACCCCAGCAGGAGTAAAGGCCCTGCATTCCCTAGACAGCGGTGGAGCAAAGGGGCTTTTCTCAGTGCCCGATGTGAGTCCCCACCCCAGCAGGAGTAAAGGCCCTGCATTCCCTAGACAGGGGTGGAGCAAAGGGGCTTTTCTCAGTGCTCAATGTGAGTCCCCAGCAACCAACAAAGAAGCGATGGCCATGTGACAGAGGGGACCCAATGCCCAGGGCCACCCAGGGAACCCTCGAGTTCTCCCAAGAGCTGCCTGCTCACCTTCTGTGAGGCACGGGCATGGAGCTGTGCTTCTGCCCCACCTGTGCTCCAACAGTAGCTCTGGCTGGGGAGGGAGGAGGGACCCCAGAGACTCTGTGACACTGTTTTTCACCGTAAGCTTCCTTAAAAAAACAACATTTTGCCATGAGCCAACATGAATTGAACCCGATGCCAGTGTTCTCAGTGGCTGCCTATATGTGTGTATGTGTGTCTAGAGATATGTAGGTGTGCATATGTGTGCATATACATGTTACTATGTACTTGCATATCATGTGTACATGTGTGTTCTGTGGTGTGCTTGTATGTGCATAGGTGTATGAGTGTATATGCACTGTGTGCGTGTGTGTGTATGTGTGCGTGTAGTCTATGTGCATGCATGTATATATGTGGGTATGCACATAGGTGTGTGTGGATGTGGCTGAATGTATGTATGAGGGTGTGTGAATGGGTGTGTAGGTGCATGCCTGTATGTAGGGGTTATGCATGTGTGTGGGTGTGTAGTGTACATGGATGTGCATACATATGCATATGTGGGGTGTATTCTGGATGTGCATGTGTGTGTGCATACATGTGTGCATGGGGGTGTATGTACATGGGTGTGTAGTGAGTGGTATGTGTGCGCATATGTGTGTGTGTGTACAGAGGTGTTGGTCTAGTCCTCCCCAGCACGCTGAGCCGCCGCTCAGGGCTAGCAGTCACTGCTGGGCTATGTGTCCTGCACTGAATCCTCACACACCAACAATGCTCCCAATTTACAGATGAGAAATCCAAGGCCCACGGAGGTGAAGTCCCTCACCCAGGCCATGGGGATGGCTATACAGCTTGTGTGGTGACACAGACCGGTGTTGAGATCCCCGGCCTGCTGCAGCCCGGCCAAATGGCTTGCCTTTCCTCTGCCCCTCCTTGGTAACGTGAGGACAAACTGCTCACCATGTGGGACCTGTGGGGAATCCGAGAGTTCTCGTGTCAGGGGAAGCTTGCCTGGTGTCTGGGAGAGGAAGTGCCTCTCCTTGTTCACTCACAGGCACTTCCTCCACACCTACTCTGTGCCCGCACCACGCTGGTACCACAACACCGGCTCCTGGAAGCAGATTCATGTGATTTCTAAAGGGTTTGCTCCTGGATAGCACAAATGGAGGGAGAGATGCGGGGCAGGGAAGGGGAAGAGGCCAGGGTGCAAGTTCAGTAAGAGCCCCAGCCCCTACCTGATCTCACCTGCAGCATCGATCAACAGTGAATGTCTAAGCTATGACGCGGTTGTTTAAGCTGCCTTGAATGGTCCATGGTGCTCATTGCAGAGGCCCGAGCAGATGAAGACAAGCCCAGGCTCCTAGAGCAAAGGGAAAGCAAGGCCTCTCACCCTCCCTGCCGGGACCCCCCGACCGGGCACTCCATCTCCCCAGGAAGGAGTGTGGGGAAACAGCCCTGTCTACACTGGAAACAACCCACTTCCAGAAGCCCCTGTCCAATACTTTTACCCTTGATTTTTCAGCCCGGAGCATTTTATAAGAAATATAACCCACATGGCATTGAGTCACCGGGCCTGAGCTCAGCAAAAACTGTTTTGTAAGAAATGTTTTCTATCCACCAGAGGCCTCTTTTCTTAGAAACAGGAAATCATTTTTAGCCAAGAATAAACAAGCTTGGCACTAAGCAGGTTAGTTTTTCACATAAAGCCCCTGATGGACTTTGTGGACTTCTTAGTCATAGATCGGATTTCCTTTTCAGACTCTTTTCTGTTGACTCTTGACTGTTGAAATAAGATGAGTTTGCACTGGACCTACTGCCCACGGGACCCCCACCAAGCTGCCATGAGAACATGCCATGCATGGCCCAGGGCAGCAGCAGAGACCACATGACTTCAGCAGGCCCAATGACACTAACAGCTACCATTGACGAGGGTACCAGTACTTGGTGGCAGCATGCTGTAATCGTAAAGAAAATGAGCTGTAGATTTCTGAGCACATCTCTCAACCTCTCTAAAGGTCATGACCCATGTCTATAAAGAAATGTTGACAACCAACTGACAAGCTTGTTGTAAGAATTCAAAAAACCAGTGTCAATGTGCACACCCATCTCAGTGCAATGCCTGGCATGGAGCACATGCATGATAAAGGGTAAGTAATGTCACTACTGGAGGTCACATGAGATTCACCAACAGAGAGAACGGGGGCGGGAAGGGGGCTCTTTCACATTTGTTTTAATCCCTAAAACCCAGTGCTGTTACTGGCATGTGGTAGGAATGTCATTTACTATGCGTTGAATGAAAAGAATGAATGGGGATACAGATGCAGTCTGCCCCTAAATACTTGACAGCAATCCTGGCTACTTAGGCTTCTTCTTCCAAACGTATTGGTTCTTCAGCTAAGACAGCAGAAGAGGTGATTTAGTCCATGATTGTTACACTCAGCCACAAGTGAACACAGAAATAGTCCAGAGTGTCACAGGTCCAGGGCAAAGGACTATCATGGACAGTTACGGTCATGAGAAAGGTGGGTCTCAGAGGTGGTCTCGGCAATCAGATGGCAATGAAGTTCTAGATGCATTGAGACAAGCTCTAGACAGTAGCATGCAGTCCAACAACTTGTACCAGCATCCCCAGCCTCTGGCACTCATGTTTCTGCTCCTGGGGCCTCCACAGGTGCAACAAGCTAGCGGTTTGCTTGGATCTCTGCCTCATCTTTCTTCCTTTGTGCTTCAGTATGCGTATTCGCTTCTTTCTCCACTCCACTGTCATGGCGCAGAGGTTTCCAAGAAGATGGCACTAAGGCTGAGAGACATATTGCTTTGAGATTAATCAGATAGAGTTTATTTCCCTGTCAAACTCAACAGAAAAGTTTCATGTGTTTTTTCCCACTTTAGCATGGATATTTCAAGTGATGGAACCCAACTGTGGGTTATTCAGACAAAGCCCTTGCTTCCAATCCACTGGAGTGGGAGAAAGAAAGAGAGAGAGAGAGAGGAAGGAAGGAAGGAAGGAAGGAAGGAAGGAGGAAGGAAGGAAGGAAGGAAAAGAGAAAGAAAGAGGGAAGGAGGGAAGGAGGAAAGGAAGGAAGGAAGGAAGGAAGGAAGGAAGGAAGGAAGGAAAGGAAGGAAAGAAGGAAGGAAGGATGGAAGGAAAGGAAGGAAAGGAAGGGATAGAAAGGAAAGAAAGGAAAGAAATGGAAGCAGTGACCTCAGGTGAGTCTGAAGAGGCAGGTTGCATTTGCTGAAGACAGTTGAACAACATCCAGCATCCCACTGTCTCTTCCGCAGTGTGGCCTTGCCAGTCCCTGTCAAGGGCCTCATCTCTCCCAGTTGAATCTGGGCCGACTTCTGTGACTTTGTCAACCAATTTAAGCTCTGATTATTCCAAGTCCAAGCTATTAGAGGCCTTGCAACTCCTTATCAACTTTTGGGACCTGGCCCTTGGGCTGCTCCCTCTTGGGACCTGGCCACCATGCTGGGAGAGGCTGAGTGGAGAGGGCTCATATGGGCACTCCTGAGATTCCAGACCGAGAGGACAGCTGAAAGCCAACATCTTTGGCCAGACACAAAGACGAAGGCACCATCCTGGACATTCGCTTAGCAGAGGCTTCAGAGACTCCAGGTCTGGGCACTGTCTGATTGGATCTGAAGTCTCACCATTGTGAGGATGGTGTGGCCAAGCCCAATCTACCTACAGCATCATAGGCGAGAATAACATATTGTTGTTCTAAGCCACTGAGCTTTGAGGTGCTTTTAAATGCAGCCATAGTCAGCCAGAACAGTGAAGAGGGTGTCAACAGGACAACGAGTCAGTGAGAGGACAGGACTTCAGGAGTGATGATGGGAGGAGGGAAGGTCTCTAAAGAGGCACCGTGTAGCCAAAATGCAGGTAACCAGGAGCCGGGCATGCAAAGGTGAGGAGAAACGTGCAAGAGCACTATGGCAGCTCTGCTCAGCCAGCATGAGCTGGCCTGGGGTCAGGTGGGCAGCTGGGGAGACAGTGAGCAGGTCAGAAGGGGCCAGGGGAGCTGCCCATGTGGACAGCAGCAGGGAGTTGACCAGGAGGCATTAGAAGCAGTGGCAAGCCCACGAAAGGCTTTAAGCAGGAGACCTTGTGGCCTGATGTGCCCAGTGGGGAATGGATTAGGCCTGGAGGGTAAGAAAGCAGCTGGGAGGCCACCCGGGTGCAGAGTGGGGAAGTGGTGGTGGCACCTCATGTCAATGACCAATGTCCCCTAAACTGGCTGCTCAGGGGCTCCTCTCTCTTGATGACAGGCCTCTGGATGGGGGCGCTGGGCGCGACCCCATACTGTTCCTCATGCAAGGCTGACCCCACCAGTCTGTGCCAGCCTATGGCAACTGCTTCCCTGGGAGGAAGGACAGAGTTATGTTCTTTGATCAGCACCAAGCAACGATGTTCTGGCTCATTTTAAGAGAACCCAAATGGCTCATTGGTGAGGCTCTTCCATGGAGGGGAACAAAGAACAGAGGGTTCCAGAATGGCGAAGCTGAGCTCTCACTAGTGGCCTGACTACCGAACGCTGCTAGCACTGACTTCAAACTCACAATCACTTCAATAAAATGCCAGGGAGAACTCTTTCTAGAACAGTGGCTTTCGAACTTCTTTCTGGCTCCATAAAGAAATCCATGTTACTCTGGGAGGCCAAGGCAGGCAGATCACGAGGTCAGGAGTTCAAGACCAGCCTGGCCAACATGGTGAAACCCCATCTCTACTAATAATACAAAAATTAGCTGGATATGGTGGCACGAGTCTGTAATCCTAGCTATTCGGGAGGCTGAGATGAGATAATTGCTTGAACCAGGACCCGGGATGCAGAGGTTGCCGAGAGCCAAGACAGAGAGAGACTCTGAGAGAGAGAGAGAGAGAGAGAGAGAGAGGAAGAAAGGCATGTTGCCTGTCAGCCGGCGCCTCCAGACACGGCCGCCCGCCAAGGATGGAAGGCTCACAACGCAGGCTTCCCACGGGCAGAATACACTGGTATTCCTCTGCTCTGCTCTCCCACACATTAAAAAACAAAAACAAAAACACTGGTCACTTCCCACTAATGGCACTGAACCAAAAGTTTAAAATCCTGTTCCTGAAGCCCGCAGTGATGAGAAGGATGGAAGACCCGGCCTTCGGGGAGGCACCTGGCCCACACTGCGGCTCTCACCTCCCTCTGTGCCTGTGCCTCAGCATCGGGCCAGGTGAGCACCCCTGGTTTAGGCCCCAGGAAGAACAAGGAGATGGAGATGTTCTTCCTCCAGTGATCAAGCTAGTGTCGTCTAACCCAAAGAGGAGAACAGGAGGGTGGGACTTCCAGAGACCAGCCCCAGCCCCCAGCCCTCCATCACAGAACTGGTACCAGGTAGCACCCCCTAAACAATCCACACCCCTCCCAGCTCTGCCTTGCATGATTCAACCCTTCCCTGGGGAAATTTAACACGTGAAAATGGACATTTCACCCCACACAATCCAGATGCAGATACAAGGGGGCACTGAAGACAAATTTTCAATGTAGCAACTGGGGCTAAATTTGTCAACAGAAACTGACTGCAGCCTAGATTTATAGTCCGTGCTTTCCCCAAGATCTTCCCTGGGGACCATTCAGCACATGCGTGTCTGCCAAATGCTTTTCAAATCTTCTCCAAGGTGTAATGTTCTGCTGCTCCTCAAATGACTTTTTTAAAAAATTTAAAACAATGCAATTTCTTGCGACCAAACCTTATATAAGAATGATTTTTTAATTTCAAAACTAATCAAGTTATATCTCTGAAAATTCTATTTCATTTTACAAGGAAGGAAACATCTTTTTAGCAACATAACACACACATAGATGTTAAATGTTTCAAACACTCCTTTCCCAGTTGTTTGGCTTACATATTTACATTTGTACAACTAACCTATTTTCACAATTAGTAACACTCACTAAGTGTTTTCCACTCACTAAAGGCTATAGACCTTCATTTCACTAAGTTTGCAGTAGACTTTAAAGAAAGATGAACCTGGCCAGGCGCGGTGGCTCACACCAGTAATCACAACACTGGGAGGTCAAGATAGGCGGTTCACGAGGTCAGGAGATCAAGACCTTCCCGGCCAACATGGTGAAACCCCATGTCTACTAATAATACAAAAATTAGCTGGGTGTGGTGGCACATGCCTGTAATTCCAGCTACTCGGGAGGCTGAGGCAGGAGAATTGCTTGAACCCGGACGGCGGAGATTGCAATGAGGTAAGGTCACGCGACCACACTCCAGCCTGGTGACAGAGCGAGACTCCAAGAAAGAAAGGAAAGAAAGGAAAGAAAGAGAGAAAAAGAGAAAGAAAGAAAGAAAGGAAAGAAAGAAAGAAAGGAAAGAAAGAGAGAAAAAGAGAAAGAAAGAAAAAGAAGAAAGAAAGAAAGAAAGAAAGAAAGAAAGAAAGAAGGGAAAGAAGGGAGGGAGGGAGGGAGGAGAAGAAGAAGAAGGAGGAGGAGGAGGAGGAAAGGAAGGAAGGAAGGAAGGAAGGAATGAAGGAAGGAAGGAAGGAAACTCAGAAAATCAAGACATTTATGATTACAGGAAATCTATCCCAAAAACCACACTACACACATCAAGCTCAGTCCCTCTTCCCACATACGGGCAAAATGAAGAACTGTTCAATGCATCTTCCCAACTTAACAGGGGACATTTGAAGTTATTTTCAAAGTTTTGCTTTACACAAAAAGTGACATCACTGAGGACTAAACGCTGACTGATTTTCTTCTTTTGCCCAAATTCCTACTTAAGGGGCCTGGAGAGTCACACTCTACAAACCATAAAGTCTCATCAGAGGGATTTTATTTAACCCTATATAATGTGGTGGCTTACTTTCCAACCCGACTCTGGCATAACATCACGTAACAAGGAAGGAAATCAAAATATTTGAACTCCAAATATATTTTCTTGCCATATCTTGAAATTGCCCTGCAAAGTCATCTCTTGTGGGGAAAAATCTACGTTCTATAGAGAATGCCCTTTCCCTTTTCCAGACCTTTTTCCTGATCCAAGAGAGTCAACTAAGAGTCTGGCACCTTTTTCAGTCTGATAAGAAACATTCACAATCTATTCTCTCTGAAGCCTGCTACCCTGGAGGTTTCATCTGCATAATGAGAGCCTTGGTCTCCACAATCCCTTATCTTAACCCAGACAATTCCTTTCTATTGATTCCAGGTCTTTAGATAAACTCTTTCAACCAAATGACAATTAGAAAACTTCTAAATCTGCTGGGCTCGGTGGCTCAAGCCTGTAATCCCAGCACTTTGGGAGGCCGAGACGGGTGGATCACGAGGTCAGGAGATCGAGACCATCCTGGCTAACACGGTGAAACCCCGTCTCTACTAAAAAATACAAAAAACTAGCCGGGTGAGGTGGTGGGCGCCTGTAGTCCCAGCTACTCGGGAGGCTGAGGCAGGAGAATGGCGTAAACCCGGGAGGCGGAGCTTGCAGTAAGCTGAGATCGGGCCACTGCACTCCAGCCTGGGCGACAGAGCGAGACTCCGTCTCAAAAAAAGAAAAAAAAGAAAACTTTAAAATCTACCTATAACTGGAAGGACTTCTCACTTCCCAAACCCCTTCAAGTTGTCTAGCCTTTCTAGACCAAACCAATGTACATCTCAAATGAATTTGATTGATGTCTCATGTCTCTCAAAAATGTGTAAAACCAGCCAGTGCAGTGGTTCACACCTGTAATCCCAGCACTTTGGGAGGCTGAGGTGGGCAGATCACCTGAGGTCGGGAGTTGGAGACCAGCCTGACACACATGGAGAAATCCCGTCTCTACTAAAAATGGAAAATTAGCCAGGTGTGGTGGCACATGTCTGCAATCCCAGCTACTTGGGAGGCTGAGGCAGGAGAATCACTTGAACCCGGGAGGCAGAGGTTGCAGTGAGCTAAGACAGAGCCATTGCACTCCAGTCTGGGCAGTAAGAGCAAAGCTCAGTCTCAAAAAATACAAATAAACAAAAAATGTAAAACCAAGCTGTGCCCCAACCACCTTGGGCACAAGTTCTCAGGATCTCCTGAGGGCCATGTCACAGGCCACAGTCACTCATATTTGGCTCAGAATAAATCTCTTCAAATATTTTACAGAGTTGGACTTTTTTCCTCAACATCGTTTTGCGCAAGTCTCTCCAGAGGTAACTAGGGGTCAAACTGCATTTGTTACTTTGATGGAGAATACCAAATGGCCTTTCTCAGATGGTGCATCATTTTAAACTCCCATTTTAAATATTAGTGGGTAGTAACCAGTGTTTTTGTTTAAACTATTTATACTAAGCAATATGTGGGAATGCCTATTTCCCTAAACTAGTGTTATCACATTTTTAAAACATTTCTGAAACTTCTGCAAAGTTTGTTTTTTTATTACTCTTTTTTTTTAAATTTTTATTGAAGTATATCCTACACACTGAGACATGCACAAAGTGAACCCATTCATGTAACATTCTTGATTCCTTTCAGACACTGTTTCTCCTAGTCACAGGGCAGGTGTATGCTCAGCTTCAGTGGAAACTGCCGAACAGCCCCCAGATTGGCTGTACCAGTGCGTACCCCACACCAGCAGTGGATGGGGGCTGGCTGCTCCACACCCTCACCAACACTGGCCTTGTCAGTTGTAGAATTTTTTTCACTTTGGCCAATTTTGTGGCTGTACATGAGGATATCACCTTGTGGTTTTCCCTGGTGACTAATGAAGCTGAACACCTCTTTTTGCTCGTGAACATTTGGATTTCCTTTTCTGGGCAGTGCCAATGTGTCACATTGATTTTTCTTTTTTGTCTTGTCTTATTGATCTGTAAGAGTTCTTTGTATATTTTGATTATGAGTTCTTTGTCAGATTTATGTATTGCAAATATCTCCTTCCATTCTGAGGTTGCCTTTTAAATCTTGTAAAGTGATCCTCGGAGGAACAGAAATACTCCATCTTGGTGGAGTCCTACTTATCAACATTTCCCCTTTTTGCACCTTTTGTGTCCTGATTAAGAAATATTTGCCTGCTCCAAGGTCATAAAAATATTATATTTTTCAAAGCCGTATTGTTTGTGCTTTTTGCATTTAGAAATGCAATTCATTCTGAGTTTGAAAGGAGGTGGGAGTCAGAAGAAATATTTTCTTATGAATAGAAATTTTATTCCTCATGTATCGAGGGAAGAAAATGTTGTTCCCTCTTGATTTATCTTTTCTGCATAAATCAAGCATCCATACAAATAACCATACATAACTGTTCCTAGACCCTATACTGTGAACTAAAAATAAAATTCTAAACCCCTTAATGACTGAACAAACCCCATCTTGGCCAAGGAGACCCCAGAAAAACCTTAAAAACTAAGTTCCTTGACGGGACAGGCGGTCAGACACGCCTCATTAAACTCTCTTCCTTTTGGAGTTTAGACAAAACAACTGACCAGCACTAATGTTGAAATAGAGATCGTAAGACTCACAGAACAGACTGTTTGTGGCAATAAAATACCAAATTACAAACAGGACCTAAGGCCATGCCAGACAAGGGTTAAGTCACATACCTCCTCCACTGAAAGAAAGAACTGGTCGGGTGCAGTGGCTCACGCCTATAATCCCAGCACTTTGGCAGGCCAAGGCAGGCGGATCACAAGGTCAGCAGATTGAGACCATGCTGCCTAACATGGTGAAATCCTGTCTCTATTAAAATACAAAAAATTAGCCAGGCATGGTGGCACGCACCTGTAGTCCCAGCTACTCGGGAGGCTGAGGCAGGAGAATTGCTTGGGGAGGCGGAGGTTGCAGTGAGCCAAGATGTGCCACTGCACACTTCAGCCTGGGTGACAAAGTGAGACTCTGAAGAAAGAAAGAAAGAAAGAAAGAGAGAAAGAGAGAGAGAGGAAGGAAGGAGAAAGAAAGAAGAAAGAAAGAGAGAGAGAGAGAAAGAAAGAAAGAAAGAAAGAAAGAAAGAAAGAAAGAAAGAAAGAAAGAAAGAAAGAAAGAAAGAAAGAGAAAGAAAAGAAAGGAAAGAAGAAAGAAAGAAAGAAAGAAAGAAAGAAAGAAAGAAAGAAAGAAAGAGAAAAGAAAGAAAAGAAAAGAAAAGAAAAAAGAATGAACTATGTTGTAACTGCCACAAGGTTTTTCTCTTTCTCTAGCAGCTAAACAAGCTCCGGCCTTGAGATAAGCAATGTTAAAGCAATTACAACTCATCCAGCTCACGGAGGCTGAATAACTGAACGCCTGTTCCACCAGCCACAACTACAGCACCGACTGGCTGGTTTACAGAGGCTCCGCACTTGAATCCCTTCATGTCCTGAAAAGACCTTTTGAGGTATAGGGCCTGATTGTAATATATTTAAGTGTTCAGTCTCAACCCCAAGGTAGACTTGAGTCGTATGTTACATACATGTCAGTTCTGCACACATGCATCAGGACCACCTCATGAATACTCCTAGCTCCTCCTATAACTTGTTGAATATGTATGTGTATCCAACCCGTTTAGCACAAAGCTCCTGCCCTAATCTCTCCTTCAGAGTGCCTGTCTCTGGCCTTGGCCAAAGGCAAGCTTCGTGGCCTACGGGATGGCCACACTGACAGCTGCAACCATCAGGTCTCCTTTTCCAAACTTAAAGATTGTGTGATTTTTAAGTTAGAAATGTCTTTTTTTACATTGATCTGTTCATTCGTGTGCAAACATCACACCGCCTTAATTCCTCTAGATTTCTAACAGATCTTTCCTTTGGATAGAGTGAGTCATCCAGTTTTATTCTTCTTCCACAAAGAGTTTGGGCCTTTGGATTTCTTACATTTTAAAATCAGTTTGTCAATTTTCACCACCAACAAAAAAGCCTGCTCTTAGCTGCAAGTGGTGGCAGGTGCCTGTGATCCCAGCTACTCGGGAGGCTGAGGCAGGAGAATTGCTTGAATCTGGAAGGTGGAGGTTGCAGTGAGCTGAGATCGCAGCACTGCACTCCAGCCTGGGCCACAGAGTGAAACTCTGTCTCAAAAACAAAAAACAAACAAACAAACAAAAAAACCCTGCTCTTTAAAATTTTCAATATAGCTCTCACATATTTCATGCGCTTAAAAGCTGTTTGTGTTCCCTTGTCTGAAAACTTTTATTAATATATTTTAATCTTTTTGGACTATTGGTCTTTTTGTTATTGATTTGTAGGAGTTCTTTATAAATTAAGAAAATTAGCTCCTTGTCTATGATACGAGTTGCAAATATTTTCCCATGTTTCCATTTGTCTTTAGACTTGGAAATGCAGTGCCCACATTATTTTATTTTTATGTGTGTCAATCTTTTCCAGGTTTTTTGTGTCTTTCTTAGAAAGGCCTTCCTTACTCCAAGGTTATCATTACAACTGTTTAAAAATATGCGTTTGTACTGAGAAAAGAGCAGCTGTTTTGCCAGAATGATGGAATGTGTGAAGATTCTTTCTGTTATGTATTTCCTCTAGTATTGCTATCACATATGGGGATACTATCTTAAAATAAATGCCATGGCCAAAGCATGGTATTGGTGCTTCTGAAATGTTCTAGAGCCATGTTACTAGCTATGGCATGGACCCCCCACGCCTTGATGATGACTAGGCCTAAAGACCTTTCACCTACAGATGCCACTCATGGTATTGAGAGGTGCCTTAGCAACAGATAATCATTATTATACCTTTTCTTAAATTTGACAAAGTAAGGGATTTGGACCACAGTGCGTTCAGACTGCCAGCAGTTCACATTCTACCCCCATCCTGGCGGTGGGAGCTGCCGGGGGGGGGGATATAAATTATAATTCTGTGTTCTTTCTCATAGCAGGCCCCCCAGTATTAGGCCCCCAAAACCCGGACTTACTACAGTATCTACCTAGGAAGCACCAAATAGCATCTTGCATTGATACCATGCTCTTAGAAGAGTCCAGCTGCTGGATGCAAGCTGGAGAGGGACCGTGGAGAAGATAAGGCTGAAGTGGGAAAGGAAGAGGCAGTGAGGGTTTGGAACGGGATGGTGCTGGAGGAAATTAGGGAATAAATTACCTGAGGACAACTTGAACCCAAAGCACTGTCTTTCAGAAGTCTACCAGGTCAGCCCAAATCCAAAATCACTCCTGTAGCAGGCCGCAGAATCAGGGAATGGAAATTAGCAGAAAACAGAGCCAATTCTGGCTCAACACCTGGACCAATTCAATCTGAGTGGTCACCCTCGGAAGAAGCCCTTACTGGCCTCCACTGCCTGGGGGACCAGTGAATCTCCAAACCGGCTCATGCAGATGGAGGCGGCCTCAGCACAGGGTATGAGCAGCCAGGCCTGGACGCCCCCACACAGAGCGGCCCTGAGCTCACCCACGCCAGGCACTGGGCAGTCAGACGGCCCTGGGGACTGCAGAGTCAAGCTCTCCTATCCGCCCCTGGCCCTACATGGCCCCTCACAGCCCATCAGGGACTCTCCCAACCTTTGTGTAGCAACCTTATCAGGGTTTTTCCAAGAAAGGCTCCTTCAGCTTTGCCTGGGGAAATTACAGAGCAGTGGGTGGGAGGTGGAGGGGGGGCCACCTCCAAACAGCTTTGCGTGTTCTGCAACAAGCCTCTCACCGCTTCCTGCTTTTCTCAGCATTACAGAAAATACCTCTCTAATTTCGGCAGTGGCTCCAATAGTAACTCAAAAAGAAGGCAAGACACTGACTGGACAAGTAGCTGCAGGGCTCTTAGTGGTGTGCACTCCATTTACAAATTCCTGTTTAAAAAGAATTTGCATGTGAATGAGGTTCAGGGCAGATACAAATCAACCTTAAAATAGTTGAGGGCCACTAGCTCAGGGCTCCAAGCCACCAGGCTGATGGAAATACTCAGCCCCCTCCATCCCTGGAAGGTCCTAATGAAACTCAAGAATTCTAGGTCTTTCTTCCCCGCTTTCAAATGATGTGAAAAGCCTCACAACGTTGGAGAGAGTCCCTAAGGCTAGCAAATGTGAATGTCAGTGTAAACTGCAGGTGTTGAGTTTATCTTAGTTTATCTCGTATCATCTGCAAGCCTGGTTTCTAAAGGTCAGTTTTCTGACAGATGAGGTGAGTCTTTGTTTTCTAACCAGAGACATTCAATGAATTCTTTTTAAAGTTTTCTTGCCCATTTAACATGCAAATGCTACAGAATAATTTGCCATATTGTAAATTGTGAGGTGGGGCAAGAAGCAGGGATTATTTCTGGATCAAGGGATTGTTGCAGTCTGTCAATGAAGAGGTGCCACGTGGATCAACACACACTCACATCCCTGTATTTTGTGTATTTTATTTTATTTTATTTTACTATTTTTAAATTTAATTCTTTATTTTTGAGACAGGGTCTTGCTCTGTCGCCCAGGCTAAAGTGCAGTGCCATGATCTCGGCTCACTGTGACCTCCGCCTCCCAGGTTCAAGTGATTCTCGTGTCTCAGCCTCCCGAATAGATGGGAGTACAGGCACACGCTACCATGCCTGGCTAATTTTTGTGGTTTTGGTAGAGATGAGGTTTCGCCATTTTGCCCAGGCTGGTCTTGAACGCCTGAGCTCAAGCAATCCTCCCACCTCAGCCTCCCTGGGATGACAGGCATGAGCTGGGATGACAGGCATGAGCCACTGTTCCCAACCCCTGTATTTTGTTTCTTTAAGAGATAAGAAAGAGCTAGAGGTGGACACTCAGACCTTACATGGCAATTCTCCTGGCCTCTTGTGTGCAAATCACCAGACAGAACTCTCTGGAGAAGGATGCGGGTACACCAGGGCCCTTCCAGCTAATAAAGAAAGCTGAAAATAAGACACACGAACAAACACACTAGAGAGAGTGGTGCGACATGAAGACACCTTGGCTGCAATTGAAGAAGGTGATGTATGTCCACGGGAGGACAGAGAAGAGCAGCGGCTGCACGTCCCCTGGAAAGGGCTGTGGAGTAGGTGAGGCTAGAGTGGGATTGGGAGAAGAGGAGTGAGGGTTGAGGGTTTGGAAATGGTTGGCCCTGGAGGGAATTGGGTAACAAGATGACCTGAACCCAAAGCATTGAATGTGCCAGAGAAAGAGGAAGACTGAGTGAATTCAAAGCAGGCAAAGTGAGCACATCAAAGCGAAAGGAGGTGACTCTGAACATAGCTCGAGTACCAGCGGCCAAGGGGCCACTGTCCTACTGGGACTGGATTGTCACTGAGAGAGGAGAGAAAGTATGGACTTTGGGACTATGATCCTTGGCTTCTGTCAGGAGTGAGCATCTAAAGCAAACAAGGCCTCTAAGGGAGATGGTAGCCACTAAGTTGGTGACATGTTCTGTGTCAGACTAGGAGAGCCTGGCGGGCAGGCCTGAGAAATTCAAGCTGATAAGTCACTAGGCAGATGTTTTAAGAATCCAGGGCCTGTTGCTGGAACGAGCTGGAAATCTCTCATGAGACCCACATGCAAAAGTTGACCTCCTCTTTTACCAAAATGGCAAATGTGCCTTGCTCCCATATATGCTTTAGTGGGAGACATCACTGACCTTTTCCATTCAACTGATCATGAGTTCATGACACAGGGACATTTTTGCCAAGCACTGCTGAAGCCACCCATACATATGGCCCCTAACAGTACAGAGTTTGCCATTAAGAGATGCAAATCAGTGCCAAGGGAAGTTAGAAAACAAGGAGGGACTTTCCCTACTCCAGTTTACATCCAGGATTACAAAGGTGGCTTTTGTCTCTATCAAGAGGAGCATCCATGGAGACTAGAACCCTGCTACTCAAAGTGTGGCCTGTAGACCAGCAGCCTCTCCCAGGAGCTGGGTAGCAAGCCAAACCCTCAGGCCCCACCCCAGACCTGCTGCATCAGAGCCCTCATTCCTGCCAGCTTCCCAAAAGACTATAGCATCCGCATTTAATCCTGAACGTAATTGACCCAGAGCAATACCCAAGCTCTTTCTGCCTGGGAAGAGAGCAGGAATCAAACAGGAGGTTTTAATCCTGGTCTGCACCCCTCCTGAGTCCCAGATAGCATGGCACGAGCAGCCCAGCCTTGCCCATCCCTGGGAGCCTCCAAAGAGCCTCTGAGCTGGGCAGTCACTGACCAAGGCTGTGTCCATCAGCTGTCCCAGGGCTCCTCCCAACAATGAGCTCAGTTAAAAACCCTGAAGTCAGGCCAGGCACGGTGGCTCACACCTGTAGTCCCAGTACTTTGGGAGGTCAAGGCGGGTGGATCATGAGGTCAGGAGTTCAAGACCAGCCTGGCCAACATGGTAAAACTCCATCTCTACTAAAAATACAAAAATTAACCAGGCTTGGTGGCACATGACTGTAATCCCAGCTACTCTGGAGGCTGAGGCAGGAGAATCACTTGAACCCAGGAGGCGGAGGTTGCATCGAGCTGAGACTGTACAACTGCACTCCAGCCTGGGCAACAAGAGCGAAACTCCATCTCACACACACACACACACACACATACACACACACACACACAAAAACCCTGAAGTCAAGGGAGCTGCCCTGGGCTGAGGTCCTTGGACTGCCATGGGCTCTCCCTGCCCACACCTGCTCACTGCCCCTCTCCCCTCACTGTGGAGGCTGGCAGCTGCCCAGGCTCACCCGAGTCTGAGCCTGGGCAGTTACTAATGTTAAATGATGGCTCATCTGGGCTGTGAAGGGCAGGCGGTTACAGGCAGCTGTGTGGGTTACCCTTGTGTACGCAGTGCCATTGCTGCCTATGTTCTGGACACAGAGGAGAGAAGGAGCTCATCGGTCATTCTATGGTGACGCAGTCCCCTGTGATAGGAATCCCACAGCAGCAGGCACAGCTAACACCCCACCCTTAGGGTGCAGAACACGGCTCCTGATGCCCTGTGGAATTTGACGAAGGTACCTTAAAATAAAATGTGTCATCTCAAAGGAATTTTCTCCAAATTTGGGACCGTAGGCCCCGGCTCTCAATCTCCAAAGATTCTGAAGATTCAGACTAGTCTTTTTGATTTTCTGCCCCTTTTAAAATAATAGAATCCAGATTGGCATAACCCCTTAAACCAGCCATGATTTTTGACAAAGTTTTTTGTTTGTTTGTTTGTTTGTTTGTTTGTTTGTTTGTTTTCGAGACGGAGTCTTGCTCTCTCGCCCAGGCTGGAGTGCACTGGCGTGGTCTTGGCTCACTGCAAGCTCCGCCTCCGGGGTTCATGCCATTCTCTTGCCTCAGCCTCCTGAGTAACTGGGACTACAGGTGCCCGCCACCATGCCCAGCTAATTTTTTGTATTTTTTAGTAGAGACGGGGTTTCACCATGTTAGCCAGGATGGTCTTGATTTTCTGACCTTGTGATCCACCTGCCTCAGTCTCCCAAAGTGCTGGGATTACAGGCATGATCCACCGCGCCCAGCCTTTGATCAGTTTTTAAATACACTCAATTTTTCTAAAAAGTGCCAAATATACAAATTTGTACGTCTTTAGAGTCCAATAAAACTTCACTCACCTGACTGTTTAGAATGTGAGCATCAGTGCGCATGGCAGGGTAAGAATCTGTTACAGCTTCTCCTGCCTGCATTCTGGAAATGCAGTGGGCCTCTGCATGGGCATGGACTCAGGTCCCGAATGCTGCAGTCCATGAAGACCTGAGCTGTACGCAGGGAAAGACCATGACAAACTTGATTAGGGTGGGTCTGTGGGTACCAGGTTCTTCCTTTATGGTCTCCCCGAAGTCCCCACTCCTGAAAATGAGTTCAGGGATACCTGGGAGCTGCGTCCACACCAAATAAGTCCAACAAAACTGCTAGCCCTCCCACAGCAAAAACATTTCTCAGAGCATATGGGTCAGTAAGCACAGTCGCCACTGTTTATCAGATGCTTAGAGCAGGTCAGTCATTATTCCGGACTGTCATTGACCCACCCAGGAACATGTAAAAATGCAAATTCCAGGTCCCATCCCAGACCTGCTGAATCAGGATCTCCTGGGCTGAGACCCAGCAGTCTGACTTTTAAGAAACCTCTGAATGGTTGTGGTTCTTGCTAAAGTTTAAAGACCACCAGCCTTCATCATCTGGTCTCTGTGATTCGAGTGTGATTTATTGCAGAGCACAGAAAAGTGGGAGATCTGAAAAGTCAAAAAGCTCAGTGCAACTGTATGAGTCAGGGCTCTCCAGAGGAAAATAGCCAGCGAAGTGTGTATAGGGAGAGAATCTAGGGGACTTTGCTCACATGAATACAGAGACTGGCAGAGATGGTGGGCCACAGGCTGGAGCTCCAGGAGAGCTGACACTGCAGGCATCTGAAGGCTGTCTGCCAGTGGTGCAGAGAAGTCCAAAGGCAACTGTCTCCTCCCGGGCAGGATCAGCCTTTTGCTCTGTTCAGGTCTTCAATGAACTGAGGAGGCCCACACGGGAGGACAATCTGCTTTCCTCACAGTTCACTGATTTAAAGTTACCTTCACAGAAACACCCAGGAGAAGGTTTGACCAAATATCTTGGCACCCCATGGCCCAGCCAAGTTGACACATACAATCCACCATCACACAGGTCCACATACCCAGCCAGTAGGGAAGCCAGGATGGCAAGCCCGCCAGACCTGGTAGCCTAGCAGCTGCTGCTAGTGACACCACCAGCTCATCCAAGCGGGCCTTTCATATCCAGGTCACTGTGGTGGTGAGGAAGGCACAGCAGAGTGGAAAGGGCCCAAGCTTTGCCCACAGTAGAACCTGGACCTCAGTCCTCTCTGCCACATGCTGTAAGTATGATCAAGCATACTGGCTATTCTCTGAGCATCAGTCTTCCCCATTGTGAAATGGGCCTGTACCCTCTGCACCTAGAGGAAGGGGAAATGTCAGCATCTTTCCTCAGCACCCAGGAAGTGGAGGGGAGTTCCTTTCCCTCCCAGTTTTCTGCACTGAACGTCCCTTTTCACAGAAGCAGCTGGTAGGTTAGAGAAATGACTGCCTTGCTGGCACCACTAGGGAGGGCGTAGGCATTGCCAACCTAAGTGACATGCAAATTTCACCAGGGACCTCGTGGGGTGACCAAGCTTTCCAGAATTTAAAACATAGCCACTTTATCAGGTCTTCTTTTAGTAGAACCTAGAACCAGAGACCATCTAAAGGTATGGCGCTTGCTTCAGGGCTACAGCCTGTCAAGGTCCCAGGTGTCATGTTTAAAAGTGACAGAGACAGCCGAGTGCTGTGGCTCAGGCCTGTAATCCCAGCACTTTGGTAGTCTGAGGCAGGTGGATCATGAGGTGAAGAGATCGAGACCATCCTGGCCAACATGGTGAAACCCCATCTCTACTAAAAATACAAAAAATTAGCTGGGCATGGTGGCGCACACCTGTAGTCCCAGCTACTCAGGAGGCTGAGGCAGGAGGATTGCTTGAACCTGGGAGGTGGAGGTTGCAGTGAGCCGAGATGGCACCACTGCACTCCAGCCTGGCAGCAGAGCGAGACTCCATCTCAGAAAACAACAACAACAAAAACAAAAGTGACAGACGCTATAGGTCACACAGGATCAAAATAGGACTGAACGTCCAAATGGAACTAAAATCTGGTGAATTCTTTTTTAAGTCAATTAAGTTGCAATTAATTTAATTTTTCAGTGCCCTGTTACAGGTAGTTATAAATTCAAATTAGCTTCAACTGGGTCAAAGTACTTGCAAACAATTTAACAACTAGCAGAGGTTTGAGAAACTGTAGCATTTACCCTCAGGGGCAAGACGTTCATAAGACGGTCCTGCTATCCTCAGCCCAGGAACTTAATCCCACTATAGCCAAGAACAAAAGGGATCTGGACTCGGAGCCACTCTGAATTGCTTCTCATTTGCATAAATTTGCATATCACCTTCCAGCAGCTCCCACCCCAGCTGAATCAAAGGAACCATGGAGTGCTGCATCCTTAAAATTAAGCTGCAGGCTGTGTCTCTGGCGTGATATGTCTGCAGATTTTCAGGTTGATTACATTGATCACATCAGTTTAGCAAAGTGGACACGGGGAGACAATACCTTTGATGGGAGCTGCAGAACTTCCAGGGCTGTCCTGCAGCAGGGAGCAGCTGCAGGCTGGGTGGGCTTCAGCCCCTTCAGGGCAGAGCTGGCTCCACAGCCGGCCCCTGATCCCACCCCTTGGGGTCTCCACCCCCTCCCATATCCCCCTTGTAACTGGAATGGGTAATCTCATTGGCTGCAGAGCCCGGGGATTTACATAAGAACACCTTATTCCAAAGCCATCATTTGCCCTACCGTCTGAATCCTAACATCTCAGAGACACTTAGCAAAATCAAGCTTTCCTAAAAATAGATGCTCCATATTAGATGGCACATATTAGCCCTCATTAAGCCTCTTACTGAGAAAGCCCTTAAACCTTTTTATACAAGTTCCGCCTATCCAACTTCCCTTTCGCTGTTCAAGCCTGAGCCAATAGACCCGGAAATCGCTTTTCCTATTCCCCGTCTCTGCAGCTCCCAGATGCCTCGGTGTGAGGCAGGACACACAATGCGGGCCGCAGGGTTGGGGAGAACATTTTAGAGCTTCTCTTAATATTTTTTTTCATCTCTTACATGGATGAAGGGTATGTTCAAAACAAGGTTTACTGATGGAGTACACAGTCCAGTGGAGACAAAGTGGGGAGCTTGTGCAAGCTGTGGCACCTCGGTGCCTCAGCCTCCACACCTGCTGCCTTGGCAGAACCTTCCAGCCGTGGCTCCTTAGCATCGCTGACTTTCCACGACACGTTTCCATTGCTCATCTTCATCAAGGTTCATCTTCATAAAAGTGTAACGGTGCTTTCCATTCACTCCAGCCGCTCTCCTTATTTGCATTACACTGGGAGAGGGGGTGGTTTGTTCCGGGGTAGGCCCTGCAGCACCAAGGGCTAGAGCTCTGTCTCCAGCTACATGCCCAGTGGTGAGACCCTGAGCAGGAGCTCAAACTCTAGTGCATCACCGCCCACTCTAGACCATGGGGCAACTAATGGTTTCTACCTAGAGGGGTATTGTGCCAATTAAATGTGAAGTACTCAACATAATGTCCAAGTAGGCACTCAGTGACCCCTGGATGTTATCAAGATCACTTTACAGAAAATGTGTTTTCAAAATGTGTGCCCCACTAGGTTCCAGGTATGAATGTGCCCATCTGTGCATCCATTCATGAATATGTCAAATGATCTATGTGTTTGTCTAAATACATAGATCAATCGATCTATATATTCAGATATGTGAGAGCCCCTTCTTATTTGTTCCGTAGGGATTTCTAGTCACAACTTGAGAGGAAAGTCAGGGGACTGTTCCCTTCTGGATGCCCATGTGTGGGTAGGGCACCCCTCATGGCCCCATGATCCACAATAAAGGGCTTTCTGACTTCTCCCCTCTTCATCCAGTTTCTGCATTGGTAGGTAGGTTTCCTCTATGTGAGCTCACAAGGGACACCAAAGAAGACTTGAGCAGTTCTTCATCCAAGGTTGTCATTTGGCAAACTCCCCCCACATAGCAGTGCATTCCATCAGCAGCCCTGTGCCCTTGTAAGGACTGGCCATCCTCTAAGCATGCTCCTGTGATGAGCCTTTTGTATCTCGGGCTGGCAGACAGCCCAGTGGAGTCATCCACTTCTTCCCCACCTCGGAATCCTCTCCTTCTAGCCTCCCTGTAGGAGTCCCCTTCCCGCTCATGATGCTTCCCTGGACATAGCCTTCCTGCCTAAGCAAACAGCATTGCCCTTGTCATGCAATGGTAGAGAAAGGATGGAAAGGGCATTCTCTACTCTCAGAAACAGTTCACCCTTCTACCTCCAAGAACACGAAGGAAAAGGCGACTGATGTACCTACTACGGCTATATTGGATGGTTTGCTTTTTACCCCAAATTCACACCAGAGTGCACACAGCTATCTTATGCCCTTACTAGCACAGCTTTAGTCTCCCAACTGGGGGTGCACCATATGAGCACCGTGCCTAGCACACATCTCTGTCCTCTGCATTTTCATGCTGGCCCCTTGGAGGCTGGGGAGGAGAAGAGAGAGCCAGAGAGATGGAGGTATAGCAGGAGCCACTAGCCTGCTTCAGTGCACATGTGCCACTCTAACTGCCAGTCTCTCTCTTTTTCTTACTCCACCTTTCTCTCTCCATGCAGTCTTTATTGTTCTAAGTTCTCCATTCATCTTCAAAGCACATTCTTGGCTTTGCACTCCCCTTGTCTGCCCCTGCTTCATGTCCCCACCCGAATGTCTTCTATCTTATCATCTCCATCTTACTCAACCTCATGCTATTTTTTGTTTCTACATTTTCTCTCATTTTAAAAAATCCAACCACCTTTAATATTTACTCACCCCCCAAAGATTTTCAGTGTCACCCCCTCTCCATTAATTGTAGGCCATCAACTTTTACCACCATTTATTTTATTCCTCTATTTTTTTTCCCGCTGTGTTGACTAGCACTTGCCAAAGAACACTACCTCCATCTGAGGATGCCCCAGCAGACATTCTGGATTACTTTTCAAGCACTTTTTTTTTTTTAATGTACAGAGCTGACCCAGTAACTTCACCAAACTTCACCTCTGACATTTTAGTCTTCCATGTTTTGTTTTGCTTTGTTTTGTTTTGTTGAGATGGAGTCTCACTCTTGTTGCCCAGGCTGGAGTGCAATGGGGCAATCTCAGCTCACTGCAAGCTCCGCCTCCTGGGTTCAATCAATTCTCCTGCCTCAGCGTCCCAAGTAGTTGAGATTACAAGCACAAGCCACCACGCCCAGCTAATTTTGTATTTTTAGTAGACACCGGGTTTCACCATGTTAGTCAGGCTGGTCCTGAACTCCTAACCTCAGGTGATTCACCCTCCTCGGCCTCCCAAAGTGCTGGGATGACAGGTGTGAGCCATTGTGCCCGGCCAAGTCTTCCGTGTTTTAATGATTAAGACGGCATCGTGGATAAACAGGTCGAATTAATGTGAATTATTTTTCAGTCAGTATTCTCTGATAGGTATTATATCTCAGTCTTTCCTTCTGGTAGTCAAGACAAGAAGGAACTGTAGGTGTAGTGTGAGCACAAATTTCACTTTATTCTTCAACTCAGAAAGCCCTCATGATGTCCCTTGGATCCCAGAGTAAAAAAGTTGCAAACTCCCTGGAGCTCAGTTCTCGGCACTTCATCCTAATTGTGGCCCACAGTCCTCAAAGTGGAGGTCGAGTAAGTGATGATCTACTGTTTTTATTAATTTGCATTTTTATGAAGCTCTTTTGTAAGGACACCCTGTCGCTTCAGTGAACTTGAAGATCCTAGCCTCCAGGCCCATAGCCTTATTCACGGTGTATCTTTCGAGGTGCCCTGCGGAATTCGGTACTGAGTTTATAAATATTTGATGAGCCTGGCCAACTTGAGAGGACAGTCCAAGAAGATTCATAATGCGACTGTAAAGCCAGGCCTTGGCAGCATCCTCTCTTGATATGTTATTTGGTTGAGAGAATCACAAAACCAAAAAGTAATTAACAACCTGGAGGAACTGATAATGGTGCAGATGTTCCCTTCTCGAGACAGGAAGAAAGTCTCTGTCTCAGCAAAGCTGTCACCAACCCAAGAGCGAGGTCAGAACCAGAGCACCCACAAAAAGTTTGAAAAGAGACCACAGTTTAAGATGGATTCCCTCTCAGCTATTTGCACTTTTTCAAACTCTAACCTACACAGTGACTGGAAGCTTCTAGAGGCCTTTGAAGTCTTATAGAAGCACCTCCCCACCCTGACCTGCACAAAATGAATTTGGTCTATGTGGTCCTCTCAAACTTCTGGTATACGAATTTTATCTTTTGTCGTTTTCTGCTTTCTTCACTCTAGATAAAAATATCTAATTTTCTCAGAAGTGGGGGAGTATTTCTGAGCCTCCCCACAAACATTGTCTGTGTCCTTGGATTGCTGGAGGTATATTTCATGTGGCTGCTTTTGAAGTCAAAATGCCCATGGAGCTTCAGTTTCATAGTAGTCAGTCGTGGTAAAGTTCTGATCTTTTGAGACGCTGAAAGGGATTGCTGCAGTAGTTTGTTATTGTTGCTGTTGTTTTTGTTTTTTGGTTTTTTTTGTTTGTTTTTTTGTCTTTTTGAGGTAGAGTCTCGCTCTGTTACCCAGGATGAAGTGCAGTGGAACAATCTCAACTCACTGCAACCTCCGCCTACCAGGCTCAAGCGATCCTCCCACCTCAGCCTTCTGAGTAACTGAGACCACAAGCACCTACCACTATGCCTGGCTAATTTTTGTATTTTTTTGTAAAGACAGGGTTTCTCCATGTTGCCCGGGTGGGTCTTGAACTCCTGGGCTCAAGAGATCTTCCTGCCTTGGCCTCCTGAAGTGCTGGGATTGTGGACGTGAGCTACCACACCTGGCCTGCAGTAGTATTTTGAAGAAGCTCTTTAAAATCTTGATGGGACTTTGGGAGGCAGAGGCGGGTGGATCAC
Source organism: Trachypithecus francoisi (assembly GCF_009764315.1). Taxonomy (NCBI): domain Eukaryota; kingdom Metazoa; phylum Chordata; class Mammalia; order Primates; family Cercopithecidae; genus Trachypithecus; species Trachypithecus francoisi. The sequence goes on from NW_022681461.1 coordinate 8,018,633, forward strand.
GAGGTCAGGTGTTCAATACCAGCCTGGCCAAGATGGTGAAACCCCATCTTTACTAAAAATACAAAAATTAGCCAGGGATGGTGGCAGGCACCTGTAATCTCAGCTACTTGAAAGGTTGAGGCAGGAGAATTGCTTGAATCCAGGGAATGGAGGTTGCAAAGAGCTGAGACTGTGCCATTGCACTCCAGCCTGGGCAAGAGAGTGAGACAGCATCTCAAAAAAAAAAAAAAATCTTGGTGGGATAGACAGGTGAATGAAAGTATGGAGGGGTAGTGGGAAAGGAAAGGAAAGAGGAGAGGAGAGAAGGGGAGGGGAGGGGAGGGAAGGAGAGGGGACAGAGGGGAGGGGAGGGGAGGGGAGGGGGGGAGGGGAGGGGAGGGAAGGAAGATACAAGCTGGTAAAGTTTGAGGTTGATCTTGGTTGGCTTTGACTCATTAGTCTTTGCATAGTCAGCAATACTTCCCTCCTCCTCTCAGCATGATAGTCAACCCTATATTCAGTTCTTAGAGTTGCTATTTTCAGGGCTCATTAGTGGTTTGAATTCACAAGTCCTGTGGTTTTACACCTAGTTACAGAGGTCAATATTTACAGTGTGCTAGCAACACCACACGATAATGGAATTTTTCCCATATAAATAGCAAATCTCTGATAATTAGATGTTAACTTTCAATATAACCTATAGGTCCAAAGGATACAAACCATGGCAAAGGGTAGACCAGTAGACCTTCAAAGAAAAAGAAATTAAGTGGAATCTTACTGAAAGCATTCTTGCAACATAGAGCTTTAAACATCTTTATACATATTGACCCTGTAATGCTCTAAGAATATATCCTAGGGAAACCTTTAGGAATACTAAGATTTATGTTTAAAAAAAGCTCACCTTGGAATTTGTCATAATAACATACACTACAAACAACCCAAATATCCCATATTAGGGGAATTATTATATGTTGTGATGCATAAAGTGATGGAGGATAATATGTAAATATGAATGCATAATATTTGAAACCTCATTTTCAAAGAAATCTAAAGTTATCACATACTATCGTTTAAAAGAGAAAATGTTGCCCAGGTGCAGTGGCTCACGCCTGTAATCCCAGCACTTTGGGAGGCCAGGCAAGCAGATCGCCTGAGTTCAGGAGTTTAAGACCAGCTTGACCAATATGGAGAAACCCCGTCTCTACTAAAAATACAAAATTAGCCGGGCACGGTGGTGCATGCCTATAATCCCAGCTACTTGGGAGGCCAAGGCAGGAAAATCGCTTGGACCCTGAACGCGCAGGTTTCAGTGAGCTGAAATCGTGCCATCGCACTCCAGCCTGGGCAACAAGAGCGAAACTCCATCTCAAAAAAAAAAAAAGAAAAGAAAAGGAAATGTTAAAAATATATACATAATAATTATTTAAGAAAAATGACTGTAATGGAATATGAAATCTACCAACAATAAGAATCCTAACTGGTTATCCCTGATTAGTGGAATTGCCAGTAATTTTTCTTTTCTCTATTTGCTTTTCTATATTTTCCAAGTTTTCTGCAAAGACATATTGCTTTTAAAAAAAGTTTTATTTGTACCATGTAATACATCACCTGATAACCACAGGGGAAGAAAAACCAACAACGAAAGAGCTTATGACGCAAGGCAAAGGTCTTACACTCACCCGTCTCCACCTCTCTGGGGAAAATCTGATAGCTGTTCCTGGATTCAGTCACCTGTGATTGCCTGTGATAGATGCCTCTGTTCTGACAAGTTATCAGCTGTGGGAAACACCGATTGACTTTCCAGTTGAAAAGTGAATATTTTGCGGCCAGCCGCAGTGGCTCACGCCTGTAATCCCAGCACTTAGGGAGGCCGAGGTGGGTGGATCACAAGGTCAGGAGTTCAAGACAAGTCTGGCCAACATAACGAAACCCCGTCTCTACTAAAAATACAAAAATTAACTGGTGGAGCATGCCTGTGCTACTCGGGAGGCTGAGGCAGGAGAATTGCTTGAACCGGGACCCGGGAAGCGGAGGTTGTGGTGAAACGAGATCACACCACTGCACTTCAGCCTGGGCTACAGAGTAAGACTCTGTCTCAAAAAAAAAAAAAAAGGAAAGTGAATATTTTGCTAACTTATACTACCTTCTTTTCCCAAAGTCTGGCATTTATATTTATGATTTTAGCTAGTTTATTTGTTACCTTTGGAACTCTAAGAATATCTTTCGATATCCGTTCTACCAGCTTTCAGGAGTCTTTCCTGACACCTTATTTTCTAAGATGAAAGAATAGCCATGAGAATAGCAATTCTCCCACCTTTGTTTGACTTTCCTACCTTTTTCTAAATGTCCCTTTCCCCGCCCCCACCTTTTACTTTTGACCGTCTTCACTTTAGTGACAAACATGCAGCATGTGCTCTGTTTATAAATTATTTCTATCAGTTAAAAACAAATAAACAAGATTCACATTTTTTTTTCCAGAGACGGAGTCTTGCTCTGTTGCCCAGGTTGGAGTGCAGTGACACGACCTTGGCTCACTGCAACCTCTGCCTCCCAGGTTCAAGCAATTCTCCTGCCTCAGCCTCCCAAGTAGCTGGAACTACAGGTGTGCACCACCACACCCAGCTAATTTTTTTGTATTTTTGGTAGAGACAGGGTTTCACCATGTTGGCCAGGCTGGTCTCGAACTCCTGATCTGAAGTGATCCACCCACCTTGGCCTCCCAAAGTGCTGGGATTACATTCACATTGTTATAACTATTAACTATTGTTCAATTCTGAGCCAAGTGGAGCTACCCTAGGAAGGAGCTTCCTTCTCTGCAGAGCCATTCTCCCATCCTGCAGGCCAGGAACAATATTCCCAGCATGAAGATCAACTACTTCCTCCTGTCTTATAGCTCTTCATGGCTTCATTTCATAGCATACTTTTATTTGTTTCATACTTGCACTACAACTCTCTCAGAGTGCTTATCATTTTATCCTGTTTTTAGTTACCTTGTTCTGGTGGGTTTTCCTCCTTCTGTATTTGGCTTGATTACAGTCTCAAAATTGTTCCAGGCCCTGAATCACAATTTCTCTCCTATTGGGTTCTTTTCCCCTGGATGTCTCTTTTCCAGGCCTTGTCAATAAGGATCCGCCAGAACACAGTGCAGCTGAGCTTTAGTTGGGCCGTGCTGTGCCCTCAGCCTTGAGCTCTAAGAAAGGCGGTTGCTTTTAGGGAAACTTGAGGGGGCAGTACCATAGCTCCTGAGGCTCTCCCGCCATGAAAGATGATTATACCCAGTTTATATGTGAGGACAGGGAATGTGTATACGCTTGTATGGTTTGAATGTTCCCTACAAAGCTTGTGTTGAAACTAAATCCTCAATGTGGCAATATTGAGAGGTGGGGCCTATCAGAGGTGATTGGATCATGAGGGTTCTGCCTTTAGGAATAGATTAATCTCTTCATTGATAAACAGATTAAAGGGTTATCTCAGTGGCTTTATGAGCAGAGGAAAGCATGCTCGGCCCCTTACCATGTGATGCCTTGTGGAGCATGCTCGCCAGTCCCCACAGCAAGTAGGCCCTCCCCAGGGGCACACTCTCGACCCTGGACTTACCAGCCTCCAGAACTGTAAGATATTCCCTTTCTTTATACATGACCCAGTTTCAGGTATTCTGTTACAAGCAATGGGAAATGGACTAAGACAGCCCTCTAGGTCACGTGGCTCTGATAAAAGTCAGAGGGGAGACTTTAAGCCCATTTGATCCCAGTCCTGTGCTCCCAGGACACAAGTGGCTTGGAGCCCCTCCTGCCCCTCCTGACAGGTTTCAGGAGGGGAATGCTGTGGCCGGCCTGGCCACTCAGTAGGCACGTGTTTACCTTGTGCATGTGGGTAAGTAATAAACCAGAAGCAAAAATTACAGACATATAGAATGGGCAGGTGGAGCCCTGCAGCTTCCCTTGAGAGCGGGAAAGAAATAGTGAATAGGTGCTAATGTCATTCTGTCCTCTGACACTGAAGCCAAGAAATAAAATGCCCTACAGAGGGGAAGGGCCTGAATCTCTACACCAGTGTTCTCATTGTATAAACCACAAGGAAATACAGTTTTCCGCAGGCCTCCCTGGCTTCTGTCGGAATCACTGGCTCTCTGGCCTCCTGTTTGCTATCCCAATGAATATGCAGAGAGAGGCTGGGGCTAAGCTGCAGGTCAGCCACGCTGCGCCTCACCAATGGAAAGAGGGAGCTGGAAGTGAACTCTCGGATCCCCCAGCTTTGACATCTGTGCCCATCCTGGCAGACTCTCACAGAGCTGGCATGCAGGGTTGGATGAAGGAGCACCCTGGGATCCATAGTGTGGGGCAGGGTACATGACAGCAAGATGCAGGCTTCCTGCCGGCCTGGGCTGGCTCCGAGGGGGCTGTAGGTCTGGGATACCGCTGAAGACTTGCCCCTGTTAGGCAGCTGCCAGCCCTGTGCGACTGCCTCCTGGACTGTACCCCAGCGCTGGAGGTGGCCACCTGGGATGGGTGCAGTGGCTCAGGAAGCTGAGGTGACCCTGAGCCTGGTGGGAGGCCAGCTGGGGGCTGTCTGCTGACCACATCCCTGCAGCTGGGCAGCAAGGTCTTCCTGGAAGGGAGTCTGGAATGTATAGCAGGGTCCACCAATGCTTCTAGAAAACTGCACATCGTCAGTATCATAGTCATAGACGTCCTTCGTAGAGGGGCTTCTAGGCATCCTACATCTGATCTCTCACTTACCAAGGGGGAAACTCAGGCATAAGGAAACTGAGTGATCTGCCTATAAAGGAGAAGGAAATAGTTTTATAAAAGAGAAAGCATATAGTCACCAAGAGGAGAATGGGAATGGTAGAATTTGGTAGAACTGCTCTTGGGAGCTGCCTGGGCATGTTGTTCAGAATCACGTGAGAGCATTGCTGACTCTGACCTTGATGCTCCCTGAGGATGAGGGCTGAGCCTGGAGCAACACAGGTGGCAGGGCAGGAAGAGCAGGCCGGCTCCCTGAGGGTGGGAACCAGCAGAGAGGCTGCAGCTCCAGGCAGGAGTGACCAGGTAATGTTGGAACAGCTGTCTGGACATCCTGCAAGAGGCTGAGTCAGCAGCTAGCTAGGTGTGATTTAACTGGAGCGCATAGAGCTAGATGGTAAGAGAAAGGAGCATTTTTATTGTCCTGTCAGAAAATAATAATGCTCTTGTGGCCAGCGTGGATCTCAGGTGAGCAGAAAATTTCACCTTCTTCATTTCCCTACATATCAAGAGCAGGATCCCCCACACCACGTGGGTGGGAATTTCCACCTGGGTAGTTCCTGGGCCTCTCCCTACCCTGTCCCAGAGTTCGGCCAAGTTGTCCAGGTTTATGCAGGGCCAAGCCACTGGAGAGCCTCCCAGTGCACACGGTCCCTACCCCAGGTCCAATCTTCTGCCCAAATGGGTGCAGCCTCTGTGAGGATGCTGGAAGCCGGAGGTGGAGCATCTATGCCCACCAGATCCCCAGCTCCCCCAAAGAACAGGACACAGTCCTCCTGCTGGAGGGACACACAGAGAGCCCTTGCAGATGTCCCACATCCATGGGGAAATCTGTGTCCCCTGCGCCATTCCTCTCTGTGGGTACAGGCTGGAGTGGAGGAGTAAGACAAAGCAGAAACAGAGCAGTTCAATTCGGTGATGGCATCCCAAGGATGACAAGGGAGGCACCCAGATACTGACACTGCGTCCACTCCCATGCTCTGCAGTCAGGCCTGACAAGGAAGATTTATTTTTGGTGCAGGCAATAAGGCATAAAAGCCCGCTCACCGCATGTGCCTGTGTTTTGTGTGGCATGAATACATGCTAGCCGTGACCAGCAAGAATGCAAAACCATTACTCAGTGCCTGCAGAGGGAGGCCTGGCCAGTTCCTACAGCAGGACAGCAGCCCGAACTGTCTCCAGGGAGAACCCCCAGCATGCAGCTTGATTCACACAGTGCGGATCCAAGGCACCACCCGTGCCTATTCAGATTGTCTCATGCTCCAGAGAAGTCCATGGAGTGCCGTCCAGATATTCCAGCCCAACAAACCTTCTAAGGGAGAAGCAGGCGCTGACTGGCCCTCACGGTCCCCTGGCTCTCTGCCGGAGCCAGACAGGACTTGTGGAACAGAAAGTCAGCATTTGCTTTGTCTGGAAAGCTCAAGAGCATGTGGATCTGGCCTCAATCAGCAGCCCAGAAAATCTGCCCCTGGCATTGGCGGGACATCACCCTGTTCCTGCTAAAAGCACAGCAAGGGCTGCCGATGTCCACAAGGGACCTGCCGGCCAAGGCAGGTTCTGTCTCCCAGGTCTTCTGAGCTCTGTCCAGCTGCCAACAGATAGGCTGTGCCCAGAGAAGGACAAAACATTTTGCCCAAGGACTTTATTATGCAATGACACGAAAAATTACCATGTGAGAGAGACTTTTATTCCTCAAAAAACACATTTTGTTGGAAACCTTAAATGTTATGGTATTTCCTATGCTGTATATTTAAATACTTTATTTTTCTGGGCAAAAATGCCAGGAAAATAACTTGCCTCTCTTGAGGAATTACTCTACATTTCTTTTTTTTTTTTTTTTAAGAACTGGCACTTAAAAAAAATCCTTCACTGTTAAGAAATGAGAGTTAAATATTAACTCCATGCCAGCATCCACTTTATCTCAGATTCCTGATGTATTCATTTCTCTTCCCCACTTTTCTACTAAAGTCTGCCAATGTCCTTGATTTCATTTTAACTTCTTGTGGGAGCATGCCAAGGCACCTGCAAGCCTTTTGAAAGAAGGGGAGGAAATAAAAGTAAATTAGCAGAGGCACTTGTAAGCAAGCAAGCGTAGGGCTTGGCATTTGTGCCCCATAATCTGAAGCAGCCTTGTTGAGGGCCGAGAGCTGGAAATGGCAGGAGAAGAACCCTTGGGCCATCTCTCTTAAGAATCCGTGGACTGTCCAGGGAAGCATGGGGTTTCCCAGTCTGGATGGAGATGGGTAATAGTAGGGAGCATCAGGTATCCCCATTGTTTAGTGCTGTACAACAAATCATCCCAAACTGAGTGTCTTAAAACCACAGTTATTTTATGCTCTCACCTGGTGTCAGGAAGGCTCAGCTAGGTGGCTCTGACTTAGGGCTTTCTGCAGTGTAGTCAGACAGTGACAGGAGCTGTCAGAGGATGGCCAGGCATCTCATCACATGGCCTCAGTTCTTCCCATGTGCTCTCTTCCCATGCGATATTTTGTGCTTCCTGGTGACATGGCGGCCACAGGTGGCAGGACTTGTTGGGTATTGTTAACGCTCAGGGCTCCAGCAAGAACCTCCCAGCGGCACTCAATGTAGAAGCTGCAGCCAGCGGCACTCAGTGTAGAAGTTGCAGTGCCTTTGAGGGCTCATCCTCAGGAGTCAGGCACCATCCCCTTCTGCTGGACCCTGTGGATCCGCCAGTCCTGAAGATGAGCTTGGGTCCCAGGGGAGGAGGCAGACCTCACCTCTCAGGGGTAGGGCTGCTGAAGGATGTGTGGGTGCATCTCAAAACTGCCACCCACAATATGCAGCAAGTCGCTGGCTCCAACCCCAGTTGGAAAGTAAAGAGGGATAAGACAGGTGGACTTCTTCTCACATAGTCCAGAGAGGTGATGACAAAGAGAGCTGGCGTTTCTGCTGCCGACCAGGCCTGTCTTTACAGAGAGGCAGTGCTGGAGAAGAAAAACACACTTCACTCTGAGAACAATCCACTACTCAGCATGTGCCATGCAGACCCTCTCCCACAGCCCTGCCGGCCCCTCACCGGGGGCCGAGCATATGCCTGGATCTGGCTAGGATCACTGCACCACCAAGAAAGGGGCAGCCTGCAGGCCCTGCTACTGCCTGTGCCTGCCAGGGGCACACTTAGCTTTTGCTTTAGGGGACAATGAGGACACTAGAGTCTAATTGCCCTCTGGCTCTGGGGCTAAGAGACAGCACAATACGTGCTTTCACATTTTAAAAAATTTAATTTAAAAAAATCGTAGCTAAATTCCTACTCTGAAACCTATCTCTTTTGCTGAATTATCTGGAACTCGTACCTTCAGATGCCCCATGTTTTTGGTGGGGTTTTTTTGGTTTTGCTTTTTGTACACTGAGTCTTGCTCTGTCACCCAGGCTAGAGTGCAGTGGCACAGTCTAGGCTCACTGCAACCTCTGCCTCCAAGGTTCAAGTGATTCTCCTGCTTCAGCCTCCCGAGTAGCTGGGATTACAGGCCTGCGCCACCACACCCAGCTAATTTTTGTATTTTTAGTAGAGACAGGGTTTCACCATATTGGCCACGCTGGTCTCGAACCCCTGACCTCATGATCCGCCCACCTCAGCCTCCCAAAATGCTGGGATTACAGGTGTAAGCCACTGCGCCCGGCCTGCCCCATGGTTTTTGAGAACTTTAACATGCTATGGCAGATGAAGGTGGATTTGCAAGTCACTTGGGCCTTGGAAAAGATGCCAGTTTGAAAGAGGCAAGCCTAGGTATCTCCTCCAGAGCCTGGTGAGGCCAGCTGCTGAAGACTCTGTGCTCTCTCTGGGGGTGTCTGTGGCCTTTCCCTCTGCCTCCAAGGGCTTGTGTCCCAAGATGTCATGAGGCCCCGCACTAGAGGGAACCTGCCTGTCCCCATGCAGGACTTCCGCGGCACTTGAAACCTGTGGCAAGGAGTCTGACTTTTGTAGCTCCGAATCTCTGCGGAAGCAGAGAGAGGTAAAAGCCCGGAGCAAGTAAGCTACAGCTGATCTTTCTGCATTGTCTTCCCCAAGACGTCACTGCCCACAGGACCCTCCGTGTGGCAATGACACTTTGCCAATTCGACTCTCTACTAACACCTTCCGAGCTTGGGAAGGTTGCAAGTAGGAGCAAAACGGTGATTTGGGCCACAAATAAGCAAGCCACACAGGAGTCAGCTGAGTTCGGGTGTGTGTGATAGTATGCCCTGAGAACATGCTGGGGGATTTTTAGTTTACTATCAGTCTCTTTACCCAGTTTCCTGAGCACAGGTCGTGTGCATGGACACGAGCATATCCCCGGCATGTTGCAATGTGCTGAGTGAAGATTGTTCTGAACAGCAATGATTTCTTTCAGATCTTTTTCTTATGCTCAGCAGACAAGCATGTGCAGCCGCAGGGAGCCATGCATGGTTCCAGGCACCTTGCAGATGCTCACACATGGTGGCGAGGCTCTTCCCGCTCACAGATGAGGACACTGAAGCTCAGAGAGGCTGTGTAACTTCAGGTAACCCTCCCTGCTTTGGGCCACCCTGCTCACTGACTTTGCAGGACAACATGCCATTTCTGAATTCTGTCTTTTATGGGTTCTGCTTTTTGTTTTTATATGGAGCATGTAGACTCACTCCAGGGTTACTAGCACAATATCAGACAGTGTGCAGTCAAGCTTTCAGGCGGCACGAATATCGTGGGACAGAGAAAGTCTGGATTCAGATGGAGAATGAAATGGGGCAATCCACCTACCGAGTGACTCTTTTACTGTGAAGAAGCTGTTGCTGAGAGGGCAGGTTGCCGTACACATCCTCGGGCCATATCTGGGCTGGAAGCAGCTACTCTGTCGGGGGCCCCCTATGGCTGGGGCACCCTGCGATGGTTGGGGGTGGGCAAGCTTCGGGCCAGCCTTTCTCACCTGCCTCCCAAGACACCAGAAACCACAGCCTCCAGCCGTGTTGTCCCCAGCAGCTGGGCCTTTGTGCCGGAGGCCCCTGCTGTCCCGTAACCCGCAAAAGCCCCTGACCCCCTGCTGCCCTCCCCTAGCCCACAAGGCGGATGCCAGTGCCGAGTGACCAGGATGGTCACTGCTGCCTGCTGCCCTGAAACCTGCTTCTCACCACAGCCACCCCTCCGTGGAGGCATGGTGGAGGGCTGGCTGAGGAAAGACATCGTCTGCATTGGCTCTTCCCATTTTTTTCTTCTTAAAAATTGTTTTATTATCATTATTATTTTTTAAAATAGAGAGCAGATCTCACTATGTTGCCCAGGCTGGTCTCGAGCTCCCGGGGTCCAGTCATCCTCCCGGCTCAGCCTCCCAAAGTTCTGAAATTGCAGGTGGGAGCCACTGTGCCCAGCCATCTTTTCTCTTTTAAAAAATTATTTATTTATTTAAATTGACAAGTAAAAATTGTATCTATTTATAACTTACAACGTGATGTATAACTCTGATATATGGCCACATTGTGGAATGGCTAAATCAAGCTATTTAACATATCTGTCACCTCACATAGTTATTTTTGTGTGTTGAGACACTTGAAACTACTCTCAGCAATTTTTAAGTATGCAATACATTGTTATGAACTTGAGTCACCGTGATATGCAATGGATCTCTTGCACTTAATTCCTCCTGTCTAAGCACAGTGTTATATCCTTTGACCAGCATCTTCCTGTTCCCCTGGCCCCCAGCACCTGGCACCCATCTTTCTACCCTACTTCTGCAAGCCCCACTTCTCCACTCTATCTGCAGGTGAGATCACGCAGCGTTTGTCTTTGTGTGCCTGGTTATTTCACTTAACATAACGTCCTCTAGGTTCATCCAAGTTGTTGCAAATGACAGGCTTTCCCTCTTTTTTAGGGCTGAATCGTCATGCCAGGCACACAGCTCCTCCCAGCAGTTCAACTAGTATTTCAGCAAGAAAGGAATTTCAAAGAGACCAGGGCTGACCATCGAACCCAGAAAAACGTCAGTGCCATGTATTCTCTGACACCAAAAGCCTTCAGAGAAATTGAAATGACCTTATCAAAGAGCAGCAAAATGATTTTCTCCTGGTTGATAACTTTTCTTAACTTTTTTTCAGTTTGGTAGCAAACGGCTCCAACGACTTTTTCCCACGTCTCCTGTAGTTGGCATTCAGTTCCTCTGAACTCAACCTTGGAAGGCCCAGTTCCAGTGTTGCCTTCTGGAGCTTACACCAGAGCCAGCGGGCTGCTGGGAGCACATTAGCCAGGCAGGCAGTCTTCTCAGGGTTTCTGTTCTCCACCTGCCTCTTTATATATATATATATATATATATATATACACACACACACACATACACACACACACATATATAATCATATCATAGATATCATATATACACATAAGTATAATATAATACATATATCATACATATACACACACCGTATATCGTATCATCTATATGATACAATATATCATATATATAATTAAGCTTCTTTGCATGAAGAACAGTTGGGAACCCATCCAGCAAGGCTCTTTCATCTTTTGGGTCCAAGGCTGAATCAAGAGACCAGATTTGTTGTTCCATGCTCTTCTCAACAGCCGTGCCTCTTCATCTTCCTGCAGACAGGGTGCATTTCCATGAATTCTGGAGCCAGAGAAGGCACAGAGCTTATGCGGATGCCTTCAGATATGTTCCTTTCTAAATAAATGGCTCCAAGGCAGTGTCCTTACAGCCCCTCCAGACACACCTGGGTAACCCTCCAGTCCCCAGAGAGCTGGGAGCACGCACTTCTTGTTGCCACTAACATTAGCTGAGTAATTGGCAGGACAGCTTGAGTCTGCTGAGTTCCATTCTATGCTTTGGAAACGGCCCTGCTGCGTCTGACATTGTGTAAAAACACATACGGCAAGTGGTAGGTTTTTATGCAGCCTGCACACTCTGAACAGAAAGCAAAGATGGCACATGTATACCCCAGAAGTCCTGAAAGGAAGTGATTGAAACTTGACTGCTGAAATAACTGTGGCCAGCCCTTTCAATGGAGAGCGCAGGTCCGTGAAGCGTTCCTGCGGCTCTTGATCTATGCCAGCCCTGCCCATGGGGCCCTGCTGAGTGTTCACAGGAGCTGTGGGACATCTCTAGGTTTTGCACCATCAGGATCTAAGAAGACACTCACCTTTCTGCCATCAATGTCTAGTGCATGTGCTTTCACCCTTTGCGCTTGCAGTGCAAACTCCATGGTCTCCATGCATTCCTTGGCCCTGGCCAGCCACCAGGGTTGCAATAGAGACTTTGAAATAACACCAGCCTCTCAACAGCCGAGGTGGCCGCATTGTCTCCTGAAGCCACGGGTCAACATGTCCCCATGCCTGACTCTGGCCCCCAGGACCTCTCTGGCATCAAGGTGCATGTGCAGGCAGCGGTATCCACACTCTTTTTTTTGTTTTGTTTTGTTTTTGAGACAGTCTCACTCTGTTGACAGGCTGGAGTGCAGTGGTGCAATCTCGGCTCACTGCAGCCTCTGCTTCCCAGGTTCAAGTGATTCCCCTGCCTCAGCCTCCTGAGTAGCTAAGACAATAGGCATGCACTACCATGCCGGACTAACTTTTTGTATTTTAGTAGAGATGGGGTTGCACCATGCTGGCCAGGATGGTCTCGATCTCCTGACCTCATGATCCTCCTACCTCAGCCTCCCAAAGTGCTGGGATTACAGGTGAGCCACTGCACCCAGCCCACACTCTTCTTGAGAACATGTCTAGGTCCTTGAGTCCAACCTACCAGACAGCCCTTTGCAATGCTGAAAAAACACTCAAAACCCCTATCTTGACTTTTCACAGCACAATAAAACACAGCTTCCACCTTTTCCCCATCCCCAGGGATTCTGATACAGCTATTTGGGGACAGATGAGGCCTGGGCATCTCTTAATAACCTCTCCAGGTGATATAAGTGTGTAGGCAAGAGGGAGGCCCAAAAGAGAAACGTATCCGCTAATACCTAGCAGGAGAAGCAGTCAATTTAATGTAATGATCCAGTTATCACTCAGTGTATGAAGAGAGTAGCTCATTGTAAAAACAAAAACAAAACAAAACAAAAAACAGCATGTTAGAGGTGGCCACTACCACAGTGCCCGGGGGCCTCTCTCTGGGATGTGGGTCTCCTGTCTCCTGTTTGCTGACTGAGCCCCTTGTTCTTCTGCCACTACAACCAGATCAACTGTAGACTTGTCCTCTTGGCCCCGGGAAAACCTTCCCACCTGGGGACCCAATCACTTCCCACAGCCAGAGCAGAGACTCGGACCTCTCCAACTGAGTCAACTTTGGGAGGACACTCTGTCCTTCAGGCTGGCCCAGGAGAGTGTCCGTGCCCCAAACAGCAGCCCTGTCTCCTCCTCCACACACTCAACACTGGACAACATAATCCCAGGTGGCAGGGACTGTCCGTCACAGATGTACTAGGAGCTGATAAGAATACCAGGCCTGGGCCAGGGCCGCTCTGGGCCCAGGGGATTGCTGGGCGAGGTGCCAAAATGTCCCAGAACTAACGACTTCCAGATGTGTCTCTACCTGGGAGGGGAACCAGGATGACCACACAGATGGTCTACACCTACACTGCCCCAGTTGGCCCCTTTAACATTTGTATTTTGACACAATTTCAGACTTAGAAAAAAAGTTGCAAGAACAGTACAAAGAATGACCATCATCTTCACCCGGATTTCCCAAATGTTGATGTTTTACCATTTTTGCCTCCTCTCTTCCTCCACCACCCCTTAAAGTAGATATGTGGAGAGAGAGAGAGTTGTAATTTTTTTTCTGAACCGTATGGGGGTCAGTTGTAGGCATGATGCTTCTTTACTTCGGAATATTTACTGCTTATTTCCTAAAAAATTCAGAGACATTCTATTATGTAACCACGGTACTGTCCTAAAACCCTGGAAATGAACATGGATGCAATCATGTGGTCTAATCTGCAGAACTGATTCCGATTTTGCCGGTTGTTTCGACAATGTCCTTTACCACAGAAGAGCGCCCCAAATGTGTGCTGCTCGCAGCTGGCCTGCCTCTCTGTCTCCAAAATGTCTCTGTCTTCCAGGACCCTGGCATCCAACTTGGAGCAGAGGTCATGTGGGTCTGTCAGATGTTTTCTCAAGGTTACCTCAGGTCACGCATTTTTGTCAGGAATATTTCCAGAATCAAGGCCTCACTGCCCTCTGGGCACCCTTGCAAACCCACGAAGCTGCCGTGGGACCCCACCAGGCGCGTGGGAAGCTCCTGAGGTGTGGCAGGTGCTTCTCCTATTAAAATGGCTATTGCTATCCTCCTCCTGTGCTGCCTGATTTGGGGGACTGACTTCCAACCTTGTGTTTGCTCAAGGTTCAAACCCTGTTCGTCACACACGGTGAAGGGCAGGCCAGGGGTCCCCCTCCAATGTTCTCAGCAGTGGCCAAGAAGAAACAGCAAATCTGGGAAGTCAGACATCCTGCCAAGGAACAGCAACCACACCAGCGCGCTGTCGGCCAGCCTGCCTCCCGCTGCAGTCGCCTTGCCACTTCATGGTCATGACTGTATTTCATTTACCCGGCACCTAAATTAATATCCGCACACGCTGTAGCAAAGACGTCCTGTGGAGTCCCAGCTGGAACTGCACTGATCGAATTCCGGGGTGCCAGCGTCCTTGCTGGACATTTAGGGGCCTGGCCTCTGCCCCCGGCAGTGGGCATGCTTGTTATATAAACACAGAGCAGCGCCAGGGTGGTTTGCCCATCTGCTCCTCTGCACACTTCTTGCCTACACTAATCATTTTCCATCCTCTTAGGTGAAAACTTGGAAAATGTAAGGGCTCCCAATCTCCTTTTCATTTGCAAACGAGCCATTTCAGCTAAGCGTGGCCCCCTATTCTTCTCAGGCATTTGTGTTTGTGAAAAGACCCGTCTCAAATTTCTGGGGCAGGAGCAGCTGCTGCAGGCCTCTTTTCACTTGGCCTGGCTCCCCCAGCCCTCTGCCTCCCGCCCCCTCCCTCCTTTTGTCTCTGTCAAAGCCAGCTCCCCTCTTTGACCCCTGGCCAACTCGGAGCCTCCTCCTTTGTCAGTCTCCCCAGACAAGTTTCACCCTAAATCAAGCATTGTTTGGGCTCCTGAGGCCAGCACGTGCCCATATCCCCTAATCTTTTAATTTCACCCCAGGAAAAAGCAGCTGTTAGTGATACACGCAATGCACAGCTGTTGGCCGGGCCTGCTGCCTGCTCCAGAGAACAATGAAGAAGAAAGGGCACTTGCAAGGCTGCAGGAATATGTACATCTCCCTCTCTCTTTCTTCTTCTTAGGATTTTTTTTCTTTTTGCAACAGTTGGCAGCACGTGCTGTGAAATGCTGCCCTGCTAGAAAAGCCACCTCCCCCACCACGATTTTTGTCCCCACCCGTTCAGCGCTCTGCACACCATTTGGCTTGCAGTTGGGCTCATTTAAGAACCAAACTTGCAGTTTCAAAGATCCCTGGCGTGTGGCAGGATCCTTTTGTTACAAACATGCATCTGATGAATTACAGGGGACCCAGACAGACAGACAGAGGCTCACACTCACCAGCACATGCCCACATGGGCCTGCCAGAGCCCTCCATGCTGACATTCATGGGGCAGGGCAAGGGGGCTGTTTAGGAGCATCCATGCTTTTGGGGACTTGGGCATGCATGACCAGAGGACAAGAGGATCTCGTGGAAATACATATTACCGAAGCCAACCAAAGTTGGCCTGGCACCAGGGAGGGGGCTCCATGAAGGTGTTTGGGGGCACCTCATGTTTGCATGCTGAGTCTTTGCTGAAAGGCGTGTGGTAGCTTGATTTTCTGGAGCCTTTCTCTGGGCACACCTGTGCCCCCCAGCAGCCTAAGGCATTAGGGAATGAGAGTAGAGTAGCCCAGTACTGCCCTGCACTGCCAGTGTGCCCCGGAGCAAGGCAGGTCACCTTGTCAGGGCAGGAGGATAAGGGACTGAGAGGACTCTCCACAGCACACTGCTCCGTGGAACTTTCTGCAATAATGAGAAGGTTCTCTGAACAGGTCTACACTGTTCAGTACAACCACTGAGCACTCCAAATGCAGCTTGCACGTATAACAGACTAACTTTTAAAAATCCTATTACATTTAAATTAAGGTCGCCACATCTGGCTGGTGGCTATTGCCTTAGAGAGTACAGCTCTAAACGATGGGTTTTCAAACTTTGAATCACATGAGAAACAAAACATGCAGATGCCTGGGTTCTACTTCCAGAGCGTCTGATTTAACTGCTCCGATAGTAGCCTAAGCATGGGGATTTTTAAGGCTCCCCAGGTGGCCATGATGGGGAGAAAAGTTGGGGCCCTGTCTTAGGCTCCCAGCTCCAAATCTGGGCTCTACAGAGACAGACAGTGCATTTGGAAGGCACACATCTAATGTAGCCATAAACGTTCCCTGTTTCTAAAATGCAGGGGATTTTTAAAGCAATTATCCACCCTGACATTTGTCCCTCCTCTGCCTGCCCTGCCCAGGTTTCAGGGCTGTTCCTACCCAGAAGTGGCTCGTGCAGCCACAGGTTGGCGCGGGCCCCTTTCCACTCACTTTATCTCACCTGGCGGGTCATTGAAAGATTCTGGCAGAAACCCGACGCTCAGCAGAGCATATGGCGAGCCGCACACCTGCCTCGCGGGCACCTGCTGGGCCTCCAGGGGTGTGGGGCGGCTGTCTAGGGCGCTCCAGGCCAGTGCAAAGCCTCCGACTCATTTGCATGCTGGACGCCTGCCACGTGCCTGGACTATGGCAGATCTGACATGGCATGTCATTGCTTTGAAGACCAGCCAATCTGAAGAAGCCTGCGCCTTCAACAACAAAGCCGGCAGTCCGTCTGAGACGCGTGCCGGGGCCATGCACAGGAGCCGGCACACATGTGCACACACGGGCGACAGACACTGCCACCCGCTGACTGTCTTCTGTGACTCAGGGCCTTGAGAAGGTTGTAGCTTGGCAGTGGCCGGGGGTCAGCCCCTGAGCTGTGTCCAGTAGTCCCCTACAGATGCTGCCCAAGAAAGCTGGACTCTGTCCACGCTTTTATAAATCAGACCCTGGTGGCCTCTGTCCTTTGACATTTCCTTTTCAAACAAGGAATCACTCTATGTTTTCATCGTCTCTAAAGCTAAGCAAAAAGGAAATGAGTGGCCATGTTTTAATAACGCTATCATATGTTGCTTCATCCTAATGCTGATGGTTGCATTAGGTGACAGTCACTACAGCTGAGCTTTCAAACGCCTCCAAAAGAAGCGAATTATCTTTTTGCCAGATGCAGTGTAAATAACTGGAGACCTTTGGCTTCCCCTTTTTGCTGCACGGGTGGATCATAATGAGGGTGAGTGTGAAGGGCTGATCCAATTTGGATGAATTCTTTCCCCCGAGGATCCAGCCCTTCACTCTGGAAAGGGTTAAAAGTCAATGCAGCCACTGCTGCCCTGTCCCCTCTGCCCTTGCAGGGCGACGACTGGATAATCAGTGAATGAGCTCCTGCCAGGGCCAGAGGCCAGCAGCCTCCAGCCCACCTCAGCCATCTGTCCAGACACGGGGACAGCCACGCTCTCAGTGGAGGCAGGGCTTGGAAAGCACAGAAGCTGGGCCATGTGACAACCCGGCCAGTTCACCAAGGGCGGGGAGAGGCATCCCATAAAATATTGTGACATTTGAGGCCTGGCTAATGGCTGCAGCTGAAGGCTGGGTGGCCGGCTCACATCCCTGTGCCCAGGCTGGCATTCCTGCCACCCGCCCGAGCCAGGATGGAGTAGAGAAGGCCTTTCAAGTTGGGGGTGATGAGGCTTTCCTCCAGCAGCCAGCAGGGCTAGGGAAGGTAACAGGCAGGCATGTTTTAAGGCCATTAGCAAAGAACAATGGGAAGCTGAAAGGTAATCCCAGTGAACAGAAGACACAAAGCGGGCTTGTGCCAGCAGCCTCAGGGTCAGCTCATTATCCCAGACGGCAGATGGAGGGGCCTGGTTGCTGGGCAGAACTCCGAGCTGCCTGCTGGGCGGGGAAGGCAGGCGCTGTGAGCCCAAGACTCCTCCCATCAGCAGCACGAGCAGCACTGCCCGGTCCCCAAGCCCTGTGCAATGAACTCACCGGATCAGCTGACTCAGAGTGAGGGAAGTGCTGCCTTCTCGGTCCCCACAGGAGCCCTCACTGGTGGAGCATTTTCACTCAGCTAAGACCCCCTCAGCCCTGTCCAGCAGCTTTCTCCAATCTAAGCACCCTGACCCCGGGGACTAGAAGGTGCTTGAGAGTGGGGACCATGTGCCCCACATCCTGTCCTTATCATCATCTCAGCACAGGCAGCTTCTGACTCTGCTGCATTGTCCTCATGTGCCTACATAGGCTGAGCCTGCACAGATGTCCTGGAAAAGGCTGGCCGGGGGCTGTGGACGCTGGAGCATGTGAACACTGGGGGAAGGATTGCTCACTGGGGGCTGTGCACACCAGGTGTATTGGATGTACACACTGGGGTGTAAATGCTGAGAAAGGGCACACTAGGAGGATATGCACACTGGGGGGAATGCACTCTAGGTGTGTGTACATTGGGGGAATGTGCATACTAGGGAAGTGCACTAGGAGATGTGCACACTGGGGGCATGAACACTGGGCTAATGTGTACACTGGAGGCATGTGTACACTTGGGGACATGCATAATAGAAGGACATGCACACTGGAAGAATGTGTACACTAAGAATATGTGCACATTGCAGGGTGTGCACACTGAGGGAATGTGTACACTGGGGGCATCTCTACACTTGGAGTGTGCATTCTAGGGGGACATGCACACTGGAGGGATGTGCACACGGGGGATGTGCGCACTAGGGGGATGTGTACACTGGGAAGATGTGCACACAGAGGGGATGTGCACACTGGGTAGATGTACACACTGGGGGGATGTGCACACAGAGGGGATATGTGCACTGGGGGGATGTGTGCACTGGAGGGATGTGCACACCGGGGGATGTACACACTGGGGGGATGTGCACACAGAGGGGATATGTGCACTGGGGGGATGTGTGCACTGGAGGGATGTGCACACTGGGGGGATGTGTGCACTGGGTAGTTGTACACACTGGGGGGATGTGCACACTGGGTAGATGTACACACAGGGTAGATGTACACACTGGGAAGATGTGCACACAGAGAGGACATGCACACTGGGTAGGTGTACACACTGGGGGGATGTCCACACAGAGGGGATGTGTGCACTGGGGGGATGTGTGCACTGGGGGGATGTGCACACTGGGGGGATGTGTGCACTGGGTAGTTGTACACACTGGGGGGATGTGCACACTGGGGGGATGTGCACACTGGGTAGTTGTACACACTGGGGGGATGTGTACACTGGGGGAATGTGCACACTGGGTAGATGTACACACTAGGGGGATGTGTGCACTGGTGGGATGTGTACACTGGGCAGATGTGCACACACAGGGGATGTGCACACTTGGTAGATGTACACACTGGGGAGATGTGCACACTTGGGGGATGTGCACACTGGGGGGATGTGCGCACTGGGGGGATGTATATATTGGGAAGATGTGCACACACAGGGGATGTGCACACTGGGTAGATGTACATACTGGGGGGATGTGTACACAGAGAGAATGTGTGCACTGGGGGTATGTGCACACTGGGGGTATGTGCACACTTGGGGGATGTGCGCACTAGGTAGTGGGATGTGCACTGGGGGGATGTGCACACTGGGAGATGTGCACACTGGGTAGATGTACACACTGGGTAGATGTACACACTGGGGGGATGTGCGCACTGGGGGTATGTGCACACTGGGTAGTTGTACACACTGTGGGGATGTGTACATTGGGTAGTTGTACACACTAGGGGGATGTGCACATTGAGTAGTTGTACACACTGGGGGATGTGTACACTGGGTAGATGTACACACTGGGGATATGTGCACACTGGGAGGATGTGTACACTGGGTAGTTGTACACACTGGGGGGATGTGCACACTGGGTAGATGTACACACTGGGGGAATGTACACACTGAGGGGATGTGTGCACTGGGTAGTTGTACACACTGGATAGATGTACACACTGGGTAGATGTACACACTGGGGGGATGTGCGCACTGGGAAAATGTGAGCACTGGGTAGATGTACACACTGGGGGATGTGCGTCCTGGGGGGATGTGTGCACTGGGTATTTGTACACACTGGGGGAATGTGCACACTGGGTAGATGTACACACTGGGCAGATGTACACACTGGGGGGATGTGCACACTGGCTAGATGTACACACTGGGGGGAAGTGCACACTGGGGGGATGTGCGCACTGAGTAGATGTACACACTGGGGGGATGTGTGCACTGGGTAGTTGTACACACTGGGGGGATGTGCATACTGGGTAGATGTACACACTGGGGGGAAGTGCACACTGGGGGAATGTGTGCACTGGGGGAATGTGCACACTGGATAGTTGTACACACTGGGGGGAAGTACGCACTGGGGGGAAGTGCACACTGGGGGGATGTGCACACTGGATAGTTGTACACACTGGGCGGAAGTACGCACTGGGGGAATGTTCGCACTGGGGGGATGTGCACACTGGATAGTTGTACACACTGGGGGGAAGTACGCACTGGGGGGAAGTGAGCACTGGGGGAATGTGCGCACTGGGGGGATGTGCATGCTGGGGGGATGTGCACGCTGGGGGATGTACACACTGGTGGCATGTGTGCACTGGGGGGGATGTTTACACTGGGGACATGTGAGCACTGGGGAGAATTTTTCACTGGGGGCATGTGCACACTAAGGGAATGTGCACACTGTGGGGATGTGCACACTGGAGGAACCATGAGTATGTACATGCTGGGGACATGAACACTCAGTTAATCACACCTGAGATGTGCACACTGGCCAAGGCACTTGCGTTCACTGTGACACCCATAGAGCAATGGCATTAGCAGACCTCGATCACCCTCCATGGAAGGGCACCCTTCAAATCTGCGTACCTAGAAAGCCATCATCGGTTGTGGGGTGGTGAGATTGAGATTGCTGAACCACAGAGGCTGGAATGCCCTGTCCTCCTCCTCAGCCTGCTTTGAAATCTCTATTACGTCTTTCCTGCTGCCCCTGCTGCCAGATGATTCCAGCAGAATCTTTTGCTTTTTAGAATTTGAGTGTTTTGTTTTGCACAGTTGAGTGTTCATTGCCTTTTCAGGCAACAGTGAACCCAACCTGGGGCATGCTCTCAGCAAAGCCTCAATGACCAAAATCCACACTGAAGTGCATTTTGCCCCTCTGCTTCTGGGCAGTCAGCATTCCAGCCGCGGCTGCCTCACCATCTTCTATGTTCTCTGCGCTAGAAAAACAGTATTTCAAGAAAACTTCTCGGTGAGCTTTCCAATTTTAATTCAGCCTATTGCTTAACAAGCAGTCATATAGAATAAATACCGGTGCTGAACCCATGCTGAGGCTGCCATAAAGAATGCACAAAGAATTGACATTGTTCTTCTAGACTAAAGTTAAAAAGCACAATTTTATTCAGGGGAGATCTTTATAAGCCATTCATCCAGCAGAGCTTGCACTACTGGATGTAGAGGTGCACACAGAGATACATCCATACATTTTTTGGGGCAGCTTCTTGACAGAAATGCAATGCTAGCAGCTGCCTGCTTCTGTTCCTTCAATGTCTTAATTCCTACAGTGAAGCAACAGGAAGTAGTGCCCTTTGTGCAGCATCCATATTATGGTGTCTTCAAGAGCCACTGCATGCCACAGACAGAATTACATGGACTGTGCCCACACTGGTCATCATCAAATTCTATCCAAAGTGTTTTCTTCTAGATTTCCCTTTTGTAACACAGAGTGTCAAAGTAGTATAAATCTTTTAAGAAAAATTATATAGCACATAACATCTTTTTGTTGTTGTTGTTGTTGTTGAGACAGAGTCTTGCTCTGTCACCAGACTGGAGTGCAGTGGCGTGATCTCAGCCCACTGCAAACTCCACCTCCCAGGTTCAGGCAATTCCCCCGCCTCAGCCTCCCAAGTAGCTGGGACTACAGGTGCGCGCCACCACACTCGGCTAATTTTTTTTGTATTTTAGTAGAGATAGGGTTTCACCACGTTGGCCAGGATGGTCTTGATCTCCTGACCTTGTGATCCGCCCACCTTGGCCTCCTTAAGTGTTGGGATCACAGGCGTGAGCCACCACACCCGGCCCACATAAAATGATATTTAAAAAATTCAATCTCTTGACAATGGTAGGAACCTTTCCATTTGAGAGGAATTCTCTTTCTGTGCTTTCTGTGTCCATTTGCTAGGGCTGCCATAACAAACTGTCACAGACTGAGTGGCTTATACAGCAGAAATTTATTCCAGAAGCCAGAAGTCTGAGATCAAGGCATCGGCAGGGTTGGTTTCTGAGGCTGAGAGGGAGAATCTGACCCAGGCCTCTTTCTAAGCATCTGGTGGTTTGCTGGCCATCATTAGTGTTCCTTAGCTTGTAGATCTCTGCCTGCATGTTCAAATGAAATTCTTCCTGTGTGCCTGTGTCTCAAAATTGCCTTTTTTATAAGGACACCTGAACCAGTCATTTAGGATTAGGGTACACCCTCATGATCTCATTTTACCTTGACTGTGTCTGCAAAGACTCTGTTTCCAAATAAGTACCCAAGAGTTGTCATCAACATCACCAGCATCTCCACCATCTCGATCACCACCACCACCATCACCACCATCATTACCACCATCACCACCATCATCATCACCATCATCACCACCATCTCCACAACCACCACCGCCACCACCACCACCATCATCACGACCATCACCATCATCACCACCATCTCCATCACCACCACCATCACCACCATCATTACCACCATCATCGCCATCATCTCCACCATCTCCACCACCACCACCATCACCACCATCATCACCACCATCATTGCCATCATCATCACTATCTCCACCATCACCACCATCTCCATCACCACCACCACCATCACCACCACCCCCATCACCACCATCATCACCACCAACACCACCATCACCACCATCACCATCACCACCATCATTACCCCATCACCACCATCATCTCCACCATCTCCATCACCATCACCACCATCACCACCATCATCACCACCATCATCACCACCATCTCCATCACCACCACCATCATCACCACAATCATCACCACAATCACCATCATCACCACCATCACCATCATCACCACCATCTCCATCACCACCACCACGATCACCACCATCATCACCACCAAGACCACCATCTTCACCATCTCCACCACCACCATCACCACCATCATTACCACCATCACCACCATCATCTCCACCGCCTCCATCACCATCACCACCATCACCACAATCATTACCACCATCATCACCATCGTGACCACCATCTCCAGCACCACCACCATCATTACCACCATCACCATCATCACCACCATCTCCATCACCACCACCACCATCACCACCATCATTACCACCATCATCACAATCATTACCACCATCTCCACCACCACCACTGTCTCCACCATCATCACCACCATCACCACCATCACCACCATCTCCACCACCACCACCACCATCTCCACCATCATCACCACCATCTCCACCACCACCACTGTCTCCACCATCATCACCACCATCACCACCATCTCCACCACCACCACCACCGTCTCCACCATCATCACCACCATCACCATCATCACCACCATCTCCACCACCACCACTGTCTCCACCATCATCACCACCATCACCACCATCACCACCATCTCCACCACCACCACCACCATCTCCACCATCATCACCACCATCACCATCATCACCACCATCTCCACCACTACCACTGTCTCCACCATCATCACCACCATCACCACCATCACCACTATCATGACTACCACCATTACCATCATTATATCTAAACTTTAAACTAATCCTGTGTGAGGTACCATGTTAAATGCTTTATCTGAATTCACTCTCTTAGTCCTCCTTAGAGCCACCTGGTGCATGTGGTATCATTATCTGCATTTTAAAAAGGATGACTCTGGACCATAGAAGGCCACACAGGCAGGTGCTGGGAGGCAGAATTTGAATCACAGCAGTCACGCTTAGGGACCTGTGCCCTTAAGGGAATATTCAGGTGGCCATTGTTTGCAGTAGCAAAAGCTGTAAACCCTTTGAATAATCCCTACAAGGGAGCACTGTGAAATGATTGACCAGCAGGTATAAGCCTCAACATGCATGCATCTCATGAGCAGAAAAAAGCAAGTCACCAAATTTGTACTGTATAACTTTATTGACAAATGTTCAAAAACAGATAAAGTTTAGCCATCTATTGCTTGACGACTCACACACTTACAGTAAAACTTTAAACAAGACAAGGTAATGATTAACACATAATCCGGGTCAGTGGTTACTGCAATGAAAGTGGAAAAAAAAAGAAGAATGTTATGGGACCATTTAGAGATCTGTGTAACGTTCAAACTGCTAATCTGGGTGTGTCTTCATTTATTATTGCTATTTTCTATGTATATGTAAGTTACAGATACTCTTTTGTGTGTATAGTTCATTTCAGAATTATTTTTCTTTTTCTTTTTTTTTTTTAATTTCCAACTAGGCAAAAAAAAAAAAAAAATCCCAGAAGGGATGATGAGAAGCATCTCTAGAGGCTACTCTGACCAGGGGCTCCTGCCTGTGGCCATCTGCCATCCACAAGTCTGGCCCTAGGTACCTCTGTCTCCACAGAAGGCCTAAAGTGGTGGACGTAGTGATTATAAATCTTAGGCCAAATACATCACATTTTGTTATTCCTGTTTAATTTGATTAAAGCTAAATCTAGAGCTCTTTCTTCCAGGCAGATAGGAAACCCAATCTCAGATTTAGGAGAGCCTTGAGCAGCCCTAACCCTGGAGGCTCCCCTCAGGACTGTAGGTGGGACGATGGATCCCCATAGCCCCGCACACGCAGGATGCAGGACAGCTGGCGCCAGCGTTCTTAGTGACAGGACTCACAGAGCCCTCACATCTGTGGCCTTCTTACCTGCCGGGGTGCTGTGGAGGGAGGCTCCCCTTCTCACCTTCCCCCTTTGCCCCTGTCCCTGAACATGGGCTGCTTGGCCCAGGTCCAGCCTCTACTGGGTCCACTGGGACAAAAGGCAGTGTGACATGGGACAAAGGAGCCACCCCTCTCTTACCCCAGAGCACTTACTGGGCCAAGCAGATGAACTCTTAAGTACTTGGTGCCCACATCAGAGCCACTTTTTTTTTTTTTTTTTCAGACAGAGACTTGCTCTGTCGCCCAGGTTGAAGTGCAGTGGTGCAATCTCAGCTCACTAAGACCTCCTCCTCCCAGGTTCAAGCAACTCCTGCCTCAGCCTCCTGAGTAGCTGGGATTACAGGCGCATGCCACCATGCTTGGCTACTTTTTGTATTTTTTTAATAGAGACAGGAGTTTCACCATGTTGGCCAGATTGGTCTCGAACTCCTGACCTTGTGATCCTCCCACCTCAGCCTCCCAAAGTGCTGGGATTACATGCCTGTGCCACTGTGCCCAGCCCAGAGCCACTTGTCTCTGGTCATTCCTTTGGCTGTCCTGGCTGTTGCCCCCACCCAACCTTCCTGGGGGCTCCAGACTATCCAAGGGGTGATTCACCTCAGCAGAGGCTAGACCTGCTCATCCTCAGGTCGCTCCTGCCCCAGGTCTCTTCCCAGTAGCATCTACCTCTGGTGCTGGCCTTTAGGTCCCCTACCCTGCCCCTGCTTGAGGGCACAGGGCCTATCTGCAAGCAGAGCCAAGTCCTGTGGCCAAGAAGGGGCCTGACTTTTGGGTCAACTGGGTTTGTTCGGTCAACTGAGTTTGTTGACTTTTGCAGGTCTGAAATTGCTAAGCAGTCACTCAAAACCCAATGAACTTTGAGAACTGACCATTATTCCATAATCATTTGGAGGCCAAGCTTGACCTGAATGTCCATGAGTCTTTATTTGCCTGACTTGGTTTCACTGTGAAACACTAACCCATTTACTTACAGGGTGCTCCCCACACCTTGAGGGGTGGTGTAGGGTATGTGGTATCCACACCATAATCCAAAAAATTCCCAGGTCCAAATGCAGTTTTGCTCCAAAGGTGCAGGTGAAGGTCTGTGGGCACAGAAAGTGGGCACAACACCATCCTCAAGGAAGGCTGGGGTCTCCATGAGGCTCCACTGCTCGGCGACCATTGCCAGGGTCTGCTGTCACTGGATGGTGCAAGGAGTTGCCAACACACACAGGAA
Organism: Trachypithecus francoisi; assembly: GCF_009764315.1. Taxonomy (NCBI): domain Eukaryota; kingdom Metazoa; phylum Chordata; class Mammalia; order Primates; family Cercopithecidae; genus Trachypithecus; species Trachypithecus francoisi. The sequence goes on from NW_022681461.1 coordinate 8,044,595, forward strand.
CACATCAAGTTTCATGTGCTCCCATCTCTCAAACTGGAATAGATGTGTCTACAGCTTAACAAAGCTCCTAGAAGACCCAGAGGGAGGCCTCCAAATGCCTCTCAGAGCCAGGCTAGGTCCTATGAATCCTGCCTGCCCACTGCCTGCTGCAAAGGGCTTCTGGGGGCCTGTCTGTCCTCTTCCTACCCCTCTTATGACCCTCCCCAGACACATGAACAGGCATGCACACCCATGCAACACAAACACACAGTTGTACACACATGCTGACAACACACGTACACATGTGGGCACATATACACACAGCACTTAGGCACACATGCACACACGCACCCTCCCTATCCAAGTTTTTCTCAGGACAACAGTCCACGGGACTCCACAGCAACCAGCTGCAGCACGCACTCATGGTTTCCAACTCAGAATAATCCAGAATGTGCACATGGAGTGACCCTGAGCCTGATGTCTCCCCACAGAACCACCAGAACTTACACAACCAAAGTCACGTTGTCTGGGGATGGCCATCCACTTCTTTCCAGGATTTTATTCCAGATAGCTTTGGGTCCCCTCTTCCAGAATTCTTCTCAAAGCTAATTTCAGAATCAACAAAGAAACATGACCCATTGCACACCTGCCATGAGGAAACGGAAGCAGTTGCCCAAGTCAAACGACTACTTCAGATCGGTCCGCTCCCTGGTGCACATCAAAGGCTTTGCCTCTCAAAGGGGGATCCCCAAACCCAACTCAGCTGCCACATGGAAAGCCACAGGGCCTCTGTGAGAAGGTGGGAGGGCATCCTACTGGATGGAGGCAGAAGGGCTTCAGGGAAATGCTTTTAAGTGTTCTAAACCTGGAAAAGGGGAATTAGGAATTTACCCTCGTCATATTCAAAGAGGTCACAGCTCAGTGGTGGTGCCTATTTCATACACACAGTTTCCAGAGTCCTCAAGAAGTGGCTCTGGGCTCCTTTATGTTTTCCTCCCACAATATTGAGACGAACCCAAGGAATCGACCCCAATCTTGGGATCCACAGGCCTCCTGGCTGCCTGCCGGGCAGTGGCAGCCTCCTTCCTCTCTTCCCATCTGACATCTTATCTCCTGTGTCAACACACATTTCCCAGTACTACTGAATGTCCTGAAAGCAAACACTCGGCCACCTCCAGGAACTGGCTGGATGTGATATTCTAAACGGAGCAGGTGCCTCGGCCAGGACAGACTCAGCAACAAATTTCCAGGCAAGTTTGACAGAGGGAGAGACAGAGCCAGGGCTCCCTGGCCTAGGGGATCCAGCCCAGCGCCTGCAGAGCAGAGCAGCAAGGGCATGGTGAGCCTTGGGCAGACCATCTTTCCAAAGGCGGGGGCTCTGTGGAGGGAGGCTGGGCTCTAGGGCCATTCCATCAGCAACTTGTATATGAATGCTAGAATCAAACAGCACCTTTAATCATGAATAATTTTAACATTCTCTGTACTATCCTGAAATGAAACTTTTGGATAATATAATGTGTCTATAACGTGATAGACAGATGATGTTACAGATGGATAGATGATAGAAAAATAAAGATGATATAGATAGATTAGATAGATGATAAGATGATGTAACAGATGATACATAGATAAATAGATAGATCATATATGTAATGCTTTAACGGTAATACAAAAACAACGGAAATAGATGCAATACACAATAACATCTGATAGTAAATGTTTAGGCACAACTACCCTAGATGACAAGTCAAGTCCTCAGATGCGTGCATTGGGGTAAAGTTTCTGAGGATTCCGCCGGACAGTGGGCCTTGCTTTGGTAATTCCAGCATTCACTAGGCCTGTGGTTTTCTGAAATGATGAACAAAGCTTGGCAAAGCTTGGAGCAAAACAAAGTCTGGATCCTCCCTTAGTCTGTGCCATAGCTGCAGCACTGGGAGATCCAGTATCTATCACAGCCATGAGAGAAGTGGGTGGTGTTGACAGAACACAGGCATGGGACTAGACCAGACCCCCAAACACAGATCTGCCACCCAAATGAGAAGCCAAGGGAGTGATGATAGCCACAGTGCCGTCTGTCTATGTGGGGCTTTCTCTGCCTGGCAGAACCTCGAGCGTCCTCAGTCCTGGACCACAAAGCCAGTAGTCCCTATGGTCATCGTTTCCACCAAAAAATGCCCCCACAAATTTCCAGCATGCCCCTTTGAGACCCACTCCCACAGTGAGAGCTGACGCAGGCAGCAGAACCCAGCCCTGCAGTGAGGGTAAGCGAGGGCCAGCCCTTTGCCACCGTCCGTGCCCAACCATGATTCCTAAACTCCATCCTCAGCACAGGCATAGAGCCTTTGGTGGCCCCTCCGAGTCCCCTTTGTCAGCCCCTGGACTATGTGGTCAAACCCGTGCAGAAGCACAAAACCCAGGCCATGCACCAAAAAAAGTCAGCCCTTTTCTGAGTGCCGGGAGGGGGTCCAAGCAGGCAGCTGGTTAGCTCTGCCTCTGACACGCCAGCCTCCCACAGCCAGCAGCGTGGGCCCTAGGCCAGCTCAAAAGCACTGGAGAGTCCCTCACATGTTAGCCCAAACCTGTAAATTACCCATCAACCCTGCATCCACATGTTTTGGATTCTAAAGAGTTGCACTTGGATGACCGGATTCTGAACCAGGAAGCCTCCTCCTCTCCCAGTGGCCCCAGACCTGCTCCCTACACATTGCACCTTTTTTTCTCATTTCTTGCCCACTTTGCTTAGTCCTGAACATCTTCGTTCTAGAGGCCCCTTGGCTTCCAGAATGTCAGTATGCAAATGGGATACGGTGCCCCTGCCCTGTTGGTAATCAACCAACCCACTCTTGCTCCTCTCCTCGGGTGTTCCTCCGTCTAGGTCCCACAGAGAAGACCACAGCTGTGTGGGAAGGTTAGGGAAGCTATGGGGCCAATGATCTTGTGGACAGCCAAAGTCAGCACCTTTGCAAACCAGGATTCATAACTAAATATGCTGGCATTTCTGGCCTTATTCAAACCACTTCCCAACTAAGATCAGCACATAGACAGAATATCAGGTTCTGAACATAAACGTGGGTCTCCTTCCAAACATGAAACAAGCTAATGAACCAGCGAGAGCCCAGTCTTTGACTGGCTCATGAACTCAGTATTTAAAACAGTAACACTAGGCTTTTGTGGGAACTATTGATGCACATTTAAGTCTTTTAATAAGATTAAGTATGAAGAACTCATTCTAAAAATGACTCTGGGGATGTTTTCTAGGCTAGTACTAAAGCGCATGGCCAGAGCTTGCTAACTCGATGCCCAAATCTGGTGTCTGCTGACAGCTATCCTCAATAGTGAGCAAATGTCTTGGGATCTGGTTTTCTCAGTCTTTTAATGAGGCCAGGTGTGGTGGTGCACACCTGTAACCCCAGCACTTTGGGAGGCTGAGGGAGGCAGATCACTTGAGCTCAGGCATTCAAGACCAGCCATGGGCAACATGGAGAAACCCTATCTCTACCAAAAAATGCAAAAAATTAGCTGGTCATCGTGGTGTGTACCTGTGGTCCCAGCTACTCAGGAGGCTGAGGTGGGAGGATCACTTGAGCTCCCAGAGGTGGAGGTTGCAGTGAGCCGAGATGGTGCCACTGCACTCCAGCCTGGGTGATGGAGTGAGACCCTGTCTCAAAAATAAATAAATAAATGAGGCTAGGAATGGTGTGGACACACCTATCCAGGAGATAATGAGGACAGTGATGGTCAGGGGCTAGGTGATGTGACAGCAGGAGGCTCCAGAGCTGCCGAGAGCCCCTCAGGTTGGGAGGCACGATGGGCACAGCAGCCTAGATGCTGCTGCAGGGCCACCCCAGTGTGCTATGCTGGGCAGGGCCCTCCCAGGTCTCAGCAGCAGGGAGGAAGCAGCAGTGGGGTGTTCATGGACCAGCTCTGTTCTCCTGAGCCGGGCTGGCTCCCGTCATCTGGACCTAAAGTGGTCAAACAGGTTTTCCCGGTGGCAGCTGAGCTCCTGCAGTGCCGGGAACACTTTGTTCCTAGTAGTGTCCAGGACGGCTGTGTTCACAAGCCAGGTTCAACGTGCGCGATGGGAGCCTGACAAGGAGGGCGTATCCTTCATGTGTCCCCAAGCGTGACCCGGAGCACTCCAGAGAAGAAAGTCACCCTCTGTCGGGTTAAACAGGGCTGTGTTTTTAGAGCAAAGGACAGAGGGAAAGGCCAGAGGCTCTCTCCTTCGTGCCCTTCTCAGGAGGACTCTGAGCTCCCACCAAAGAAGAGACCTAGACAGGTGACACATCTCTAGCAGGGCCCCAGAAAATTACATTTTGGAGAAAAGAATGCCTTACCTCATTCTTTGCTTAATTGTCTATGGTAGTGGTTCCAAATCTGGGGAGGTATTTTTATACAGATTCCCAGGCTCCAACTCAACTAGAATCTCTGCAAGGTGAACCTGGGAATCCATGATTCTGATGTTAAGGTGTACGGGACTAATGTTCGGGTGCTGTGACCCACACTCCCAAGATTTCTGGGATACTCACTCCCCAGTGCTGAGATGACAAAGCCTGAGGCATTTCTAAAAATATCAGTCAACTGGTTGAATTTCATCTCTGGTCATGACCACTAAAATTCAACTGAGTCCTAGAGCAAAATTCAGAGATAGCGCATTTTTCATTGTTTTCTTGCCAGAAACTTTGGCTCCATATTCCGATGACATCCATTACCATTAGCTGTGTGCTCACCTGCCAGGGCCGGCCCTGCATTCGGGGGGCTCACACACCCTCCAGCCCTGGACTTCTGGGCCTGGCCAGGGGCACCTATAGTCAATAAGCCACTCACATTGGTAAACCTGGTTTAACTCAACTCTCCTGGTTTCTGTGTTTCAAAATCAGAAATTGGCCAAATGTCACTCCCAACCTGGATGGCCAGATCTGGAGGAAGGGCTGTCAGGTCTGGGTGTCTGCAGCTCAGCTCGGCACCCGAGGGTGCCAGGAAGAAGCCAGTGGGTACATGAAGGACAGCTTGTTTCTCTTTCTTACTGCTGGCCCTCAGCCAGGGTCCGAGGATTCTCATAGCCCCTACTGCCTCTCCTCTTCTAGGCCTCCACTCCCTCTCCTCTTCTCCAAGCTGCCATTTCTGAAGACTGCTTTCATCTGCCTTCCTTCTTCAATAAGGGAGAAAGGAACTAATAGCAGTTGAATTGTACTGTGCCCGGTGCTTTCATTCTATGTTATCTCTGAAAGCATCCCATTTCTCAAGCAGCCCTTTTGTAATATTATCCTGATAAGAAAGTAAGGCCCAGAGAACTTAAGGACTTTTTGCAAGGTCACACAGCAGGTAGCAGAGCGAACATTCAGGCTCCAGCCTGCATAAGGCAAAGTTGGCCCTTGAGCCAACCTCCCTGGAATTCAGAGGAAATGCTCTTGTTTCAGAAATTGTCATCTCTACAGGGCCAAGTGCCACGAGGTAGAAGAACAGTCCTGTGCCCATCAAGGCCCACACGCAGAGCCCGGGGCAGGAAACCCACACAGGAGAGCCATGGCACCCACAGAAGCCACTCCCATCAGCCCTGCAGGACCTGACAACACCCGGCCACTGCTCCCACCCTGGGGAGCCAGTGGAATAGAACATTCAGGGAGAAGGGGGTGCTGATGGGAATCCTGGGGCTTCCCCAAGGTGCCCAGATGGCCCACAGAAGCACCAGGAGGGTGAGCCACAGCAATTGCTGGTGACCAGCAAGGGGACAGTGTGAATGTCAGAGTCCAGTTCTGGGGATTCTTGGGCCCATTTTCTTTGTGCACCGTCTGGGGGCAGTGGAGGGGTCAGTTCCTCTTAGATCCTTTCAAAAGTCTTCTCAAGGACGCCATCCGAGTATTGTTCTTCTTCTCATCCCCCACTCCTAACACCCCCGGCGACACCTCAGGGGGACGTTTGTGCTTGGACTTGTCGTCTTAGTCCAAGCAATGACCTCCCACTGGACGTCTCAAGCATCAACCGCGGCACTGAAAGTGTGTGCTTTGCCACACAGGGGCAGATTCCTGAGGTCCTGCTGTCACTCCTTGGTCAGCTGAAGAACGGTGTGGGAGCAGGGAGCAGGAAGCAACTCCGGCAGCCTCCATCCAGCAACTGCGCCCTGAGCTCTGCGAGCAGAAGGAAGACAACGGGAGGGCCTGGCTGACCCAGTCACCATGCAGCCCACCGGACACCTTGCTTAACTGCCTCGCACAGAACAGCAGCCGCTGCTGACCTTCATCACAGCCTCGGCTACAGGCCAGGGCAGCCATGGGCAGGGCGACAATCGGCAGCCACCCAGCTGCTCTCCCATCTGTAAAATGAGAGAGAACGTGCTGCTGAAACTATAGGACACAGCACAGGCGCCTGCCCGGTAGAGTACCCCAGGTGGCTGCTAATCACTGCATGCTGACCCCCCGCACCCCCCCATGCGCCCTTGGCAGATGGAGAAACTGAGGCTGGCAGCAGCAGTGACATTGGTGGTGTCCGGATAGCACCCCCAAGGCTGGCGTACACACCCGGAGCCCTCGGGCCCTGACGGTGGCTTCCAGATGGCCTCTTCGCACAGTCAGCTGCCTCTGTTTTCTTAGGAATCTTCAGCAAAGGGGACAGATGACCCGGTTGTGTTGTGCAATTTATGTAGTGCTCCGGGCCTGCCTCTCTGGGGTCACTGTCTGCTGCCGTGGCCAAAACAGCATGTGCTGATTTGTAAATAAACACAGTGAGGAGCTCCCTGAGCCCGCAGGAGATGATGATGGCGCTGGGGGCTGAATTTCACAACGGCGTCCCTTTTTGTTTTCAATTAGCTGGGGAGGTGGCTGCCTGCAGGAGGGCAGGAGGCGAGGAGGACAGGCTGTTTTCCCTCCTGTTCTCGGGGTTGCCCCCAGGAAGAAGCCATTCCACAGACAGGCAGGGCGTCCCTCCACTAAGATCTCGCTCCTCCTGGGCTGCCCTCCGGATTGGTGGATCGGTGGATTGGTCGCTCCAGGCCCAGCCCAGTTGCACTTGGCAGGAGCCCAGCAAGAAGCGTCGTCCTAGAGCCAGGCAGAAGCAGGTTCCTCTGTTGAATGCAAAGGGCAGCTCTGCATTAGCAGGCTATTCAGACGTGCAGATGCAATTTTAAGAGCCCTTTAGTAATGACAAACATCGTGGGTAGCACAACGAAAGATAAACAGGGATCATGACAGGGAGAGGCCCTTAGATCTCAGTGTTCCACGCTCCAGAGCAGGAGTGGCCCAGCCCAGAATGAAGGCAGCAGCCGCTGAGTCCTATTGCAGGGCTCGTGTGTAGAGAAAAAGAGAATGGTCGGAAAGAAAGATGACTTCTTTCTGCACTATGGGCCGTCTCCCCAAGAGGTGGCCTGATCTTTGCATGCTCGCCCTGAACAGCACACTGCACTACTCTTCTGCCTGTCACATATCCACCTGGGGCGTGTCCCCTCGTCCCCGCTAACTATGGAATGCTGTGTGCAAAGCTCCCTGGCATGCACCACGGAGAAGAACATTTGGTGGCCATACCGGAGTGGCAGATGCTCGCAGAAGACAAAAGGCATGCAGGATCTGTTCTCCACAGCCATGAAGGCCTGGACAAAGCTGCCCAGGGAGGGCTCAGCTGGTAAGAAATCAGCCAGCCTCCTGCAGGTTCCGCAGCTTCCTTCTTTCTGCCCCTCCCCCAGTGCATGGGCAGAGTATGGCCCCTCTTGCTAAAGAAGAAAAGTATTACCTTTTAGAAGTTTTTCTTCTTGCAAATTCAAATTAGCTATGTACTTTGATTCCCAAATATCATCACTAAACACTACAGAAAGCATTAAGAAAACAATGCAGAGAGAGCATTAATGCTCCCAAAATTGTCCTTCTAGAGAGCACAAGACTTTGCTGAGACATGATGCTTCCTAAGTGATATCCCATCATTGTTGGATGATTCCATTCAAGAATAAGTAACAGGGTTTTTCTAAAACCCTGGTGGACATGTGACAGGGTTGTCTATCAAATACGTGAAAGAGTCTGGGGGCCACACATGTCTTGGTACAAGAGGAGCGAGTCTGCAAAGCATTCCAGTACTGCACCTTCAGCTTCTTGTCCCGAGGCTTTGCTTCTCCCATCCCGACACGGCACTCACGGGCTCCCCTCGCCCTCTGGAGGTCACCCAGCTTTCTCCTCCCTGTGCCCAGCACCTCAAGAACATGGAGGGCCCAGAATGCAGAGGAAGGAAAGAGCCTGCACCCCACAACCCCCGTCCCCACCCCTCCAACGCCGCCCTGCTGAGGAACACAGAGGGTTTGAAAGAGGCATAGATGGTGAAGTGACAGCACTGATGCCAACGGGAGTCTGAATTTGGCCAGAAGACCTGAAGGAGGCCTAGGGGCATGCCGGGGACCCAGTCTTTTGGCGCAGGGAGAGACAACAGCCCTGAGTATGGCCGTGAGGAGCTCTTGTTCTCAGGAAGTGGTCAGTCCCATGTGGGTTGCAGGCCAGAGTTGCCTGGTCTGGGCAGACAAACTCCTTGCCCACAGCCTCATGTGACCTCAGATGTCTTTTCCAGTGTTAGGGGCATGACATAGCACGAGGCCAAAGTTTCTCTGCTGCATTTTCACAGTGGAGTTCTACATGGAGCTGCCTGGGGATATGGTGTCAAGGGGAGAGCGGCCTCCAGGGTGAGCAATGGCCCTTCATTTGTCAGATACTTGGAGAAGTAGAAACTGCTAAGAAGAGGAACCAAAGCCTTTCAATGTCATGGCCTGAAGAGAAGAGACACTTATAGGGATGACATGGATGGAGGCAGCAAGGCCAGCCAGGTCCACCGGCTCCTGGGCCATGCAGCCTTGGGTCAGGGCACTGTCAGAGAAGGTGCCCTCAAGTAGAACCAGTCAATATAACGATTTATTCATTTCCAAGAAGGAAGCCCGCGCTTCCCCTAGAAGGAAGTGGTTCTGCATCTGTTCTCACTACGAAGCCACTTTTCCTCCTCCTTAGCTTCCCTCCCTTCACCGTGATGCCTCTGAATTAGACCCACTGGTCCCGGGGCTTGCCTCCCCTGCCCCTGCACCCCACTTCAGTATTGCAGACTAAGGAGGTCCAAGTCAGCCCTTCACCTTGCATGGCCCAGCTTCAGTGAGCGGTGGGGGGCAGGGATGGGCTCATGTGAACGTCCTGGTGTAAAGGTCACAGCAGTAGCAGAAACCCGGAGGGGCATTTGCAGACATGAGGAGCAGGAGGAGCTGCAAGGAAGAATGCTCATTCCTTCCTTCTTGGTTCATCTTCCCACCCCCTGGGTTTCCCCACATTCCAGGATACTCTCCAGCCTGCCTCCCCTACCCCGCATCTCTGCATCCATCAGGGTCTCAGTGAGGAGCTCAGTGGGCACAGCCTGGCCCGGGGCTCACTGGAGCTCCAGACCGGCCTTGTCTCTCCTGGGCCAGCCAAGGGCTCTGGGTACAAGACATAACACCCCCGTCTCCATTTCCTCACTGTACACTTGAGGTGCTCACAGCCACATGACCCTGCTGGCAGGCTGCAGTGAGGATCAAATCAGAAGCATCAGTGCTGCCTTCTGAATACAGGCGTGAAGGAACCCAGGCACCTCAAACTCTCCCCAAACGCAGTGTGCACTCAGCCTCACCACCCTCACCACCCACACCCAACATAGGACTCAGAATTCTGTGTTTTTCTTCAAGAAAATATGAGGGCAAGCCCCGTGAGCCCGGGCCCTCTCACCCACCCTCCTGAAGCAACAGGATCACAGAGGGGAGCTGGCATTTATTAACCACCAAGAGTATGCTGAAGTCTCCTCTTCTGGGGGCTGCCCAGTGGAATCGCTTTCTGCAGATAGCAGGCATCTCGAGATGGGGGGAGCGCGTCTCACATGTGGCCTTCTGCTACCGCCTGCAGGCCACACCCCATGCCATGCCTCCCAAGGTGGATGGAGGGTGCCCAATGCACCCAGGAGACAAGCCAAGCGGAGTGCCTCACGCTACCTGGGCAGCAGGGCAGACGTATGATCTCCTGCTGGAGATCAGGGGTTCTCCCGGGCCTGGTATCTGTAAGGTGGAGCAAACACTTCTGCATAAGTGAGGTGGAGCAAACACTTCTGCATATTGTCAGTTCCAGAAGAGCCTTGATAACCCCTCAGACACTCCAAAGAAGGAAAATCTTCCAAGTTACTTTTTAGTATGTATCATTTTATTACAAATTGATCATGTAATTTTTGTCATTTTTTTATTGTAAAAATATGATTAATTCTTTTTGAACATGCCTTTGGGGTCAGGCCCATGTTGAAAACAGATGGCACGGGCACAGGGTTGACAGAAGAGGGACTCAGGAAGGGAGGTGTGCACAAGGGCAGTGCAGCAGGTATGGCCTAGGGGCAGGGGTGAGGAGCAAGGGAGAGGAAGATGTTGTTGCTAAGGGCCAGCCTTGAGGGCCATGGAGTTGGCAGAGAGGCCACAGAGCAATGCGGAGGGGCCTGGCAGAGAAGCAAGCACATAGGCTCAACCCTGCCTCCTCAGCGGGAAGGGCTGGTTCTCCCTTCTCCACGGCACACTGCACTCATCTCAGGGCCCGTCAGTCTGTACAGATGAAGGGTGGCTGCAAAGCCTCTGCTCCTGCTCTCATGGAGAAGTGGAGCCAGTTCCCAGTCCCATGAATCTGGGCTAGCTCCATTGACTTTTCCAGGGGACGTACCAGGAGAGACACACATTGGAGGCTCACTCACAGAAGCCTGGCAGCTTCTACCTCCTCTCTTGCAACCTTCTCCCTCTGGGAGAAAGTCCACAGACCCCAACACAATTGAGATGGAGACACGTGTGGGTGCTCTGGTCAATGGCCCCTGCCAAGCTCAGCCTCTTGGCCACCCCCATAGAGGCCCCAGCATGGGAGTGAATCTGTCTTGGACTTCTCCGAACAACCCGTGTGCCAGATGTGGTATCACAAGTAACCTCCGTCAGCTCTGTGGGGCAGGGAACAACTGTTCAAATTCCTGATCCACACAATTAGGTGATACAATAAAGTGATGGTTGTTCTCAGTGTCTACATGGGGGTGGTGTGTATGCAGCAACATTACCAGGACCCGAGTCTCTGTTTCACTTTCAGTCCCCTCTATGAGCTCATTCCATGTCTCCTGCAGCACCAACCAGTCACAGCAGTGACATGGCACGGTCGTGGGCTCTCTGTGCTGCATCCTGGTGCATGCAACCTGGTCAAAGCAACACTACCTGGTTTTGACAGTAGTGACATATCGGTGTGCAAATGCACTTTCACACACACCTCAATACATGCAGGACTCATGCTTGGGTTAATGTGCTTGGACAAAGAGGCATTATTAGCAAAGACAAGCATTTAACTGATTTTTTAAAATTTCAGTGAATACCTACTGAGGCTTTAATAGATCCCAGGTACTGTTTCTGGGATGCCAGTGATGGAAAACTGCTTTCCACTCAAGGAGATCGTCTGTCTTCATTATAGGAAGCACATGTGGATGCCTGGAAACCTGATCTCGCTCAGCGTGGTCCCAAGAGTGTGACATTCTGAAGCAGAAATGCATTGTCAGCCCTATGGGTGATGGAGCCAGTGACTGATACTCTACAACTCCGGTTCTGATGGAAATAAAGAGAACAGCTGGCCCTGCTCCTGCTTGCATCACCAACTGTGGACACTTGAGCCAGCCTCAGTGTTTTCAGGTAGAAGCAGGCACAGCCTCCCTCATGTGGGCTTCTCCCTGGAGGCTGGAGGACCACACGGGGAATGCATATGATCACATGCATAGTGCGCCACGTGCTGTGAGCAAAATCAGCTCCTCACAGCCATGCTTGTTAGAACCTGTAACATCAGCCACCTACACAATCCCTCAGCGGGAGCCCCAGAATGCGGTGTCCTCAAGCTGCGCATGTGCCCCCCACCAGTCCACAGGGCCCAGTGGCCCACAAGGCATGCCTTGGAATGCTGTGCTGCACACGGATGGGGTGTCGTTCACCTTCTCTGTGCTTCTGTGTCCTCATCCTCTGTATCAGTTCATTCTCACACGGCTATAAGGAAATACCCGAGACTAAGTAATTGATAAAGGGAGGTTGAATTCGTTCATGGTTCCACAGGCTGCACCAGAAGCATGGGGAGGCCTCAGGAAGCTTTCAGTCATGGCGGAAGGCAAGGGGCAAGCGAGCAGGAGGAAGCAAGGGTGGGGGCAGGGGTTACACAGTTTTAAACAACCAGATCTCGTGAGCACTCACTGTCACAAGAGCAGCACCAAGAAGCACTATCACAAGAAGCATCCCCATGATCCAGTCCCTCCTACCAGGTCCCACCTTCAATATTGGGGATTACAAAGGGATTTGGGTGGAGAGACAGAACCAAACCATGCCATCCTCCAAATAAGAGAGTTGAACTAGAAGCCCCACGGCGCCCCTGACCCCATTGCCAACCATCTGTGATGATCACTGTGGACATGGTCAGGGTTTTCCCTCGAGCTACTACAGGCACCTTCAGAGGTGTCTCATCACTGCCCCGGCAGCACACACGGTCTGCAGTGCTCATTTCACATGGTGGTTCTCCTCCAGTGGAGAACCTCAGAAGGATTCTGAGGCTATGTTCAGACACAGCCTGTGGTGAGTTCATGGTGGCTGCCCAAGAGGAAGGAAGTGGTGGCAACTTACATATTGATGCTTTGCCAACCCAGGTTTAAAGGAAGTCCGGTGGGGAGAGGACTGCATGTCACGTACATGGACTGACAGAGAAGGGACAGCTAAACTCTCCTCATCAGGGGCAGGGTCTGCACCCCACTGCTAGCCAACTTCTGAGGCTGAAAAGCAGCTGGTCCTCCTCAGTCACTCCGTGCTGAGACGACGAAAGGCCAAGGTGACCCAGCCTGTGACCAGACCTGAGCTCCAGCCAGGTCAGAGTGTGTGCTTGGACGCAGCAGCCAGCCCTCCAGATGACTCCACACTCAGGGCCTGGAAAGCCTCTTGCTGAAGGCAGTGGAGGGCAGCATCGCTTTCACTCCAGGGGCTTTAGGGAAGTGCGTCCAGTGGTGTGTGTGCCCACACAGGCAGGGCCCGCCTGACCCCGCGGGAGATCCCAGTTCCAAGACGTCTTTGCAGTCATCACTCCCTCTGAGGGGTGTTGGGGGCCTTGTGCACAGCAGGGTAGTTCTACGAGGACTGGGTGAGGCTTTGGAATGTGAAGAACAAAATGTGTGCTTTTAAAAAGAAGTTTCGAGTAAACTGGGCAGGCTCCCAGCCGTGGACCCTCCCTGTTGTGACGCTGCAGCTGAATGGACAGACAGGGCCGTGCAGGCCTGAGCTCCCACAGCAGTGCGTGGGGTGGCTGGCTACTTACTCTTGCTGCCAAGGCCCACCTGACCTATACAGGGACAGCCCCTGCCCTCCTCGCCTTCCAAGACCATCTGTTTCACAGCTTTATTCTCATCAGGGCCCCGCCACTGCGAGGCACCAGGCACTGGGAGCCGAGGGCGGGAGGACTGGGGCTCTGGCCTCCAGGAGCTCAAGGTCTCATCGACAACTGACAGTGAGTTGGCACGCCAGAGCCTCAGGCCAAGCTCGGCGTGCGCAGGCTCTGCCGGATTGTGAAGTGGCAGAGAGGAAGGCCCAGTCACTTGGCAGGTCAGGGGATATTGCAGAGGGTGTAGATTAAACTGGGCTGCAAGGAAACAGGCATTTGCCAGAAAGGGAGCTGGAGGAAGAGTTCTGCACAGAAGACATGGCCCCTGCAAAGCCACGGAGCTATGGGGTGTCAGGATGCCAGAAGCGCAGGCAGCTCCATGGTCTGGAGCAGGAGTCCTTGAGTAGGAAGAAGCTGGAAGGTCACTGGAAACAAGGTCTAGGCTGGGAGGAGGGATCGTCTGGGTCAGCCATATGGCCAGAGTGGAGGGGACCTGTCGTGATGAGAGGGGAAGACAGAAGTGCCTAGGGTCTGTCGGTGAGGGGATGAGAAAGAGGCAGGTGTCCAGAGAGGGGAGGTGTGTGGGCACCTGCAGGGGGCTAGCCAGCGGCATACAGACCACAGTGGCTGACAGGAGACAGAGGCATGAAACCAGCTCTGGGGCTCCTGGGGAGGGCTCTCCAGCTAGGCTGGAGGAAGGGTAATGAAGCAAGCGGGGAGCCAAGGAGGATCTTGGAAGAAGCAGTTGCAGCAGAAGGATGGAAATCAGGGTCGGGGGCCTCTGTTGAAACCCAGGAAGGAACTGCGAGAAAGGAGCGGGCATCGCAGCCAGCAGCCTCACAGGCAAGGCAAGGGAGCAGGAAACACAACCCTGAGATCCGGTCCCTCAGAGGCCAGCAGTGTCCTAGTGACAAGGGATTCAGCAGGGTGAAGAGAGCTGCCCCGAAACTCCCACACCCTCGCAATGTACATGAAAACAGATGCCAGTTGGGTTAAATATATCAATACGCTTTAAAAACTATCAACTTAATAGAAACATGTGGAAGGAGATGTCATAACCTTGGCACAGGACAACCCCCCTAAGCAAAACATGAAAATCCAGAAGCTCTCAGAATATTGCTACCTGGAAACACATAAAGCCGAAACATGTGTGTAGGGCGAAAGAGAACACAGAGTTTTAAAACAAACAATAAAGTGGGAGGAAATATTTAAGCCCCCCATGACAAAACTAAGGGTTATGGTCCATCATACATCAAAAGCCTTTACAAATTAGTAAAAGAAAAAGACAAACCAATAAAAACACTGGCAAAGCAAAACTTTGCCAAACATTGCCAAACTTTGCAAAACTTTGCAAAACAAAGACAAACTTTGGTGACAGCAAGAGTTTCTCAACTTCCCTGGCAGGGGACAGACCCACCAGTCTGGCGAAGGAGACAGGGCATCAGGTGACAAGAACCCCGGCAGAGCTGAGGCAGACTGGGTGCGTGGACTCCTGTGCCCCTCCCTTCCCTGCTTCAGCCACCCTGAGTCCAAGGGCAGGGCTTCAGACAGAGTAAGCTAGAAAATACAACCTGATCGTGTTAGCTCATTCGATCATGGAGTCTGTCTACTGTAAGAGTTAGCATTCATTTGGGTTGAATTAAGTTGGGTTAAATGTATGAGGATTAAAGCAACTTTGAACTACTGTACTACTTTTGACCCATCCTCAATATTTTTAAAATATTGCTAGCATCCGGCATTGGAGAAGGCATGAGGAAAGAGGCCTTCCAGTACTCTCTTGGTGGAAGTGTACATTCGTGCAATGTTATTGGAGCTTGGCAACAACGACAGAACATTTAAAATACATACCTACCAATTCTACTTCTAAGGATCTATTCTACAAACATATTGCTGGTGATGTAAATATATATGTATATATTTCTACTGATTTCTTTCTATATTTATGTATATTTCATTGCAGCACTCTTTGTATAAGCAAAAAAAGTTCAAAAACTTAAATAGCCACCAAAAAGGCGTGAAGTTAATAAAAGAGGACTCATTCTAAGGAATATAATGGAACTGACAAAATCAGTGGGAAAAAAAAATCTCTATGTGTTAACATGGAGGACGTCCATAATTTATCACATAAGGAGCCAAATACTGATTGAGCATCCTAAATCTGAGAATCCAAAGTGCTCCAAAATCCAAAACTTTTTGAGTGCTGACATGATGCTCAAAGGAAATGCTCACTGGAGCATTTTGGATTTTGGATTTTCAGATTAGGAATGCTCAACCCCTGAGTATAATGACAATATTCCAAAATCCAAAAGAATTCAAAATCTGAAATACTTCTGGTCCCAAGCATTTCATATAAGGGATACTCAACCTGTAGCGGGATATTTATATTGTGATTCTAAATATGGGTTTTATTCAAAGCACACTATGTGACTATAAGATAGATTATAAGCAGTTATTTTGTATGTATACATGAACCCCCCCAACACACACACAGATACACACACATAATTTAAAAATACCTGGAGGATAAATCAGAACACCTGAGGGAGAATAATCCAGTAAGACAGGGATAAATTGGGACTTTCTCTTTGATTTCATTTTTTCTGCATTATATTACTTTTGTAATACAAAAGAAAAAATAAGAAGAAGGTAGTTAATAAAATGGAATAAGACAGTGCATGTAAAAACTGGGTGTGAGAAGAGAAAGAACAGGTGGCCCGTGTACCTGTGGACCTTTCAGGTTAACTGGAAAATCTCACATATGTATGCATACATTCCTTTTTCATTTCTAAAAGATGTTCTGTCACTTTTATCAATTCTTAAGAGCGATCCACCAGGCACAGTGGCTCAGGCCTGTAATCCCAGCACTTTGGGAGGCCTAGGGGGGCAGATCACAAGGTCAGGAGTTCAAACCAGCCTGGTGAAACACCATCTCTACTAAAATTACAAAAATTAGCTGGGCGTGGTGGCACATGCCAGTAGTCCCAGCTACCCTGGAGGCTGAGGCAGAAGAATTGCTTGAACCCAGGAGGCGGAGGTTGCAGTGAGCCAAGATCCTGCCATTGCACTCCAGCCCGGGCGACAGTGCTAGACTGTGTCCAAAAAAAAAAAAAAAAAAAGAGGTCCAAAAAAGTTAGAAGCACTGATGTATACTATGTTTTTGAGAAGTTTGACCATAAAGGAAAACAGACATGGGAGCCACTTGGAGGGAAAAGCATGTCAGGAAGGTAGCTGTAAATTTGGGATAAACACCATACCAGATGAGGCTGCAGAGCTTTCAGAATCTTCTGAAAGATTCTGTGTGAATCTAAACCAAGGAAAATGTGGACACTTTCATAAGCAAACAGTCAAATTTTCTAGCAGCAAATTCACTCATTGAGCTTTGCACCTTACTGAAAGTTTGTCTGAGTATGAAATTCTAGGATGCATGTCATTTCCCCTCAGGGTGTGGAAGGCATCCTTCCACTGGTGTTCGATTCCCATGGCTGTTGAGCAGGAGTCTGAGGTCAAGTTCATCTTAAACCCTTTGCATAGGATCGATTCTCTCTCGCTGTCTCTCAGTCTCTCTCTCTCTCTCTCTCTCTCTCTCTCTCTCTCCCTTCCTTCTTTTTTCCCACCCCTCCACAACATGCCTTTAATATCTTCTCATTATCCCTGGTGTCCTGAGTTTCATGATGATATGCATTGATGTGGGGGGTTTTTTGTCCACCATTGTGCTAAGCACTTCATGGTTCTTCAAGCCTAAAATATTCCCCTCCTTTCATTTTGGTAAATGTCTGTAATGATTTCCTCTCTCTGTGTTTTCTATTTCTGGAACTCCTCTTTTGTCAGATGTATCTCCTTGATTAGTCCTTGAATTTTCTTCTTGTATGTCTCTTTGGTTTTCTGTTCCATTTTCTGGAAGATTTCCTCAACACTGTTTCCCAAACTCATATTGAGTTTTTTACTTCTGCCACATTTTTTTTTTTATTTTCTAAGAGCTCTTTCACATACCCTAAAAGTTCTCTTTTTAACATCTCACCATTGGCTATTTCTTGCATTGTCTTTGAGTTGTCTTTGTTTTTCTAATGTATTGTACTTCTTTCCCTGAGTTCCTTTTTTCTGTTTGTTGCTGTTTCATTTGTTTGTGTGTTTGTGTCTTCCCAACAGCGGTTTTCCCCAGCTGCTCAGGTCTAGGGCCATCTCTTTCACTAATTAAGGCCCCAGTCGGCTGGCTGGAAGCTCAGTGCGGATGAGTGGAGCTTGTCATAGGATCACTTCACTGTAGGTTTATCAGGTGGGTGCCTGGTGGTCTTATGTCAATTAATAGATCATTTTTCTTTGGTTTCTCAGTTTCACCAAAGAAGAATCCTTTGACATTCTGGGTAACGGGCATAATCCTGGTGGCAATGTTCCCAAAACTGAATGGAGGGCTGAGTGGGAGGGGTCTGACTCTTCAGAAAGCAAGTTTTCACTTAATTCATCTGTTCTCCATCTGGGTTCTGTGTCCTCAACTCTGACCGGAATCTCCAAGTTCAGAGCCTCCCTGGTCAGTGTCTCCAAGGAGTAACTTTCCTGCCTTCTGCAGCATGGCTGTGCCACATCCCGGCCTTTGGTGCTTCTGATTGCAAGTCTCCTGGGGTTCTGTGTGACCATTGTTGCAGTTGTAAAACATGGTTCCACAGTTCTCTGCTACTCTCCTTTTGAGAGGTAGGGGTCTACAGACCCTTCAATCTGGTAGGCTTGTGACTGCTTCAAACAATTGATTGTGGTTAAAAGAAGGGCAATGTGACATCTGCAACTAAGTCAGAAAAGGCCAAGCAGCTGTCACCTAGAGACTTGGAATGTGCCCACTGTGCACTTAGCCACCATGCTGTGAGGAAGCCCTGCACATAAGAGGCCACGTGGAGGTGCTCCCTTGACAGCTCCAGCTGAGTCCAGCTTTTGAGTATTCCCAGCCAGGGCTCCTGACACAGTGGATCAGACATAAGGTAGCCTTGCTCTGCTCTGTCTGAATTCCTGACCCACAGAATCTGTGGGGATGACAAAACGACCTTTGTGTACTCTCATTTGGGTTAGTTTGTTGTGCACCAACAGTAACTGGAACAACCATAAGTTTTCTTTTTTGTTATACTAGTACCTCTCTCACACACACACATACACACACACACATACACAAACTTGCTAGTACATAGGTTTTAGTTAATACCTGTGTATTAACTAAATACACAGGTATTAACTAAGCTAAGCCATATATTTTCCGTTTTCCAAAATTGTGTTGACATGTCTGATCTGCTGGTATCCACACCCCTTTGGATTGATATCTTTTCCTATTCATTTACTATAATTTTGTGATGATTCAGAGGGAATGCAGAAAAACACACATGATTGATGGGCCAATTTTAACCAGAAATTGCAGCAAACCTTTCCTTAGTGCTTCTAAGTGAGTAAACCCAGAGCCAAATTAAAATCACTTCAGGTAAACTGAGGCAGTAACTTGGGAAACAGGTGTGCCCCACGGTCACCCTCAGCCACAGCAAAATCACTGCCATATCTGTACAGTCATTCTGAGCCCAGGCAGGGTTCACCTTCCATTGCTTCGTGTACATGTAAAATATCAAGAACAAAGGGGGAAGCTTCCTGCATTGATCTCCACGATGCTTAGAGCTCACCACTAATTTAAAATAAAAGCTTGATCCAAAACGAGGCAAGAAATCTCCCCAAAGAAAAAATATCTCTCAGTGGAAAGTAGCTGAATGTCCCGTGAGTTGGGCTGGGTCTTACTGTAGGGGAGGGATGGCTGGGTTCCCACAGAAACACAGGCTTGACATTGGAAAGAGTGAGGTCCCCTCGGCCACTGGAGCAGTCACAGTGCAACCCCCACTCCCCCAATGAGTGTGTGGCATTGACAGTGACTTAACCACAAATGGTAAATCTGGTTGACCGACTTTAATTGTGAGCTCCAGCTAGGAACAGGTGGAGTCTCAGGTTTAATACTACTTAGATCAGTAACTTTAGATTTAAAAACATCGTTTCAAGGTCACAGGCTGCATCCATAAACCCGGCAGCCCTATCAGATACTTCTCTGTTGTGTGTGAATCAGCAGGACCTGTCACCGTTCCTGGAAAAACAACTCCAAACATGCACCACCCCGCCTCCCCCATAGTTTCATGAACTTGAAGAGAAAGCACGGCCATGGTGATTTTCAGTACATTCAGTGGTACCCAGAGCAGAGAACTGCTACCATTCCCTAAACGACTGGCTCAAGCACCACTTGGTTTTATAAGAAGAAAGAGAATGAACAAAGAGTCCAACCAGGGACTCAGGCTCCCAGGATCTAGGTTGCAGCGGCCACTCCCATGCTGTGTACCCTCCCCAGGGCAGGCTGCCCTCCCTGGGCCTTCCAGGCCTAGACTAGTGCTTGTCGACCTGGGGTGGTACTGCCTCATCTGCCCTGTCTGGCCTTGTCTCAGTGACTGAGGGCTTCTCCCAGGAGTCAGTGCCTGGGGCCAGGGCTGCTGACTGGCCTGCAGGAGGCAGCTTGTCCTCCACCACAGGGTACCCTTCCCAAGAATACATGCACTACCAAAGGGCAGATGTCCCATCTCCAGTACTGTGCTCTGACAGTGCGATCAATGCAGAATAGAGACATGAGTGGGTGACCCTAAGGGGCCTCATCACTCTGAGATCACCCAGTGTTTCACTGTGAACATTTCTAATCTCTAGAAAAGTGGAAAGAATTGCACCCTCAACCCCACGGTGTGCATGCACCATGAACATTTTGCCATACCTGCTTTCTCTCAAATCTGTCCACCCACTCCTCAGTCCATCGTGCTGTGTACCTACGTCAAAGACAAGGGCAGGCATCCGGACCTTTGCCCTAAGCACATGGTGTAAGTGTCATGAACTCAGCTCGACGTTTGCTTGATTTTTTTTTTTTTTTTTTTGTAACATGTGGGTAGTGCAGCAGGAACACGTGCTCCTCCGTTCCTAGACAGAGAAGGGAAACATCCGGCCAGACTCATTTTGGAAGGAGTGATTAGCTCACCATACAAAGAACTTTGTTAAAAGTTCGCTTCAAGGAGATGGCTGCGGGCACTGGGTCCCACACAGCAAGGAAAGTAGCCCCCCAGTGCTGACTCTCCCAAAACTATCCCTCCAGCTCTCCACAGCCCCACTCCACTACCCAGACAGAGTTTCACACCAGCAACCACACTCACAAAGGTACAGCATGAAGGACCCACAGCACAGACAAGGGGGACCCAGCGATGGAAAGTGGGGCCTCCCGGATACTTCTATCAGGGAGTCTCAACCAGCAAGAGTTCTGTTCCCAACCCTGTATTTGCACAGGACGGTCCATCCTGCTCTGGCCTCACACCCAAGTTCTGCCTTGGTGTGTCCCCGACTAGACGCCTTCTCAGACTCAGGGCTATGATAGGTCACTTCCCCGTGACTGGAGTTGAGTCTCCTGGTTTCTCTCACGTGTGAGGACAGTTTGCTCGCTTCTTCCAAACAGACAGCCTTGCTCTCCGTGTTACCATATCCCATGAAAACAGACACTGAGCTGGAGGCCACCCAGAGCCCTGAACTCGGTGCCTCCTTTTCCTTAGAGGAAGCTCCAGAGCCCCCAACCCTGCAGCCACTCCATGTTTCCCAGCCTGCAACAGCAGCAGTGGCCCCAGGCTCGCATCGCAAACACAGAGTCACAAATTCCCAAGCAAAAGGCATTTGTCAGACCACCTCCCTACACAAGAGACGGATGAGCTTCCAGGAGCTGAGCCACCCAGGAAAAGAAAACACTGTGGGGTTTGCAACTCCGTCTGGCTGTGTTGTCCACAAACACAGACAGAAGGAGTCCTAGGTGGGGATGCTTGGCTGGGTCTG
Source organism: Trachypithecus francoisi (assembly GCF_009764315.1). Classification (NCBI taxonomy): domain Eukaryota; kingdom Metazoa; phylum Chordata; class Mammalia; order Primates; family Cercopithecidae; genus Trachypithecus; species Trachypithecus francoisi. The sequence goes on from NW_022681461.1 coordinate 8,065,822, forward strand.
GGGTGGGCGGCTCTCTACTCAGTGTCCTTTCCTCCTGACTTCCCATGTCTCTTCCTTCCCTCACCTGAGAACTGTCCATCTGATGTTTATACCCCTAATGACAGAGAGAAACCTCAGCCTCCCAGCAGGACAAGGCTTTAACCAAGGAGATGATTCCAGGTCAGAGTCACGAGAGCCACGGACCAAGCCGGGCCTCAGCCCACTCTCCCTGTGCTTGGCTGCTGTGGAGTCATGGGGTTACCAACCGTGAAGGGCTTAGAGAGGGGGACCCCATCTCTCAACTGGAGGAGTATCACAGAATTCAGGCTATGTTTTAAAGCCACAACCCACCACACGTGTCCCTGAAATCAGTCCCTGTGGGTGCGCACCCCAGTGACGTCTCAGGACCTTTGCTCTGAGGCATCTTGCCTAGGCCGTGAGGTTTTGCATTTTTGCTCAGTTTAACTCAGGTTTTATGACTCCCACATCTTGGGAGGAGACAGGGAGGAGGAAAAGTTGGGACAACACAACCCCTCTAGCATCATCACCACTACCCCCGCCTCCCAAACCTCAGAAAAACAAGTCTATCCACCAGAAAGGGTAACGCATTCCCCCACAGGCAAATCTGCCCCACAAATGCGGAAGGCGCTAATAAACACGATCATAAACTTGGAATCCACAATCCACAACATGTCAAAGGATTTGGAAGAAAACCTTAACTCCTGTGAACTACATTAAATTCTAATCTCCGAGACATTCAGAATGAAAATGCAGCTTGCTACAGCTGGGCTTCCGCTCTGTCCTTTGCAGACTCAAACATCCACAGCATGGTGTTTGTGCAATAAAAACTTTAAGTCGAAGCCTGTACACTGACCAGATGGAAGGACATGACCAAGATTGTGCTGGTAGTTCAAAATAAATACACATGCATGCTTTTGGACTCCATCCATAGGGGATTTTAGCCCTATTTTTCAAAGAGCCTTGTAATCTACTCATGAAAATTGGGTGTTTGTAGCCACTAAATGTAGTAAAATCCATCCAAGGGTAGGCAAGTACAAATGTGTTGACCACAGCACATAGCCAGGTCTGCAATGAAGGAAAATGTAATAACCTATGGAAGTAATTGAGCCTATCAATGTCTCCGTTTAAAACTCCCTCTTTGACATGAAGATCCATAATAAAGTTATTTAAGGAGTCGAAAATCTACTTGGTATGTTCTAATAAGAAACACACGAGTTTCTAAAAACATATTCCAGTCCTTGCGTACCATGGGGCATTTTGCATGTTTCTCTTCCTATATTTTTTCAGTAAAGCATGGTGGTTGTTGGCTGTCCATGAAAGCCACCTGTGATGTGTGGAGTTGAAGATGGAGGATGTTCGTGGGTTGTATGATTCTGAGCAGGCTCATGTAGGCTGGAGGTGAAAGTACCTGGAGTTACATTTTTATGCATGGGAGAGGGACAATTCAGTACCTTTTTGGAAATATACACACAAAATATTCAATGATATGTGATATGGTTTGACTGTGTCCCCACCCAAATCTCATCATGAATTGTAGCTCCCATAATTCCCAAGTGTCATGAGAGGGACATTGAATCATGGGAGGTAATTAAATGATGGAGGCACGTCTTTCCCGCGCTATTCTTGTGACAGTGAATAAGTCTCCTGAGATCTGATGGTTTTATTAAGGGGAGTTTCCCTGCACATGCTTTCTTGCCTGCTGCTATGTAAGACATGACTTTGCTCCTCACTCACTTTCTGCCATGATTGTGAGGCCTCTCCAACCATGTGGAATGTGAGTTAATTAAACCACTTTCCTTTATAAATTACCCAGACTTGGATATGTCTTTATTAGTAATGTGAGAACAGACTAACACAATATGCTTGTGTTCGCCTCAAGTTTGCAAATTTAACACTAATGTGGAATTTCGTTTTGACCTAGGCTCTTTCCCGGTGTAATAGGATTTTTGTCTGCAATTCTGAACAACCAGAGTTTCCAAGAACACAGTCAACTAAAGGACATTATTATATAAAACTTTCTGACTCAGTTATTCTTTTCCTACTAAATATGATTATTTATGAAAACAATTAGGCATAACTGTTAAGATGATACCACTCTGACCATCAGATGCATCTACAGGATAGATTTGAAGAAAGGTAAACATAAGGAAAACAAGTTCCTGTTCTCTTGGTCCCTCCAGGGCAGTGCTGGCATCAATAACTCTTGATGACTTTATTCTTCTGTAAACAAGTAAGAAGAAGCTAAGAGCTAGGAAGTTTCCGTGTTTTCTATTTAGAGTGCTGTATTAGTCCATTTAGGCTGCTATTACAAAATACCATCAACTAGGTGATTCTTAAATAATAGAAATGTATTTCTCACAGTTCTGGAGGCTGGGAAGTCCCACAGCAAGGCACTGATAGATTCAGTGACTGGTGAAGGCCCTTTCCTCATAGACCATGACTTCTCACTGTGTCTTCACATGGTAGAGTGGGGAAGGCAGTGCTGTGGCCTCTTTCACAAGGGCACTAATCCCATGCATAAGGGCATCATCCCCCATGACTTCATCACTTCCGAAATGCCCTACCTCCTAACACCATCACTTTGGGGGTTAGAATTTCATCATATAAATTTTAGGGTGCACACCATCAGACCATAGCAATGTTTGACCTCAGCACTTTCTTCTTCCATCATCTTGTGAAAACAAAAGGAAAGAAAAGCAGAGCACCATGCTGCCCTAAGTAAAAATACATTTATCTCTCACTTATTCATTCCGTAAACATCCTTGTGCCGGTTACCAGCTAGACTCTGCAAAGACAAGGAGCACTAACAAGTGTCCCTGTCCCCAAGGTGTTTGTAGGTATATTAGCCAAGATGAGTTAACACCTATGAAAATGACTCTTAACTCTCAGTGACCTAGTAAGCTATAAGTTTGTTTATCCCTTTGTCCCAGTCTACCATAGATTGGGGGAAATAGTACTCCACACAAACCTTCAGGGACCCAGGCTTTCCCTCCTCAGTGGCCCTATCACCACCCTGGCCTCGGAGGTCTCCAGACCCTCTTTGTCTGTCCAGCAAATGAGAGGAGAGAACGCGAAGGAGACACAGAGAATTTAAAAAGCTGCCACATCCACCCACATCCCCTGTGCAGGACTCCATCCCAGAGCCACGATGGCCTTCAGCAGAAGCTGGAAGTGTGGTGCCCATGAGGAAGAGGGTAAAGAGTGAACACACGCTCTGGTACTATGGATGAACACACACTCACCATGGTCAAGTCACCCCAAATCAGGAAATAGAAGTCCCTTTTCCACCTGCACTTAGCACCAAACTCCTTTCTGCCCAGAGATGTGCAAGCAACTGGAAGTTTGCATCTAGCACTTACATTCTTTTGTTGGAGCTCCAAATCCAAGAACATCCTTCCTTTTCAACCCCTTCGTTTTCTTCTGACAATTTCCTTTAACAAGCATAAGTGTTCCTTTCTACCACATTTAACCAGAGCAGAGCAAAGTTTAAAGTAGAAATATAAAATACTTTCTCAGCAGAGAATTACTGTTTTTCAGTCTAGTGAACCTAATCATTTATTAATTGAAGCTCTCCATAGCAAATGTGTAATCTCCTATAGATCAAGTGTAAATATTTAAAATTGTTTTCCAAATGTCCAGGCAACCCTGTGGGTCTCGGTCCCCTTCTTCTTATTTACAGAGCTTTCTGGTTGGAAGGGGAAAGAAATAAACAAGAAGTCCAGGTGCCCAGGTATACTGAGCAATAGGTGAAGAGCCATGTTTTTTGTCTCCGTTTTACTTCCAATTATATCAGAGCCAGGAGAGCCACATTCAAAAACCTTAGAAGTTCAGCCTGGCCAACATGGTGAAACCCCATCTCTACTAAAAATACAAAAATTAACCAGACATGGCAGTGCCGCCTGTAATCCCAGCTACTCGGGAGGCTGACGCAGGAGAACTGCTTGAACCCAGGAGGTGGAGGTTGCAGTGAGCTATGATGAAGCCACTGCACTCCAGCCTGGGTGACAGAGCAAGACTTGGTCTCAGAAGAAAACAAAACAAAACAAAACAAGAAAAAACCCTTAGAAGTTGATACCTAAATGGTCAATGGGCACAACAGAAATTTTATTCATAAATTAAAGCATGAGGCTTGGCAATTGAGCTAGCAAGTTTCTGTCTGCCTGCAATCTAAAATCCAGTAAGGCAATAATGATTTCTTCTTATTGCCATGGACCTGTTCAGGGCATCATACTAAGTAAAAAAACAAAACAAAAAAAAATTCAGTGGCTGAAGACAACAACAATGGCTTATCATCTCTATGGTTTCTGTGGGTCTTGGCTCACTCAGGCATTTCTGGCTGGAATCCCCTGAGGGCTGGGCTGTGGTCCCTCATCCTGGGTGTCGGCCATTCCTCAGGGCTGCTTGAGTGTCCTTGCAATATGTCAGCTGGTTTCCCACAGAGTGAGCAAACCAAGAGAGTGCGGGCCAGGCACCGTCTGTGATCTGTATCACCTGTTATGACACAGCTTCGAGTCACATAAGGTGACCTCCATCAGAGTCTACTGAGGGAAGCAGGTCTTAGGGAAGGGGACAGAGAGCTCACCTCCCAGTGGAGGGGTGTCAAGCCATACTGCAAGAAAAGCTGATGAAAGAGTTTTTAGGTTGATGTGTCTACCTTTTGAAAATGCAGTCTTTTTTAGGGCCTAGCATGCAAACTTTGGCTTCTAAAACTAACCCTGAGATAATTTGATCTAGCTAAACCCACATAGCCAGGAAGTGAGGGAGGGGTGAGAACAGAGGCTGTGGACTCCGGAGCCCCTTCCCCAGCACTCTGAGAGGTCTCCACCAAGTGGGAGATTTTGCTTTTTGTTTGGAAACAGAGTCTTACTCTATCGCCTGGGCTGGAGTACGGTAGCACAATCACAGCTCACGGCGGTCTCGGCTTTCTGTGGCTCAAACGATACTCCCACCTCAGCCTTTTGAGTAGATGAACTACAGGCATGTGCCACCACGCCTGGCTAATTTTTTTTTTTTTTTTTTTTTGTAGAGGCACGATCCCACTATGTTGCCCAGGCTGGTCTTAAACTGAGCTCATGTGAACCTCCCACCTCAGCTTCCCAAAATGCTGGAATTACAAGCATGAGCCATAGTGCCTGGCCAAGATATGATTTAATACAGCACTCTTGCTGGATACTCAATGTTAGCCCTCACTGAGCAGGTGGTGGACAATCCCAGCCCTATCAGAGTAACAAGAAAGGAGATAAACTCTGTGAAAGCCTTCAGGGCAAGGCTGTTATCCGTAGCATCAATAACAATGATAAATCCTGACCTGGCCTGAACTCCTCCCAGGACCCACCAAACGCCCTCCATCCCACATCCAGCTGGGTCAAACAGCTGATGCATAATGCTGGGTGCCCTTCTGGGTGCCATTAAAGGAAGAGAAAAAATTAACTGTGAGAGTTTTAGAGACCTAAAAATGTGCAGGGCAGAAGCTGCAAAATGGCAGCAGGCCCAGCGCCGACTGGAAGCAAGTGTGACTTTCCATGGGCCCACAAGCAGCTCTGAGGTCCTAGGCCTGGCTGGTCAGCGACTGTGGAACAGTAAGATTCAGGGTTCCAGGAGTGTGATGGCCAAGAACCCACGCCACCCTTGCCCCAGGCAAAGGACTCAGCTTTCAGCTGCAAGAACTCCACAGAAACCTATGGTCTTGGAAAACAGGAGGGCATCTGCCAACAGAGTCCTGTCTCTCTCTTCTTCTCCCTCTCACTCCTCTCTCTGCTGCTTCACTAGACTTTGAAAAATATCATGGACGGAGCCATTGGGTCTAGGGCCAAGAAAGGGGCTAAAAACCTCCAACCTGGGTAACTATCATTAACACTAAGATCGTGAAAGTCAAGATAAGCCCTCTGCTCTCTGATCCCCACCCCACCACAAGATTTGCAGGGGGAATTCTGGCAGGGAAAAGAACCAAGTCCTGATAAATGTAAATTGACAGGCGCTCCTGTTCACAATCTGTTCTAGATAAAATTCCACGTGGCTCCCCCAAGACAAAGATGTTCCCCTTTGATGGTTCTGCTGTCTTGGGGAGAGGCTCAGGCACATTCTGACTGGCCAGTTCTTGCTCCCTAAAATAGCCTGTGGACTGTGCCCTCCTTGGGGTCAGGGAGGCAGGACAAACAGCTCCTCTCCAGCCCACCCTCATGCTCCTGCTCTGTTCTCCTCGCAGACCTGGCCACAGGCTCTCCCACCCCAAAGGAACCCATAGTATCTCCGGAGCTCTGCCCTGAGCAGCCCTCTGCTAGGGAGGAGGGCTGGGAAACAGGCCCTCACCACCAGAGCATGCGACACAGCCTGTGAGATGGTGACAGTGGGTCTTGCTTTTTCGTACAAGTTGACCAGGGCTTATGCTCCTGCAATGCCAGATCAAAAGCACAGCCACCAAGTTCTCCTCCAAAAGCTTGACTCCTTTGGAACCCACTTCCTGGGGGGGCCAGAGCAGAGTGTACCCCTACCCCGAGTCCTGGCACAGGGATACGGCCATATAACCTGGAGACTCTTTCTGCTACAGCCAGGAAGGCACCTCCTGCCACCAGGAGCCGGGGCTGGAGAGGGCTGGGCTGCCTGCCCGGCTCACACCGGGAGTGGTGTGGCTAGGACTGAAGAGGGGACTCTCAGGCCTGTCTGGAGCACCTTGGGGGTGGAGTCATGGGGAAGGGTCTAGACAGTGGCTATTCATTGCTTCTCCTTCCGCAGCTGCAGAAACTTCCTCCTCAGTCTGAGTTGGGCAGGGCCCACTTGCATCTGCCTTCAAATCCCTTTCCTGCTGGTCAAAGGCAACCCCTCTGACTCTATCAGAGAGGGCCGGAAATCCAGCTGCCCACAACATATGCTGCCATGACCTCACAGAGAGGGCATGGGACCCGGGGAGGCTGAACAGGAAAGGCAGAAAGGGGATCCCATCCATCAGGACAGCAGATTCGGTGCCTTGCATGATGGCAGCTGACTGTGGTGGGTGCCGCCATTTCAGGGACCCCCAATGGGCCTTTGGTGCCTCCCAGGAGCCTGAGGTGGCAGGGACGGCACACAGCCAGCTAGGAACGTGTCTGTCCGTGATGTGGTGAGGGAGGCAAGGAGCAGGCCCAGATTCCTCAGCAGGGCTGAAAATACCCATTCGTGACGATTGGGCAGGAATCTGGGGCTGAGGCACAGTCTCTGCTCCTCTGTGCAGGGGTGCGACTGCCTGGTAGGTGTGTTCTCCCACTGCCCCCACTCTCGCCAACAGCCCAGAGAGGGGAAGTCAGACATCCCTCATCCGCCACGGATGGCAGTAGCCAGAAGACAGGGGCCCTGAGGCCACCAGAAGCAAAAGTCCACCAATGGGCCCTTGGTTATGATGAGGATCGAGTGGAGCGCATCTTACCAGTGTGTCCGAGACCCAAGCTCCTCCCCAGATAACAGCCAGACTGAGCGCCCACTTCACCTACCCCAGCTTCTGCTCAGGGCCTCCAATCTTGGGCTCTTGGGGTTGGGAAGCTGCATCTTCTGTTGTGGTGGGCCCAGGCTTGGGTCTCACAGGTGCTCCAGACCCATCCTCCTTCCCCCCAGAGCCAGGATGAGGATCAAAAAAGCCAGGAAAGCCAGGATAGCAGGAACAGGGAAGCCACTGGGAGGAGGAAGGAAAGACAGAGAGGCGGAGACCAGCAGCTGCTCTTTGAATGAAGAGAAAGCATTTCAGGCAGCCAAACAGAATGTCAGCAAACCTCAGAAGCAATTCGCTCCCCCACACCCAGCCCTATGGGGTTCCCACTGGTGCACCAGGCGCGGGCCACGCCGACCCGGAACATTCAGTACAAATGCTGGGCGGCCAGCTCGTCCCTAAAATAAGACTCCAGCTGTTGGCCACAGAACTGCTTGGAAAGTAGAGCTCCCTGGGACAGGAAAGGAGCCCTGCAGGGCAGAGAAGCAAAGCTGGGGGAAGCGAGGCCTGCTTCCATGTGGCGGAGGTTGGATGCGAGAGCTGTGTGACTGCTGCCAAGAGCTACTGGGGTGGGGCCCCAGGGGAGCTGCCGACGCTGGAGCCATCCTGCCACTCCCACGATGGTTTCTTCTGAAATCAACATCCTTCTTTTTCTGCACTTTGACCCCCCCCCCGGTCTTGGCAAGGGTCCTTGGGCCACACAGGGCAGGCTAGCATAGGGGTCCTTTTTCCCATTCTTCAACATCCTGGCCCTTGAAGGAGTGAAGCTGGGGCCCCAGGAGCCACACTGCAGGGACCAGTCCCTAAGCAGGCAGGCAGGCTAATTCACGTGGGCTGCAGAGGAAGGTGAGGGAGGCAAGGAGCAGGCCCAGATTCCTCAGCAGGGCTGAAATTACCCATTAGTGACGATGCTGCTGCAGGGAGAACCAAGCTCACACTTCCGGGCGAGTGTGAGTGCAGGGCTATTAAATGACACAAGACGCTTTGAAACGAAAAACAAGTTAACTTGAGACTTCCTCCTCTGTGTCGCCATCCATGTACAGAGGAAGTAAGACACTAGCAGGTCCTCCGAGAGAGTGTCTGCCTGTACATCATTCCTCCATCCCACACTATTGGGTGAATATGTAACAAGCGCACTTCTTGCTCTCATCAATGAAACAATGAATATTTGTGAGTCTTTCCTACAAGGCCAGCACTGTCCTAAGCACTTTCTCTGCATTTCCTTCTTTAAAGGAACCCTAAGAGGTAAGCACTGTTATTATCCTCGCTGTGCAGACGAAGAAACTGAGGCAGGGAGAAGTAACATAGCTTGTACCAGGCCAGGCAGCTGGTGATAGGGGCCTGGCTGGAGACTGTGTCCTCTACCTTGCCCATGTTACCCCAGGTGGTGGCAGCTGCTCAGAGCCGTCCACATCGTGCACACTTGCCAGTTCATTCTATGGAGCCCACACTTCTCCATAAGGAATGAAGAGGGATATTGTAAGGAGGAGCAGGGGGAGGTCATAACTGGTATAGATGAGTCTTCAGAAAGTCCCTAGGCACATCCCAGGCTACCTGCTCCTCCTCTTCCAGAGCCACCGTGTGGTCTTGGACAGGTTGGCAAGAGCTCAGGGACTGGGGCTCCTCGCCTTTAAGATGGAGCAAGGTGAGCCCAGGCCACGTGGCTGTGACTTGTGTTGGATTCACTCCTACAGTGCAAGAATGCCTCCAGGACAAAACAAGAGCCTGCCCCTGGAGTCTGCATTTTAGCAGAGCGGGGAGTGCTGGATCACCAGGACACCATACAGAAGTGAGTCCTGCAGAGATGCAGTCTGGAACAAGGCTGTGAAGAGCCAGCAAGCCCAGTGGTGTCCAGAGCAGGTGGCGGGTCTCAGGGGGAGCCTGCCCAGAGGTCCTGGGGAGCTGAGCGGCCCAGATGGAGGCGGGAGGCGGGGCAGAGGGGCAGGTCTTGATCACGAGCTCCAGACCCTTGGAGAGGTTAAGTGAGTCACCCGAGGCTGGATTACCACACACAGAGTTCGGCCAGTGAGGTGCAGCCCACAGGAAGAGATATGAGGGGAAGCCCCACCTGGTGCACACGCCTGCATGGACAAGGCCGCTAGTCCCACATCCCAGAGCCCCCTGGTACCTGCCCGTCAATGGGCCATGGTTCTGGACTGACTTGGATTCATGATGCCCACGTAGTTCAGATTTAGAGGATGGCAGGTCCATACACCTTCACTGGCTGGGCCCAAAGGCAGGAAGCCCATGTGGACAATAGGGAGGGGTGGGGTGCTCAGAAAACTGGAGGCTGTGGGCCCAGCAGAACACAGGTTTGAAACACAGGATTCTGTTGTTAAACTTGTCTGGGACCTGGCCAGGTGTGGTGGCTCAGGTCTGTAATCCCAGCACTTTGGGAGGTAGAGGCAGGCGGATCACGAGGTCAGGAGATGGAGACCATCCTGGTTAACACAGTGAAACCCTGTCTCTACTAAAAAATACAAAAAATTAGCCAGGCGAGGTGGCGGGCACCTGTAGTCCCAGCTACTCGGGAGGCTGAGGCAGGAGAATGGTGTGAACCCGGGAGGCGGAGCTTGCAGTGAGCAGAGATAGCACCACTGCACTCCAGCTTGGGCTACAGAGCAAGACTCCATCTCAAAAAAAAAAAACTTGTCTGGGACCTGAGTCGTGTCCCTCAGCCCCTGGCAGCTTCATGGAAGATCAATTTTAACCTAGTTCAAACCACCTCTACTGAGATAACTGAAAAAAAGACTTGAGGCCAGGGACAGGACACATGTGGAGATGAGCTTCTGGTGCAGATGATAGGCCTGGCCACAGAAAGGAGTCCTGCGAGGCTGCTGTTAACCTGGGAGAGGATGAGGCAAACACCTGCTCCACATGAAAAGACATCCAGACACACAGGCCCAGACACACAGCTCTATAGACACATAGTCCCCAGACACACAGCTCTATAGACACACAGTCCCCAGACACACAGCTCTATAGACACATAGTCCCCAGACACACAGCTCTATAGACACATAGTCCCCAGACACACAGCTCTATAGACACACAGCTCTATAGACACATAGTCCCCAGACACACAGCCTCCAGACACACAACTCTACAGACACCCAGCCCCCAGACACACAGTCCCCAGACACACAGCCTCCAGACACACAACTCTACAGACACCCAGCCCCCTAGACACACAGTCCCCAGACACACAGTCCCCAGACACACAGCCCCCAGACACACAGCCCTACAGACAACCAGGCCCCCAGGCACACAGTCCTCAGACACACAACTCTGCAGACACCCAGCCCCCTAGACACACAGTCCCCAGACACACAGCCCCCAGGCACACAGCTCTACAGACACACAACCCTACAGACACACAGCCTCCAGATACACAGCCGCCTAGACACACAGTCCCCAGACACACAGCCCTACAGATAACCAGGCCCCCAGACACACAGCCCTACAGATAACCAGGCCCCCAAACACACAGCCCTACAGACAACCAGGCCCCCAGATACACAGCTCTACAGACACACAACCCTACAGACACACAGCCTCCAGACACACAGCCGCCTAGACACACAGTCCCCAGACACACAGTCCCCAGACACACAGTCCCCAGACACAGTCCCCAGATACACTGCCCCCAGACACACAGTCCCCAGACACACAGTCCCCAGACACACAGTCCCCAGACATACTGCCCCCAGACACACAGTCCCCAGACATACTGCCCCCAGACACACAGCCCCCAGACATACTGCCCCCAGACACACAGTCCCCAGACACACAGTCCCCAGACATACTGCCCCCAGACACACAGTCCCCAGACACACAGTCCCCAGACATACTGCCCCCAGACACACAGTCCCCAGACACACAGCCCTACAGACACCCAGGCCCCCAGACACACAGCCCCTAGAACACGTGATGCTCAGCGGTGAGAGACAGGGAAGGAAGCCCGCAGCCAGCTCTTGGAAAATCACGCATTTGGGATAGTCATTAAAATCTCCTGAAGCTTCCGCTCTTCTTAGGGCTGCTGCAAAGTACAATAGAGCTCACACGTGATAGAGAACAAGCACCTGCAAGTGCAGAACTGACTTCCTTTAATTTCCTTAAACTCAGGTCAATTCTTTTTAGTGTATTCTGTTTTTGATGAAGTCTTGCACTGTTACTTAGGCTGGAGTGCAACGGCGCAATCTTGGCTTACTCTTGTCTCTATCTCCTGGGTTCAAGTGACACTTCTGCCTCAGCCTCCCAAGTAGCTGGGATTACAGGTGCCCACCACTATGCCCCTTTACTTTTGTTTTGTTTTGTTTTGTATTTTTAGTAAAGACAGGGTTTCACCATGTTGGCCAAGCTGGTCTCAAACTCCTGGCCTCAAGTGATTCGCCCACCTTGGCCTCCCAAAGTGCTGGGATTACAGGCATGAGCCACGGCGCCTGGCCTATTTTTTTAGTGTATTTTTAAATTTGTGGAAAAGGTCTATGTTTTCTTTAATGATGAGTATCTGTCACAAACTGGGGATTAAAAAAATAAATCTATCTCACAGACTTATTTCTATTAGGAAGCTAATCAGTATAAAAGTAGCAGCTAGATAGATACCTGACCATAAGGCGGAGGCATCCTATAACTCAGCGAAGAGATCTTTGATTCCAGGAGCCTACACTTGGGGTGGGCCTACTGCATCTCTCATGAGGGAGCCGGGGCCTCCTGGAGCCCTGGAGAGGTGGGCTCCCAGAGGCCAGGCAGGACGGACCCTCAGCCCTTTGCTCAGGAGGGTTTTGGCAAGTGTCTTGTGGAATGGGAGATTTTTACATGTGGCAAAGATGGTAGCAGATGTGGCACCGTTTCCGGAAGATCCAGTCCCTGCTAGGTGGGTTTTCGAGCTCCAGTAAGGTGTTAGGGCTCCGTCAAGCGGACTGTGACTGCCAAGACCAGACGGCCAGGTGGAAAGGAATCTATCAGCATCTTGCAGTTTGTGTTCCTTTCATTCTTGGTCCCAAATGTGTACTGCTTGTTATCTATGGTCATCAGAGATTAGTTTGTGGTTGATTCTCAAGGGAGGCCATACAAGGATGGAGAAGCATGTTGAATTCCTCTACCTGGGTGAGTCAGATGAAAGAACTCTGAGTGGACCCTGGGCCATGCATCCAGGAACCATGGCTCACCCTTGAGCAGCCTGTGTGAATTTCAGGCATATCTCTGCAGCTGCTAGGGGAAGAGCAATCTATGTGAAGCACTGGCCATGCATATCTACTGTCTCTACATGAATGACAGCTGGCACGGTTGGAGGACTGCCCTGGTTCATACATGGGGCAGCTGGAGCTATCTACAGAGCCACCCAAGGTGAACAGTGGTTGGCCAACGTTAGCAACCCAGCCACAACGGCTTTTGGAGCTTCTCTGGGCACACATGGTTAGCACCCTTAATGGCTTAGCAGAGTGAGGGTGCTGCGGGGGGGGACTTGAGCCATGGCCTGCAGCCTGAAATGCACAGCATTGACCAAAATCCCAGAACCTTCTTGATTGTGTTTTTCTTAAAAGATGCCACCCACAAACACTAGGTCCTTCCACCCTCGGGTGATCTGCTGGGCTGGCTGCTGTTCAAGTGGCACCCTGGGCTGGTCGCCAGGGGAAAGCAATGCAGAGCACCCCTGGCCACCTGGAGACACTCTCAGTCTGGCTTAAGCCACCTGCACTTTACCTTACCAAAATGGCAGGTAGACTAGATGGCTGGGTACATCCCAGGCTATGGGTTGGTGTGTCTGAGCTGGCTTGTTCAAGGCCATTTGGACTGTCACCCCCTAGCTAACCCAGGCCAGCAACGATCCTCCAGCTCCTGCAAAGGGCTCTGGGTGGCTCTGGTCCTGCTTCTCCACACAAAGTTGCCCTTGCAGGGTTGCCTTCTGAAGAACGTTCTTTCTGTTTTCAGCAAGGTACTATCTAAAGACTGACCACAGCAACTCCCACACACCTCCTTTCCACAACAAACAGTAACAAAGGAAAAAATTTTCTCCTGAGCTGACAATGGAAAAGAAAGATCTTGCCTCCTGCACTTGCTTAAACTGACTCATTCTGTTCTATTCAGAACATGCCAAGTGACTAATGGACACAGTAGAGGCACAGCTTTAATGGGAAAAAAGGTGGGGCAGGAGAGTTTCTCAACTATAATTGTGGGATTTAGGTATTACATGGCTTTTAAAGAAACTAGGGTTACTGGAAAGTGTGTTGCTATTTTGGTAGATGGCTTCATGGCCTGGCTTTCACTATGGAATACTGCTCACACCCTCCGTGAATATCATTCCCAAGCTTGCCCAGGAACACCCTGGGCTTTGTCCTCCCACTTTTTAGCATTGGATCAAAGTAATCCTTGACTTTGAGTTTACAAACCCATTGTTAATATTAGAGCTCAGCTTTAGGTTCTGTCTTTGGAAACTTGCCCCAGAGATACGGATATACAAAAATGTATTGTTTCGTTTTGCTGCTGGTACATTTTAATTTATGTATGATTCAACCCATTTTTCCTACTGGAAATGTTGTAAAAGATGAATTTGGAAACGTGTGCCTTGTCTACTTATCTTGATGAGCAGAGTGTAGGAGCCAAGAGGTTGGATACTAGAGTATTTAATTTTGTCTTAAAGATTATTTTTTAATCTTGTGTATTCATAGAGAAAGTAAAAAGAGGGTATAAACGTAAGAAAACTGGGTAAATCACATTGCACAGAAGACTGCGCAGTCCTGGGCAGTTCTACGAACCTGTCGCTAAGCTGCCTCCGAGCCTCAGTTTCTTCTTCTGCATGGTGGGGATGATGATGCCGCCCAGCCTGTCATTGTGAAGATGAGCTAAGTGATGCAGGTGGCTGGACCGCATGGAGTGAAAGCACTCGGCTTCTGGGTTTAACTTCATCCAGTGACCTGCCGAGCACAGGAAGAGAAGTGCTGATAGTGTGGCCGTGACAGCGGGTATAACCGTGGCACAGGAGAGCACAAGGATGTGTCGTATCATGGGGTGTGTGTGGTGTGCTGGGGCTGCCATAACAACATGTCACACACGGGGCAGCTCAAACCGCAGAAACGGATTGTCTCACGGTCCTGGAGGCCTGGAGTCAGACACTCAGGGGCCGCGGGGCCACACTCCCTCTGAGATTCCACGTGGAGCCCTTCTGTGCCTCCTCCTAGCTCCTGCCCCTGTCATCCGTTCCTGGTGTTCCTTGGCTTGTCCATGTACCCTCCAGTCTCTGGCCCATCTGCACTTGGCTGTTTTCCCTGTACATCTGTCTCTTTGTTTTCTTATAAGGATACCAATCATTAGATTAGGGCCCACCTGAATGACCTCTGATGACATCTGCTAAGACCCTATTTCCAAGTTAGGTCACCTTCACGAGAACTGGATCTCAACAACTCTTTGTGGGGAGTGGATGCACAATTCATAGCAACAGGGAGCACCTGGCACTGGCTGGCCAAGGGGTCAGTTGGCTTCCAAGCCCCCCAGCTGGCCTGGGTCCACACCAGCCTCTGAGACTGAGGATGTGATGGAAAGCAGGCATCAAAGTGTCCCACCAAAGGGCCTCTCAGCCCTGTCCTGTGGATGCAACTCCATGCAGAAGGGAAGCCCTCAAAAGCACCCTCACCTGCCATCCCATGGAGGGCCCCCAGGGCTGAGCCTGCTCCAAGGCCTCCCAGGGAATCAGGTGTGGCCCTGGAGAGGTGGGGTGGCCCCATCCTCGTGGCTATCCTGGTCACCTTCAGCCCCAGATCAGAGGAGGAGAGAAAGCTGATTAGGGACATGCTATTGAGTACCTGGAGCTGTGGGCAACTGGAGCTCCAGCCTTGAGGAGCTCGGGGTAGGGATGTAGTCCCAGTGTCATGTCATGGAGGGGCAAGACGAGGGGATTTATGCAGCAACCCGCAGCTCTCCTGACTGAAACTGTTCTCAAGGATATGACTCCCATGGCCAGGCATGGCCAAGTTGGGCCAGGACGTTTCTGCCAGACAGAGAGCTGCAGAGGTGGCAGGTGGATCCCCGGGAGGCATGGGCAAGGAGGTCTTGCCTAGTCCCTTACTGCACCCCAAAGCAACATTGCATTACTGGGGTGCAAATGCTCCAGGCAAGCCCAGGTTACAGGTTCATTTGGGGTGCAGCCAAGGCTTAGCCAAGCACCTCAAAGAGCACCCTTAAGGAATAGAGGACTTACACCCCAGCTGCTGGAACCACTTCCTGGCCCTCCAGGGACAGCCTCACTGAAGCGCACTGCCTCCTCCCAGGCGACCTGCTCCTGGGACCGGCCACCTTGGGGTACAAAGGCCTGTCCTCTCGGCCTGACTCAGGACACCTCTGCAGGACCACCCGACCGAAGGTTCCAGTGCCCTTGCAGGTTCGGCTGAAGCTTCCCGTCTCCTTCCTTCTACAGGCATTAATCCCAAGAGTGCCCCAGAAGTCTCCTCCTCAGTAAGTGTCCCTGGGAAGGCCGTCCACAAGACACTGCTGCATTTGTCCTCCAAGCCAGAGTACTCTTCAAGCGTTTTACTTCTTAGGATCTCTGATAAGAGCCGGAGCTGGATCTGGAGCCTCTCGCCTCCCCGCAGCCCTTTCTGTGATGGCAGTTTACACAAATCTTTAAACAAACTTTGGTGGGATCAACACGGTCGGAATGCTTTCAACATCTGCTGGCGTTCCGCATGCCAGTCCTGAAAGATTTCTAGCATCAAGCATCCCATTTCCTTGTAAAACAAAAAGATTTCCCTCTCTACGAGCTGCTAATAAGCAGATGCAGACCAGCATGTCAGCCCAGTAAGCTCAGGAGAACAGAGGCTCCCAGCTGGGCCCTGGACACCGGCATGCTCTGCATGGCTCCCAAGCTTGGACTCGTGAAGACCTTAAAAGCAAATGCCACCACTATCGCTTAAAACCAGCGGTCACATCCTGAAGGAACGAGGAGTCCAGACTGCCCAAAGGTTGCATGTCCAATCAGGCCCCATACCAGATGCACTAGGCGGAAGATCTGTGAGGGGTCACCCACTGCAAGTCAGGCACTGCCCTGTTCTCACTTGACTCCTCTGTGCCAATCCAGGAGATGCTTTCAGAGCAAGCCTCCAGAAGTTCCAGCCACGGGCCACATGGCCCAGCAGCCTCACCTGGGAACTTGGAGATTCTGGCATATTAACTATGCCGCAACCCCCTCCAGAGGGTGGTGATCCAGGGACCCCAGAGCCAGGAGGTCAGGCCATCAGCTGTACCCATTAAAGCGGGTCACGTCAGAATGTGGCCTGCAGCTGCTCAGAGAAAGCAATCATCGTTCCCTTAGTTCAAGCTCACTTACACTGGGTCCACAACAAACCTTGACTACAAGCTTCCAGGTTTGATACCCTGTTTATTTTTAAAGGTAAAGACAAGGAGCATGCAGAAGGACCCCAGTCATTCAGGGAATAGCCCTACCCCTCAGTGCAATTTGTATTTATCCACTTTGGGGTGAATGTTCCCCAAATTTATAAAGATGTGAAAATGAACAGATACAGTTCTTAGGGGGAAAGGCAAAACCAAGGGACCATTCATGTGGCCTATCATGCTTGTAGCAGGCTGCTGAAATGTCCCACGCCTCACTTGGCATCACCCTGACAGCCCAGAAACATTGTAAACACCAGAAGGAGGCTGAAGGCAGCTCCTCCTGCCATGACTCAGAGCCGTGGCTTATTTCCCACAGCCCGCAGACACATGGAGCTATTGACAGGAACACTCACTCAGAGGCTGAAGAACACGGTGGAAGGCATGTGCTCCTGGCCAGGTATCTCCTCCCTGTCCTGCAGGTAGCTGGGCAATTGGTCCTTACCTCAGAAGAGCCAAAGGGCCCTAGTGGACCAGAGCAATATTGTTTCCAAGATCTAGCACATAGGGTGAAGATCTTCACAGAACACGATCAGAAGCTGCGTTTTATACCCAGTTTGGAGTTTGGAGTTTGCCAGGCCAACACTTCAGAGACATTTCTCTTTCTAGTAAGACACTGTAACTTGGGACAGTAGCACCAAACCAATGGCCATTTCTGCAGACCAGGCACAGGATCCAGCAAGTTAGAGCTTTTGCAGAGGGCCCTACACAACCTGGCTGCCCAAGGATGCTCTGAATAAGAGAAGTGCTGAGTACAAATAGCAGTGCCTCAACACTGCCATGTGCTGGAAGGAAAGTCACCATGGGTCCATTTCACACCTTGCTCATTGTCTGGGTCCATTAATACAGATACAACAAAATCGCATAGACTGGGTGGCTTACACACAACAGAAATGTATTTCTCACAGTTCAAAAGGCTGGAAAGTTGAAGAGCAAGGCTCTGGCGCTGCGCTTCCGTGATGGCTCCCTGTTGCTGCATCCTCTGGAGGAGACAGAGAGGCTCTGTGAATCCTCTTTGAAAAGGCCTAATCCCATTCATGAAGGAGACACCCTCATCACTTCATTGTCTCCTAAAGGCCACACCTGTTAATACTATTGCATTGAGATTTAGAATTCAACATGAATGTGGAAGGGGACACAAACATTCAGACCACAGCATTCCACTAGGGAATGCCTAGCACAGCCGTGGAGTCAGGGCTACTGCAGAGTCCTCATTAGGGAATGTTCGGTGCAGCCCTGAGGGCAGGGCCACCTTCAAAACCCCAAAACTATGAGAAAATAAATGTGTGTTCTAAATTACCCAGTCTCCAGTACTTTCTCATAGCAGCATAATCGGACTAAGATACTCACCAAACATCCATTTTTTTTTCAGCCATTGCCTGGTCTGCCCCTGTATTTGTTCTGGCCTCAGGAAAGCTTTTATCCTGAGATTTTTTCAACCTGGTAAACTTTACCTGCTTGTACCTACTGATGGGGAAAGTGGGAAATTCTGCCTTGGGCCCTCCTGCTCTGAGTGCAAGGAGCCACTGGGTCCCTCCTCACTGCCCATGAATACCAGAAACCAGAGCTTGTCTGCAAGAATGTGACTGCTTCTGGAAAAGGAGGAGGCATGGGTTCCATGCACAGAATAGTGACTATTTGTTCTCCTTTGCCAAACAGGAATGTTAGAGCTTTCTTCCTCTCTTCTACGATCCGGCTTAGAAGAATATTGTTATTAAACACACACACACACACACACACACACAGGACTCAAAAGATGAAATTGCATGCTAGCCACCATCAGCAGGCACACTGCTCTTTCCAAATGGACAGTGTCATTGTTTTTGAGGAACTGAGACTTCCAAACCTGATTTTGTAGAAGGAAACTTTTTAAACTACTGCATGGTTGGTGGTTTTTCTAGAACTAGGAGCTTGGAGGGAATAAAATAGAAATGGAGCCAAATCCAAGGAAACTTCAGCATAAGACATCTCAGAGGCTCATCGAAGGCACGTTGCCTGCAACCAGCTGGGTTTTATTGTTGACTCTTTTAATACTACAAAAATAGTGCATGTTGCTGGAACAAGTGACATAGTACACTTGCATGAGGGAGCACTTCTTAGTCCTCTGCTCACCCTCCTCCCCACCTCCAAGACCCAAAGCCATGGCCCTGACCTGTCCTGCAGCACCCTGCCTTCCTGCACCATGTGCACACACACAACCCAGAGCCCCACTCGGGGCAGGCCACCCTGGGCACTGTCTGGACACTTGCTGCTTTTCTGTAATTTAACATTTCCTGGGCATTCCTCCAGATTAATACTCACAGATCTATCTTCTTCCTCTTGAAAGCTACCTAATATTCCACTGAATGGATGTCCTGTCATTTATTCCTCTATTCTCCTCCCCAGGAACATTCAAGCTGTCCTGTTTTGTGCTATCTTTGTATAAAGCTACAGTACACATCCTGTGCATATATTCTTATACATCAGTTCACTTATTTCTGAAGGATAACTTCCTAAAAAGGAGACTGCTGAGTCAAAGTGTCCAGGCACTTTACAGTGTAACGAAAACTGCCATGGTGGCTTCTTCTTGCCTTCTCTGTAGTTCACCATCCCGGCAATAATGTAAAGGAAGTGTGCCCACTTCCTTGCAACCGGCCACCATTGAGGTTGTCCATTTTTAAACGTGCCAACCTTAGAGGTGGAAAATATACATCATTGTGACTGTTATCTTCATTTTGCTGATTACTAGTGAAATTGAGCATCTTTTTATGTAATCTTGGCAACCAAGGTGGCCTCTTCTTCCATTTTTAAAACCTTTGCCCATTTTTGATTTGCGTCTAATCGTAAAGCTCTTTGCATATTGTGAACACTAACCTTTTATCTTTCACAGAAATTGCCAAACATTTTCCCAGGTTCTTCTTAGTCATTTTACTTCTTGCCAAACAGAAATGTTTAACTTTTATGCAGCAAGTTTGTCTTTTCCAAGATCATCCTGTCAGCCTTCAGGATGTCCTTTCTATTTTCTGGTCCTGCGTGTTTTAAAGGGCAACTCCTACCCCGAATCAGACAAAGGTATGCCTAACATTTCATCTGTCGTTGTCAGAGTCGCCTGTTTTTACAAGTGATTCCCCTGGCTTTCTAAGACTTTCTGCCCCGCTGGAAGCAGTTGCCACATGACTGTCCATAGGCAAGGTTTCAGACCACCAAGGTGCCCAGGCCAGGGACTCAGCATTTTCCTTTTTCCTGATGTTAATTACCATGCACAGAGAACACTCTATCGGAGTCCAGAGATTCCTAGGGATACCTCTTTTATCTCTGGAAAATTTCTGAGTTTTCCAGAAAGAAATGCTTGAAAGCACACAGCTAAGCCTGGGGACACTCAGTCACCAAGGAAAGCTGCCAGGGACACTGGGGAAGTCAGGGTGCTAGTGAGTGCCTGCGTGGGTGATTTGGTACAAGTCCCACCCTGCTTGACCCCGCCCAGTGCTCCCAAAGACCCCACAGGACACCCCACAGGAGAGCAGCTCTGCAGGGTGTAGAACAGGAACCAGGGGTGCAGAATGAAGTTCGCATAGATAGACTGTGCTCCGTCTGTGCCACGGCATGGGCCACAGTAAGATGTTTCACTGGTGTCTCATGCCTGTAATCCCAGCACTTTGGGAGGCCAAGGCGGATGGATCATGAGGTCAGGAGTTCGAGACCAGCCTGGCCAACATGGTGAAATCCCGTCTCTACTAAAAATACAAAAATTAGCTGGGTGTGGTGGCTGGTACCTATAATCCCAGCTACTCAGGAGGCTGAGGCAGGAGAATTGTTTGAACCTAGGAGGCGGAGGTTGCAGTGAGCCGAGATTGTGCCACTGCACTGTAGTCTGGGTGACAAGAGTGAAACTCCATCTCAAAAAAAAAAAAAAAAGATGTTCCCCTTAGTTGTTCTCAGAATAGCCCAATATCCAAGTGACTTTGCCCCAATGTCACAAGTGAGAAACAGGGTTGGTAAGCTCACCTAGCTGGTTAGCAGGGCGATAGAGACCCCAGGTTTACCCTGACCCCAAGGTCCTGGTACTTGGCCCCTCACACCCCAGCCCCCTGACCTGGTCTTTTCCTCTCCTTGGTGCACTGGGTGTCATTTAGACCCATGGAAGGACTTGCCCAGGCCAGTGAGCTCAGAGGAGCAGAGGGGAACCCTTGTCCAATGCCTGCCCCCAGGGAAGGCAGAGCAGGGCCAGTGGGGCAGGTGCCACACAGTGAGCCATGCCTATGATCGGCCAGCCCAGCACTCCTTTCCGGGTTTCTTACTGTTCCAAGGTGTGGGGCGCAAAGGCTGATCCTCTCCCAGCTCTGAGTCTCCTTCAGGACAGCTCGCCCCAAGGAGCTCAGCACATGTCACTAAAACCTTCCATCTGATGGCATCTCAGCGCCTCATGGCAGTGGAGCCCTCAACCTGCCTCAGAGCAACTGAATCTAGGTTCCTAAGTGCATCCCCTCCCAGGCTGAGCTCAGTGCCTCCTCCTTAGGGGAGCTGTTCCTGCCTCTGAGAGTGTGTTCTTGCACCGCTGTCGGGCTTTCTTCCCCACACTCCTCTCACTTTGTCACTGCGTGCTTACTTCTGTGATCGCTGGCTGGCGTGCTGTTCTCCACCTACAGGTCCATCTGCCTGAGGGCAGGCTCTGCCCCCTGCAGTGGGCATAAGAAACATGGTGGGTAAATAGCACAACACCAGGAACCCCTTCACTGAAACCCCAGCCTGCACCATCTCCCAGCCCTGCGCTATTCACACCAAGGTCAGTGGGGCCTTAAATGGCCAAGGCCCCAGCCTGACACAGCACTGGACACTCATCAGATCCCCTGTCCATGCTGAGAAATGATGGGAAGGAGGACAGTTTCCCTTTCAGGGTTCCAAGACCTGCAGTTGATCCGGCAAAATAACACCAGGAGCTGTGTTCACTCCCTGAGGTGTGTCAAAGCTCTCTTTATCTCCCCCTGGAAGTTCTGACATCAGGTGGCTCTCCTTCCATCTCAGTCAGAGCGGGGACACCAGCTCTGCTTCTCCTTCTCCTCAGAGAGGTTTTGTTGGGCTGTAGGTCACACCCTGTGGCCACAGGCAACTCCACACCCACCTGAGTGGAATGTTCCCTGATTTTCACAAGAAATGGGAGCAAGCTGAGAACTCAGCTTGGCGGTATAACTCCGACTTGCATTCACCACAGATCACACAGGTATCTGGGGCCTCTCTGCCTGCACTGAGTGCCAGCCCACTGAGTTAGGCTGTGGGAAGAGCCTTTGCAAGATAGGAGCCCCTCCTGCGAGCAGGAATGCCCCAGCAGGGCGGGGACCAGGTCAGTGGGGGAGTCAGTGGCCGCAGCTTGCCTGCTGCTGGCCTCTCCGTAGCCATCGGCTTCTCAGGGTTCCTGTCTCCTCGAGCCAGGGGCCTCTCTGACTCAGCTTGCACCCATTTCTTAGGTGCTTGGCAGTTCCACAGCATGACCTCAGCAGGGTCGCATGCTTCTCAGATCCAGCTGGGCTCTGCTCAAAGCCAGGAGGGGCTGCAGCCCAACATTTAAGACACGTGTGCTAACAAAAAGCTGCCTGTTTTTGAAGAACGAAGAAAAACTTAGTGTCCCAGTGGAAAGGATTAGGCAGAAAAGCTAGCATTTTGCTTTAAGCTAAAACAACACCTATTATTAACAACCTTACAAAGGTCAATGTATTATCCTACTGCTCTGGGCCCCTGTTTCAACAATAGTGGAAAGTGCCTGGAGAAGGGAGAAAGCCCATAGAACACACATTGCTCAGTGCTCTGTGGCGTCACTGCAGACTCACCGGGCACTGAGGGTGGTGGTCTCATCCCTGTCTCCACAGCGTGGGGGAACCCACAGCCATTTTACACACAGATTGCCTCTACCTGCAGGCCTGGCTGTGGTGGCCACGTGACTGTCTCAGCTAAAATGACCATGAAGTGAGCACTGCAGCAGACCCCCTCTCCATGCACCCAAGCTAGGAGAGTGGCCTGCTGCAGACGACCAGTGGTTGCTGTTCCGAAGCAGAGTCTGCAGCCAACCACAGGCAAGCCTTGACCCTGCATGCTGCCTGTGGGCGTACCTGGTGCCCTCCCCTCCATCCTGGACCACCGGCTTCTCACCTGGACTCTCAGTTCCCTGAGGGTGGAAGTCCTGGCCAGCCCATCTGAGATCCCACACTGCCCTGCCATCTCTAACACACAATGAGAGCTCACTAACAATCTGCATGGTACCTGCATCAGGCCCTCTGCGGCCATCAGAAGGACCCCCAGAAAACAAGTCTGAGTCAACCTTGAGAATAATCAGAAGCCAAGAGCCAGACGGTGAGGCCTCTTCTGTGCACTCCAGTATGCTCTGTGGAGGCTGTCCCTGTTCCCAGCCACTATAAAGGGAAGGCCTGGCTGGGCACAGTGGCTCATACCTATAATCCCAGCACTTTGGGAGGCTGAGGTGGGAGGATGGTTTGAGGCCAGGAGTTCAAGACTAGCCTGGGCAACATAGCGAGAAACAAATAAACAAAATTATTCGGGCATGGTGGCAAGCACCCACAGTTCCAGCTACTCAGGAGGCTGAAGTGGGAGGATCGCTTGAGCCTGAGAGGTCGAGGCTACAGTGAGCCATGATCGTGGTTATGCACCCCAACCTGGGTGACAGAGCAAGACTTAAATAAATAAATAAATAAATAAGCCTTCTGAATGACTGCAAATGAGCACAGATGCACAGGAGTCCAACAGCACCTCCTGGAAACAGGCTTGCTGCGCCCAAGGGTGTGGTCCACCAGCGGCAGGGTGGAGTGCTCCAGCCCGGTGTCCCAGCCACTACCCCCTGCCTCTGCTCTCCTTGGGCATAACTTCTCCAGCAGAGGCACTAGGGGAGGTGACACTCAGATGCATCCTGTTCAGCCTGGGAAACCTTCACAACATCCAAGAGACAAAAAGTTAGAATGAGATTTCTGCATTGCCCTTTTGGGGATTTTTATTTGCCTCCATAAATATGTTGGGGACTGAGTTCTGAACTCACCTTCACAGAGTATGTCACATGGAGCGGGGCATAGCCATGGCCCACAGGGGTTCACAATCCCAGATGAAGAAATGCCAAGGGCCATCAGGACCCAAGTTATAAAAGACACCAGGTGGGTTTTCTCGAAGTGCCCATTCGGAAGTCACAGGAAATGAGAGCTGAACACTGGAGATCCTCAGGCTATGGCTGCTATTCTGGGTAGAGATGGGGGCCAGGTGAGCTCTGAAGGACCCTCTGAACCCCAAATCCACAGTCCTCAGGAGCCGTGCCCACGGGATCCTTTGTGCCCCCACAACTGACAATTCTGAGCCTTGAGCAAGGCGCCCGGGGCCTCAGGACAAACCCAGAGTGGTTCTCACTACGCTCAGCACCTTTCCACCAAACTGCTGAGCCCAGCCGCTTCCTCCTTGGCATAGTCAGCCCCCAAACCCAGGTCTCCCAAGAAAGTAAGATGCCCTCCAATAATCAACGTCACTAGCAGGGCAGCAGCCCGGAGGAAGCTCCCGCCGGCCGTGGACTCAGCACCGCCTTACTGGGAGAGGCACCCTCTCACTTTACTTTTCTGAAGGGTGGGCAGGGCACCCAGAGAAAGGGAAGCTGGTAGATAGAGCTGCCCTTAAAACTGCCACAGGCTGCCGGCAGCACACTTTGTTCAGAAGTAATAACAGCTATTAGGCTGCATAATTAACCCGCAGAGGGAAGTCATCACCAGGAAGAAACAAAGGGCACTCAGTGCTTCTGGCCGCAGACCAGCTGGCGGGGGCGCCAGGGCCTCCTCACCTCAAAGCAGCAGCAGCCCTCAGTGGGGGTTTCTGGCCTGCTCCCCTCCTGGGTTCCCGTGTGTTGGGCTGTGCACACTCCCCCTTGCTGAGCAGAACCGAGCCACTCTGGAGACGCAGGCCGAGGAGCTAAGAGCCCAAGAGCCTCACTTGGTTTTCTTGCACTTTCTCAGTGCAGCCCATGGCTGCAAAGAGCCTGCTGGTGTTCCTGAGCCTGCCAGAAAGATCTGAAATGCAGGCAGGTGTACGTCTTAAATGCCAAGAAAGGAGACAGCAAGGGAAGCCCACAAGCTGTGTTTATGGGAAAGCAGAACAAAAAGGTAAACTCCAGCCCGGCACAGAGATAAAAATAACAGCGGTACAGGAGGTCCTGCCAGAAGCAGGCTGTGCTCACAGCTCCTCATTGCCGCTGGGCCTGGGGCCGGCACCCGAACAGCGAGGACAGCAGGCAGTTCACCCCCAGCAGCCGTGGGGGCTGGCTCCCTCCTCATTCTAGCTTGTACAATTTCTCTCCCTCTCATTGGCTCCCTGCTTCTGCAGACATCTGAGAAGCTCAGCTGGGATACCCAACTTCTAACAGACTTTCAATCAGGCCTTGTAAACAGTTCCAGACAGGCTTCAGGATGGCTGCGAAGCACTCCCCTGGGCATGTTCCCAATGCCTGGAGTCAGCCACTCGCTGGTGACCTTGAGCCAGTCACTTCACTGCAGGCGGCTCGGGGTCTCCCCTTCCCAGGATGGAAAATGATACCCAGCCTTGGAGGTCATGGCAAGCGAGGACCATCAGCAGCAGGGCTTTAAATGCTGAGCTCTGCTTAGTGAGAAGCCCTTTGTTTACAGAGGCGCTCAGGGTGCGAATCTCGGCGTAATCCCCGTCTGCACAGTTCAGAACATCCCACCCCAGCCAGGGAGCGTGTCCTGGTGTGGACCTCCCCAGCTAATGCCGGTGCCCTTGCAAAGGCTAGGTCAGCTGCCCTCGGGCGGTGCTGAGCCTGGGCCATGATTTCTCAATCTAGTTGCCAGCATTGGTTCTGTCTGAGGACTTAGCAGAAGTATGATATATAAACATGTACACAGGCACACACATATACATATATACATATACTTGCTTTCTGGTTTATGACACACAGGGTTTGCAAACGTATTTGTAACTAACTGAAGAGAAATTCCATTGCTGTTCACTCTGCCAGAATAATAGCCAGGGAGGCCCCATGGCTACTTGGGGGATCTTCTCTCCTTCTGTTTTTCAGTTGGAAAAAAAATGGTACCTTGCCATGCACCAGAAAAGCTTTAATCCCACAAAAGATGGATTCACCTTCCCCTGGCTGACGCTGGCCGCGGCTCTGCTTCCTTGCTCACCGCAGCACGCTGCTCCTGGGGTTACCTTGGTGCACCCTGAGTTCGTTCACTGTGCTTTCTGGAAACCCCAACAGACCTTCCTGTCCTGAAACTTCCAGGGTGAATGTATTCAGAAATGCACATTCCTCTGAAGGCAAGTAAAGAAATAGGGGGCAAGAACAGTTTCCCAGATCTCCACCTCCTGGCATCACAGGCCTGGGGTGGTCAGTATGCATGAATCGGAAATAAAACCCAAGGCCAGACTGCCCCAAGGGGACTGTCAACCTCTGTGACTTGTAGAGAACACAGACAGGAACTGCACAGGGGATGAAAAGGGGAAATCTTTGGGTGAAGTTGCAGCTGCAGGCACAGTCGAGTGGTAGGAAAAAGAACATGGTTCACATTCCAAGTGTGGGAAGGAAACTCACTTTCACTACGCATCCACTCCAGGCAAGGCCCTCTCCTGGGCACACACCCTTCATGCGTCTTGTCTCAGTCTTTGCAACAATGATAGCAAATTGTCTGAGTGGAGTTGTTGGATAGAACAGGAGACTGGGAGAGGCTGGGACCACATTAGTGGGCAGGAGAGGGTGTGGAGGTGCCAGGGATCTGCCTTCCAGCAGGTGTGAACTGGAGGGCCGGTCCCTTCTCCACCAGGCCAGATCCCAGCCAGAGAGGTCTCCTCCTGCCCAACTGCTGGCAGATATGCTCATGGCAGCGTTGGTGCTGAGGCCCAGAGCTTTGTCAGCCAGGGAACAGAACCTCTCGGAATCTGCTGTCTGCTGCCAAATCCTGGCCCTGGGACAAACAAGACAGGCTCCAGGAGAACCCTGCAAGCTGAAGTCGTTCTTCACTAATTGTTAATCTGTGCAAGACTAAGCAAGAGAATCAAAGCAACCAACTTCCAGCTCAGAACAGAACATACTGTGCACCAGCTGCTTGTCCATCACCTCACCCGGGGATTCCACAAGGTGCAATGTTCCCATAATATGATCGTTTAATAGAAACCAAGCGTTCTGGCCATTGCTTTTTCTGTGCTAGCTTGTTTATTTGAAGTAATTTGCAGCCCTGAAAATAAATAAATAAATAAATAAATAGGGCAAGTGCTAGGTAGAGAGGACACTTGTAGAAAAAATGATTTTGTTCCATTTTACCCTGTGGAAAAAGGCAAAAAGTATCACTGAGCTTTGAAAGAGGGCCTTCTTCTTTCATGTTTATGAGATGGATGTCAGCCTCCACAGAAAGGAGCGGAAGCAAGCGAAAGAGGCCACAGCCTCATCCAGCACGTGGCTGGATGGTGACAACGTCAAAACCAGAGGGAAAAGGCAGAGCCGGCCTGCACCAGGTAACACCCAGACATCCCCACAGACCCTCAGGTGGCCTCAAGAAAGAATCCGAGCGAATGAAAAACAGCAAGAGAATCACTGTGTTTATTTTCTAGTGCTCACTCTTTAAGAACGAGCTGCCAGCCCACGTGGGAGGCTCATGGGGAATGTTGCAGGCCATTGAGCACGGCATGCTGGCCCTCCTCACCGGCACCTTTGCCGCTCTCTGCAGGGGCAAAGCAGCTCTTTACTTTTCACTCATCCTTGACCATCTGAGGTTGGTAAAGCTACCACTGTTGACCTAATTTAATAGCTGGGGAGTCCAGCGAGGTTGAATGATTGAGCTTCACAATAGACAGGTATGGACTATAGGCACATGTGCCTGTGTATGCGCATGCATGTGCATGCATGTGTAGGAGGAAGCAGCTAACAGAACAGGTGATTATGGAACCTGGGGAAATTGGTGGCCTATAACTGAGAGAGCCTTTAAGAGCCCATTGGCTTTAATCCTTAGTTCACAAGCAGAAAGGCCTCTGGCCGTTTCTGAAGATACTGAGCACTGAGGCGGGGAAGGCCAGCAACCTGCCCCAAGGTCAGATCCCGAGTCAATTGGTGCATTGGGCACCTCTGAGCACACAGGTACTGTGTGAGATCAGACGTCTTAAAAATGTGGACATTAAATCTCAGAGAGGTACCAAAGAGTCTGAAGTCACAACTGGGAAGCTGGGAAGATCAGGAATTCAAAATGCAGTCCACAGCCCCTCGTTGGCTCCTAGCCCAGCGCTCTGGCCCCGTGGCCAATAAGGGCCCAGGCAGGACAGCGTCCTGTCTCATCGTGTGGCAGCACAGCGCTCCTCCCGTTTCTCCACCAACGCTGCATGGGATCAGATCAGCAGAGGACAGCCCCTATCCCAGGATCAGCCTGGAACTGGAGCCTGAGCTCCTGTTCAGGTTCAATGTAGGTTCAGACTTGGCCCCATTGAGCCAGAAATTTCCCCACAGAGCTCTACCTAAGTGGAAATGCAAATCCACCCCATGGAGTGGAGGGCTCCTCTGTCCTCTCGATGCCCAGAGCGTGCTCAGTGAACCAGCAGCAGCAGCAGCACAGTCCCCAGAAGCGTTTTTGGAAAAGCTGCCCTCCTGAGTGTGCAGGAAATCCCAGGGGACTGACAGGCAAGTTAAAGACCAAGACAGGCTGCTCTTCCCAAACCCAAGGAGACCCTGAGGTCAAGGAGCAGCCAGCCAGAGCCTGGGGGAAGCCAGCCAGCGCATGCCCTAGGGAAGCTGGCCTACCTCAGAGTGCCCTGGCTTTCTCTCTGGCAACTTCTTCCCCAGCCCCTGAAGGAATCCCTGGCAGACTGGCCTTGCCTCATCCCTGGCCACAGTTGGCCCTGGTCTCACCCGGTGAAGCTGCCATGCTGCAGTGAAAGGCACCTTCCAGCACCCCTGCAGGGAAGAAAAGCCCTCTCTGGTCTGGAGAGCAGCTTGGCTGGCTGCAGGGAACCACCCCTTGCAGGTGGCCTGAGCCTTGGGGCTCGTGTGACTTTTATAGCTTGTTATTTAGTGCCCAACACCTCAACTCTTGATAGAGGGGATACTTAGCAGGGGCTCTCCAACACTTCAGTTGTACTCCTTTGGAGAAAGGGAGCATTTTTATATCTTTCTCTCACAACCACCTAATGAGATAAGGCCTGCCTTCCAGATGGAAGCAGCTTGAACCAAGTTATGCAGCTAGTGGGGGATGGGATTCACCCCAGTCTCAGCTCCAAAGAAAGCTCCCAGCAGGCAAATGCCGCTCTCCTCCCCGCTGGTGCAGTCCCTGCTTCCTCCCGCAGTGGTGAGGGGTTTAGTCGTTGTTATTTACCATGGTCTTCTATGGCTGCGTCACACTTTCCCACAGAACAAAAGGTATATACCACAAGATGCACCGTAAGTCTTATTTTCCTTCGGGGATATTGGATTTTGTCTTAGCGCATTTGGGCTAGTACCACAGAATACCACATACAGAGTGGCTGATAAATAACAAACATTTATGTCTCACAGTTTTGGAGACTGGGAAATAGAAGATCAAGGCACCGGCAGATTCGGTGGCTTCCTGCTTCATACACGGGGCCTCCTCACTGTGTCCCCACATGGTGGAAGGGGCGATGGGTCTCTCTGGGGGTGTCTTTTGTAAGGACATTAATCCCAGTCACGACAGCTCCACCCCATGACTTCATCAACTCCCAAAGACCCCACCTCCTAACACCGTCACCGTGGGGGTTAGAATTTCAACAGATGTATTTGGGGCGGGCCACAGTCAAACCATAGCAGATTGACTTTCTAGCAATAGAAGGAAGGCAGGATTTTAAGTAAGACAGGCCTCCCTTTGGGTCTTGGCTTCTCCTATTGCTGGCTTTGTAACTCTGAAACAGTTTCTGCCTCAGACTGGGTTCCCCAGAGGCTGGGATGGAGACCTGTCTTCCAGTGATGGATGGGGGTGCCCTCAGGGGAAGGGGTGTGAGGAAGGAAAGCTCAGCCAGGACGTGGCCTGGGCCTGAGCCCCCAGGGTCTCTGGAGTGTGAACTGTACCCAGAGCTGGTGCCACTTGGAGGCAGCAGGCTGGCCTTTCCTATCTCCTTTGCCTGCTGGTCTTTGGCTGAGGTCTAGAGAGGGAAAGCCCCCACGGCTCCCTGCGTGCCATTCTGCAGAGAAGGAGGGGCAGGAATTGGTTAGCAGTGACGCTCTCAGGGGCTGAGGGATGGGCACACCTGTTGCCAAAGGGAGTCTGAGGGGGCACCCATGTCACTGGCAGCCAAGCCTCAGTGTGGGTCCTGGCACCACTCATAAACCTCCTGCTCCCCTCCTTCCAGGCACCTGGGGGTTGTACTGCTTTGCTCTCTGGTTAGGCACAATCCCATGCCTTGCTCTGGCCGGTGATGTGGGAGAGGCAGGGACAGGACAGGTACGTGGGACTGAAGCCAAGTGCTCTGCCAAGAGCAAGCCAGCCCCCGACCTGACCCGTTCAGGGTCATGGTTCCACTCAACTCCTCCGCGTGCACACCAGCCAGGGCCAAGCAGAAGGAGGTGTCGCCCCAAGCTCCTACGGAGAAAGGAAGGCTCACGTTCTCAGATGTGTGGTGGCTCAGAGAGCCAAGAGGATGGAGCTGATGTATTCCCGGGGACTGGGGGATTGTCATCAGCCCTGGGCTGAGGGCTGAGGGCAGCAGATGCCCACACCAGTGCTGTGGGGCAGGGATTCCTGGCAGGAGGTAAAGTGCAGAGGAACAACGCACCCCCGGGTACTCGGCCGAAAGCAGGAGCAAGAGAGAAGACACACCTCTGCTTTCCTCCCCACAGCCCTCTCATCTCCCACCCACACCTGTCATTGGCCAAATCCAATGAGAAGCCAGCAGGCAGGGCCCATGCCGTGAGCTCCTGGGACACGCAGTCCTGCAGCACAGACACGCAGTCCCCCCGGCCACAAAGAAGGCATGGGGGAAGGGGAACACGTGTTGGAGAATGATGAGTGGAACTTGGACCTCTACGCTGGATCAGGGTTTAAAGCTCAGTGTATTAATTGATATTGTCATTATTCGGACTTAACTCATAGCATGAAATGATATTGTTATTTTTCCCATAGATGAGGGAAGAGTGGTGAGTTAACAGGGGAAGCTTGGACTTGATTGGAAGCCCCTTCCTCACAGGCACCCAGGCCCACCCGCACTGCACCCCACCCAGCTGATGTACTCCCTGGAGATGAGTGAGGACCCCTGGCCCTGCTGAGAAGCTTCTCTTTGCAGAAAGAACTTCCAAAACACATCCACCCACCCTATGGTGTAACAGATATTCCACCTTCCAGAGGTTTCCAATGAAGTGCAGAGTATCTGATGGGGTGGGGGCACAGGGAAAACGAGTCCCAGGGGGTTTACTTCCCAGGGCACAGGAGGCTGGGTGGAAGATGTGCTGAGACACAAGCCTTGTCCCCATCAGCTCCAAGAAGCGGGGGTGGGTGCAGGTCCAGTTACAAGAGGAGGCAGACACCACAGTGCGCAGGCAGCAGTGTTCTTGTGTGGAGCCTAGTACCGTCAGGTGCCTGTGGAGAGTTCAGGGGCTGATGATGTGCCCTCGCTAAGTTGCTGAATTAACCCTTGGGCTAAGCTGAGGCATGAGCATCTCTGCCTTGGAATTCATCTCAGCAATTCCTACTGTCTCTAAAAATCCCTTTCCTAGCAGAAAGCAGTAACTCTTCCCCAAAACTGCAATGGCACAAACGATAACATTTTGTACTTTGAAGTTATTTCCCCTTAAATGAGTTATGTAAGCTAAATAAGCCTCACACCTGATTCAGGAAAATGAGTCACAGCAAATCTCCAAAGATGGCCCCTTGGCCACTCTCCCAGGATTCCCGCTCTCAGGTGATCTTCTCCACTGTGTAACCCAGGCCGGTGGCTCCCATTAACCCACAAAATGCAGCGGGAGTGGAACATCCCTGTGCAGGACGCTCTGGAGGGAGACCCCATGATGAGACCACATGGACAGGCCCCACCGGAGGGGAACAGCAGGGATGTCTAGCTTCCCGGCCAAGACCAGCCTTGCAGCCCCACCCCGTGCCTTCCATGGCACTTCCTGAGCCTCTCAGCCAGTCCAGCCCCCAAACGACCACCAGGCAGCCTTGGGCAGCCTCAGGTAGAGCAAGGGAACTGCCGAGCCCAGGCCAGCTGGTCACAGGAGCTGAGAAACATCGCAATATGTGTGTGGGGGTGGTTTGTTATGCAGAGAGACATGGAGAGAAGCGCCAGATTCCCTCCAGAAGCTGAGCAGTTCCTGTCCCCACCTTCAGGTCAACAGATACTGCAGGGTCACCCCAGGGCCCTAAGTACCTCAGACACGTTGGGACTGTTAGAAGCCCACTCTGCCCCCATGGGCAGCCCACATCTAACACAGACCCCACTCCCTGGGCTGCCATGCTCTCCACCGTGGGCCATCTTACTCCTGCTTAGCCTCTAAGAATCTCTTTCTTTCTCTCTCTCTCTCCTTCCACACAAACACACATACACCTTCCCTCTCTCCCTCTCCGTTCACCCATCGGAAAAGTGTACCCTTGGGTCCTGGAATCTCTCCTACTGCAAGAGTGTGAGCCTAGATCCCTGAGCTAGGAAAAGCAAAGGTAACACAAGCAAGCCCAGCGTCTGCTCTCCAAGCGTGGGCTCCCTGCAGACCCAGACTTAGGAGAGGACTGAGGGGTGACCGGGAGCAAACCTAGAGGATGTCCCCACGACAGTGACCGTCCTCAGTTCTGTGCATGAGCTCTGCCTGCCTGAGTTCTGCCTCACTTTTAAAGCTCTGCCCCAGCCCATCACCCCCACCTGGTCTGTCCCCCAGGACACTCAAGACCTAAACACTAAACATGGTGTGTACATCTGTTTGTGCTACTATAACCAAATACCTGAGACTGGGTAATTTATATTTTTAAAAAATTATTTCTGAAAGTTCTGGAGGCTGGAAATCCAAGATCAAGGCACCAGCACGTTCAATGTCTGGTGAGGGCTGCTCTCTGCTTCCAAAATGGTACCTCTTTGCTGCATTTTCTGGGGCGAGGAACACTACATCCTCACATGGCAAGAGGGTTAGAGAGATAAAAAAGAACCAAATTCCTTCCATCAAGCTCTTTTATAGGGCACTAATCCATTCACCAGGGCAGAGCCCTCATGCCCTAAACTCTTCCCGTTAGGCCCACCTCCCAACGCCATTGCACTGGGGACTTACGTTTCCAACACATGAATTTTAGAGGACACATTCAGACTGTGGCACATGGCCTCATCCAGTGGGCTTCAGCAGCTGTCCTCTGAGCCTGCAGTGACCACTGAGAAGTGCTTATGATGGTAGTCCCTTGGAGGATGCAGCTGGGGGTGTACCCCTGGGCTCCTAGTTTAATCCCTGTAACCCCTACCTGATTTCATTTGGGCCTCTTGCCACACTGTTGACCTCATATGGGCACTGCAGGAGCCTGGCGACCAGAGGAAGCCAGCAAGGTCTGCTCAGGCCTCACTTTAGCAGCCGGGGCCCCCTCGGGGGTCTCTGAAGGTGGAATGGCCCCTTTGCCTTGGAATAGGCTTCCCAGTTGTGGGGTGGTCTGCTTCTCTACCAACATAATCAAGATCAAGGCCAGGGAACCCAGTGTGGACAGGCAGCTCCAGATGGCTGAGCTCCTTCCCCAGCAGAGACTGCTGCCCGGGGACCCCCAGCTCCTGCAGCCCCTCTGGGTGGGCAGTTGTTTCTCCTGAGTCTTCTCCGAGCTCTTGGAGAGACAGCATATCCAGGGGCTTAGGGGCCACATAGAAGGAGAGCAGCTGCTTGCCCCTGCTCATGACGGTGAAAGCAGAAGTTCGCTCACTCTCCCCTGCATGGGAGCCGTGGGCACCCACACAGCCTGGCAGGACCCCAAACCCTCAGTCAGCCCAGGTGGATCATTTGGTGACATGTGGGCCAACTACCAACTCCCTGGACTTTACCTTGGTCATTGTTTCGACCTTGCGGGGCTAGAACTTGAATGATTTGCAGACACGTGAAGACACCATGGTTTTAACTGGTCTTCTGAGAGCTGAGCCTAACCCACAGTTGCATCCTCCTTCCTGGAATGTTAGCATCAGATTCTTGCTCAATGCAGGAGTTCCACGAATTGCTTTGCTGCCGTGAATCACTCTAGGGAAGTTTAATCTTGCTGCAAAAGAGGGTACTTTCTCCACAGTGTATCTGTTCCTTTCCTTTCCTTTCGATTTTGCTTTTTACTGTTGTTTCACTGTTGTTCCTTAGAATTCTATCTGTCTGAACTTTATCATAATGAAAATGCAACACATTTTAATCATTCTCCTGAATTTTCCCACTTGCAGAAGAGAGGCCATAAATGAGTGACCCCAAGCCACCATTGCAGGGTAGGGATAGCGCAAGTGTCAAACATCGGAATCAATTCTAATGACCGTGTTTCATCACTGACAGGCGTGTAAACCTCAAACCAAAGCAAACTCTGAAAGCTGAAAAATGAATCATGAAACTCACTCAGTAGCAAATCCCACCTCCCCTGGAGGTGGTGAAGTAAAACCACATCAGTGGCTCAGTATGAGATCAAGATGGTCGGTGGTTACAGGGCGAGAGACCCACTTTGGGGGGAAAAATAAAAGCTTTGACATCCTTTTAACAAGTGTTCCCATAACTGAGTGACTTTGTTCTGTCATTCTCAGCTTTCCCACAGCAAGACACAAATTTTTCCTGGATCTCATTGATCTGCCTATCCCACATCCAGAGGCTAGACAGACAGACAAATGCGTCAGCTCCTCGTAATGGGAAGCCACGAGCAACAACAAAATGAGAGATACTTTAACCAAAAGACTGTAGTACAAGAAAATTAGGTCAGGCAGGTAGAGACCCCACTTTCCCATCTGCTTCCTTGTCTGGAGCACCGTGAATTCCGTAGCCATACTGCTTGTGTTCAGCCTATCATCTAGGCCTTGGATGGCAGCCCAGAGGGGCTGCTGAAAGGCCCATGTTTCAACTTTGGACCAAAAGGGCCTGGGTCAACAAAGCCCAGACCTGGTGAGGAGACCTGGACCTCCCTGCAACAATGGGCTCACCTCTCTGAGCCCGTTTCTTTGTCTGTGAAATGAAGAATAAATAACTTCACTTCCTGCCAACACTAATAATATGTGATTTGACAGCACTTGGGAAATTTCATATAAGGGAAAGGATTTAGGGATGAAAATCAATGAATCAGTGGCCCTTGGGTCTTTTAATCCCCTGCTGCAGGTGAGCAATAGAGGGTTGCCAATATTCTGCAGGAATGAGCGTGGTCCAATCACAGCCAGAAAGTGGACCACAGGCACAGGCCTGCCCACCATTCCCATGGTGACGTTGGAAGGACCCCCACGTCCTGACACTGCCACCTGCTCTGTGTAGGCCACCTCCTTAAATGCTAAGGTGGAACCCAGCCTTGGTAGGGCCAGGGTCCACAGGCTGACTCCTCTGTTACCTCCATGCCCAGCCCCCACATCTCCTCTCTAGGCAGATGCCCGTGCACTCCACGCATTCCACCTGCAAGCAGAGCCTCCGTTCAAGAAAACATGCCGTTCACGCAGCAGGACCAGCACGTCCAAGGCCCCAGGGTATGAGAGGGCATGATATGTCTGGAGAGAGGGAGGAGCCCTGTGGGACACAGGGAGGGGTGAGAGTGGGGGAGGTAGTGCAGGACACGAGTACAAAAGCTGTAAGACAAGGTCCAGGTAGACCCAACTGCCGCATGAGAGGCGGGGGGAGGCAAGGAGGGGACCCTGATGTTCCTGGGATGTATTCTTTCCCTATTGCTGAGAAACAAATTAGCGCAAACTCCACCGTTTGAAACAGTCCCTGTTTATGGGCTCACAGTTCCATGGATCTGAAGTCAGGCAGGCTCAACTCACTTTTCTGCTCAGCATCTCACAAGGCTTGAACCAAGCTGTCAGCCAGACTGGGGTGGTCTCTAAGGCTCTGGGGAAGTTTGCTTCCAGCTCAGCCACGTTGTTGACAGAATTCAGTTCCATGTGTCTATAGGAATCAGGTCCCCATTCTCTTGCTAGCTGTCAGCCGAGCACCACTCTCAGTTTCTACAGGCCACCCTCAAATCTTGCTCCATGACCCCCTTCCTCTTCAAAGCCAGCAATGGTGTGTCCAATTCTTCAAACATCTGCAAAGTCTCTGGCTCCCTCTTCCCCAACCAGCCAGTCTCTACTTTTAACATATTCCTGTATTAGGTTTGGCCCATACAGACCCGGTTTTCAGGTCATCTGATCAGTAACCTTGATTACATCTGCAAGATTCCTTAATCCCACAACTGTGGGAATAACATAGGAGGCGGTGGTTGGGGGTGTGTGGTAGAATTCTGCCTTCTGGTGAGATATCAGCTGGGATATCGCTAAGATAAGTAAGACAGTTTCGTCTGTCAGTCACTGGGCATCCAGGTGAGAAGCAGGTGGACGGCAGCGGAGCAAGTCTGAGCAGCTCCCCATAAGCCCTACTCAGAGGGAGTTGCTTGTGCTGGATCTGGATGGGAAAGGGACTCGGGGGCTTTGGGGGGTCCTTCTGAGATGTTTACTGAATTTCTAAAAACAGAAAATTGCTCATCTCCGGCAGGTTTTGTGGAATCCCATGCTCCCCAGTAGCCAACCACTCTTCCTGTGACCTTCGCTGATTTGCAGCCTGACACTGTCGACTCAATCTCAAGGAGTCACCCATCCCTTCTTTCTGCTCCAAAGGCAGCTCTGCTGAATGAGCCTGTACTCCATGAGAGGCATAGAAACCATGCAGGCTGTCTGCTTTCCACAGCACCTTCTTCCACCCATTTTGGTTGGGTTGTATTTCCTAGGATGATGCCACTTCTAAGATGTCCATTCTAATGCATTTTCCTCCATGTGACAAAGAGCCGAGGAGGGCTCAGCCCACTCTGTTCTCCCAGAAGCACTGTTCTATTCTGAAGCTCAGAGGGGAGTCTGCGGGACAATTGTCTTATTGATTGTTATCAGGCTGTGCTTTCAGGCTTGCACAGTCATCCACCAGCCTTCTGCCTGTACCACTTGCCTGATTATGGTCTCAGGAATGGTGGCAGGTGGCCTTCATCCTCCCCAGCAAGCTAGCCAGCCCCCAGACTCTCTTCCCTTCCACCCAAGATGAACAACTTCTGGACTCTCTCAGATGCTCTGAGGGATTTAGGGAGAGTCAAGAAGATAGAAAAGGAAGCCCAGGTGAGATCCCTCTGGCCATGGCCCAGGACACAGATGCCGGTTGGGCTGGACCCAAAGGAGTCACATGCTTTCCCCTATACCAGCAGCTCCTCTGACCAGGTGCCTTCCTACTACCCCCAAGCCTACACCAGCATCCCTAAAAGTATGGGACTCAGGTAGGTGAAAGTGAAGAGCTGGACCCTGAGGACAGGGATGGAAGGGGCAGAAGCAGAGCGTGGACAGTGCATGGAGAAACCTAGAAGAGAGAGAGCACTGCACCCTGGGCACGCTGGGATACGTGGATCCCACCCATGTTTGCACAGGCTGTGACACTCTCTTCACTGGGGAACTTCACCTCCTCATCACCGTTATCATAGCCCCAGTCATCCATCCACAGGCCCACCTCAAAGGTCAGGACTTTGGCCCCCAGGGAAAAGCATGGAACGAGCGAGGGTGTGCATGGCTCTTTGCACCAGGCCAGACCCTGGGCAGAGACTGACTTGGGCTCAGTCAGACAAGGTGTCCGCTGGACCTCTACACAGGGTCGGGGCCTGGCAAGTGTGAGGGGATGGATCTGGGATACTAAGTGGATGGAAGGGAACTGGAGAGAGCCCCAGGCCAGGCCCAGCTCCTGGGGGCACAGCAGGAGCTCCATAATGGAAGTGAAGGTGGAGGGGGAAGGGAGAAAGAAAGGGGAAGGAAGGGAAGGATGGGAGGAAAAATGGACGAGGGGGAAGAGCGGAAGCGGAGGTGGAGGCAAAAGAAAGGAAGAAGGAGAGAAGGCTGTGGGGAGGGAAGTAGAATTGGAAAGCAGTCTTTGGAAGCCACTAGCAGTGCTCAGGAGGGAAGCACAAGGCCCAGCTTGGGCAGGCTTGCACTGGAGAAAAATCAAAGGGATAGAAATAAATGGTAGATGATGAGAAGGAAAGAAGCAGAGGGTGCTTTTGATGCCAAAAGGTAATGGAACGCCAACTGTGACATATTTTTCAGTTGTCCGGTGAGAGTCTCATAAAATTAGCAATTGGTATGGGAAGCGGTGTCCCCACACTCACCTTTCTCATTCCTGTCCTCGCCGTGTTTTCTAGGCAGGATGAATAAGAGACATGGGCTTGGGAATGCGGAGCCATGGGCTCAACCCAATGCTGTCAGGACCTTCCAGGCAGGCAAGGATCAGTGGGGAGGCCATGCCTAGCACTGTGCCTGGCACAGCACGTGTGTTCAGGAAATACCAGCTGAATTAATGAGGGGATGAATGAATGAATGCTTGAACCACACAGTGGACAGCCTATATCCCACCCTTGAAGCTCAGCAGCCCAAGGCAGTGCCTGTCTTACCAGCATGAGGAGCTCACAGAGGTTTGAAAGGCCTCTGCTGCATCAGTAGGCAAGAAGCCACGCATCTTCGTGGTGCAGCCACCTGCTCCCAGTATCTAGACTCTGCCACGCTGTGTGGGTGGACTTTACTCACACACTATTAGTTGATGAAAGAAGTGAAATTATTGGGCAATTTTATTCTAGTTGATAAAGAAGGAAAGTTTGAGCTTGACCTAAAAACCAAATGTAAGTTTGCGCTAGGACAGAATCCAAAGCCGTGTGGTCATTCCAGACACCCCGAGGCTTCCAGCTGGCCCTTCACACAAACTTGGCCACTCCTCCGGCGGCAGCTCGCAGCTCGGGTGCACCACGCAGGATCACGTCTCATTTCCCCCAGTTAAATCATAAACTCTCCGTTGTGACCGTGGAAAGACAATTCCCTTTTGATGTTTTGGAGGGCGGACTCAAATGAAGAGTACAGGGGTTGGCATCTTAGAAAAGCAACTGAAAAACACAAGAATCTTGAAAAAGCAAAATTGAGTATCTGTTTACTGTGCTGACCCTACACGTCTTGCCAACATCCTTGCTTTTCCTCTGAAAAATTCATTTTTTATTTTTTCTCAAGTGGCTTCAAAACCAATACACAGTGTACTATTGAGGCTAATGGTTTAATAAAATATATAACACAGAGAATTAGAGCCCTTAAAAATAAAATAAATCTGAGATCATTTTGTCCTATCATCTTGCCAGGAGAGGAACAAGGAGACCTCAGCTCCCTGTGTGGGCAATGCTGGGTGTGGGCAAGGAATGGCTGACTCTCCAAGCTGCTCCTGTTGTCATTCTGTATCCATTTCATCTTCATGACAGGTGCTTTGCCAGCACCAATTTTTACAGTGATAATATGCAAAACTTAAAAAAAATTAAAAATAAGCATGCTTTACTTTCATTTCTCTGGGGGTGGCAAAGCTTTTTAGACATGAGACACTTACAATCCTGCAAACAGCAGTCATCTTTCTAGTTTAGTGAGGCTGCAAGGTAAAGAAGATGCTCCAGCTGGATCTCAGGCTGGAATGTGTATTTTCACCCAGGCACTGGGGCCTGCTAAAGCAAAGACAAGCCCTGTCCCAAGGTCATGTGGATATATGTGGGCTGTAATAGCATGTTAATGAAAAGGAGATGGTAACTAAATCCAATGCAGACTGAGCCAAATACAGCTTCTTAAAAACTGTTGGGTGTGCTTATGTATGTTACAGGATATGTAAGAGGAAAAATAGAAGTTCAGAAGGAAATATTAATACACCAAAACTTGCTGATGGTCAATTACAGGTGCTTTTACTTATTTCTTTAATGGTTATGTATTTTACAATTTTCCTCCAATGAATACATATAACTTATAAAGGTAGAAAGTTATCTAATGAAAATAGTCTTCTTTTCAAAATAAACCTGCCGCAAGTGCTCCAGCACCTGGAAGTTCATGACATCTGGTCCTGAAACCAGATGGTTGGTCCAAAACCCACTAGTTCACTTGGAGTTCTGTGCTCTGAGACAAATGTCTTCATTAGCTTTTAAGTATTACTGTCATTAACATTCATTCAGTGATTTCCAGATGCCAGGTATTGTGCTTGTCTCTCTGGGTCACCTCAACACATATGTAGTGACAATTACCATGCATCGAGGGCTTATATATGCATGATCACTTAGGGTTGTTGGAAGTATTAAACGCAATTATGTGTTTATAAACACTGGACATTTTATTATCTGCCTTCTGGGTTAGCTCATGTTAATAGCATTAAACACCAGTTCATCAAAAAAAAAAAAAAAGTTTAGCACAACTTTTGGGCACGGCACTGCGTTCCATCACGCATTTTTTTTTTCCCTGCAAATTCTGGAGCTCTAACAGGTGGCCTCACAACAAGTTCTAATCAAAAAACCAAGGGCTTGCAACCTCATGTTCTGCAAGGCTTGCTTGGCCAACAGGAGGGTCTGCCTACCTGATCTGTACAATGTTCTGCTGAATTTACTCATTTAAGGGTCCATTTTAAAGTAATCATGTTTACTTTGTGTTTACAATAGCATGTTCTGGTCATTTTGCTGCAACACAGACTGGTAGACAGGCCCACCCCAAGACTACCTCAACAAGAAAACCTTAAGATTTCAAGCAGCAAATAGGTAAAATAGTCATGAAAATTGGGCACAAACACAACTGAACTTTTTATCTGGGCTTTTGTCCCGTTGAGCAGCAGATGTTTTTAGGAGCTGATAAATGGAAAACAGGATGCTTTCATCACAAGAAGAGTAATTCAGTACAGTTTTCCTGTTACCTCAAGAATGCTCCTGTAATTCGGAGAGAATTTTAGGAAGTGGCACTCAACAAGGTAAATCAGCCACCCCAAGGACTGAAGACAGCACACCACACCTCCTTTTCCCAGAAGGCTCAGCCTGCTTGGCAGCCTAGCTGAGAGCACAAGGCCCTCACATGTATTTCCCCTGCTAAAGCAGCTAGTTAGACACAGAACCAACTCAAGCCATATTGTCTCATAAAAAAGATTGATTCGATCAGGACATTTCCCCCTCTTTCCTTCTTAAAGAAAGTCTTGGCTTAAAATATTTAATTTTTTTTTTCCTATGAGTCTTTAAACGGAATTGTGAATAGCAGCAATCCTCGTAACTCTGATGTGGGCAGAGAACACTCAAAATAGTAGATAGCAGATGCCAGGCCCCCTCAGAATTGCTCATGCCTATTTATATAGATGCTGCCTTCCAATTTTTTCTCAGATCTTCCAAGTTCGATCACAGCCATGACAAAGTAATGACTCATACTTAAATGCAGTCATCAATGTCATATTTGGTATTAATATCTTTGTAGCATTGCTTTGTGTCAGAGCATCTAAGAGGAAAAAGTCCCCAAGAGCAGGAGCAGCCTGCCACCGTCCTCAGGGACCACAAAGGGCAGGGCCTGCAGAAGGCAATGCTCATTGTGCAGGAAAGCCTGCGGCCTCCAGCAAGCTGTTCCGATAAGCAGCTGTGGGAGGGAGGGGGAGGAGGGCCGAGGGAGGGGGAGGGGAGGCAGAGGTCACTGTTATCGCCTTGGAAGGCAAGACTTCAGCTGCTGCACTGATGTCTTTTCTCAAGTATGCTCCTATTTTGCAAGTTTAGAATCTTCCTAAAAGGAGAAAAGTAGGAGCCAGGCTCAAGTTGTACCCTAGCACTGGGCAGCATGCCCTCCCTCTGCCAGCGCGTAGGAGCCTGTCATTCTTGCCCGACAGGAAGACGGAACAGGTGCCATCAGTTCCACGGAGTTCCAGCAATCCTCTGAAACCCGGCACACCACCTCCCCCGACACAAAGATCCCCTACCCTCAATAAAGAGCATAAGTTTGTTTCAAAAAGTTTATTGTAAAATTCAAAGCTTCAACAGCAGCATCCTT
Source organism: Trachypithecus francoisi (assembly GCF_009764315.1). Lineage (NCBI taxonomy): Eukaryota > Metazoa > Chordata > Mammalia > Primates > Cercopithecidae > Trachypithecus > Trachypithecus francoisi. The sequence goes on from NW_022681461.1 coordinate 8,107,589, forward strand.
TAGAAAACGAAGCATTGCCCGGATCCGTTTTGAAAAAGCAGCGCAGTTGGCTAAGTCCTTCACGCTCCTGCAACTGTACCAAGTCCAGGGCGCCGCTCCTTCCTGCCGAGCGCAGGCTGCTGAGTCACGCCTGCCCGGCCAGTCTGTCCTTCCTGGCCCTGAGGCCAACGTCCTAGCCTAGGCCTTCCTGGGCGAGCAGCCGCTCCAGACACTTGCAGAGTCCTCAGCTCGGGCCAGCCTGGCCCTGCCGCCGCCGGGCCCCTCCTCGGGAGGCCGCGCCTCCTCACTCTCCAGGCGCCCCCCCCGCCTGCCAGTCTCCACGCCGAACTCGGGCACCCTCGGAGGGCCCCTCCACAGAGCCAGCCGCGCTCTAGGCGCCCCGGGGCGTCACCACGTCGATCAGACCAAGGTCCCCGCCGGGCTGTCACTCGGGGAGGGTGATGCTGGGCACCCAGTCGTTAACGCTGCGGCTCTCCTCGCAAAACAGGCTGAGCTTCTCCAAGGCAGGATCCTTCCAGGCGTCCTCGTTGGGGTTCTGCGGAGAGAGAGCAGGGTCAGCCTGGCTGGCCGCGAGCCGAGGGGGGAACTGCACCGGGGCGGGGACCGGACGGGGCTATACTCACCGAAATGAGGATGCAGTGCAGGTCGCCCGGCGCGCCCGCCTCCTCGCCGGCGCCCACGATAGCCGCCAGCCGCTGCACATCGCCCACGCGCACTATGTCGATGTCGTTCTCGCAGCAGAAAGCCTGGATCAGCGTAAAATGGATCTGCAGCGCGATGTCGCCCTCGTCCTCCTCATCGGCAGCCAGCACGCAGAAGGTCACATTGTCGGGGTCCCTGCGAGGGCAAGACCGGGACCAAGGTCAGAAGCGGCGAGCCAAGTTCTCCCGCCGCCACCCCTCCCATCCGCAGGTCTCTTCGCCATTCATCCCCGCCCCTGTCTCCCAGCCTGGGCCGCGTCTACACTTACACGTTCAGGACTTTGGCTGACTCGTAGACGCCGGCAGTGAGGCAGCCCTGACGCTGCGCGGACAGCAGCAACTCGTGCAGCGCTTTCCCGGCACCCTGCATCCTGCGGAGGAGCCAGCCAGTGAGCGGGAGACGGCCGTGGGGCGCGGCGGAATCCCGAGCCCCGGCCACGGGGACTCACCCTTGGCTCCCCAACTCCAACCACACTCCAATCCCGGCTCGGCGCCCGCACTCCGGCTCTCCAACCCGGATCTGACGCCCGCACCCCCGGGCTCGGCTCCTATCCCGCGGATTCCCTCCCTGGAGAACCCTGACGGTCGCCGACTGACCAGCCGCTTTCTCAGCGCCCTGAAACCCACCTGTCTGTGCTTTCTGGAACTGTGTCCTGGCCGCGGACTTCTTCCAGAGTCATAGTGCGATCAAACAGCAGCAAGTTATCCACAAGCGGAGAGCGCGGAGGGGACGCGGGCGAACACCCTGAGACCAAGAGCTCAGCACGGCGCGCCCACCACCAGCGAGTGCGCCCGGGCTTCGCTGCGCGTCCTTATATAGGCTGGTGGGTGCGGCGCCGCCAGCTGGCGCGAGGCTGCGCGCCTATTGGCCGGCACCCGCTTTCTGATGTAAATGAGACGGCGAGCCCGCGGCTCGTGCCAGAAGGCCACGTGGGGAGGGGTGCGGGGGATGACAATGCCTCAAATCTGCCGCTTTTGTTGGGGTGTTACCAGGCAGACTGGAGCCTGCAGATTTCATCTCGCCTGGCTTTTTTTTTTTTTTTTTTTGAAGTCCTTAAAAGGAAAAAGTAAAAAAAAAAAAAAAAAAAATCCACAAAAACCTTGTTTGCTAATATGATGCTGCAATTTGCGAAAAGCACCTTTATAGAATCAAAAGGAATTTTATTTCCATTTTTTATTGCTATCTATTTGTTTCTTTTCTTTAATTTGAAGTTTATGAGACTTTTGCATTGGAGCAGGAAATAAAGGTAAAAACAGCGCCAGTTAAAGGCTTGCAAAAGGCAGTAAGCACAGCCCCCTGCAGCTGACCACTAGCGTCCGGAGCACGCTGGTAATGCCTGCCAGGCATACTCAATGTGTACATTGAGTAGTAGCTGGAAGATCCTACCCCACCTCCCCGCCCTTGGCCGAGAGCAGCGGGGCGCCGGAGAGGGGGGCGGGCGGGGGCGAGCAGATTGCGGCCGGCGCACGCCGCTCGTTTGCATTTCTATGGAGGGCGCACAATAGCAGAGGTCTGGCGTGTGGCGGTTTGCAGTAGGGACAATCGAGGCTTTCTCTTCATAGCAACACTGTCCACCTGCCGCCGGGTGGGGTGGGCAGCCCCCGCCGCGCGTGGGGGTCGCCGGGCTGCCTGGCGCGTGGGGTCGAGGCTGAGTGCCACTCCGTGGTCCCTGAGTGCGCGCCGCCTGTACTGGCCCTGCTACATGTAATTCCCTTCCACCCGTTCCTCGCAGGGGTGCCGAGCAGCCGCGCGAGTTGGGAAGAACGGAGAGCTGCTGCGCAGTCTTAGCGACTGGACGCCCTCTGGCCGGACCCCGCGGCTGCGGCCCTTGGAGCTTGGGGGATGTAGTTCGGAATCGCTTTCCCGGGGCGCCATCTACAGGCAGGTTAAAAAGATCCTGAATCCCTTTTCTCCTCCCCTCCCCCAACACACACACCCTTGCATTGGCCTGGCGCGGGGGAAGGGCGGTGGAGGGGGTCGGCCACCGAGCTGCCCGGCCGGGCCCACTGAGCCCTGTCCAAGCTGCGCATTAATAGAAACCCCAGTAAGGGCTGCAAAACGCATTCAGGTGGGGCTGCAGTTACCCTGGGGAGTAGAGGGCAAAAGGAGATTCCCATAAGTACTGATGGAGTAAGAGCCCCTACGTCTTACGCCGTGTTGAAATATTTTAATTACTTAAATACGCATATGTAAAAAGCCTTTTTTCCGGCAATAGAATAAAAGTCTGGAAGAGATCTTGAGAGAGTTTAATAGGCTAGAGGTTGCTGCCGCTTGACCATACACGCTGGCACTTTCAGAGGATTCACCCTCTGACCACAGCACTTTTGGTGTCTGCGCCTTCTGTTCTACGTGGAAAGGCGCGCTGGGGACACCTCAATGCTCCCCTTTTTTGGGTGAGGCCTTGGAGACTGGCCGGGACAGTGGCGGGCCGGGTGGATTGGATGGAAACCTGCCGCAAGACTGGGGCAATAATGGGAAAGTAAACAACGCCGAGGTTTTCTTTGTTCCTTTCATTCAGGCTTTCTTCACGTGGGTGGTGAATGTACAAGGTACTTCTGAACTTGTTATGGGGAAGTTTTCATTCTGCGCTTACAGGCAGGCACTTCTGCCAAAGTGAGAAACTGGCGTCTTGCGCCTCCCAGCGGCTTCCAGGCAGAGGAGCGCTGCAAAAGCCCCGCCCATCCTGGATTGTAAGAATGAAGAACTTGCTCTCCTAGCATTTCTGAACTCCAGAGGTGTCTCCTAAGGACGGGAGCGTAGGGGGAAGCGGGGCCAGGAGGCATTAGGCCCCGTTTGTTCGCTAGTTTCTTTTCTTTCTTTCTTGGTGTATAAAATGATGATATGCCTTGATTGGATAAAATATGTTAATTTTAAGTGATTGGAACATAGGTATTACTCTTCTAAAACTATTAAACTTTTCTTTTCTTTTCTTTTCTTTTCTTTTCTTTTCTTTTCTTTTCTTTTCTGAGATGGAGTCTCGCTCTGTCGCCCAGGCAGAGTGCAGTGGCCCGATCTCGGCTCACTGCCACCTCCACCTCCCGGGTTCAAGCGATTCTCCTGCCTCGACCTCCCGAGTAGCTGGGACTACAGGTGTGCCACCACGCCCGGTTAATTTTTGTATTTTTAGTAGAGACGGGGTTTCACCATGTTGGCTAGGCTGGTCTCAAACTCCTGACCTCGTCATCCACCCACCTCAGCCTCCCAAAGTGCTGGGATAACAGATATCAGCAACCTCACCCAGCCTACTATTAAACTTTTTTTTTAATGTATTAGTTACAGGTCTCCAGGAAATGCTGGAAATAAAATTTACTTAAATGCTAGCACTCCACCCCTCCAATTTATAACACTAAAATCTGCGCACATGCCAGGCCAGAGAAAACAAAGGCTAGGCCTGAAGCCTCAGCCCCTCCTCCCAGAGGAAGGCCACTACTGAATACTCCCGACTTTGGATCGGGGGTGGGTGCATTTCCAGTCCCTCCTGAGCTAGCCCGGACCAGGAGGGATGATTGACAACCCCTGGGGCTGTTCTACTCTGCTCACATTTTTAAAGTATTCAGTTTCAGGAAACTGCCTTTTTGATACATGATACAGCACCGTTTTGCTTTATTAGGTCAGTCCCAATGGCCCCAAAGCCTCCATCTCAATTAGGGAAGAACCATTTTGTCTGCAGGCAAAGTTGGCCTTCCAGCAGACTCACCACCATGTGTCTTTGGTTCAGACACACGCTCAAAGCTTCTGGGCCTGGGATGCACTTGTGTTGAGGAGTGGGCAATGCCCACTAGAAGAAGTTTGAGGATCCAGAATGTCCCACTACACAGCTTTGTGGCCACAGCGCTCCCAAGGGACTTGGCCTGCTCTGTGCTTCAGGTCATAGGTGGCTGAGATGTTGTCCTGAGCTTCCTGTGACTGCACCCCTAAACCTTCCCCTAAATCTCAATAATGCAGGTGATGGTGACTTACTTAAAGGGAAATCCTCAGAGATACTCTATTTTAAACCCTTTTTGGAAATGTTTATAGTTGAACTGTTTTTATTAACACATTCTCTGAAATGTGCTTCTCATTCTTTCATGGCTTGACTAGGTCATTGATGGGCAGATGTCTTTCATTTGGGTACAGAAGGAAATGAGCTTTAAGTAAGCAGTACGCTTTAGGAGACATTCTTTGTTGCATTTTCACAAGTTACTTATGTGTGGAGAGTGCACAACATTGTTATTAAATAGCAGGTGTATGACCTTATCCTACCCAAGCAATGTGCCAGAAACCACTACCATCCAGCCAGAGGCTGTGGGATGCAAGCTACTGGTTGCACATCAGCCCCGTGCAGGCTGCAGGTGAGATTTCTTTGGCCTGTGAGGTGTCTTAGGCAAAGTCAGATTCACTGCCACTTTTCAAAATTAGCCGCGTTCATGTAAACATCTGGATTTCTAGCTTCTCTTGGAAAATGGGTAGATTTGGCCATGATATTCCTAGAGTCCGCTCCCCACCTTGGTAATCTTCAGCAGGGATCGGGGGCACTGGGATCCCGCATTGGGCACTGCTCTCCCATTCACCACAATCCCCACCAGACCCCAGCTGAGGACACCCTGTTGCTGTGTTCATTTACATCACCTTCCTGTCACCTGCAGATGTTTGCACTTGCAATCAAGAAACTGAAGTTTGAAGCACAAAATAAAGGAGCCAAGTTCCTAAAGATGAAACCAAAAAGGTTAAGCATCATTTGTGTCTCAGCTTGTGCAGGACAATGTCCTATGTCAGCACAGGGCTCTTGGAGCACTCTGGGCTGGCCTCTTTCCAAATGGTTTCCTGTTGTCCTCACTATTCCCCCCCCCCCATCCACCCCCTTCTCGAGCCAGAACAAGTCTCCTCGAGGGTCCTCTGTTGGGATTTTTTTTTTTTTTTTTTTGGTCCAAAAAACCTCTTGAATGATAGGGGGCAGCAGTAAGTCAGTGACAATACTACATTAACTCAAAAAGAAGCCAAGTTTTCATATAGGACACATAAAAACTATTACTTAAAACCCAGCAGGTGCATCTCAGATGCCTTCCAGCATCTGAAGGACACCATTGCATTGGCCCTCACCACCACTGTGTCCTCCTCCTTACTCTGGGTGAAGTGTGGATCTGCACATGGGATAGGCTTCAGATGATCACTGAGACAAGAAACAGGAAGCTGAGAAAGGAGGACACCTCCCACACACACACCTAGCAAAAGCTGGACATTTCTGGTCAGTTGTCCTTGTGGAAAGACTTTCTGGAAGGAGCAGTTATTCTTGGGTAAGCACTTACATAGCATGAAAGAGGTTAACATTAGCCCAGGGAAATCCTTCAAAGTAATTGAGGGGGGAAGATACATTATTTATGCATTTGTTCCTTTCTCCAGCAACAGTAAGGAATGATTCATGGCACCTGTCAGTCCTAGGCAGTGACAGACACCAGCCCGCACTGTAGCTGAAAACCCTTGAGAAGCCACAGATGTGCAGTCTTCCCAGCTTGACTCCACACCCAAGTCATCTGAACCTTGGTTTCCCAACCCAGGAAATAAAAATTGTGCCCTTTACTCCTCATGAACCTTATTGGGGTCTTATAAGGTTGCTCCTGGTCGCCATTCGGCCCACAGATGCGTTTAGCTTGGTGGACAGTGTCCCGAAAGACTTACAAATTCAAGTCTGACTTGTTCATTTGTGTAGGCGATGGCACACATCCTCTCTGTCACCGTCAGCATGTCCCAAAGGTCACATCAGGCCCACTGGCATGTGTATGCCCTGTCTGGCATTTGCCTGATCCCTGTAGGCATTTGGATTGGCAGTAACCTTTCTTTTCTAACAGAGTTCTGGAAGTGTTTACATGTAGCATGTAATAGAGTAATAGAACCACAGAACTTCCAAAGTAAAGCCTTCCTTCTTTTACGTTCCAAAAGCTAAAAGGTACCTCCAAAAGGCACTCTGACATTGGAGTTTAAACTTTGTGGAGCAGGACTCAAAGCTGGGCTTAGCTGCTTGCTAACTTTGACCTTGAGCAAAGAGTTAGCAGATGATTTAAAGTGTAAGGTAAAAAGAATCCATGCTTGTTAGCCCATTAAATACCCATTAATTGAGCTCTCCAAAAAAAGCCATTCAAAAATGTATATGACAATCAAATATTTATTGCAACATTTCTTAAAATAGTGAAAAATCAGAAAAAATTATAGGAGGCTAGTGTTAACTCATGGTGTAACCAGAAATGAAACATTATACAACCATAAAAAGGAGTTCTGAAGAGTAGTTCCTGGCATGATATAATATGAAGAAAGCAGAATATAAAATTGTGCGATTCTAATTTTGCAAAAACTTTCAGCGTACACGACTATCACTGTATAAAGTCACAAAGCAGAAATGGTGATTGTATCTTGGAGTGATGAGATTATAAGTGATTTTTAACTTCCTTCACTATGCTTTTCTGCAATTAAACATTCTACAATTCAATTTTATTTAACACAAATATATAAAACTTCTCAAATAGAGTAACTTCAGTGCCAGACATCCTCAACCTGACTGCTGTGGAGGTTATTATGCAGAGCAATCTTTGACCATATGGTTACAGATCCAGAAGCCAGACGTCTGTGGGGCTTTGCTCCTGAGACTGTGACCTTTGATTCCTGTACTCCTCCTCTTGCCATCTGATGCTGGTCTGCTGAGTGAAAATCGTCATAACTGTACTCGGAGGTTACCTCTGGTATGACTGGGATGGAATCCCAGGCAACATGCTGGAGACAGGAAGGAAGGCCAGCAGCCGAGTCAGAACCAAACACCCTGGACTGCACCTTTCCATAGACATGCGGTTCCGAGGACCCTTGGGGAATCCTCTGCGCACACCGAGGCAAAAGTAGCAATGGAAGAAATTATCTTTCACCCCCTTCTTGGTGAAAATGTCTATTTTCCAGAAATGAATTACAGCAATAAATTATGAAAATTGTTTCCATTGCCTACATAACACAGCAGGGAATTCTAAAATTTCAAAACATGTAATATACTCAATCTGTGCTTGAGACTCTAGAGTAGGATTTTTCAGTGTTTGAATTTTGTCTGTTTGAGAAGGGTGAGGCGGTCCTTGAGTACACTATTAGTAGTAGTATTGTTATTATTTTATTTACTAGACTTTTCCAGGACTTGCTCTGCACCAAGCACAGTTTCAAGCACTTTGAAAACATCATTTAATTCTCATAACAAACTCATGATGTAGGTGCTATTATCACCATTTTAGGCATAAGGAATCTTGGGCACAGAGAGGTTGAACAATTTGCTCAAGGTCACACAGCTGGGAGGTGGCAAAGCTGGGTGTTTGGAGCTCCTCTCCGAAGCAAGAGGGAACAGATGAACTTCACTGTGAAAGCTTTTCTCGAGCCTTTAGAACAAACCATTTGACCACCAAGGACAAGGAGAGCATCCAGGTGAAAAGGAGGTTTCAAAACCACTTTTGGTTCGCCTCAGGAACCCTGAATCCGACGGGGCCTGTCCCGATATCATGGTTGCAGGGTGACATCTTGTGGTCAAAGAGAATATCGCTTCCAGCCCTAAAAAGCAGCCTCTACACTTCAGCTGGCCTAAACCCTTCCAGGCCTGCAAGTGCTGCTCCTTAAGCGTGTTTCTGGTGAGCCCGTGGGCTCTCATCACACATGAAGGTTAATATCCAGATGCAGCAGACCCTGGTGACAGTGGGCTCAGACCCCATTGTGCCACTGCTGAGCAGCCCCCGAGAAATCAGGCCAGCTCAGAGGATGCTGCAGTAGGGTTTGGTAGTCAGGGCAGTGCGAACCACCACCACCAAGGAGAAGAGACCCAACCGTCAGGGAGCGTTCCTGTGTCAGCTGTAATACCCATGCCCACTTCACAGACAGGAGTACTCAGTTTCAGGGAGATTAACGACGTACCCAAAGGCACACAGCCAGTGGTGGAGCTGGGATTCTAGCCACATGTGCCAGGCCTCCAGCCTCAGGTTCATCAGGCCACACCACAGGCAGAACACTGGCTCACAGCTGAACAGCTGCCCTGGGGCACAGCCTCCCATGCAACTCAGCTGTGCTTGGGAGGATCAGGCAGGGTGTATACCCTGCTTTTCTTACAAAATCAGGAATGCGGCCGGGCGCGGTGGCTCAAGCCTGTAATCCCAGCACTTTGGGAGGCCGAGGCAGGTGGATCTCGAGGTCAGGAGATCGTAGACCATCCTGGCTAACATGGTGAAACCCCGTCTCTACTAAAAATACAAACAATTAGCTGGGTGAGGTGGTGGGCACCTGTAATCCCAGCTACTCGGGAGGCTGAGACAGGATAATCACTTGAACCTGAGAGGTGAAGGTTGCAGTGAGTGGAGATCGCGCTGTTGTGGAATCAGGAG